>NW_024501903.1:3140239-3849263 GCF_017590055.1 Onychostruthus taczanowskii
GGGGGGGGGGGGGGGGGAACTGTTTTCAGTTTTGGTTGTTTTTCTTACATTCCCTGATTCAATTTGCAATACATAAATTTTCCAAGGTCCAGTCTGCTTCACCCATAGCAGTAATTGGAGGTGAATGATCTCTTTCTGTCCCTATGTTGACCACAAACATTTCAGTATATGTATTCTTCCCTTTTCAGCTGAAGATGGGATGCATAGAGCAGCTTTGGTGGGCACCTGGCATTCAGCCAAGGCCAGCCCACCTTGCTTGGTCAAAAGTAAATGGGTTATTTCTTCATTGTGACAAGGGTAATTGCAGTGTACTTAAATCTGTACAGATATTTGGTGTTTTTCTGCACACATACTAAAATACTTGCATCTTTGCAATCCCTTTTTTTCCACATAACTTGGAATTTCTGAAAATGCATATGAATGACTGAAAGCAAATTGTTCAGTTTATTGAGCTCTGAAGGCTTTATTTCATTTTCCTGACTCAAGCCATTACTTTAACCTTTACAGGAGTCCTCAATATAGTTCTCATGGTAGCCACACAAAGAGTTTACTGGCTCTCTGATGGAACTAGAATGAATTTTGCTCACATTATAATCTTTCCTGCCTCTGTCACCAACCTGTCATGGTCCTTACTTGTTGCTCCAATTAAGGAAATGGTCACAGGGAAATGATGAGAGAAACTAATATTCTGTGGAATGTTGGAGAAAGTGAAAAGGTAGGATTTTGCCACTATGATTTCCAGACTTCACGAAGGGCAGGGAGGAGCTTGCCCTCTTCTCTTTGGGCATGGCTGGCTGGGACTTTGGTTTTTGAGGTTTTGGGAAAGACTGCACAGCAGAACAAATTAACAGTCTCTGATTGCTCTAGCATTGATGACCTAGAGCCGACCAGAAAAGAAAAAATTACAGAGACATGTCCACCTTGGTGTGTGCTACTTTTCACAAAGAAAGGAAAGCACCTTTCACAGTCAGAAAATCCCCGCATTGTTAAAAGACCATAGGTAGCTTAACTGATAGCACTAGATGATTAATTTTTTAGGTACAGTTACATGACTGGAATCTCACTGCTACTGAATGAGCAAATTCAGGTCAGGAGAGCATGGTCTGAGAGAAGGGCTGTTTCAACAAACCCTTGTTTGCATATAGGACTTCCATTTACCTTGAGAACAGATGAAAGGAGTAAGTTTTAAGCCTGCCAGGGGAAGAAAGATCTTGTCAGCAAATTTGCAAATAAAGGTGTAGGTGCATCCTGACAGCAAGATAAGTGACCTTGTAACTCTGATTTTTTTCACTAATAAAAGCCACTTTTCAATTACATTCAGAATAGAGATACTTATTCTGTAGTATATAATTTTTCCTGCAAAAACATATGCTGCACATGTATGATGCTACTGAATTTTCCTCTGTAAGTGTGCTAACACACAGAGGAAAAGCAGATGCCTTTCCAGCTCATTGGCCCCCAGATGAATTGGCACAAGGAAGCCTGCAAAATAAAATACAGTGAACACAAAGCAATGAAGGGCATGGTGCTTGGAGGACAAATTATACACAACTCAGGACAGGAACAAGTTTTGCAGAACAGCCAAGGAGGCAGTGAGATGAAGAGAAGCAGAAAATTCACTTTATAGTTCAGAGGTCTTCCTTTCCAGTTCTCCAAGCATTTGAACTCCAAGTTGGATCCCAAAATGTTGCTCTCTTTGAGTACTGCACATATGAGAAATTCCTTCATTTTGCCCTTCTGCATATTTCTGTAACTGCCCAGTTGTACATCTGCATTGGCTCTAGCTCTGCTCACCACATGTGTTAATTTTTACACCGGATGGCTTGTGGGATCAGGGGTCAGTGAACCATCTGATAAAACCTGGCATGTAATTTACTCTCAATCCATTTAGCACCTTATTTTACTGAGGAACTAGCTTTTGAATGAATTTAGGCACCTCTGTGAAATTTGTGTAAATTTCCAGCTTATTTATATTTGGAAGTAATAATTGTATTGACATTTTAGTTCTTCTAAAGAATGACAAAATCTTATCTAAATTGGTGAATACAGCTTCTGCTTCATCATTTCATGGAATTATTTTCTTCCAAAACTCCAATGGCATTGCACACTACTATTAAATACATGAACTCATGCTGCTAACACCTTGTTACACAGGCCTGATGTGGGATTTGCCTGGTTTCTTATTAGATTTCTTTCCCCTTTCACTGCTAAGCTGAATCCTCACTGTGATGTCAGGCTATAGTTCATGACAAAACTCACTTAGTAAATGAATGAGGTTTCTGTAGATGTCTGCACCAGAGCTAACCATGCTCAACACCTTCAATGACTGAAAGAGAGAAAGAGACATTTGAAGGCCATGAGTCGGCAGGACTGAGTTGAGTTGACTGGAGCCATAAGAGACCCTTTTATTGTTCATGACCTTGAAAAGATCCTAGCTCAGCTACAGACATCCACATTGTCAATGTCTATGGGCAGCTGAATAATCCCACAGCTGCCCTTTGCAGGCACACTGTGGCCTGCAGAAATGACTTCACAAGACTTCCTAATTTTCCCAAATTATTAAACTAAGACATGATTTGTAGGGTCAAATCAAAGCTCTAGTTGACTCCATATTCTTTTTTGTGACTTGGATACTTTTATTGTCTCCTATGGCTATTTGTTTTGTAGTTAAAGGGTTCCTAAAAGTATGAAGCTGAGGGTACTTGCACAGCTGAAATGTCTTAAGTGAACATAGTCAAGAAGATAGATGCTTCAGACTTAAAAGGAGAGTATGGATTTGTTTTTCTTATCTCTATTACTGAAAGTGCTATGAGTGGATTTTCCAGAATGGTGCTATAAAAACAAAAGTTGATTGATTAATTCAAAACGTATAGCTAGGAAATGTTTTCCAGGGATGCTTACAGGAAATGCACAATGGTCTATGAAGAGAAGTAACTTACTATGTGCACACTGATGGGCAGATTTACTGTGATCTGATATGTTTGGCTATGGCAGTGACAGACATAACAAAATTACCATTTTTACACTCACTCCTTCCTGTTATGCTGAATAAGAAGACGAGGATATCAGAACTGCAAACTTAGTGATATTTCCTAATTACACCTTTCAAACGTTTAAGCATATAGGAAACATGTGAATGTGTAGATATAAAAATACATGGAGAGTTTGACTTCAGATTGTAGCAAGTTCACTAAAACTAGCCCTGATTAAATGAAAAATATGTGTCAGCGCACTATTCATCTTATGCTGCAAGAGCAGTAACAACAGGGAGGGTGATTTTGCCAAAGCTTAATGCAAGTTTGTCCTTTGTTTTCAGAACCTTTGCTTTGAACCATGCCATACCTGCTTCTAAAACCACTTTGTGTAAGAAAACAAGAGAAGAATGTTAATGGGTTTGAATTGTATACTTAAGAGGCAGGTTAGACATGAAATGCTAACAAAACAAGAAACTTCAGGAAATTCACCTGAAGAAAAAAAAAGATAAAGTTGAAATAAAAACCTCCCTCCCTGCATTGTTCCTTTGCTGGTGTGGTTGAGCTAATCAGGTTCTTGTTCCTCCATCAGCGTTTTCTCCCCTTCCACCTATCTATTTACTTCACCTGGCAGATTTAGAGGTATTCAGCATGCTCCTCATGAACCATTTTTACTACAACATTTTCTGTAATCAGAGGTAAACCGTTGGCTATTTCCCTGAATCATAGCTACTTGCTTCTAATGCAAAAGTGTGTCCCTTTTGACCTTGCTGAGGTACCGAAGAGGACAACTCCTGCCTCACTGACTTCACCCTTCCCACTATCAAAAGCACAACCTGTTTCTGATGTTTTTCAGAAATAAATTGAACTTGATTTAATTTCACCCAGTGATGACACTACAGCTTTGGAACCTGACCCTTCTAAAGGTTAAACATCATCTTTTAATTGCCAGCTTAAATTTATTAACGAACAATTTATACTGAGATATTTTTTTGTGTCAGTTAGGCAGCTCCTTTTCCTTCCTACTATAAACATTGTTTTGATGTACTTAAAAGCCTATACCACCAGTTTAGTTACATGAATTCAAACTTATGTGTATACTGTAATGAACATAATTATTCCAAATGTTTCTAATACACACAGGAATAATCATTGGCATTTCCAGTGAACAGTGAAATAAAAATATTTTTAGTCCGATCCTAGGTGCTTACCCTAGAAAAAAAAAAAGATATATTTATTAAATTGAAACTCAAGGAGAAAGAAAAAAATATAATCATGAACCTGTTTATTCTTCAGTGTACTTTTCTCCACAGGAAAACTCTTTCTCAGATTTATTGATATGGGTGAATAAAGGTTTAAGAACAAACATTTGCTTCTGTTATGACATTATTTCATGGTTAGCTAGCAACATAATGGGCATTGAGAAAACAGCAGCATATACAGATATCTAAAAAATGTAATGAATGTGCCTCTATAACAAAAATACATAATACAGTTCTCTTCCCCATCTTCATAAAATTACTGTTTTCTCATTTGTGCTTTTTTTTTTTTTCCCTTGGTAGCACAGAAGATGTATGGATGTGTAACTCACATATCAAGATTATCTTAATTTCCTTTTTTATGATAAAATATGGTAACTTTAAATTGAATTTTGTCATTTTGAGGAATAGGAAATCACTGATCCTTGTTGCTGGTATTACTGTGTCTGTAATTCTTTGAATTGCTGTCTGTTCCTGAGGCAAAATGTCCAAATCTGATTATTTAAAATTACAACATTGATTAGGTGTGAACAAATAGACTCATGAAATGAAGGGATGTACAACACATCGTGATTAGACTTTCAGATGCTCCTGGCAACATGCAGGTTTAAAACCTCTTACATCTAAGACTCCACCCACTGGCCCCCTTTAGAGATACAATATAGTTCTGCTGGAGTGCAACTTAGGATATTCTTAGCAGAGGGACCTTAAGCTACTTTTATAAAAAGAAAATCCCTGACATCAAAGCACAAAACACGACTTTAAAATATCTACTGAGAATATGGTTTTGATAATAACAAAGATAACATTTAGGTGAGACTTATTCTGAAAATGCTGCTCAACACATTAATCAGGATTGCTTCACTTTCAGCTCCTCTCCTGTGCCTGTATTTCATTTGATGCACCTTTAATCTCTGGGTTTGTCAAGAAACACTGAGTTGTTTTATGTGCAACATTTAGCAATTTTGTGAAATAATAACAAGAAAAAGAAGGATGAATCTTTCTGGTAACAGGACATTAGACTTCCCTTTTCCTTGTGCCTATAGATCTGGAAACAAAGAATCCTTAAAAAAATTTTTAAACATATGCTTTTGAATAAAGGACAATGTTTCATATTAATAATAAAGTAATAAATATTCAAATAATGTTATTATCAGTTTTAAATCCTAAGATATAGATAGAATGCACTGAGACTTTGAAAAGGCAGTGCTACTTCACAATCCTTGTACATTTGTATTTCTCGTGCATTTTGTTAGATTACTTGGCTCATGGGTGTGGATAGCTATCAAGGAGGAGAGCACAGAAGCATGCAGAGGGAAAAACTGGGTTTGTCATTCACAGTTTAGGAAGTCAGAGGACATTGGGAAGACCCCTCAAAGGTACACATCACTTTAGGCTAGTCAAGTTGTTCAAGTTGTACAGAAAATGAAAAAGAAAATTGAATTTATCCATCTTAGGTATCTAGAGTTAGGAAAGATGAAGCCAAACCTTAGTTTTTAACCCAAAAAGAAAAAAAGTCTGCAATAGAAAGGTTCTTAACACAAGATCTGACATCTTAATATTTTATGTCCAAACTTTTAAATTATAAATAAATAGACACATATTATATATTTTTTTCCAGCTATGATTCTTTACAAACTGTCTTGAAAGAATTCTCAGTTTAAATTGGCTAGTGAATGATCCTACATCAGCATTTTAAGTAAGATTTTAATGAGAAGTAAATGTAAGACCAGAAAAGCTGAACTTAACCAGGTCATGCGTGTTATTGTTATGCAAGGTAAAACCTAGAACTTGCAAGGTTAATTACTGTAATTTGAAAAAAGACAGTATAAGTAAAATTCAGATATTGCTATATCTATGTAATTAAGTTGTAATTGCAGCATAATTGCACAGTGGTCTTGCTTTGCAGTGGGTTGCTAAACTGGATTTGCACAGTTACTTATGAATAAGTTGATGCAAATTTTGACATCATATTAATTTTTTTTTTTTTTTACAAAATTTCTTCAAATTATCAAATGGGGAGTGTATACTTTTTCAATTTTCTTCACTGGAGAATGTTTAATAGCATTTTCATGTTATATGTAGGCAGCATGCAAAGCTTGTAGGGAGTTAAACACAAATCCTAGAAGGTTTTAGATTATACATTATGTATTATTTCTCATAACACAGAGCTCATAAAAAATACATATCACTTGGGCTGATAAAGCTGTAAGAAAAAGAGGGAAGAGTGAAACCTTAAGGCAAAAATTTTCTAATGAAAAGTAATAAATACACCATAGGAGTAATGTTCAAGTAATTTTAGAGAAGTAGTGGAAGTGACACAGTCATCCAGTCTCATGTGACCTCCTGTTATCCAGTTACAGGGAATGATGGACAGCTGCATCAGGAGGGGAAAGCATCTTGTACTACAGAGGAAACAACCTCTTCTAAGCAATTTTTCTTGATAGACATAATAGTTGTCACACAGAAAAAAGAAGAGAGAAAGGAGAAAATAACTCTTTAGAGCATGGTTTCCCTTGAGCAAATAACAAAACCTACAGGGTGGCTTTAGAAGCTTGGTAAAATGTTGGAAGAACTAAGGAGAAGTTTTATTCTAAGTTCATGTTTTATTCATGCAACTAGCTCATCTAATGTTTTGGGCTCAGAACTTTCTTTCATTTGTGAAGCAATAAATCTTGTTCTGATCACAATAAGGAAGATATTGCCATGGCTGTGACAAAAAATGGTCCTAAAATGATTGTCTTTCCAAAATAGCTGACAAAGCAATTCAAAACAGGGTGTTCAGAAGGCATTGACGTTGTACCTCTACCTCAGTACACAGGGTAATGAGAGAAATTGTAACACAGGCCTCGAAGGGCACGTGCTGGTCAGCCCCAGAGGTCTCTGCTATGTGCCAGTGCAGCAGTCAGCAAACATGAACCCCAGACCATGAACATCCATAGCTGAACGTGTCCAGCACCAGCCTCAGGTAGAGGCCAGCTAGCATGAAACAGCCCTCTGCCCTGCCAACAAAACTAGTCAACCTCTGGCACCCAAATTGCATCTTGGGAATTGTTCTTTGCTGTGCTCACTTCCCAGTACTGCCTGGAAATCACTTGACAGAAAGTGATTTGGCCAGGTTGTACAAATTCTTCCCTGTCAAGTATTGCTATTGTATATATTATATAGAGAAAATATATATCAATATGATATATTTACACATTTTGGGAAATAAAGAAAACAGTGTGTGATGTATAATCTTTGTTAATTGTAATTAGCAAAAAAAAATTTTAACACTTCCTTTAATAAAAATTGAAGAAGTCAAAGTTAATGAAAAACTGATCAAGCAGGTATTTGTATAGGAAATTCACAAATCACATAATATAGTAAAAAAAATCCTGAAAACTATTTTTACTGGACGAATAAAAAATCCTATGAAGTTAAGCACAAGTTTACTCAAATGGATTATGTCACCTGTGTAAATAATTTATAATGGTTATTTAATAGAAGCTCAGGTTGCAAATTTTGGGATTTTTGTTTGAGAACCAAGTACATCTCCAGCAGCAATGAGCATCTGGTGTGGGCCAATGTACAGCACATCAGCCATGGATACACAATAGAACAAACTCATAATGCAGTTTGAGCCAGCAGTTTTGGCAAGGTAATGACATAATGAGGTTTTAATAGAATTACTCCAACAAAATGCAAACCAAAGAAATAAACTGAGGGAGAAAGCTCACTGGAGATTCCCGTGCATTTTTCATTATTGCAGCCAGGGTTTACAGCTAAAATTTTCCTAGGAATAAAGTTAAAAACCAGCATTATTTAAAATGTTTAAGCCCACTATCAAGATGAGCTTGTGTTTTAGCCGTCTTTAAGATCCCTTTGGCATATCTTGCTTTCGCGAAAGCAAGCCACCCAAAATACTTTTTCTGTCAGAGTGTTGATATAGGCCCTCTTGTAAATGCTTTAAAGAGTAAAGAAATTTGAAAATCAGAAAGACCTGAAGAAGAAAGGAAAAAAAAACCAGAGAGAAAAGACATTATTGCTGAACAAACCATGTTTATGAACAGTACTGTAACTGATGTCTCCCTTCAACAGCAGTCATCACCTTCTCCTGTCACATCCCACAGCCACAAGAAAATAAAGGGTTTAGAAATGAGATTTTCTATACAGTGGTAATAACATTAGTCACCTTTAAACATTTCTGCTTTCATAGTGGAAGATTCAGTACTCTTTTATAACTTTTTACCAAAATTGAAATTCTATGAAACAGGGCTTCATTTGCCAAGCAGAAGTAGCAGTATCCATTAAATATCTGTTTGACTACTATGCTGCAGGAATGCAGACACAAGAATTTATATTATTTGCTCTACAATCCCATAATGAAACCTCATCACAAAAATACGCAATTTCTTGTCTGGAAAATATGATATATAAGCACAAGAAATAGCTGACTTTACATCCACACCTCAGGATCTGTCTCAAAATACCTTATTTCATGAACTTTATAGACTTGAAAAAGTAGAAATGTGGCAAAAGATCTGTTTTCTTCAGATCTTTCTCTATTCTATCTCTATTCTATCTATTCTCTCTCTGTTCTTCAGATCTTTCTCTATTATTTTGAGGGAGGGGCATGCAAATAATGAATTTAGTTCCAGATATTGATCTAATACTGCAATTCTCTGTGTCTACCTAAGCATACAAAATTATGTCTAAAGCTATCATTAGAAATAAACAGGCCATGAACAAAGACTATTAATAGAAAGCACAGGAAAAGTTCTATTCGGAAGTATATTAAGAAGGCTTTTGGATTTCATATGCAACAGTGGAAGAAATGAGAATACAGTATGTTATAAAATCACATGTCTCATCTATACAAAATTTCATATAAAACCCAAAGGAGACAACGACGTTGTACATATGCTGTGGTGTGTTATATTAGCAGAGCTGTGTCTACTACAAAATATCAATTATCATAACTCGGTAGGTTTTCATATATGTATGTATATATATACACATACATATTGCTTGTCATGCCACTGCTATACAATGAATGTAGAAAACTAGAAATTACTAATTTATTGGGTCACAAAGTGCAGTTCTAGATACTGTCAGAAAGACATAATGTAGAGGTTTAGTAGCGAAAGAAGTAATGATAGACCTATTATGGTGAGGCTGATAAACAAACCAGTCAGCCCTAACTGTGATGTACTAGTTGCTATGACATGATCTCTGGTTTATCACAGCACTCATAAACAATGTTCTTCTTCCAGGACAATGTCTTGATTTAGTTTTGTTTTAAAAGCACTGCAGCTAAATCATTGTCCTGTGGTAGCTGAAGTAATCACTTCTGATAACAACCAACAAAATTATATTTTCTAAAAGAACAAAAATGTACAACCCTCCCCCAGAATAAAAAAAAAAAAAAGCAAACAAAACAACCAACAAAAACCACCCTTTGTCATAAAGCTTCAACCCCTTTGCTTATCCTATTTGGAAACTGGCTGCTATCTCCCCCACTGCATCTCACTAGTCCCTCCTTATCCACGAGAAACAGAGATAACTTAGACTCCCTCATAATGTTCCACTTGAAGGATTGCTGAGCAAGGCATTGGCTGGATTGTCTGCCTCAATGTTTCTTTGAAATGACTGTCTGGCATAGAGTCAGCTATCTTATCACTCTGAAGGCCTGAATTCTGTCTGGTCACTTCAGAAAGAGTGAGGAAGCCAAGTTTCCTCTTATGCAGTACCATAGAATCATAGAATGGTTTGAGCTGAAAGGCACCTTCTAGCTGCAGCCCCAGTGCCATGGACAGGGATACCTTCCACTAGACCAGGCTGCTCCATGCTCAAAATGACTGGGTGAAGTCTGGCTCCCAGTCATGCAGAAAACAGTTCTCCAACACTGGTCATCTTCTAGGGTGCCCTGACACCTCGTTAACTGGCAAGAGATACACTTGTGATCAAGACAGGAAAAGACAATCTGAACTTTCACATCTATTGTGGAATGGAGTTGAATACAGAAAAAATTCTGCTCAAAGAGATTTGTTATAATTTTTCTTAATTCTGACCAGAAATAAATTGTTGCAGAAAGAATGCTGAGAGTACTTCAATTTCAGTGAAAATGTCTGCACTATTTTATTTATGTTTTGCTCATTACTCTGCACATTTCATTTCCAAGAAAATCATGTTCCCTCTTTTAATATCTACATTAAGTGGAAACTAAAATAAGGGGTTATTTTTTCTAAGTTTCTGGTTTTCAGATAAAATTTCTGGTTTTCAGACCTTCTCACAGAAAACAGGTCCATCCACAATATTATCAGAATCCACAATCAGCACTGTAGCCCAGGGTTGGAAGGACCATGATGCCATACCCTGCCCATTCCCCTCTGGAAAAGCTTTGAAAAAGCAATTGCTTAATTTTACAGTGTACAAGGACCACAAATGTTGCTGGCCCTAACATGGGGAGTGCATTCAGGGGAGACTCCCAGCATCATCTAGCAAGTTCTTTTCTTGTTTTATAACTGAAATTAAACTTTGCCTAAGTCAGAAGACACAATGAAGACATGGCTTTTGTTGTGACTGGACTCCAGATATCAAACAAGTTGTATTTCAGGGTGGTGTAACCAAGGGAACTACAGGACTGAAGAAAGCTATCCTGCAATAATCTGTGCTTCCCATACCTTCCCTCCCTCCTGCATGTTGTCTCATTCTGTCAGCAGCTATGTTCTTAGGAAGAACTATGAATAGATACCTCTGAAATGCAACGTGGTTTGTTTTGTGATGGACCAGATGGCATCCAGTGACAGATATATTTCAACAATACATTCCCAGAAGAGGACATTTTTGTTCCTCTGACACTACCTGAATGATGCAGACCATCTATATCTTCAGTAAAATATTCAGAGATTCTTCAACAGTTATATATAAAATTATTTGCTTCTGTTTAATAAGAAAGCACATTTTTGGTGTTATTTTTTTCCTCATTGTTTGGTTTTGTTATCATAGGAAGGAAGATAATAGAGAAATCCACATTCCTTTCACAGACAGGAGTTTATGACTTTATTTTCACCACTAAAGTTATGCATATTTCCCATCAAACAGTCTCACACAGACTAGATGTTTAATGCTACAACTAGGCTTCATTTGGTGGTTCAGCTTAAAAAAAATCAGGTTATAAGTCTTCATGTATACTATATTTACTGACATCTGGGTGGGATCCATATGACAAAGGCTGTGGTGTTCTGCCTTGCCTCTCTCTCTAAACAAAACACAGAGAGTGCTGTCATTCACCATTATGGTTGGGATTCAGGGTCTTTAGAAGCCTGGCAATGAAACATATTGAGGCTTGAATACATTCCTTCCATTCATGGCTGAATGCCTTTTAATCACCAGAAATTCTCTGAATAGCCTCTACCAGAATAAAATAAGGTTTCATTTAAAGTTTGAATTTGCTGCTATTTTAGGAATCATGTCTTATTTCAGTTCCATAGTTCTGATTCTGCTCCATATTCAACAGCTATTTATTGTTAAGGAAGGTCTAACTTAAGTTCTGAGTTTAGGAAAATAATAATCTGAAGTTTGCATGATTCTGCTGCATGCCATTTCAGGTGGGCACACAGGGACTGTGCTCAAGCTCCGGAGTTTTACATTCATTTTACAAGAGATTACTTTTTAACCACTCTTTGAAAGCAGCATCTAAAAAATCTCTGATGTTTCACTAGCTCACACAGCTAAAACCAACGTGATTATTTTCGCAAAAAATGTAATTTTTCCAATTTTTATCCTACAATTAAGATCACTTGTTGTTCTATCCTTGTGCTTTTTGGAATTTTTCACTCTAAGACCTGCTGAATGTGAGTTTGCAAATTCTATGGCATTTCTCTCTTTTTCTTAATAGCAATTTGACACTCAAACTTCTGCCAACTGAAACAGTCAAAAGTTACTTTTATGCTTCTAAAAAGAAATAAAGTGATATATTTCAGAAGCAGAGGATATAAATTTATGTTTGCTTTAAGAAATAGAAGTACTATAAGCTGATAGATGTAAACTGGTGTCAAGGTTATATAAAGAAAAAATTCAGTCAGAATGATGCTTTGATATACTTACACTCAAATAGTTTCACACATTATGAGTAAATTATCAGATATCATAAAGCTGACAAGAACTGATAATTCAGATCTGTGTATCTAGTTCAGCAAGAAATTACAGGTTTTTTTTCTTATACAGGACTATGGGAACATCATCTGAAATGCAGACATATGCTTTGAAGTAGAGTAAGGGCAAAAAATTCTCAGCATCTGCTAACAACTGTTGCAAGGCTTAGGTTAGAACGTGGATGTAATCAGTCAATTTGCATCAATCAATTGCATAAATCAAGTTTACTTACACTTCAAGACATAATGAAATACGACCAAGAAAATTAAATACATGAGTGTAATATTTTAGCAAAATGCATTCTTGATGACACTGGGTAAAGAAACTGCAGAACTCAGAAAATCTTCTGATTTTTTTGAGTATTTTTAGGATAAAATGTAACCTTTGCTGAATGGTTTTAGGTGTTCTCAAAGAAGTTTCAAAGGGCATGACTCCGACATTTCTAGGTGCTACACCACTGAGGATTTAATTTGAAACTAAATAAGAAAGAAACTGATCATCTGCAACTTTCTGTGAAGAATGGGTTCAGCTGTCATTTTAATATCAATTGCAATCTATAGACTGCATAGAGGGTGTATAGTGTTACCCATATATAAACATATTTACGCACTTATAACCTTAGGTATTTTCTTTATAGATTATAATTGAACAATATTGACAGACTTCTTAACCAAACTATCACAAAATCATCAAGGCTTTATCCGGCAGCCAAACCATCACTGAAGCTGTGATGACATTACTGTTACAATGTAAACCAAGCCAACACCATGCAGAAAAGTTGACACCAGACAGCAAAACTCATCTCTCATTAATTCTACTGTTAAAAGACTAAGTCTATAAGATTTTCTTGGAAGCATCTATACAAGTCTATTATGTGACAGAAATGATCTGTCAAGAATTGGTCACATTTTGCATAACTCCATATCTGTATTTAGTTCAGTAAATACCGCTGATTTTTTAATTTATTTTGTGTATGTGCAATCATTAAAAAGTTTCTTTAGGACACTTGAACAGTGTTTCAGCTATAAAATTCCTTAAAACCCACTTTTTTCTGATTAGTAAATAAGTGAGTGATCTAAAGAAAACAACATTCCTACATCCCTTTTCTCCAACCAGTGCACTGCAAGATGTGATGAGCTGTACAGAAAACTGAGCAGGCTGCCAGACAAACTCCATGCTGAACCTGCTGGTGGCAATCCCACCACACAGAGCATAAGAGGCTGGTAAATCCATCTGTTTCTGAGAACTGGCCTCCCATCATTCCTGCATTTATCTTTGATTTAAGCATTTGATTTGATTCACAATGCTGCTTAGAGCAGGGATTTGAAAAAGCCCTTACAAGAGATAGGCAGATCTGCTCCCACTGGCTTGTGTTGGTGTTTGTGTACTTCACTCCTTTAAAATGCTACAACTTTATGTTTCTTAATCCATGCCTCTAGAAGGAAGTGTGTAATTTAGTCTCAATACATCAACATTGCCAATTCAAATCCAGGCTATATTAGAAAAAGAACCTCAGTGGAAAATGATGTTACCTTGAGATCAATTCTTAAATTAGTTGTTTAGGGGCGGAGGGATCAAAACTTGCAAATCCCATAAGTTTTATTTTCTTTGACTAGGAGTGAAGGGTCCTAGTTTCTAAAGCTGTTTTTCAATTTTATGCTAACTATAAAGTGTTCCAAAACCAGATTTAAATCCTCAGGCCTTAAAATTCCTGGAGGGTGAATTACTTTACAAAAAGAATTGTTTTCTTTAGAAAGGCAATCTATTCCCGCAGGCTGGTAAAATTTAAATCTGTGGTGGCATCTCTAACAACAATCCCAAAAAGCCCACAGGTGCTGGTTTATCTTAAGAAGCTCCTGTAACAACTTAGTCTTTATGTCATTAAAAATTCAACAAAGTAACCGGAGTTTCTAAAATAAATATGAGCAAAGAAGAAGCACAGAAAGAGAATTGCAGGCATGACTTCCAAAGATGTGAGAGATTACAAGACTGTGAAATTGTATAAAATCAGAAGATATTTCTCTTACCTTAATTACAGATTTTCACCATGATGTCCCAGAAGCAGAGAACATCTTTCCAAACAAAGAAATTTGTCCATCCTACCAAAAAAAAAAAAAAAAAAAAGAGGAAGAAAAACTGAAATTGGAAAAAGACTTCCACTTTCAGAAAGTTTGCTTCTCTTGTACAGTTATGGAATTAGAAAGTAATAATGAAGTTTTGTTTTGTGCCAGAGGAAAGGAAGTTTAATTATATTTGCTGTGAGGAGATCATAGTATTGTGAAACATTTAATGAGTTAAACTAAGACAACACAACAGAACTGAAAGCTCTTCTTGTGTGGCTGATTCAAAGAGCTTTTACAAAGTCACCATCTTTTTATATCATGGGTTTATACAGGAGAATTTCTGAGCTGTTATTTACAGGATGCAGATTTTTATTTAAATTGCAGCATATTAAACCATAAAACAAATTTTATATTTTTCTGTAGTAAGGTCAGTGAGCCTCCATTCCTGAACCTAAACCTAGGATTACTGATATATACACCCAATGGGAAAAAAACGGTCCCAGTACACCTAATAGTATCAAAATATCTGTCTTATATACAAATGCACGCCCTTGTTATCGTGCATATGTTACAAATATATACATATATACTTTTAAGGTAGTACACACTGGTAATATAAAACCAAAACATTTAACTGACCCTTCTGATATAATTTCATCTTCCCAAACTGTTAAAACACCATAGGAGATGGTGTTGATACAGAAGCAGAACAGATTCATAGAATCATAGAAACAAAACCTTCTAGGCTGCAAAAGACATTTAAGATTATCAAGTCTGACTGGTATCCCAGCACTGCCAAACCTGCCAATAAGTCATGTCCCCATGTGCTACATCAACACAACTTTTAAATATCGTTGAGACTCCATTGCTTCCCTGGACAGTCTGTTCCAATGCCTGACAACCTTTTCCAGAGAGATTTTTTTTAATAATATCTACTCTAAACCTCCCCTTACACAACTTGAGGGCATTTGCTCTTGCCTTCTTCCCAAATTCTGGCTAGCTGCATTGAACACGCTGATCATTTTTATTCTTTTGTTGAGTGGAAGAGTATTTCCTCTCTTCCCTGAAATTGTCAGAGCCATAACAGGTCCTTTAGTTTTGGCTATTTGGGGAGTCAAAGTTATTACAAACCTTAGTTCCTAAGAAGTTCTAGAAATGTTATGAGATGATTTGAGAACAAGACTCTGCTGTCACTTGAAGTTGAAATTGGGGGATTTTGGTGCTGCTAACTCTGAACCTAAATCTGATTTGGGTCTTGGCCTCAAATCCAACCATCCCAGAGCCTGAGCCTTAGAATCATAGAATAAGTGAGGCTGGAAAAGACCTCTAAGTTCATCAAGTCCAGCCATCAACTTAGCCCCACCACTAAACCATGTATATCTTCAATTGCCCTATCCACATGTTTTTTTAAACAGTTCCAGAGATGATTACTCAACCATTTTAGCACTTATCTAAAAGTGACCAAGCCCTTTCAGTAGTTAAAGCTCAGTCACCACTGTCACAGTAACTGCAGTCACAAAATAAATTTACAGGTAAAGGAAACTTTGCAAGTAGTTGGCTCCAGCTTGTTCTGTTCCTCTTTCCCAGCTGTTATGTTTTAAGCAGCAGGCTACTGACACCCAGCAGTGAAAGTAAAAAAGAAAACAAAAAAAAAAACAAACCCAAAAAAATAGTGGCTGAAATTTACAGAGACAATATGTGTCACTGAAGTTTTGTAGATTGTCTTTCAGACTTAGAGAGGCAAGCCTACATTCTGCCTTTGACTTTGATAGCTAAGGTGATGAATATAAAAAAAAATGAACCAGGAAGAAAATATGTCTAGAAAAACAGTTCTCCTCTACAGAAAAAATTTCCTTTTTTTATTTTCTTGTAATTTGCATATTTATCTGATCAAAATTTTACTTATATAAATCATTACTATGTCAAATGTTTGCTTGTCCCTCAGTTTAATAGTGGAGAAATCAGGAAAATGTATTTTCTGTCTTGGCCTTTCACAAAGCCTAGACAAGAACAAGGATAGAACACACACTTATAAATGTAGTACAGTTATAATGATTTAATGAGTCACAGCTCATCAGTTGAGTTCTATGAATTGTTGTTTTCATGATTTTCAGCTCTCCCTGCCTTTCAGGTTAATATAAAACTTTAAATCAAGGAAATGAATGTATTAGGTTAAATAGCCTGACTTTGCACTCAGGATGGCTACAAGGAGACATGCTGGCAGTTACCTGGGCATAGCTCAGAGTAGTGTGTATTATTTTAAGCCAGTGTTACTGAAGTCTGTACCTAAAGGAAAAAGTTGTTATTTTTTTCATTATGGATTTCACTGAAAGTACCCTACCTTGCACTTATGTGAGTGAAAGAATTGGATGATAATGAAATCTAGGAGGATTTCCTTCTTTATTTTCTTACATTCTGTTTTCTTTCTAATTTCTGCTACACTGGTGGTGCTTTTCTCTTTTGATTTGCTCTTAAAAGTCGACCTTAGTTACTTCTCACACTGCAGGGACTACATGGCTGTGCACCATTTTAATGCTAACAAGTAAAAAGTTCTAAAGCCTGACAATAATTAAATGGGCACTTGCAATTGATGAGCATTTGGGGTGAAATGCTGTTTTTAACTCAAAGGAAAAGCAAATTCTTGGTTTGGAGAAGGGAAAGATGAAAAACAAAATGAGAAAAAAATTCTCTCAGAACAGCTGTGAAACAAACAAACAAGCAAACAAATATAATTTTGAATATTAAATTGCTGAATATTCTTGTTTTACCAGCAACAGTGGTGTCCTTTCTGAAACAACATAGTCCTTGCATGACACTGCATTCACACAGTATATCAGAGTTAAAGGACAGACAAAGAATTAATTCTATCTATCTATCTATCTATCTATCTATCTATCTATCTGTCTAATCTATCTATCTATCTATCTATCTATCTATCTATCTATCTATCTATCTATCCATGCTAGAAAAACCCTGTCCTCACAGGGGGAAAAAATGCTATTTGCAGTGCTGAATTTAATTATACAGAAAAGTGTCAAACACCTTTACTCTGCTTCTGATCCCCTTCTAGCCACTTCTGACCCCACCTTTTCCTGCTGAGGCTTTTTGCTTTGTGGTGAGGAGCAGTTACCAGGGAAATCATAGTGAGACTGGACTAAGCAAACTGGATATTGGTCATTCCTTGCCTTTCCCCCAGGCAAAATTTTAGGGCATAAATAAGTGACATTGCTGATATATCTTTGGCTTCAATTGTACAAGAGGGAAATGTATGAATTGGTCTACTTAATACTGAGTTTTACAGATAATAAATCAAAGGGTGTTTGATTAAAGGACTATCACAGGGACAACACTCAATATAGAGTGCAGTACCTGTCCATTCTCATTAGCCCAGTAACACATGCCCATGATAACAAAGCAAGAAACAAATGCATCAGATTTCACACTGTATGATAGAAGTTTTCATTTGAAGATCCCTTTCCATGACTCTCTGATCCTATTTTTTTCACAATTGAATCCTCTAATAATTTACAAACTGTGCCTGCCATGAGCTCTTGCTCCAAAACAGAAGTTCCACCTCTGCAGAGAGGCCAGTAAATGCCTGTGCCATATTGCTCTCCATGGCTGCAACCCCAGCTGATAAACTTTCTTGACTTTGTGACTTATTTTAACATGTCAACAGGGGCATAATCCTATCTTCTTATCACAGAATCATAGAACTGCTCGGGTTGCAAAGGACATAAATAATACCTAGTTCCAATCCTCTGCCAAGGGCAGGTTGCTCAAAGTCCCATCCAACCTGGCCTTGACACAGAATCATCAAGGTTGGCAGAGATCTTCAAGATCATTTAGTCCAACTGCCAGCCCAGCACCACCATAATCACCCCTGGCCCATATCCCCATCCACCACATACCTCTTGGACATTTCCAGAGTCAGTGACCTCATCACTGCCCTCAGAAATTTATTCCAATGCCTAATCACTCTTTCAGTTAAGTTTTTTTCTTAATATCTAGTCTGAAACACCCCTGGTGCAACTTAAGGTCGTTTCCTCTCATCTTTTCACTTAAAACATGGCAGAAGAAATGAACCCCACATCACTTCATCCTCCTTTCAGGTAGTTGTTCAAAGAGGTCACTCAGAGTCTCCTCTTCCCCAGGCTATACAACCACAGCTCTCTAAGCTGCTCCTAAAAATACATGTTTTCCTTCACCAGATTTTTTGTCCTTCTCTGGACAAAGGACATTGGTGCTGGACTCCAGCACCTCAATGTCCTTTTTGAAGTGAGTGGCTCAAAACTGAATCAGTACTTGAGCTACATCCTCACAATGCCAAGTGTAACAAGACAATCATACAATTTGTTACAGCATGATATTGGATAAATGGCAGATATCTACCCCAGGCAGCCACAGTGCTTCTAAGAAGTACATTTTCCTGGTGTGCTTTCTAGGTGTTTTTTTTCCTGATTCTCTTTGGAAAGCTGAATGGATCATAAAACTTTAGAGAGCAACTTTCTCTTACTAAACTATAAAGTCAGCGCCCATTTATTTTTCTGTTATCTCTGCTATGATATTTTCAGATTGATAGGCTATGAAATAAAATTAAAATTGACCACTCTAAAACATCCAATGTGATTAGATTTCACTCATAATGCAGATTTTAAAAGATAATAACTTTTTATCTGATTGTTGTGTAAATTAAAATCATCTGTTCACTAAACCTGATTCTACAATTTATTTTTCTTTGTCATTACACCAACATTTGCTATTGCATTGCAGTTCTCCACTATATTATGTTTTTGCTGCTCTAGTTTAGTTACAATCGTTGTGGATAAACTCCATTACAGATGCTTCTATAAGCATCGCCGTGGTGAAGCTAAAAATCTAGGTCAATTTTTTCACTGAAAAGTGAATCAAATTTCTTTCTGATGACATTGGAAAGTGTGATAGGGTAAACTCTGATGAACTCCTAAATTTTGATCAGCACTACTAACCCATAGCATGACATTATACACTTCTCTGTGCAGCAGCCACTAATAGAAGAACTCTAACACTCATCCAGCTGATGCTTCATTACAGTTGGGGCTTATCAACAGTGGCAACCACGTGGCACTCTCACTTACTTCTATGTATTTCCAAATTCTCTCATCTCCATGACACTGTGACCAAGCAGAAATACGAGAGAGAATTTAGCCTCATGAGTCTATCTCATGGGGGAATTACATAAGTAAATGAATCACTGAAATCATGGATTAGAAGAATCTCAAGTAAGGTGTTTGAAATCCCCTGCTGTCTTGGGCAGTTTCAGCAGCTTCCCTTTTTTAAGCTTCTAACCTAAATATCTTAACAAAAATAGCATTCCTCTGAGTCCACTGTGTTTCTGGACAAGAAATGCCTATCTAGCATTCATAGTGCTTTATGGAGTAGGTTTGGGATTTCACTAATTTCCCTTTTAATTCTCTATCTTGCCAAGCAGCTTGGTGGGTTGGACTGACTAGCTCTGTTCTGCCTTATACTGTAACCTTTTAATCCTCAATCAGTCCCATAGGAGCAAACAGATGCACATGAAACCTTTGGCATGACTCCGAATGAAGTCAGGTTATGCAATCAGAATTACTGATATATCTAATGCTGTCTAACTTTTATGATATTTTTTGTCAAGTAGGATAATTTTATCCTATTTCTACCTTCATTGATAGTGCAATTTTATGTAAGGAGTGCAACATCACAATAATTCCTTCTTGGAATGGTATAAAGCAATCTCCCTGTTATCCTTCATGGTGTTCTTTGAGGTCTTCTGATGAAAGTTGCTAAAATAAGCACCATGTATTATTCATATATTAATTTGGTCTGGCATATTGGTTTCAGGAAACTTCATTTAAGTGCACTATGAAATCAACATCAAAAAAAGACAGTTACAAACAGTGAATACACTAAGCAATGGAGCAGGCCAGGCTTGACACAGCTCTGAAAAGCAAATAAATGGCATAGAAATGCTGTAATCTCCTGATGATCAGGAAGAAAAAATGAAAAAAAGAAGAAAAGAAAAGAGGAAGACAGCAAAATAAGGCCCCCTAATAACTTTTCTTTACCTTTTGGGGCAGTCTTGTGCTTAATAGCTTAATAGTAAATTTGATAGGATTTTGTAGTGTAGTCCAAAATATGGATAGAGACAGTATAGTTAAGAAAAAACATGGGAAAAAAAACCTATGTGATTCCTGGGTACCTTGGCTTTCAGCCTGAATTTTTTCAGGGGAACTTCTTTAAGAATTTAAGATGCTGCATTCAAAAACTGATCACTCCAAAGTTCCACATCTTCTGCTGATAATTTGTTGTGGAACAAATTACCAGCAGAAGAATTGCTTAGAAACTTTGTTGTCCCTATTCATTCTCCAGGGTTTTTCCTTAGAACCACTTTTTTTAAAGGTCTTTATATACACACACATATGTATATAGGAATGGTAATATTTTTGAGTTTTCCTCATTTTTCTCCATCCCTTTGAAAAAACTGGTTTCATGTATGCATATAAAATGAGACTCTGGGGACATCTGAACTCTGGAGAAAATAGAATTTTGCCACACAGCACCAAGATATTCCCAAAAACTTTATGGCGTAATTACTTATAATGAACCTTGAAGCTTAAACTCCCAATTCCATAAACAAAGGCAGTATATGTGCACTGAGGGAAGACAATTCATAGTAATTTTGTCAGCAAAATTTTTACAGTAAAGGCCTAAGCAACACTTCATCTATCTGTCACTTGTCTTGAAAGGGCAGATTACTTTTTCCTCAATCTTGGCACATCCAATTAAAGTAGACTTACAAGCCAGGCAGGTGTAAAGTGCAAGCCAGCACTTGTTCACATTAGCAATTATCAATGGAAAAAATACATAAGTGCTGAGGCTTGGCACAGCAGTTACCCTGGCAACTGTTCATGCTCAAAACCTCAGCAGAGACTAACATGACAGTTTGACATCTTTCCCCATTAAAAAAAAAAAAAAAAAAAAAAAAAAGATGATTGCATTCTCTATTTCTCTCTCTGTTTTTTCCCTTCGTCTCTTTTTGTGCTGTTTTTCCAAAGCTCTTGGCAGTGACCCTGTCTTGTTTAACTCTAGTTGAACACCTCCCAGAGGGAGCTCCCCTATATCTTGCCAAACTTTAGAGCATCCTCTGTGAAAACCAAGTGTTAAAGTTTGCCTGGCCAAGTCTGACATCCAGGAAGGAAGGATGGTGTGTTGGAGAAGCTGTATTAGTGCTATTGGCACAAGAGTGTCAGAAACTTGTTGGCCAAGACTACTTCACTCAGTGCTGGGAAAGAAAAAAGGATGAGAGCAAAGGGCCTCAAGTTGCACCAGAGGAGATTTAGATTTGATATATGAAAAATTTCTTCAGTGAAAGAGTTGTAAGGTTTTGGAACAGCATTCTCAGGGAGCTTGTGTGGTCCACCATCCCTGGAAGTGTTCAAAAAACATGTGCATGCTTTGGGATATGGCTTAGTGCTGAACATGATGGTGGTGCTAGCATGACGGTTGGATGTGATGATCACAAAAGATTTTTTCCAACCTTAACAATTTATAATTCTAGGAGTGCCTTGCTTTTTTTTGTCCTCATATTCTGGAATATCCATGCACACCATTCATCTACAGCAACTTGCCTTAAGATCCTAGCCTTCCTGACTTATGCAATGACCTTGAAAATAGTTCACTTTTTGTATTCTCTACCTTCATAAATGCAAGAGAAAGTCAATCAGAAACAGACTACATGCATTTTCCATACAGAGGAAAAACCCCACTCCTCAATTCTGCTAAGGAACTCAGCCCAAGCAACCTGTGCACTAAGTACAGTGTCAGATCACACCCTATTGCTCAACCATGGAGGTCAGAAAACCTTGAAGACTCAGCATTCTTCTGGATTAAGCTTTGTTCTGTGGGAAGCTTGTGAACTAAGTTATGTGAACTTATTGACTCTTAGCTGCCAGTTCTTTTTTTAATATTTGACATTTTTATGTCGAATGGAATTGAAGAGTGAGATGTGTACATAGAAATTTTGCTAATTAGTGACTGTTTCAGTTGAAGCTTACCTGATTCCTTTTGCTACATTTTACAAGCTATTTCTGGTTTTGTTTTTTTTTTGGTTTTGTTTTTGTTTTTTGTTTTAATGTCCCATTTTTAGGAAGTCTTTTAACATCCATTATTTTCCTTCAGTCTTATTTTGCCTTTATATTTGTTCACATTTTTCAATGTTAAAAAGTTAAATATTAAAAAAATTGGCATCTCTTTTGATTTTTTTTTTGTGATTTTGTTCCCTTATCCTCCTTTGATGTGCATCATTCATGTCTTTCAGCTCATCATATTCTTACTCATTGTCATCTCTAAGTGGAGAACAGAGGAAGAATTGAGAAAAACTGCCCTATTTTTTTTTTTAGGGTGAAGGTAAAAGAAAAAACATTTGGGAAGTCTGGTAATACAGTAACAGCTTTCATAGTGAAACTGATTTGATAGTCTGGTCTTTACTTTTAAATTCTAGACAAACAGAACACATACGCTGAAAGATATGCAGAAAATCAAAGTAAACATCTCACATTGTTTACAAGAAAATCCTGCATTTGCTTATTATTGCACATGCTGTAGCCCTAGACCTCACAGATTTCAAAAGAGTAGGTTTCGGCTGTGGAATAACATTGACCTGAAAATTCAAGATGTGGAGCCAAATCTTACTGCCTGTGTTCCTGTGATCTTTTCCCATGGGTGAACAGAATCTGTAGTGTAATCTTAATTCTTTCAGCAGGATGAAGGCATAATAAATAAAAGTAATAAACATTTTACAACATTAAACAATCTTTCACAGTTATTCAAGATGACAATTTTGACCAGCATTAAATTTGCTGAAATGTTTCTAATAATGAGCAAGAAACAAAGTCATACTTCCTCTGATACAGTTGCATTGATTCGAAGAGTGAGCTAATAAACACTATCACTACATTCATATTCTGGGACTAATAGAAACTTGTTCCTTTCCCTGCTATTCTGTGGGCTGCATTGCAATCTCTTCTGCAACAACATAATTTAATTTAAAAATCATGATGCTATAAGTACTTGAGAAGCACTTAAAGCCATTCAGTCAGAGAAAGGTCATGTTAACATAAATATTGAAAAGAATGATAATTAGGCAAGAAAAACAGCAAAACACATTAAAGAGAAATGAGGCAATTTTTAAATGTTAACATCTCAATTCAGAAATGTTTACATTACATGTAATGGTTCCATTTTCAATGAGCATTCCACTAAAAAAAATATTGCTGAGCAAAATTATGAAAGAGAATTACAACCATAAATGACATTGTATCCATTTTATTATCCTGAGAGAAAATGAATTATCTGAATCTTGTTAAACACAACAGAATTCAAATCATCCAAGCATGACTTACAGCAGAATGAAGCAAAGTACTCTCTTACTAAGAGAAACATAATCCATTTTTTTTATGACAATTCATGATTTAAAATCCTGAGTATTTGAAGGAATTGCAAAACATCTCTTCCTATGACTTGTGCAATACATATTGAGCTGAGTACAGGTAAGAATGTCTCACAAATGTTGGCAATTTATACCCTGAAATATACTGTGGTTGCTCCTCACAGCATTGTTTTCCACTTTGAGATCGAGAAACTCAGACTAAGTGACACATTTAAAACTCCCAAACAGGTTAAGCTGATTGTTGTTTCGGGGTAACTTTAACTCACAGTATGTGCTTTTCAAGTTTAATTTTGAGGCATGGTTTATCTTAACTTAAAACATTACAAGAAACCTTAACTCTTTTACCAAAAGCTTCCTGGTAATAAATATACTGAGTCAATTTTTCTTTTCGTTCATAGCTGTTACCATTTGAATATGCTAATTTTAAAAGAAATTTTAGAGTAAAAAATTAAAATTCCCTCCCAGAAATCTGTGAACCAGTGTCCACTCAGGTTTGTTATCTGCATAGATGGCACAGCTCTGCACAGATGCAGAGTTAAAATGCCATGACATTGCAACAGGAGCATGATACAGCTCCCAGAGAATTACAATGCAGGTACTAGGGATGAAAAAATAAAAGGCTAGGCAGAGGCACGGAGCACTAAAGACTTGTGCTTTTAATTTAACTTTGGAGAGGGGGTTTAATTCTCATTGCATTTGCCACAATATAAAGCCTCACAGTTTAACCTGCACAATTATCAGGTCAAGAAAATATTTCTGGGTGTATTTATTTTTTAGTCAAATGGGAGGGAGAAATGGTAAAACAGAAGTTAGATATTAGGAAGAAGGGTTTAAGACATTGTCAAAAGGAACAAATTTAACCAAGAATTTTTTTCTTTAATTGCTACCTCCTACACCCTTCTTTAAAATGCAAATGAATCTACTTAAGTGAATTGTCTTTAAAAGGGCTGTCACGTGAGATCACCCTTATTTGCAGAGACCCGAGAGAGCTTAGAGCTATATGTGTATATAAAATATCTTGACAAAAATGTGTTCCTGTGGTTTTCATTCTCAAAGGTGAGGTTGTTTTCCCTTCATGCAGCACATTTGCCAACAATGTAAAATGCCAGCAGAAGTCACTGTGGCATCACAACAGCAGCATGAGAATGTTACTTGGCATTGTTTTAAACACCAAGATTCTAATTCTGGCAAGAATAAATATGGGCTTCATAAAGTTCTGCTGCCTGTTACACTTCTTACTACTTTTGTCTCTGGGCTATTACCTGTGAATTTTATATATTTAAAAATAAGTGTAGACAGCAGGTGCACAAAAGTGCAACAGTCTTGTGAAGCAGCAACAGTAGAAGCAGTTGAAGCCATAGCAGAACTGTGGCTATATTTTTGTTCTCCTCGGTACTAATATGGCTGCTTACCCAGCATTGCTCTTTGGGACTGTTGTTGGGTTATTTTCAGGATGCCTAAAGACAGAACTGCAGTGATTTCTGTAAAGAGACCGTTTACAAAATAAAAAGTGACTTTTGGTCTAGTCCCGAAGTCTAGTGGTGAAGCATCTACCTGCAAAAATTTTAGCAAAAATGTACTTCTACAAAAGAAATTGAATCCTAAATTTCTCAGCTTTTCTGGTATTGTGGAAAGTCTGTCCATGGGAAAACCGGGAAAAGTACAGATAAATAGAAAATAATGTAAAAAAGTAAAGTGTCAATACATTCTTCTTTGATAGCCTGTGTAGAGGGTGCAAAAACCCCTCCTGGTCTTAATTTGGGCTTTTTTGTAAAACCCTCTGGGGAAGATGCTGCGGCCTCCTAAGTCTGGTGTTTTGCTTTCCTGATAAAAAGTTCTCTCAGCAGGTTCACCCAGTGCTCTCTGATGCAGCTGAAGCCTTTGCTTTTAACTATATTCAATGAGGACAGAGATAATGTTTTACTCCTTTTCTCTTTGAAGGTCATTTTTGCATATTTGGAGATGATTATCCTGTTTTCCTTCAGTCTTTTGGTCTCTAGACTAAACAGTCACAGCTCTTTTAGGGATTTTACTGATTTCATAATGTCTGGTTGCCGTTTTTGGAATTTGAACAAACTCAACAGATGTATAGTGATACTAGTTTGACCAAACAGATATTTAAAATGTAAATATGCTTTGCACAGCTTTTACACAGAATTTCTTGATGCTAGCAGAGGAAATTCCTGTTACTAATACTTATAAAGATAGCGAGGAACATATTGAGGGAACTAACATGAGTAGCACTGGCTAGTGGTTTATCACATCAAATTAGTGAGTCATAACTATATTTTTTACTTATCAGAGGTCAGCCCTTTGGATTATTTCAGTACTGAGCTCAAAATTATTTGATTACCAATATACACGTGATTTTCAAAAGAAAAATAAGAGCTACTCCAGATCTTATGTTTGTATGTTCATGTGTTTCTGCTGTAACATCATTATGAAAACTCCTGAAGAGAAGATTTTGCAAATGGTGTATAACTCTCTCTCAAGAACTGGGCTGGAATGATGACACGGACCTTAAAAACCTTAGCTTTTATGCTTATTTTAAAATCAGGATTTGGAGTCTGCACAAGCCATTTGATATGGGGAAGCAGCCTTTTTCCAGAGGGATTGACTGTGCGAGCAACAACTTAAATCTGTGGAAATGAATCAACTGAGTCAGCTGCCGATGACTGCAAAAATGGCCTGGATGCCATTTACAGTTACCTTTTTAAATGGGAGCTTGAAATTAGGAGAATTATAGCAAAACTGTCATTGAGGAGAGATAGACTGCCTGGAATTTGCAATGCAAACCTATTATCCCTTATGCAGAAGGAAGATAAGTGGGGGAAAAAATTAACAGCCACAAGAGTTCTCTCCCAGCTGCAGTTTCATCTTATTTATTGTTGCTATTTATTTATATATATGTATTTAAAAGTTTAAATGATTTGTTAGCTATGCATCAAACTAACCCCTATAAATGCATGTTTTATTGCAGCTGCTACAGCTTTTAATATTGTGTATTATTATTCTCTTAGTGCCTAGAAACTAAAGCTGTGCTTTAAAGCCCCATTGTGCAAGTCTCTGTATGAGCAAGTGACATGACAACAGATGCCACCTCAGAGGGCTCACAACGTAGGATTTTGAAAGCATGGAGCATGTGAGCAGGTAGACATCAAGAGGGACAGGGGGCGTGGCAAGGTGACATAAATGTCAATATGTTTACTTGAAGAAGCAAGCTTTGTAGCAGAGATAGGTGTGTCATTGCAGAATAGAGGGAGAAGTCTTTCTCTTCCTCTGCTTATTTGTGCTTTCTGTCATTTTGTGGCTTCATCTGAAGTCCTATCCTCTGCCTGGCTCTTCCTGGGCTCCTCACTACCTCTGTACAGAGATGGAAAGAAGGCAAATTATTCCCAGTAGAGACAAGTTCTGGGTTTGCCTAACACTATTGAGGAATCTTTTGCACAGCTGGAGGAAAACACTCATATAAATAACTTAGATTAAAGTTACCAGCATCTATGTTGAGATATGAACATCTATTCCATAAATAAAAAATAAACCCCGAACAAACAAAACCAAAACCATTAGCAAAGGACTATAAAGCCTCCACAGCCTTAAAAGATCAAAGGAGTAGGAAAAAACAAAGAGGTACCTAGTTGGTTAAAAAATGCAGACTGGAAAACCAGACATTCCAGCTGAAATAAATCATAGTGAATCTGCTCTGGCTTTTTTCACACTGTGGAAGTTCTAGCCTGAATTCTTCCTTCAAGGTTGTCATGACTGAAGAAGAGATGATTTATTAGCTACTCGTGACCTGTCTGAGTCTTTGTAGGTTAGAACCAGCATGCTGGTTCCCAGTGACTTTCTCAAAAATGTACATTCACTCTTTTAGAGTTTCTGATGTAAAGTCTGGTCCTATTGCAAATCTATTGATTGTCATTCACTGTTCTATTCAAAAGGATTTTTTTTTTATATATGTCTGTGCATGTTCTGGATTAATCTCCTACCTCAATAAGCCTTTCCAGGGCCTGAGATCATCTGAAGTGGTTTCAGAATTAGTCGGTGAACAGGAAAACGTAAGTGCTGGTAAATTGTGATCTCAACAAGGGCACCCAGCCATGCATTTAATCCACTTCATCACTCGTCTCACCTCTCTCCAGGACCCAGTAAGGGTTTTGATTGAACAAAATAACAAAAGAGTTATAGAAGTGCCACTTAATTAGAGAAGTTGTGGATGCCCCTCCCTTGGTTTTGTTCAAGGCCGTGTTAAACGGGGCTTTGAGCAACCTGGTCTAGTGGGAGGCGTCCCTGCCCATGGCAGAGAGGCTGGAACTACATGATTTTTAAGGTCTTGTTCCACCCGAGCCATTCTGTGATACTGTGATTTAATGACACCCATTGTGGGCTTAATTTTAAGATCTGCTGTTAAAGTCATCTTTTCATTGAGAAAGGAGGCAAGGACAAGCAACAGGTCAATGCAATCCAACTGGGGCACAATCAAACTTTAAAAATATTTTCTGTGGTTTTGAAGGTTAGTATTTGCACTTGGCTGAACAGCACAAACTTTGGATAGAATCAGTATGTTTTGATTTGGATTATTTGTTTTATATCTCCAGAAAATATTTAGATAGCATACTCTTTAAAGTGTGCTGCAAGTGCGTGGGATTTTCAGTCCTACTGATCATGCTTATTCTAGAAGTCAAAAGTACAGGGGATTCCCAGAGTTCAGTTTTTTAATGTAAAAGCTTATCATGTTGAAATACTCACTTGTGCACATTTATGGAGCTGAGATAGTTAAAAAGGCACAGTGAATATTTCTGTTTGATTTTTGTTTAAGTAAAAAGACCTCATGGAAACTGGAATATCAGATATCCCAAGTTAGGTGTTCACGTGCAGCATTTATATGGAATTTATATAGCTTGGAAGGTGCCTTAAAGACCATCTGTTTCCAGATACAGAAAAGGTGTCAAACCCCCCATTCTCTGGAGATAAGACAACACAGTCCATGGAGCTGGTATGCATCTCCTAAAGCACAGTACAAACTGTGTGGACAAGATAACACCCTGGAGACCCTGGCAGTCAATTTATGTGCTGTGACTTAGGCAACTAGTGGCATTTGAGATGTTCTGGGCTACCCCACCTGATCTCAAGCAGCCATTCCAGAAAGGTGGAGACCTCCCACGTACCTGTGCTAGGCAGATGATTTCAGTATCACAAATTATGAGGATTCCTGCACTTAGACACCTGAATTGTGTCTTGTTGCTTGTAATGACTCTGTCTTCATTTGCTGAATTTATAAATACCTAGCATACAGGTAGACACTTGTCTGTAGTGCAGCTACATAACAGACTCCTGGAAGTAGTTAGCTGAACCCAAAGACACACTAGGAGATAAGTAGTTTATCATTGGAAAAGATCCTCCACTTGAGAGAAAAGAACAGCTGTTTTTTTGCTGAACAGTTGAACAACAATTAAAATTAAGTAACAACAGATTATTATATATATTATATATAATTATATATTATATATTATTATATATTATTATCTATTATTATATATTATTATATATATCAAATATATATCAGTTTAATGCAAAAGACAGATAGACTTGGGTAATACAGTATTATCACAGCACCAGTGTTAACCTGAGACACTTACAATTAAACCAGCACCTAAATCCCTACACCTAGTCTAGAGAAAAAAAAAAAAATCACCCAAAGTCAAATGAAAATATTGACCACTAAAAGAGAAGTTGTCTAGAGATGCAGAAACTGCCTAGAGATGTAGTTGCTTGGACTGACCCGGCTGTGTCTTTGCAGCAGAAGATGACAGGAAAAAAAAAAAAAAAAAAGAAAAAAAATTTTTAAAAGAAAAAAAACAAAAGAAAAAAAAGAGCTGTTTGTGAGGAACACAGGATTAAATTCCTTGAACTGTCAACCAATCAAAACTTTTTCCCCCAACAAATGTCCAAGTTTCTCTGGAAATTAATCTTTTTAGAGCAGCTATGCCCATACCAGTTTTTTTTTTTTTTTTCCTTTTCAGGGTAATGCTGAATTATGCTAAATTATAGAATAAATGAAAACAGAAAAGAAAGAAACTGCAGACTACTAGCTTAGGTTGGATATCTGATATTTAGAGTGTGGCAAGGTGAATCTCATCCCATACTGAGATATCGATTTTTTAACTCTACTTAGAGCATCTAACTTAGGACTGGGTCCCCATTTCAAAAGATAATGAGGATGCTAGCATGTTAGAAGACTTAGGAATCTGCTCCTTTGTGCTTCAGTTCATACTCTGTTCAGAATGGATAATCTGTCAGATAAGACTGTCTTTACCTCATAACAGTATTGTAATGGTTAAATGCAAATTTTGTTAAATGCATAAAAATTAATATAATGGAGACTACCAGGGCACATTAGGCAGGTGCCATCATGAATTAATATTAAAATCAATGCAAGTATCATAATAGAGTATGTTTTAACTGGGAAAATTGACTTCTGCAGGTTATGGCAGGAGACAGAGAGATGCCATAAGTCTTAATTCTCATGATCTCAGTCTTCCTTTGCATGCTCTGTTCCATTACTGTAAAATCTCAGCAGCCATTTAGGATTGACTCCACTATAAATCCCTTGCATAGGTAATCAGTTGAAATGAAGGAGACTGGAAGGGAAAGAATATTTCCCCTTCTGTATAACTGTACAGCTTTAGCAGTGCAGTTCCTTTATCTACTCTTTTCACTCCTCCGTGTCCTAGTGAGGCATACAAATGTTTTGCCAGCAAACAGAATCCGATTTTAGATATTCCTTGACCAGACTTTGATGCTAAAGTGCACTGGAAAGAGACTTTGAAAGGAGAAAAACAAATGTGTTTTAGCAGAAAAGTCTACTTCATAGCAGCGAGAGCTGTTACAGGGCAAGGAGGAGAGAGTACAATCTTTAAAGTCAAAATCAGAATCTTGAAGCTATACCAGGAGTCAATCATGTTCAGTAAACAATTAGGGACAGTACTAAGGATAGGCTAAAAACTATTTGCATGCCATATAAACTAGAAGTTGGGGCCAGAAAGAGAAGAAAGGAGCATAAAGAAACAATTAATTGTTTCCGCAATAAAGAAAAAAATAGCAAATAATAAAATGACATCAAAAAAAGTGTTGGTTTGAATTTTTTTGGACTTTGTTTATTCTTTTGAAACCCACTGCATACAGTGGGAATAATTCACATGCTCAGGTAATCAAAAATGTTCCTTAGCAGAGTAGCTAAGAGCTTGGTATAAATTAACTATCAAAACTTAACAAAGGGACAAAGACCACGCACACCGGGCAAAAAATTGCTGTAATCAGTATGCAGCTGCTACAAAGGTTGGCATACGATTAGGATGCAAAAGGAGGAAGAATCAGATTCCCTTTTGATGTGAGTGTAAAGGAGAAGAGCAAAGCAAGAGCTCTGCAGTTTGGAATTTTGTTTTTTGAAAGGCTAATTGGTTCAAAACCTTCTTGAATTCCATTGTAGGAATGTTGTCAATAAGACTAGATATGTTTTATTAAATAAAGAGCAGATATAATTCTCCCCTCTGATTTTAATCTGTTGTCACTGCATACTTAAATACAAAGTAAAACTGGAGAAGTGGCAAACCCAACCCCCTGCCCCAAAACAAACAACCAAAAAAACCCCAAACCAAAAAAAAAAAAAAAAACCAAACATATTTTGAAGTGGAAAACTCTAAGCACTCCAATATATTCAAACTGAAACCTTTGCACTTGCCAGCGTACCTCTCTGTCTGTGCACAGTCCTTGCCCTCAGCTCTAACCATCTTGTGCTTATTTCTGAGCAAAACATCAAAGGCAAGAGGATTTCTTCTTGAACAGCCTGAAGCAGCTCCTTGCTTGCTGCTCAGTGTCTCTAACCCCACCAAGAGGCATGAAAACTTTTCTGGTTGTACCATCAGGAACTTACAGAACTAGTCAAAGGTTCTGCCCTGTCACTACAGTACATGAAATAAAACGACATGGACACGAAACTCTCCAAGGTAAAAAGAGGGCAGTGTGATTTCTGACTCCAACATTTATAGATTTCCAAAACTGACAGTGGATTGGTGGGTGAAAGTGCCACCTCTCCAAATGACACTGGACAAACCAACAGTCCATCAGATTTCTCCTCCTCCAGAAAAGAATGCAAAACAATTAATTATTTACATAAAGTCCATAAGAAAGTTCGTTACAAGAATATAAACATCAGAAGGCTTAGAAAAACTCAAAAGAACAGAATGACACTGCCCCAGTTCCCGGATGTATGGATCCCTTTGAGCTTCAGCCTCAAATAACTTCATGTTTCCCGTTACCTTATTTGGGGGTCTGATCTGAATTCCACAATAAAAAACAATGCTGAAATGGGATGTGGATTAATATGGGTGAAGACTAAGGAACCAAGATTGCTTGGTTGACTGCCCCAATCAAAAGCAGTAAATATTATGAAATTTACTATCAAAAAATATTTCATATAGGGAAACTGAAAAAAAAATAAGCAAAAAAAGGCAAACAGTGGGTGGACTATATTTAGGGACCACAACATCTATCAGATATATTAGTGGTTCTATAATGATAGTTCAACTACAATAGCTAGTTTCCTGATAAACCCAAGCTTTAACTATAATCACATAATCAGTTACTTCAAGTTACACCCAAAGATGAGAAGCATTTCTAAAAGAACACAATGTAGAGCAGGCAAAATTTCAGTTAAAATACTCAGTTTTAGAGAACCCAAATTACAATGAAGCAAGGAAATATGTACAAGCTCTGTGCCCATCCTGTCCTGTCTGAGGGAACTATGGAGAGATTTCTCTCCAAAATGCCAATGAAAGAGATGATCAGCGTGCAGCTGGGAGGAAAACATGCAAAATAAATCACCAGGAAGGTGCAATCAAAGCAGCCAGGGCTGTGGTGCTATGGGTGCTGCTCTCAGCATCACTCACTCCCCAGCCACACAAGCTCCCTGATGCCGTTCACTGTGTGTCCCCAGACTGCTGGGCCAGCAACACTGGAACCAGCCTGGAGACAGGCACCAGGTGGGCAGCAGAAACTGATGCAATTATTCCCCCCAGAAGACAGCAGAAGGAAATAATTTGACAGAAACCTGAAAACAAACATCACGTAAAGACAGTGACTGCAGAAGCTGCAACTTGTCTGCTTTCTGTGCTCTTTCCAACACCATGTGATTTATTTAAATCTGCTCAGGATACTTCCAGGTCTCCACTGGAGTTACGATTTCCCTGGTTAGGAAAGCACAGATGACCAGTTTACAACAGAATAAATCAAGATATTGGTAAAGAGATGGCAAACAGAGGTGGGAGGATATAGCAGTGTGCATATGTGTGCATATATGGAGGGAAAAAATACTTAAAATCCATTTTGGAGACTTGGCATGTTGCAATAGTAACTGCAAAAATTAGTGAAAAGGGAATTTTAAATACCAAAACATTACAAGAAATTCCCACTGATTAGAAGGCATGATCAGCTGGATGCTAAGTAATAAACAGTGTGGAACAGGTTTTGTTTTATACTTCTGGCAGTACATTCCCCTGTTTCCATTTTAATGAGGATCTTCATATGTTCATGCTTAAATTGATTCACCTTTTTTTTTTTTCCCTCCTACCTAAAATTCTACTGGGTTTACAACTACAAGCAGAAAATTTAATTTTGTTTACTCTCAGCTCTCAGAATACCAGTGATTAGCCACAGCCAGGAATGGTACAATTGAGATAACTACTTCTTTGTGTATTTTAATTTGTCCTTTTAATCAGGCTATTACTCTCCAAAGTTTTAGGACATTGTGGCAATAATGAAAAGTTTTGATTCATTCATGGGAATAAGTGTTCATCCAAATCTCACTATCAGTAAGAGGGGGAACCCTCCCACTTCTAAGATCACACATTTCATAGTACCTACGGGATCCTCTGCCTGCTTCTTCAAAGCAGGCATCTACCTGGGGGGAAAAAAGAGGGCTGAAAAGCCATTTCTGAGTGTAAATAAATAACTTCCAGCACTGCAGAGTAAGATATAGAAGCTGCTTACAGAATTTAATAGAATATTAAACTTGTAGAATTTAATACAGAATTTTGAAAAGATAGTCTTTTTGATTGGTTTAAGAGTGTCTGTATTATGAAGCCTAAACTGTTTATCATATCATTTAATAAGGATGAGGTCAGCCTTGCAATTTCCATCAGAAAAATGTATTTTTGTTTTGTCTTCCAGCAAATACGTGCTCTGTTGATGTGCTGTCTCCTGCACTTTGTAGAACGTGAGTCACAGCCCCGTGGAACCGGTATGGTTCCACCACCACGGCACAATGGGTGTGGATGTAAGGTAAACGTTCAAAAATGCTGTTCTTCATGCAGCCTCTTCAGACTGCTTGTAGAGCTGCTGGCTCTAGTGATGGCATTTGTGAGGAAGGAGTTTTTGCTCTGCTGTTTCAAACATTGCACCATTTTGTGATCTGAGATCGGAAATGGATGTAATCTACTATCTCTTACCCAGTTTGGTGCAGGAGAGACAATGGTTGCATTACTTTGATCCACAGATCTCAAATTGTACACAGATACTTATGAAGCCGTGGCACACCCAGATAAAGTAGATTTAAACTTCAATACTTTTAGAAATGGGACATGTACAACTCAAACACATTATGCTTAGCGCAACATTTTCCTGTTTAATAAAAAGGGAACAAAGGGAAAACATGGTAACTATTATTGCTATGCAGTAATAGCTTGTCAGCTTAAGGTAAAGCATTGTTTTCAATGTGTGTGCTTCATTTCTTAGGAGCAAAATCCTGACCAGCTTAAGGCTGTACTTAGTTTTAAGTATGTCTTATTAATTCAGGTACTTCATTCCTGTAGTGAACAGGAATTAATGTTGCTTTACTTAAGTGTTCTGTCCTTCTGCCAAATATTGTTAGACCTCCTAGTATGGAGGAAAAACCAAATCAACCCCAAAATTCCATTCATTTTCTTTAGGTGTCTCAATTTCATTTACAGTGTAATTTTTCTCAGTGTTGATGCAGCAGAAATAAAGCCTTGGTTGGTTGGTTTGTAGTGCATCTCACCACCCTGTTCCATCTCTCCCTGCTTTCGTCCTGTTTGCAGTTTTTGGGGTTATCCCACCACATCAATCACTGCATCCTTCAGCACTGGGGGAACTGGAAGAAAATGCAAAACTGCCCTGTAAAGAATGACTGGTGCTAAATTTCTTTCTACAGAGACAGAGATAAAATTTGTCATGTGAGGCATCTTAGCTGGGAATGGCTGTTCTAACTTTATTAAACTATGAATACTGGATTCAGAGGGGAAATGATGCCTCTTTAAGGGATCTTATAGTCACTAACACAGTGATTTCCTTCTTCCCTAAAGGAAGATTTGAATGACAAATACCTTGCAAGATAAGTGAGGTATTTCCATGGTAATTCTATGTTGTCCTCTGCCATCAAAAGGCAAGTGCAGGTAAGGAGAAGAGAGATGAAACACAAGTCTGACATTTCAGCACGTTATTAGCTATGTGCAGGATATGCAAAATATCCTCAAAATTCAGGAAGTCCCTGCTTGGAAATACAGCCTGAATGCTGCTCTTGAGCTATGCCTTACATTTTAAGATCACTTCCCTCTCTCAGTGTGGTATTGCCATTTCCAATTAAAGGCACTTTTTGCTAAAACTTCACTTTTTCAGTTTCTCTTTTCTGCCAATAACTTTTCTCTCACAGCAATTAACATCTGTTTTCTGTCTGCCTTGCTATTTTAAAAGAATCTAATAATGAGTTTGGACAATATTCCCAGTGCAGATATCCTTTCCCATCTGAAACATAGTGGAAATTCAGCTCTGTCTCAGATTTCTCTGTTATTATAAGAAAAGTGGAAAGTCCAGACATAAACATGCCTGAGCTTCAAGTGCATTTTGTTTTCCAAGTTGTGGTCTTACATGAATTTTAACTCTGCTGCTTCCAATAGAATTGTTTCTGGCTTAGACTATCTTAAGGGAAAGGAGGAATTAATGCAAAAGAAAAAAAAAAATAATTGAGATACTTGGATACCTATGTGGTCAAACCTTAGAATCTTTTCTTGATACTTAGTAATCCAATATTTTATTAAAATTATGTACTGCTTTGGATCAAGTGGAATACCAAATAAATATGGTATTCCAAAATTGGCTATTATACACAGAGTTAGGACATAGGTTTTTTTTTCTACATTCAAGAGAAACAAAATCTGTATGATTTCTTTAACTTTTTTTGCTTTCTCCAGCTATTATATTCTTTTAAATTGGCAGTTCCAGTATGCTATTTAGAAATTTAAAACTTGTTAAAAGAAAACTTTTAAGTCTTCTTTAGTGTCTTTTTCTCTTCCTGTCTCACAAACATATGCATGGATACATAGGATATCTCAATGTGTAAGGAGTCAGGCCAATTATGAATATTAAATGAATATTATATATATAATTATATAGTACATGTGATAAGCATATTAAAATAAATAATAATAAAAATATGCATAATGAATAAACATGATCTACCAAAATAATGTCAAAATTCATAGTAGACAAAAATTCTAAGGCAAATTAAAATCTTTATATCGCCTCGAACAAATTTTTGTCATTTAAGTGTTGTAATTTCTCACCTTTAGGATGCTGCCAGAGTAACAGATGCACAAACACCAGAAAGATAACCTAACATCTCACCTGCATACTAAGTTACACACATGTTCTTTCTGCATGTGACTCACATTATATTTTCATGTGACTCACACTATATTTTGTTTAGGACACTCAGGCTTCTTTGTCCATGCTTACACAATTACCTATGTGATTTTTATTTGTCATCTATGAAAGAAGAAAAATGGTTAAAAAACTGGTGTGGTGTCGTCCAACACTATCATATCATCATAATTTTTAGAAATAAAACTATGTATTATTCAGTTTAGAATAAACTGACTCCAAACACAGGGTTTCTTTGCTCAGGAGATTGGATCAGAAGAATAAGTGATATAGCTAAGGCAAAATGCTGGCATAACCAGAATTTTGAGACCAAAACTTGTATTGCTGAATAATGGGTACCCTGGGACCAAACAACTCTGACTGGCTTCAGTCCTCACTGATCAGGAGTAGTTCCCTCCAGATGAGATTTTTTTGTGTGTGGTTAATTGGAGCACAGCAGAGAGCCTGGGAGAAAGTTAACAGTTTTGCAGTGAGAGGAGTAAAGCTCCAGGATTTCTCCCTGGCTTTCTCCACAGTGATTCAGAGACAGCCTTCCACAGTGGTTCCTTCCAATATGCAAGTCCCAGTGATCCCAGAAAAAAGGAAAAGGCAGAATGGCCTCTATACCTCTCAAGTTGCACTTGGTAATGCAAGAGAGTCCCAAATTATCTTGTTGAAACATTGCCAGACAAGGAACTGGAAAGAACTCTTTACTCAGTAACAGAGAATGTATGATTTATATACCGCCTAATCCAAAATTAACAAAAATGAGATCTTGGCATTTTGAAAACTGAGGGAACAAAAGGGAAAAAGTGAAAAGAGTGGGGTATGTGTCAATCAAAAGCACAAGAGGTGAATAGTCAAGGTAGATGTTGTGTTATGTGAGAGCTGTGACAAAGATTTTTCAGAACAGCTCAGAATCTGTAGAAGATGAAAAGATACCTATCTAAAAACATTACAGATGTGTGAGAGGAAAACAGAGAAGAAAACAAGAGAAAGGAGGTCCATTACACTAAAACATACTCTATTTCCATGTTGTATGTGACTGGGAAAGGGCTTCAGGCTCTTGTTTCATAGCACTTCTCTCTATCACTAAACACACTACTGGTAGCTGTTTTTTTTTTTGTTCCTTATGTCCATGAGCAGATGGAATGATTTGACTGTTATACTAAAATGATATTTCCCTTCCTAAAGATTCTCTTTAGACTTTATCTCAGGTTGTTCAACATTCAAATGTTTTTGGTGAGCTTTTGCCCCTGTGACTTAGTCTTCCTTTCTTGGGACAGTTCCCTTAAGACCAGTTTTATGGAGATTTAGAAGCTGTGCTAAAAAAAAAGGTTGGTCTTGAACACAGACACATGAGTTCAGAGCAAATCCATTAAATTTCATTCTCTATGAACCTGTGTCTTAGGCCTAGCCCATCACCTTGGTAGTTGAAATGACTGAAGACAATTAAAAGAGCCTTGACATGGTAAAACTGTTGGTGGTTTTTTTGTGGTTTTTAATTTTTTTAATAAAATACAGCATTATGTGTGCATTTTCTGGATTACAGCATGATTAGGAGATACTTTCATGCCAAATTATCCAACAAATTGGACAAAATATTTGACTTTTCAAGAGATAAGCCAGTCAGGTCATTAAGTGTAGACCCAGCTCCAGACTGCAGGTACCTAAATTTGGGTGTCTCAATATGCCTACAGGGGAGATGGATTACTAATTTCTCATTATACTCAGTGGTACCAATACAATGAAAGGAGCCTAGAGAATTGCTCAACTCACTCTAATACAGATGCATTCAGCTAGGCTCCACTGACTGCATTAACTAGCGCCCAATTAGCTAGAAAACCGAATTAGGCATCTAGTTCAACACCTGCTCCTAGATGTCTACAATCCAGAGCTAAATCCCAGGCCAACAATATGATGCTGCAATTAAAGTGACATAAATGTACTGATGTTTAATCAGCAAGATTTTCCTGTTCTTGCAAAACAATTGAAGAAATTTCCAATTATTAACAAGGTTTACCATTCCTATAATAACTGTAATAGGACTGGTTTGCATTTAACCTAGGAGAAGTAATAAGTGCTTAATTAAGGCTTAAGCAAATCTGATCATCTGTACAATTGACATACTGAGAAAATAATGAAGATTATGGTGCACAATGCCAGACAGAAATTATTGGGAAACTTTAAAGGAAAAATCTTCCCTAACATTTTATTTGTATAAATATATTTGGGTTGCCATTCTTGATTGAAGTTCTGCAAAGTTCCAATTACATCTATCCTTTAGACATAAAAGATTGACAAAATCTGGAGCTAAGATTGTATCCAGCAACACCCAGGCTCCTTTCTCAGATGGAGTTCAGAAAGCAAGGAAGTCTTGCGCCTCATGGGTCAATGTGAGGCTTCTCTAGTTAGCTTTGTCTAGTTAGCCTTTGTTTTTGAAGGTCTCTTCCTATGACATAAACAGCCTCACTGAAGTAAAAATAGCCTATATATATATATATATATATATATACATACACACATGCAGCGTTGTATATATTTTACATAGTGGGGTACTGAAAAGAAAAATGAAAAAATGGTTTTTATTTAAATATGACTTCTTAAATCAATTATTTGAAGATTTTAAATTAATCATTAGAGTATTTATTGCTTCATTTAACTTTCCTTGGAGTCCCTCTATGCTTCTAGAAAAAATATTCAGGCGTTCCTTTGCCTTCATACCAATCTGTACATCAACTGATATTTTCTTTCTATGGTGTTCATGGCAAAAGAAGATTTCTGATCTTTGTTTAAGTAGGTGATGTATTTCTAAAGGTCAAGAGTGGAAGAACAAAAATTTCCAGAGCTACAAATTTTTGTTTCAGAGCAAATGTTACCATAGCATTTTGAAAGGATGAGCCTAGGATTGTGGATTTTCTCATTCAGGACAGATACAGCTCTTGAGCTTTCAGTTTCTCTTTTGCACTGTCAGTGCGCTGTCAGGTTGAAGTACAAAACAGGAAAATAATCCTGACCAGTTTGCAATGGAAAATTAGAGAGGGAAATATACAGTTGTGGAATGAAGGGAATTCTCTAGTATACATTTGTGTGGTAATTTAGGCTTTCAGTGACAGAGAAAAAAAAAAACCAAAAAACTTGCACTGTCCTGGGATATCAAAAATATCAAAACCAAAGAATGTAAGTCAGAAATTGCCCCTATTCTAATTAGAATATGGAAGGTTTTTAATGATTTTTTAAAATCTTGATCAAAACCACTAAGAACTCTGGATTTTTCACTTTTAAATTGCAGTTAATGTATTCCTATAAGAACTGATTATTTTCTAGGGAGCACATAAGACTAAACAAAGAATGCAAAAGGGATCACACAGACAAGCAGCAGCATTTTTAGTGCAAATTCTCTTTTGTTTTGCTTAGCTTGTGGAGAAAATTAACATAACTAAGGGGAAGGAAGGAAGGAAGGAAGGAAGGAAGGAAGGAAGGAAGGAAGGAAGGAAGATCTGTACCTCCTCCACACTGGTGACCAGATTTAATGGGTAAATTCTCGCTGCACTCATTCTGGTCATGGCAGACCAAAAGCAGACACCTAGAGGTCAATCTTAAAAGATGGCTGCAAGTTTATAATGAAGATGCAATGCAGAATGTGGCCACCATAAAGCTTTTTTTTTTTTTTTTTTTTTTTTCCCCAGATCAATATACCAAGAATCCAAATTTAAAAGAAAACAATGTACCAGAACTGAAATTTGGTGTAAATGAAGAGGTGATGTGGAGAGACATCAGAGCAATATAATAACCATGACTGTGAATTCAGAGTTATTTATGTCAGAATGATTTCATGGGGGCAGAATAGGAACATAAGAGTGTGCTATCATAGCAATTTCTGGTTCAAGATTGTTCAAAAAGCAAGAATAAGTAAGGTGACACCTCCCAGTTTGGATTACGCACCAACACAGTATCAAAGAAGGGTTTGGATTGGAAGAGATCTTAAAGATCATCTGGTTCCAATCCCCTGCCATGGGCAGGGACACCTTTCATCAGACCAGGCTACTCCAAGCCCCTTCCAGCCTGCCTGTGAACACTTCCAGGGAAGGGTCAACTAGGTCTTCTCTGGGCAGCCTGTGCCAGTGCCTCACTGAGAATTTCTTCCTGATATCCAATCCAAACCTACTCTCAGTTTAAAGCTGTTCCTCCTTGTCCTATTGCCACATGTCCTTATAAAGAGAAAAAAAAAATTCATCATTAAAGATATAAGAAACTCATTCAAGGTATTGGTTTTTACTTAAAACAAGAGTATTGGAATATATTTCTGAGTCTTGGTCAAGCTTTGACAATAGAAAATAAATGTGGGGAAAGAAACTTTACAGGCTGCATAATTAGACACTGAAATGGAGTGTAATTGGTGAGGCTCAAGCTCTCAGCTGCTTCATTGGTTACAAAGATGCCAGTCACAGTCGTGACCCTCCTGGGAAGATGATAGTGCTGAGGCGCTTGTAGTGGGACATGCAGGTCTTCTTACAGTCGTATGAAATATTCATATTTACATTATATACATGTATTCTATTATTTTAAATATTTTATTTAATATATAACTATATTAAATATAGTAGTCCTAGTCCTTGTACTAAGAAAGATTAATGGCATGGCTATTTTTTCATAAGCTCCTTTACTTCACAGAGGAGATAATGACTGCCAGTCACCAAATGCATTGAAGTGCTTCATGGAGCAAGGAACACCACAGCAGTAACAGGTGAGAGCAGCCCTCATCTGAGCACTGCCCAGCTCAAGGCAGACTGATGCACATCCCCTCTTGCAAACAAGGAAATCAAACCAGCTGCTCACTTCATTTTATATATTACACTTCTCCAGACTGGAAGACAACTGAGAAATCAAAGGGAGGAAAAAATCCAGCATCCTGAATGTTGTTATTTTCATGTCACTATGCACAGTGCTGTCTCATTTTAAAATTTGCAACAATTCCTGTTATTGCTGTATTGCATGCAACTACTCCTTCCTGCTCTATTAGAGCATATTTCTCTGTTATGCAGCTGTCTAAAATCTGCTTCTGCTTTAAAGACAGATGCAAACAGCTGTTTAATGAATCTGTCATTTCCTTATCCTCTCCATTTCTGCAGGCTGATTATTTCTAAGTGCTGCACTGTCTTTTAGAGACAATTCTTGTAGGAAGAATAAGTCACATTTTCTTCTGATTTCTAATATTTATGTCAACTTGGGGAAAATATCCTCTCAACATTAAATCTTTAGAACTAAAAAAAAAACAAAGTGAGGGAATTAGTTGATGTATTAGACATTAAATCTGATGTGATGTTTTACAAGTTTGATCTCACAAGGAGCATGTTGTCAAAGGAAATTCTACAGCTTGTTCACATGCTCGTGAACTGAATGCCATTTCATTGCTTGATGGAAGTAATTTAAAATAATATGTTAAAATGCCATATATCATAGGCAAGCACTTTTCTCTGAGACCTACTGCATACAGTCTAGACTGATTTTTTAAAATACTGTCAGTTACTGCTATAGTCTAGTATTCCTCAAGTTGACACATTTTGAATGGCAGATAGAGGATTAGAGTGAAATACACTTAAATGCAAAGGTAAAAGAAAACCTAGAAAAAAAAATGTAATTGTAGTGAGATTCAGGAAGTACCTAAAAATTATTCAGGTCTACAAATTGCAATCAGGATGAGAACCATAAAAAGCCTACTAAGGCATGGCCAGGAAAATTATATGTAAAAATCCTCTTTGAATTGTATATGTGCTCACCATCTTTTCAAAGAAATAATATAGCTGAAGAGTTTTAAGAAAGTGAGTTATACTGCAAGAAAGTGATACGGTTTGATTTTCAGTTTAGGATTAGTGTTGGGGTCTTTTTCTCTTGAGAAAATGTGAGTCCAAGGTTTGAAATTGCATTTTACTGTAACTTGGACTCACAGTCAGTTCCTAACTTAAGAATCTTATTTGAATTATGAGCTTTGAAGCATAAACAAGCCAGGGGGGAAATAATAATAATAATAATAATAATTAAAAAAAAATATGTATATATATATATATGAAAACTGGATCACAGAATCATAGAATGATTTGGGTTAGATGGTGTTAAGGAAACTCCCCTGTCTGACCATCCAGGAGCCACTCTGACAGTCACACTTGTACCACCTGAGCTGGAACTGAGACCCCTTTGAGCCTACACACTCCACACTCCACACTCAGAGCAGTTTTGACCCCAGATTTCCCAGAGTAGAGTTCCATATGTCCAGATCCAACAATTTAATCTTAGTGCAATAACTAAATTAAATAACAGCTCAAGCTGGTGCCTGTGAGTGGGCACCCTGAACAAAGGAAACCCTGGGATTTTACCCACTCAGGACAGTGTGGAGCCCTCTGCTCCTGCAGTGTCTGTGAGTGTGCAGTCACCTGGATGGGCCAAAAGTGCCCTTTGCTGTGTGAAATGTTGGCTCTTCACCGTCTTGGGCTTGGGCTCCTGCACCTCAGAGCTCGAACTGCAACTCAAACTGCAGCTGTTCACCAAAGAACCTGCACTGAAGGCGCTCCCCCACAAAAGAAATCTTTAAAGGTCATGTAGTCCAGTCTCCCTACCATAGACAGGGACATGTTCAACTGGGTCAAGTTGCTTAGAGCCCTGTCCAACATGATCTTGAATATTTTCATGGATGGGACATCTACCACCACTCAGGGAAACTTCCTGACTAAATAATCAGTAGTTTCCTGATTAGATCCAGTCTGGTTATTTTTTGGGTAACTGCAATCATAGGTCTTCAAGTGCAGTCAGCTTGTGAGATGAATCAATGATGCTTCATCAAAGTGATGCCTCTGCCTCGAAGTGCTCTGGGGTTATAGATGCACTACTTGCCACCAATGTACCCTGGGTCACTCAGACATTCCAGAGTACTCATAAATCAATTCTTAAAAAATTAATTTTCCCACCTTTGCTATAGCTCAACTCATCTCCACATCAAGACATGGGCAAGTCCTGGTAAGGCATATGCTCCTATATTTTTCTATCATGAGTGCAGTCAGACTGCAGCAGAGAAGCTTCTCCTCTTCCAGCTCCTTCTCCCCTGATCCTAAATTCTTTTCCTCCCTTGGACAGCTCTTTCCTGATTTACGCAGGCTTTGCAGACTCCCAAATACTGGTTCTAGCTGTAATATCCATACTTCTGGTTTTTCTGCTACTTATATTTCAAATGAATATTCCAGTCCTGCACTATAGCGTTTTCTTGCAATGCCAGTGGAGATATTGAAATTACTCACAGGGGAGGAGTTACAAGGGGATCTTACCTTCCTTTTCTCTTTTATATACAAACTTGAGGCTGATCTAATTTTCAAATTATCTTTCATCAATGGAAAAACAGAACTACAAAACCAATGTCTTAAATAGTGAAAAAATATTGAGCAAAAAGTGTAGACATACACACACTGGGATTTATTATTTGGAAATGCACAAGGTAACTAAAATATATATTTATTTTTTTGTGGCTGAAATCCTGTTTTGATGAGATTGGAGGGATGCTGTGAAATGGTATACAGGTAGTGGCTAGCACAAACAAAGATGCTGGGCCACCAAATGAACTAGGGCTTGTTTGGCCTGGACATGGTTAACTGCTTTTTCTCATCAGAATGGAATTCCTTTATCTCAGTGTGCAAGTCTATGAAGCACATATCTGAAGATAAAATAATCCACTGCCCCATTTCCTTGTGGTCAGTGGAAATGAGGAGTCACTTTCAGAATGTAATCCATCTCACCTATTTTTGCTGTCTGTTTTGAATGAGATACTTTCAAAGTGCTTGTCCCTCTCCTTGGACTTTAGAGCTAATCTGAGTGAGCAGCTCTGATTCAACTATCTGTAGGTTGTTCAGATGATTCCTAGTGCAGGTATCCTACTGCAAACCAGTGTCCTGGTTTATGGCCTTCCACTAGGAAAAGCACAACTTGCAATTTCCTAGATAAATTTATTTTAACTGACTGATGTGGCAGCATCAGAGAATGAAATATAATTACTGCTCAGAAATATATGACTAATTTTATGAACAATTTTTTTTTAATTTCTCCCTGTATTTTCTTTTTTTTCCCAAAGTTTAAAAAATCCTATTCATATATGAAATGCCATGTGATATTCTTTAACTATTCAGGTTATTTTAAAATGGAATCTCTACATTTCCTATGGAAATAATGAGGGGGTAGGGGGGGAAGAGTTATTTGTATTGAACTCTCTTAGTATGTAGTTTTGCCTCAGAACTTTTAACATAGCTGCATAGTACTTGCAATAATACTTTTACATGGCAAACTGCAAAACAAAGAAAATATCAAATTAAATTCCATACACAGAAATAAATTATTATAATCCCACATCCTATCAGTAAGACAGGACTTTATCCCCAGCTCACAGTGGAGCACTTCCACTGACATAATGCACCTCTAATATGACATTGCGTCATCACAGCAGACTCCTTAACTTCCTGCTATTTATTAAATGACTCTCAAATTTTACTTGTGACTCCCAAATTTTATTTAGTAGCCTCTTGGTGAACATGAAGAACACAATTGTTTTTGCTTTCTGACTTTTCAGTACAGAATTTTCTATATGTTTCATTAGGTTTGATAAGCTGTTTGAAATTAAATTACTAATGAACTTAGACCAATGCAAGCTAGAATAAAAAAAAAAAAATCATTTCACCTTCAATTTCAAACTGCAGTAAAAGAAAAATAAAACTCCTATAGAAAGATAGGATTTGTGGTTAGGACCTTTATTTAGAGACTCACATATATAGTGATCCTCACTAACGTATAAGGGGTCTGGTCTATATTCTCAGTAGGTTTGTTCTCATCTTCACTGTATATTTCTTGGAATTCAGAGAGAATCTGGAACTGGATAAGTGGATAATCCTTGTCAGCTACCTTGGAAGCTATAAACATTCAGACTCAGATATTATTCTACCAGTTATAGCCCCACACAGGCCTCAGTGGACTCATTTTAGCTGTGAGCTTATTTCAAATAAGTAAAGAGACTAAAAAAATTACTTGGTTAAAAGGCAATATTTAAATTATTTTTCATTCTGCTTTCATCAATCACAAGTAGTCTCTTACTAAAAATATTCCTACTGGGAAATAAATGGGGTTTAGCTATTGTTTGTAAATACACTGCAATAAAAGTAAGGAAATTATTATTCAAGTCGTTCTTAGATGATCACAGAATCCTAGAATTGATGACAAATCTAAAGAGTGGGAATTGCTCAGAAGGACAGTTTCAGGAATACATCTATGAGTAGCCCAAATAATATGCACAACACTTTCAATGTTACACTAAATTTACTGTTTTATTAGTCATTGTTCTTTTATATCAGAATTTTGTAACACTTCAGTTACTACTTAAGTATTTGCATTTCTGTGATTTTTTTCTTGCTGATTTTTCACTGTTGTTGTTGTTGTTTTTTGTTGGTTTTTTTTGTTTTTTTTTTTTACACAGCTGCGGGACAGTTTATAATAAGTCCTATAAAAATCTCAGTATAGAAATAAATAGTATGTCTGCACTCTGTCAGATTAGCACAACAGCATATTTTAAACTGGAGTTACTGGGAAAATCTATAAAATTGTGGGTTAAATATTTGCTCTACTTCAGGTAAAATCTGAAAGGGAATGAAAGTGCGACTTTGTGTCTATTAGATTTAGATCAATTTAAGGGTGATTTTACACTATTAAGGGTGCCAAGGCAGAGGTCAGTTGTCTTTTGGTTTATGAGAAATAGGGAAAAGCATGACCTGTCAGGTAGCTAAAACTAAGCTGCAAGCAGTGGGGGAAAGAGCTACTTTGCATGATCTCAGCTGTGAGTAGCATCTCTCCTCCTCACAGTCCTTGCTGAAGAAAACTCCTGGATACTGACAGTCCCAACATCTGTAAAATGTTAGATGCTGCACAGCTTTGAAAAGGGGAGAATCAGTAACTCAAATCTCTCAGCTACTAACTCAGGCTGGGAATGTTGTTTCACCATGCTTTCCTTATAATATTTTTAATATTTTTACTCACACAAATCTTGTAAGGTCTTGAGTGAACAATGCTCCAACTCTTAGTTTTAGGGAAGAAACTATTCGCCTTATTACTTCTAGTCACCTTGAATCCAGGACTACACTTTGCATGGAAGCACAGGGCATATTTTCACAGAGTTTCACAGGTGGACACCTTAATCCCACGTGTTGTCAGTACCATGGGTTTAGCAAGTAAGCCCTGAGGCATTTGTTCCATGACGGGCTGATACATCCTAATGGCTTGTCTCATCATCTCCCATCTGGTATATATTTTCTTGGCTAGCTGAGACAGCATGTGGTTTACTTTTGCACATGTTCCTTGTTCTTTTTATATCAATAATGACAGAGTGTCATAATAATAGAAATAAAAAATAACAGCAATTTGCCCCAAACTGAGAGCACTGATCTCTTTACTAATAGACAGTATTGGCTTAATTTGCCTAAGACTTTTTGTGGTTTGGTCGTGCTGACAGTGGTGGTGATTTTCCAGATGCAAAGGATTAGGAAGTCTTGGACAGCATTGTCATTTCCTGCAGATTTTACTAGGAAATTTACAGAACTGGCATCATGAAACAGCCCAGGTTTCAGAGTCATATGGAAATCTAATCTTCCATTTTAAAAACTAGTTTCAGCTGTGGAGAAAACATGGGACACCTTTTAGGGAATGATATGACTGGTGTTAAGTTGGCTCCACAATGTTTCTTCTTCCCTTTCATTTTTTTTTTAAAAACAGAAATCAAAAATACCTGCCTGTAACTATTACTTTTATTCTTTGTTTTTCTTCACCATCCTACACAGATTCACTGTAGTCACTGGATTGGCTCATCTGTGTTAGTTCCACATCCCAAGCTTGGCACTGCTCAGTGTTACAGTTAACTGGGCAGTGATTTTGTTTTTGACATCTCTTAAAAGAACAAGCAAAAAGCAACCAATAAACAAAAGGCCCCAACCGATAACCCCATAATATCTATTTTCTTTTAAAAAAAATCACTCAAAATATTGTAATTATTTTTTTTCAGATTTTTTGAATGTCATGATCTCTCATCACCTCGAGTCAATAGAGGAAAACAAAAGTACAAAAGAACAACTTTGTTAAAAATGTGAATGATGAACTGAAAACAATTTTAAAATTTAATGTCCATCTTGCTAAATGAAATTCCCATAGATTTTTATTAGCTTGTTCCTCTCACTCCAGAGCAAGAGACAAGGAATCCTGAAGCAATATAGTTAGTTTTGCATCTATTAGACCCCAAAGCATGATGCCTCCCCTTTTCAGTAAGTTTTAAAGGCAGAATTGCATCTGCTTAACATTTTTTCTCTTCAGTCTTGGAAATATAAATAAAAAATTACAAACTGCTTGGCTAAACCCTTGAATGCCAAGCAAGGATGGCATTTGTAAATACTACAAAGCAGTATTTACAGTACTAATGAGGCATCAATGACTAATAGCTCAAGGAAGCTTATTTAAGAATCAGTCCACAGCTGGTAATGAATGATTACAAGAAGGAATTAGGAACACCAAAATCAAAATTTAGTAGAAATCTTCTTGCATTCATGTTTTAGAAACTGCTCAAGTACTCTGGTTTTAATTTTTATTTTTTTTTTTTTTTTTTTTTTTTTTTTTTTTTTTTTTTTTTTTTTTTTTTTGTGAGAGCTTGAAGACTGTGTTTTGGTTTTGGTTTGGCTTTGGTTTGTTTTTTTTTTTCGCCTTGGTTTCTTGGGCACCCAGATTCATCTAAGCCAAAAATCACAGCTTAATTTGGTGTTAAAATACAGCACATAAGAATCATATCATGAAATGTCATTTGTGAGAAGAGAAATATAGTGCAAGAGGAATAGATTTTACATTTATTTTTCTTTTTTTATTTAGGTTTTCAAAAGTTGAAGTTCATCTCATAATTATAAAAAATTTCTTCCTCACCTGCTCATAGCTGGTTCCTTCACTTTATATTTGCAATTTCTTTTTAAGAAGTCATACTAACAAAATAATGTCCAGTAAATAACAGCTAAAAGGAGGCATGCATAATGAACTTCCAATCTCACAGTAGCTCAAGTGCAAATGTTTTCAGTCAGGATGTTGAGAGGAGATAAACTGGAGATAAAGTTGACATTTTCAATAAAATCTTTCCAGATCCACGTTACTATTTCTTAAACAGCTGAGATAGTCTCTTCTTTTCCTCTCTTTCTGCTATTTCTTTAACCATTATTGCTGTAAAATAATATTTGATATGTGAGAAATAAACTATTTTCTTCTGTGCTTGAGAAGAAATGCCGAGAATAATGCCAGAAGAACATCTATGGAAATTAATACCTTATTAATCCACATAGCAGATGCAGACAGGCTGAAATAGGAAGAGTAATTCAGTCTTGTAACGTACCTTTCAAGGGATTAATACAAAATAACTCAAAAGCCCCCAAAAACATAATGCTCCAAACAAGAAAAACTCCAAGAATATCTTGTCCAGACTTTTGTTGGGGTTTTTTTTGTTTTGTTTTTCTTTATTGTTTTGAAGCTATTTTGACTGGTTCGACAATAAACCTGAGCAGAATTCTTCAGAGCAACCAGTCTTAATTGATATTCTATTTCAAACACATTAAAACTATTGTAATTCTACCTTTTAAGGAGTCAAGCTGTGAGCAATATAATTTTCAGAATGGGAAAGAGGGGTATGCAATCGTTATGGGCAATCTGTTCTCGTAAGTTCTATAATCAGCCAAGATGATGAGCTATGGCCTTCCTCGTTATAACAGAGAATCAGATTTACCTCTGCAAAAAGAAATGGCAACACTTAGCATTTATATAGCCTTTTATCTCTTAATGCTCTTTAGAAATATTAACTAATTACAGGCAGAGAGGCAGAATTTTGAAGCTTACTGAAGAAATTACCACAACCTAAAATTCTGTGAAGGGAAAAAAATTCCTATAGGGAAAAGAGCCTTGGAAATGCAACTCATTTATACTTAGAAAATTGCTAGGAAAAAAAAAAAAAAAAAAACAAAACCCAAAACAAAAACCCGGTATTTAAACGGCATTAAAATCAGTCCTGTTACAATAGTTGTACTTAATAGTTTCAATTGCTCTGTAATTATTTCCAAAGAAATCTTTGGCCACGTAGTTATCAAAAGTAATACCTGGCATGGGTAGCTTTACTGTAATTTGATTTGGTCACTTGAGATATTTTTTCCCCTGTGTTGCATTATTTATGTGTTTAGTGAAGAGCTACATTTCGTTTAGTGAAGAGCTACAGCTTAACTAGTAGAGCTTAAAGGTGTAACTGCTTTTTTAAATCATTGTTGTGGTTTAATATGCTAGGTTGGACAATCCTTCCAAGCAGAAGTATTAAAGACATGAGTAAAAGTGTTAGGGTAATAACATGACAAAAAATTGCAATATTTTTAAGGTATTTCTGCTGTTTTCCAGATGAGAAGTGGCATCTGTTAGAAATTTTTGAAACAATCATGTGAAATATCTTTTATAAGGAAATTCTTGTGTTGGAACAAAATTTGTTGTGATTACTCTTTCTTTTACATGTAGGTAGATTTATTTTTCTTATCAGGTCTTTTATTCAGTAATATGTCCTATCTGCCTGCTAAGGGATTGTAATGAGGCAGCTGTCATTTCTCTTCTGTTTGCATAGTGGAGTGATATAAATCTTTTATTTTTTTAATTATTTATACCCTTATGCCTGCTTGAATGCAGGCCAAAGAAACACCACTTACATTTTTACTTCCTCCTCAACTCTCCCACTATGGTAGTGTCATATTCATATTGAGAATGTGTCCATGTGTAAATGAAAAAAAATCATAGTCTTCTTCCTAGAGCTTTGGCTGGCTGGAAATTTTGTACTTGAAGTAGGTTCTTCAAGGTTTTTTAATAGATTCTGCAGGTACTTCTTGCTTAAATCCAGTATTGCTGAAGCTCACATGGCTGGAAATGGCAGTATTTATGGCTTGGGTCAGGCTAGCATCCAGTAGAAGGAAGTAATTTTGTAACCTGACAGATGTCTTAATCATATATGTTGCTATATGAGAGAGCAGCATCTGTATCCAGAAACATTTCCAAGACATTAATTCATTGCAAGCCTGTTTCTTCAGCCAAAATAAACTATCATTTTTTGGAAATATCCTTTGCTTGTCACATTAATCTCTCCCTTAGATACACCCAAATACTCTTTGCTTATGAATCAGTTTTATTGTAGCACTACTTCATCTTGGCAATGATGGTAGGGTTGCATCTGGCAGAAGACTGGGAGTCACTTTGCCTTATATGTGTCCTTCTGATATGTTTGCCCATGCATCCAAGGAGACATTTGGTTCATTTTCATAAAGCCAGTGAAGGTCTAGCTAACCTTAGATACTGCAAGAAAGAAACTTATTAAACTTTAACATCAGCAGAAGCAACCATGCAGAAGTTAAACAAATCCCAATGTACAATCTATTGGCCTCTTTTCACTGAATCAAGAAAAAAAGGGCCAATCATCAAAACCATAATGTGTTCGTGATAAAATATCAATATAATTGCTATCCAGATAAAAGGAAGGAAAGGTCTTAGGAAATATTTCTTTCCCCCTTTTACTCCATTTCATAGATACAAGGTCTGGTGAAGAAATGACACAAATTCTTGGATATTAGATGCTGACAGAGTTCCTGAACATCTTACAGATGTTGCTAGTTCATATGTTCTCAAAGATACTCATGAAATGAAATTCCCTTTCATCCACTTTAAGTTCTATTTCCATAAAGAATTATGAAAATATTTCTATTAGAAAACAGATTATATCTCTATGTAAATGGAAAATAAAGAATTGTGAACAATGTAAAAAAAAGCTCTTTAAACTTACAGATGGGTTACCTTACTGCAGGCCTATGTTTTTCTTTTGTATCATATAAATATTTCTCAAAAATTACTCCTTTACAGAAAATGAAGTAGTTTTGTTTTTTTTTAATTTTTTTTTCTCTCTCAGAAAGGTTTGAATTTATCTTCAAGCCATTGACACATTTGCTCAGAGTTGAATCTACACCAAAGAAACACAATATAAGGATATGGAACGGCTGCACTAGCCTTTATTTGGTCTTGATTTTGTAATTGCAGTGGTCAAAAGTGCTACTGGAAACCAAAAAATACTGAGTTGGACTGCAAGTTGCAGGAATTATCCCAGCATGAAGCCTGACAGATGCTTCATCTCTTGGTCAGAAACAGATCTATGGTCTTCACGGTGACAAACACTATGTTTTGGCACCACGTAAGTGCTATTCCCATACTCTCAACAGAAAGCTGCCCTGGGAGAGAGCTACAGTGTATTTTATTGTGCATTTTTTACCAATGCTCTTTATGCTAAAACACTTTATATATTGCATAAAATGTTTATTCATTGTAAAAAATTTGGGAAAAAATACTTTAAAATGAAAATAATTAGCCAAACCCCATATTTATCTCACAATTTTTGAGTTTGAACACAAAAGGGCAAAATAATATATTTCTCAGTGTAAAATTTTCTTCAGACTCAGAAAAACACAGAAAATTAATGTGTGCAGAAAAATGAGGAAAAAGTGGTTATTTTCATTAGTTCCATGGTGGCATGAATATCATTAATTAAACGGTACAACTTTTCTACTCTAAGTAGCTGTTAATTAGTGGTTTCCATTTTCTGGCAAAGCTCAAAGCCATTTCTCTTTATCTAATCTACTTGTATGATATACAGAGAAAATAGTAAAAATCAGAAGGCAGTATAAGAATGAACAAGATATGCCATACAGACGACTTTCCCAATCCGATTTAACAACTTCTGTCATAATGTTAATCAGGCCTTGTTAGTGCCACTGAAGATAATACCCTTGGGGGTGTTGAGTGTAGAATCCTCCTCCTTTTTCCAGTTTGCTCTTTGCACAGCCTTACTTTGACTTTGCAGAACACAAAAAACAGAGCTAATCATCTGTAAAATACTTAAAATTTACTGTTATGTAGTGGGTGCCAGCTCTCCCAGAACTCAAAGCTGGTTTAATTGAAGTTGTGTGTTCTCTAATCTAGGATGACAGAGGACTTTTGGCATGATCCTGTATGACTCAACTCAGTGGGAGTTTCAGTGCTGATTTAAATGGAATTGGATCCATGAGAGCAAGTTAGAAACTCACTTCAACACCTTTGCCTCTCTTTGGTTAGGAAATTGCAATTAAAAGCTGTTCCTCCTTTGTTGAGGGCAATTGTCCTGATTTAGGGTGGGTATGTTCACACCAGTACTGACATAAAAAAAGAAACTCTTATGAGTCCATGTCACATTATATTGAGTGTTAAATAAGCACATAAAAAATAAATAAAACCAAACCCACACACCCGGTGCCTGTCCTCAGAGTTTCATAGGATTTCCCCTCATGTTGTACATTCTATTGTCGCATTGTTGTAATGTCTCTAGCACATTACTGATCTTAGAGATTGAGGGTATAGACACCTATGAGAGTTCTAAACCTGCAAATGCCTATATTTAATTTTCTTTTTCCACTGGTGCTAGGAGCAAAGCTTATCATGATTTGAACAATGAAAACCTACAGAAAAAGCTGTCAGGAAAATCAGTTTAAATCCCCCAAGTCTGAACAGCCTACAACACACAGAAAAGGAAAGAAAAAGATAGAAAAATAAAGGAGCCCTAGTCTGGCCTATTGTATCTGTTTGGTAATGCTGCTATCCAGGTACCACATTCTTCACACAGTATCAAAAACCTACTGATTATTGGGGAGAGTGGAATTTTACAGAAATAGCACAATCTAACCCTGTCATATGGATGTGCTGTTGCAATTATCTGTTTCCAAACCATACACTTCACTGAACAACTTCTCTAAAGATTAAACGACTCTTTCTGTTCCCATCCAATTTTTTCTTCTTCCCTATGTTTTGTTATGTCATGCTATGTTCTGTTATGTCCTGTTACGTTGCTATGTTATATTATTTTCTATGCCTGTAGCCTTAAGGGATGTATAATGAGAATAGCAGCACAAATGAGAAAGCAGAAAATACAAAGCAGTAAGCGTAGATTTAGGCAAAGTGACAGCTGCCATTAGAGATAAGGTAATTCTCCTAAAAGGCTCCAGCAGAGATTTAAAAACTAGCCCACAGTGCCAAGCTGCCAAAGAAAGAAAAGGACTTTTTTTCCAGGTATTTTTCTACTTTTTTTTTTTTTGTGCTTTTTTTATTTTTGTCTTTTTTTGGGTGTTGTGGTTTTGTTTTTGATTTTTTTTTTTTGTTTTTTTGTGGTTTTTTTTTTTTTTTGTGAAATTCACGAATTATTTATCCTCATCTTTCACTTGCACATTTCTATAAATAGCTGGAGGAGGGATGAAACAAAAAAAAAAAAAAATCCTCTTTTACTTTAAGAAAGATAGTTTTTTTCTTCCTATAGATCCTTTAAGCCCATCCTGCTCCTGCCTTTTCTTGTCACACTCCACAGAAAAAGAAAGCACAAGGAAGAAATGTGCCCAAACAGGGTGAACTTGAAAATGCACATTCAGCCTTTTGTGAACATCAGTAACAAAATGACTGAGTACTCAAGCTCCACCTAAACATAAAGAAATGTTAAAGCAAGCTAGGAATGGGCAGAATTTAGGAAAGACTTCACCAAAATTTCAGGGATCACTCAACAGGCTGAACCCACCTTCTCCCTAAGGACCCCTATTGTGTAAGAACAACGTTCTGTCAGTACAGAATCATTTCACTAGGGATTAGATTTTTTCTGTGCATTGCTTTGAATATCTTTTTGCAGGGACATATTACCATTGACAATTCTTGAACCTTCGTTTATATTAATAAAGAGTGTTATTCCGTAAACTGTTGGAGTGTGTCCTTCACAGCTGCTAACCATTGCTGGTGGCAGGTAACATACTCAAAAAAAGTGGGGAGATCCACAGAACGGTCATAAAGTGGGGAGTGGCACTGAGAGGTCTCCCTTTATGCTGTTGCTCTGTGTCCCTGAATAAGTCTGCCAAGCCACCCTCTGATCCAGAGGCCTGTTCAGTGAAGGGTCCCCATAACGGGATGCTGATGGGTTGACGACACACAAGGGTCTCGTCCTTCCTGTGGGCTGACAGACTATCAAGCACTAGGGGTTTGAGGAAATCTCCCTTTTTCACAACACATCCTTAACATGGATTAATAGCCTAGAACTATAAGCTGCAGCAGATAAATACAAAGAAAATAACAAACTGATTAAGTAAATCAGAGCTGATCTATCTATCAGTGTAATTGGCAAGGATTTTCACTTGAAAGGTGGAAAGTTTAAGCAGTCACCTTAAAAGACCAAATTACCTTGGAATAATAATTACTATGAATGCTTCAAACACAAAGAAATCCAGCTTTGATCTGATTTGAATACTGTGAAGTTTGATAGGAAGGAGCAATTAATACACACTCTAAGGGGCAAACTGGAGGGAACAAATATGACTGTGCTGCCTGGAATCCTCTTAATTTTAAATCCCTATATATTATTAGCTCATAAAGCTCATGGTTTTGTTTTGTTGGTTCTTTTTTCCCTATGTTTTTCAAGTATTCAGACATTTTAGTATTATCTTAGCTTTTATTTGCGGTCTAGTATACTTTTGACAGTGATGTTCATGTGCTTCATCTCCCCACCACAGGTGAACACCACAACTGCAAAATTAATGTGCTTTTTATAATTTTGTAATTTTTTTAAAAACAGACTTGACTTACAAGAAATGTGTGTGTATGTGACCATATGGTATCTCAACCACAGAGAAAACTAACCTGGAGTGCCCCTCAGATGTAAATTTTGACCCATTAGACAAATAAGCACATCCTTCGCATATTCCATGCAGTGTTGGACAAGGCAGATATGACATACATCTATATCCACCCACACACACGGATAGGTGACTTGAAAACTATTGTAAAAGGTCATTTTTCAGTGATGTAAACAAAAAAACAAAATTCAAGGAAACTGAGCTCTTAACTGAAGAGACCGACTGAGTATTATTGCACTTCAGCAAATCAGTCACTCTACTGCAGTCAGTGGAGTAGTTTTCAAGTGAGCAAACACCTGGCTGACACATTTGAGAAGCAAATTTAACCACAGATAGCTATCACCTCTTTAAATCCAAGAAAAGCCCAACCATTTTGCTTTATTTTCTTTTTTTTCTCTAATAGCTGAGTATATCCCTGAAACAACCTATATTAACCTTTGTCTAATGATTCATCTAATGTGAGAGTCACCGTGCAAGCTTGTGCTTAAAAGAATTTTATATAAAAATATAAACATATTTACATATGTATTATATATATTATATTAATATTCTATATTAAATAATATAGATACATATATATGTATGTATACATTATTTAATCTGATTTTTAAAATCACAGCTCTAAATCATGCATTTGGTGATAGGACAGCATCTTTTTTCAAACTTTATAGAAATTTAGAAGATAGAAAAAAGCTGCTATGGGCAATATCATGGGCAATATCATCTGCTGAGACACATGATTAGACATCTGACAGACTTGAACTGGAACAGTGTCAGCAGGCAACCAAACCTATTAACCTTTTTTCCAGCAGCTGGCTAAATCTAAAAAGCTCAGCAGTATCAATTTATACATTTGTACAGTCCTCAATGAAATGGAAGTAGAGTGATTCAAAAGGAAAATCATGTGCTGATCTACAATGGAATATTAATAGCCAAGCTTGGGAGAAAATTGTACAGAAATCCTAGTATTAATCTCCTGAACTAGGAATTTGAAGATAATTAAGATAAAAATAGTATTTACATATTGTTGGACATCCTCTCAGATGATATGAGTGTGTATAGATGGTGGTAGTATGACAAAGGAAGAATGGATTTAACCAGATGTTTTAGGAATGGAAACACAAAATAGCTAAGAAACTAAGCCAGTGTCACTATATATATAAAAAATATGGAGTTAAGAAGTTCTAGACCATTAAATTTAATGACATAGGAGTAAGCACTTTTTAAAGGCTTTACACACTGCAATCACATGACTATACTCGAGGAAAAGGGTGACTTGTGTTAAAGGACAAAACCTGGCCCAAAGTTTTTATATTATTCTCGCTCCACACTGCACGTGCAAAGGGAAATACCAGTGAAACAAATGGAAAATCACATGTATTCAAAACTCTAGAGTAGTTTAATACTAAGCATTTTTTATTTTTTTGCTTACAATTAACTGCTGAAAACAGACAAATCTATAAATGGTTTTGCTTTATTTCCTTGTCCAACTTCTTCTTTTCCTTTCCCTTCTTCATTAGTTGCATACCCCTCTGAAAATTGTAAAGTTGAATAAATTCAGCAAATAGAAAACAATACCTTTACTCACAATGTCAGTCAAACTACTCATGCTTCTGGTATTTTTCAGAAGATTTTTTTTATCTTTTTTTGGTTTTGGTTTTTTTTTTTTTTTATTTTTTTTTTTTTTAATTTTTTTATTTTTTTATTTTTTTATATGATAGGTGATTATCAGTTCCGATTATCATTTGTATTCTTTGCTGTTAGCAGCTGTCAGGCTTCTTATTCTCAGTATGGATGACCTCAAATAGATAGAAAAGACCTATGAAATCAGTTTTTGAAGTCTGAACAGCAAGAGACCTGCATGTGGCACTCACATTTGCAGGTATCTCTATAGAGAAATTGATATTTTTCAGAATGTGAGCATGCTGACAGGCAAAGCTGAGCAGCCAGTGTGTTTACCTCTGAGTGAGAACTCTCTACCTTTCCAACCCAGCGCCCTGACACGAGCCTATTTTTTTTTTTTTTTTTTTTTTTTTTTTTTTTTTTTTTTTTTTTTTTTTTTTTTACTCTTGAGCAGCCATAAACACAGCAACAAAATACTATTGTTTAACTCTACAATCTGTGTCATCTCGAAGACAGAAACACTGTAAAGAGTCAATCTGAGCCTTAGCTCCTTCAGAAAGAAAAACCTGACAAAAAGATTCAGGACAAAATGATGGCTTGGGGAAAATAAATGCCCTTCCTGCTGTCTTTCTGCTTGCAGGAAAATAATGAGAGGCACTGCTCCTGTTCTAGCAAGTCTGTTGCATGTTTACAGTTATGGTGTCACTAGAACTGCAGTTTGTTCAGCCTGGAAAGAGAAGGCTTTGGGAACACCTCCTAGCAGACTGCCAGTACCTAAAGGGGACCTAAATGATGGCTTGAGAGGGGCTTTTCAGGAGGAAATGTGGTGGTAACACAAGGAAAGGCCGCAAGCTCAGGGAGAGTAGGTTTACATTAGACACTGGGAAGAAATTCTTTCCTGTCAGAGTGGTGAGCCTCTGGCACAGGCTGCCCATAGAAGCTGTGGCTGCCCCATCCCTGAAAGTGTTTGAGGCTTTGTTAGAATGGGCTTGGAGCAGCCTAGACTAGTGGAAGGTGCCCCTGCCCATGGCAGGGCGATTGGAACTAGATGGTCTTTGAAGTCCCTTCCAAACCAAACCATTCTGCGATTCTCTGGTTGTAAGCAGTGCAGAGACCACAGAGATGCTCTGCGTTGTGCAGCTGGTGAAATCCCTACTCTGTCTTGCCATTGGTGTCCTTCAGTAGCACTGTGCAGACTAAGCCTCTGTCGTGCCCTGTTCACTACGGGAGAGCAGTGCAGTTACGCTGACGGGTTAAAGGTTAAAGCAGAGATGCTCTGGCCAGCTCTGCCCCTTCCAGTGCTTCAAGAACATTTGCATTAAAGCAGCAGTGTGGTGCACTACTGAAGCTGTTCTAGGTTACAAAATCTGTTATATTACATATTCATGATACAGATCTGTACTTATACACACAATGACAATAAGAAAACTAAGTATGAATTTAAGGTGTAAACATTATATAATATATAAACATTAGGTTTAGATTAGCAATATCTTGGCAACTTATACTGATGTTTATTGCTTCAGGTGAAAATGGGCTATCACATTTTACCTTTCCTCTATACTTTCAATGTTGAGTAATTACAATAGATCTAGCAAGCAGCTTAGACATACATGTTCACATTTGCTCTAATAACTCCCATAAGTGACCTCGTACAGGTGATGTATATGAGGTCCTACAGCAAATCAAAACCAATATCAGATGTCTGGTGTTTTCTGTCACTGCTCCCACATCTAACCCAGTAGATCACTGTGACCTTAGACAAGTCATTTAATCTGTTTCTATTTCATGTTCACATGGTAATGGACCTGAATGAAACTGCAGAGAAATAGAAAATAGTTTGCTATTATTCTGAAATATTCCTGCATTTAAAACATTTAACATTATGATGCCATAAAAGAACTGATGTAGTACTGCTGCAAAGCTGGAACACAGATTTTTGTGATCGCATCGCCTATAGTAGATGATACCTTGAGGGTGCTTCTTGTTTATGAGGTGATAACCATTTCCTAAACCATATAACTTTCAGGTTTATTATGCAAGGACACAAATATTCCAGCATTAACAGCAAGAGCTCTTAAGGCATTACATAAAAATTGGTTCTTCTTTTCATAATCAATCATACCCTTCTTGATTCCAGCATCACTGCAACAGACACTGTGTCCCTATTGTTCAGAGAAGTTAAGCAACACAGGCAGAAACAGACAGATTTTATTTTGCATTTGATCTGAGAGGTCCATGGAACAAGATGCATAATGCTACAGCATGTGCAGCATACAAGGTTTGCTGGCAAAATAAAACCTGTGAATAAAGCCCTATATTATTGAATACAGGCACACTCTAATCCTGAAATAAAAGGATCTGATCCTTTAATGGTGTGAGGAATTTTTTCAGAAAAACAACTTTTATGCAGCCTAAATAGGTAGGACTGATCACAAATTTACCCTTCAAATTTGAGTATAATTTATGGTATGATGAATCAAAGTTAAATTTAATGTTTAAAAAAATACTATATTGTGGTGACTATGATGGTTTGGGTCTGGAGAAGAAGATGTCTTCCAGAGAGCAACCACGATTTATCTTTGCAATGTGAATACACTGAAGCATTCTGGTTTTTCCTGTGGCCAATTCTTTTCCTGCTGAGACCAGAAAGTAAGGAAAACCTCCAGTATGATAGGAAAAGGGAAAGAATTCCAAGCAAAGGTATTATAGAGAAATTCCCTTGTTTAGGTTTAAAGACAGTTTTAATTTTAATCTGTCAAAAACAGATAAAAATTGAGATAACTTCAGATGTTCCATGAAAAATAATGTTTTAATCAGTCTTTGCCTTTATATATTTAGCTGCCTTCCAGAAAATATGTATATAACACTTGTAGTTTTAATGTGCCTGTTTATTCTTTTTTGAAAAGTATCTTACTGTTCCGTTTCAGGTGGGAACACTGAAACCAGCTTGCTGGACAGTGGCAAATTGTGTACATCCTTACTGGACTTCAGACAAAGTACGTGAAAACATCACAGAATATTTGTTATGACTCCTGGTAGGAAATTCTGAAGGCTGACAACTCCCAAGGTGACATCATCTCATGTCCTCTGCTGTCTTTCTGCCCACAGAAAGGTCTAAACCGGAGACTCTTTCATGCCTTATTTGTAAAGCGATGGGATGTCAAATGCCATTCTTATTTTGGAAGCTCTGCTGTAGCTCTCCCTTAGACAAGCACAATATAAGATACAGAGCTCAGCTGCAGCCTGTCAGTTCATTTTAGTACTTAATGTCAAGAGCTTATACAGTGTTTTTCATGTCTAGTACCATGTATAATTATTCAGGCTTTCATTGTGCCTATAATACAGAAAAAAAAATACATATTTCTCTCACCTTCATCATAGTACTGTAGAATCATAAAATCGTTTGGCTTGGAGAAGACCTTAAAGATCATTTAGTTCCAAACCCTTGCCATGGGCTGGGGCTCGTTCCACTTCACCAGGTTGCTCAGAGCCCCACGAAATTTGCCTTGAACATTTTCAGGGATGGGACATCCACAACTGCTCTGGACAATATGGATGATTGCAGTATTTTAAGTTACATCAGTCCACAAAACGTTTTTTCCTTTCCTTCTTTCTTTGAGAACACAGGAGCTAATGTTTAATCTTTTTAGGTTCAACCTTTTTAGGTTGAAGGTTGTGAAAATTTAGGGCAGATATTTGTTCCCATGACAGGCTTCCCCCTCAGCATGCAGTCATGTGAAACCAAACACTCATTTGGTTATAAATCCACTTGGAGGATTTGCAAAAGTAATTCCCCTCAGCAAATGTATGGAAAGCTCAAGATGGCTTAAATTGAAACCTAAATTATTCTCTGTTAACATTAGTATTTCCCTAAGAAATACATCTGCCAGGTTACCCTGTGTGTGTGGGAAATGAGACCTGAGGACCAGCACCAACAGTCTCACTCAGCTGCAGTGGATGCTCTGCTCCTTCGCTTCCTAAGCAGACTGTCAAGACACCTCAGCATAAGACACAGAATATGAATCTAAGGCAGACAGGTAAATCTCTATTCCAATTGTCAATGCCAATAGAGAAAAACAGAAAGAAAAAAAATAAAAATGAAAGAAGGCATAAAAATATTCACAGAACAGGATCATAGGCTGGTTTGCGCTGGAAGGGACATTAAAGATCATTCAGAGATCACCCCTCTGCCATGGGCAGGAATGACACCCTCTAGACCAAGTATCTTAGGGTTCCATCCAACCTTGCCTGGAATATTTTCAGGGATATGACATTATAACATGAACTTGTCCTGATTAAACATGAACTCATCCCTCTGACCACCTGTTTTATGGTTAAGCTTTTTTGGCAAGTCTGAAAGAAAGAATAGTATTCCAAATTTCCTACATAAAACTTTGATGCTGCATATACTAAAATAATTTAAAACAAGAAGGAAGGAGTTTAAATCATAAAGGTTTCCAGTATAAGACATCTGAGTTCTGTCTCAGCCAGCTCTGAGTACAACTACACTAAAAGGAACAAGGGGAAATATTCTTTAGTTCCAGTACCCAATCTGAGAATTTAGTTGAAGAGAAATCTAGAGATATTCAAGCTGTGCCTGGCAGGACAGGTACCTGTTCTTTGTGAGCTGGATTAATGAAGAAGACACAGAGAAAGAAGAAATCTTCATAGAGAGGTAAATAATCCTTGTGCTGACATTCTAAGCTATAATTGAGCCTGAACAAGAGGATAAAGTAAAATAGAGTTTACACATCCACAGAAATAAAGTGGAATCATCTTATGTAATGAGTTGATGATTAATGCAGAAAGTTTTACAGTGTGATTCATCTAATCATCATATGTGCATGTTTACAATAGGTCATAAAAATTCCCCTAAAGAGCCCAGTTTTCTCCAGACATGATAAATACTACCTAATGGGATTAACACTGATGCAATGACCTCCAGGAACTATAATGAAGACTGCCATTGGTATCTGCACTGCAAAATTATTTACAAGTTTGGTTTACAGGTATTTGGGGAATATTTTCTTCACTTTCCAAAAATCTTATTAGATTCCTTAAGAACAGTTTCATTTGTAGATTCGTAGAATAAAATTCCTCAAACATCTAACTAAAATATATTTGGGGTTGTGAATGAAAAATAAGCACCAATTACTTCACAAATCTAAAGCAGATTCATTTAAAATAAGAAAATACCTATCTAAATTATGAGAGGACATAGATTACATGATCCAGTACCATGAAAAATAAAGACAAAAATATTCTTCCTAACTAGTATTTCAAAGACTCTAAAGACACATTAAGGAAATATGAAAGACTGTGAAGTTAGTTTCAGAACAGCCATGATTGGAGAAATACAAAAGTATACAAAATAATTAGTCACTTAGAAAAACTGCTTTTTTTTTTTTTTTTTTTTTTTTTTTTTTTTTTTTTTTTTTTTTTTTTTTTAGTAACAAAAAATAACACTCCAGGTGTTATTCAGGTGAACAGTAGCATCAGGTAATAACCATAACCCCTTACACTTTTGGACTATGCTGGACATCGCATGGACCATTTCTATTTTCCTGTTCCTTTCCTTCCTCACACACTAGAAATCCCAATGAGAACTGCTGGCTATATCAAGAATATATTCACCCAATATATTCACCCAGGCAGCAGCAGGAAGGTGATTATAAATCAAAGCATCTTCTGACAAGTCAGAACACAGTTTGGCAAAAGAAATAAAGGAAGCTCTAATGCCGCAAAAGGAAGCAGATGTGTACATTGCTGTGACACCAGAGAAATCAGCTGCCTGTAGATATTGCTATATCACACAGCAGTCAAAGAGGCTCAGTGGCTGGATTAACCTTGACCCAGAGTAGTCTGGGTTAACATCAGCTGCAGCACTGTCTAAGCTTACAGATTCTCTTTGAAACACCACTGCTGCTCTTGGGGTGTTACAAGTGAACACTGGTGTGAAGTATTTCTGAGGAAATGACAGCTGAAGGTTGTCTGATAGCTGTCAGAGGGCTCATGACTCCTCCTGACTTGCAGACAGGCAGCAAGACTATGATCAGCTGCTCATTTTCCCCACAATGCCCCTCCAGCTCAGCAGGCTAAGACCCCTTCTCACAGCTGGTGCCTACAAAACTGAGCGTAGAATTGGGATTTCTCTGCCAGCTCTTTTCCTCACCTCGAAAAAAGTCAGACTCACAGTGAGCACAAAGTCATAGCTCTGAATAAGTATCTTGTGGTGTTTCAGTTGAGATTTTTCTGCCCAAGGGCCAGTTGCGTCAGCAGGGGCAGTATAATGGCATAGTGCCTTTACTGGAAGCATCAGCATTGCCCCTGGTAAGCTTGAGACATGCAGAAAGGTGCTCTTGTAGGGTACTGCAGATGTATATATTGGTAGTTCAATATCTGAGTACTGATTCTTCATGCCTAGTGTACAGATCTACAAGGCCAAGAGGTGACAGAGGTGTTCTGTACAGTTGAGCAGTTGAGGAAGAGATGCAGAGGTTTTAGGGTGCCTAAAAGTGATCAAATGAGCCACACAGAGGGAATGCCTCTTTCCTTCCACTTTGTACATGGAGCCAAAGGTGACCACATTGCAGAGGTCTAAAATATTACTGCATACATCCCATATCAGCACTTTTTGAAAGCAGGGCTCCAGATTGTTTTTTCCTAAATTAAATGAAAATATAAATCTGGCACTACTGCTTATGTTACTTTATTTTCTTTCTAGTGGGCTTCATTTTCTGAAATGCAAATTCAAATGAATTTATGTCATTAGTTCTTTAGAGTAAATATATTTGTGGAAAGTAATTATTCATTGTTAATACAACACATATATGACCACTCTTTTGTTTAAATTAGATTTAAAATTATTTGCTAACACAGTGATTGCACAATATTTCTGGCTAATGGCCTTAAACAATACAGGTTTCTGCTTCAAGGAACAAAATCACAGGCAGTTAAAGTCAAGACAGCAGAAAAGATGGATATCTTCCTCCAAAATAGGGCCAAAGGAAAATGTATAAGCACTAGTTAATGTACTACTGATGAATATTAGGACTTGTTTTGAATTTGTGCTGAAATCATGTGTATTGAATTAATGCAGCAAGGTTTTGGTAGGAGAGGGACTAAAAAGAGTGGCTGGTGTGAGAAGCTGCCAGAAACCTCCCCTGTGTTTAACGTAGCCAGTGCCAGGTGCCCCAAGACAGATACTCTGCTGTCCAAGGCTGGCTCCAACAGTGACTGCAGTAGTGCACCAGGGATAAAATCTTACACTAAAACATTAGAAGTATTCAATAGAAAGAACCAGGGACAAGTCACTCAGGACAAATAGTCTGATCAAGTGTGCATGGGTGGGGTAAGGAAAATATGGTGAGGGATTTTCAGGGCAACAAGCAGGGCTTTGTCAGGAACAAAGGGAAAGGGAACTAAATGTGTGCTCACTGCTGAATATGGCATGGGGTCTGGTCACCTCCCATTGCTGAGGGCCAAGGTCATTACAAGGGCACTCCAGACAGTCTTTGTAGAGGTAGCAATCAGACCTTCCAGAGGATGGAAAAAAGTGAATCTATCTGGGCAGCAGTTTCAAAACAAAAGTAATTTCTGATGTTGAATCCTAATCCATTCCACAGTACCAGGAACTATGAATTTGCAAAATGCTGAAAAAAATTTAAAAAATTCAAAAATGACTCAGTATATTTTGTTGAGATATTCTTAAACACTTCTGAAGCTTTGCTTAGAAAGAGAACAAAATGACCAGAGAAGTACCCACACTGATTGTCATCAAGCTGCTTTCCCAACATGGTTCAAAGACAGAAATAAAGGAGAACTTATCATGAGACATGCACTAAAGAAACTATACACTGCTTTGTGCCTGGAGGCTACAAAAATAATTGTAGTCACCAGGTATTTTCAAGGTTCAGAAGCTGCAAGAGACTGGAACAGGTTACTTTTGTTGAGGAAACTAGTCATCTTTATAAGATTGCACCCATAAATAAAGCAAATAAATTGCTGCATTGTCACAGTTTTTGACTGGAATAAGAAAATCATAAATATTTGCCTTAAGAAATTGTATTTTTGTATTTATATTAGGCTGTTTGTTGTCCCACCCTTTCTTTTCCCCTAGAAACCAATTTTTTTCAGTTAATCATAAAATATATTCCCAGAAGTACTGCTAAAGGCTGGTTCCTTCTTATATGTGTTCAAACTCACTTGAAAAAATGCCATTTCTAGTAACTTTTTCTTCTTATTTTTGAATTTGTCCTACATATTATAGTGCATGACACTAAAGCAGCATGTTTCTTTTAAGTTTAAATTACAATTCAGAAAATATGTTCACCATATTTTAGCAACTAACAACCTAATCTGGACCTGATCTTTGCAATCTAATGGAATGAATCAGTATTTAGCATGTCTGCTTTTCTTCTAACAGAAGTAGGCATTGCAAAATAAGGAATGAAAATTTACCTGGTACAAGGCTCATTTATAAGGTAAGTGAAAATAACATATATTTTTCTTCTCACCTGCCTTTGGTTTAAAAGGAAACAGAGGTGAATTAAAGAGGCAAAAAAGATGCAGTGTGTATCAGTTTACATTCTGATGTGTGTACTTAGTGAATTGCTCAGGGAATAACCCTGCTTGTTTATATGAGAATACTACAGAATAAGAAAGCATCGTGACCAAGGATCAAAGGTAGTATCTTCCAGTGGCCAAACAGGAAATAATACCAGCCTACTTTTTCTGCATAAAGTCATGTCTTGAAGCTTCTCTTATGAAACACCTGCCAGAGCCCATATTCTGGCATGCAGGTCACTTGGCATTGTTTTCTGAATACAAGGTTATTCTGTTATCACTAACTATATCATCTTCTGTACTGAAAATTTGTTATTTTCACACAATTGAACGTCATTGCTACCAAGGCTTACTGTACCGTCTTACATAACAGAAAGTTATTTCAGTTAATGGCAGTCAAGTCTGCTCCTCTGATTGAAGAGCCCTGAATTCCTATTTACTAGAGTGCCGCATATTTTCAGCTGGACATTTAGAAATACACGCCATTCTTAACTCAATAATCATGTTAGAATCATGAAATAGTGTTTTGAAAGTGCATTGAAAGAATGATAAATTCTATGTTCAGCTGATTAGGTCGCATAAAACAGGTCACTCAAAGCAATAAAGTTATGGGATGAAAACATGTTGTGACACTAAAAAAGTCCTGTCTCCCACCAAGTTGGCAATTTTAGCTCATGTCATAAATTCTCAAGAGTTGCAAAATCAATTTCAAGATGTTGATTCTGCATATCTGCCATTGTAATAATCTATTGATCAATCTTTTCTTTCCCTTGCGACTTTCCTGGAATTTCATTTCCAAGATCAAGTATTTTTTGAAGCTATTTAACTCACAGTTTTATTTTTCTTATTTGGAAAACATTTTCTTTCCCAATTTCTGTAAGATGATGTTTGTTTCAGAGTGTATGTCTCAGTAGAAACATTTCTTGTTGGTTATTTGATAGATTGCTCTGTGACGACACTGACGAGAGCAGTGGGGATGGCCATGACTGACAGCTTATGCTCCAGAATTAAATATCACTGAGTATAATACAGGTTATTGGACAAAGCAATTAGAAATTTGGCAATTAGGAGCAATAAAGAACACTTGCACAGACTAGATAGAGTCCAAACACAATTTTTCCAGTAGACCTCACCATTCACACTAACAGATTATACCAGAGACTGAGTCTTTTGGGTGTTGGCTGGGATAGAGTTAATTTTCTTTATCTGGTACGGGGCTGTGCTTTGGATTTGTGTTGAAAACAGTGTTGATAACACAGGCATGTTCATGTGAGGAGTGTCAAGGCCCTTGCTGCTCCTCACCCCATCTCTCCAGCAAGGGGGCTGCGGGTGCAAAAGTAGCTGGGAAAGGACACAGCTGGGACAGCTGACCCTGACTGACCCAAGGAATATTTCAGACCATATGGCATCATGCAAAGCATATCAAGTCAGGATAAGAAGCAGGAAGGAGAGGCAGACTTTTAGAGTGATGGTGTTTGTCTTTCCAGATCATCATTACATGTGATGGAGGCCTGCTTTAGTGGGGAAGGCTGAATACCTGAATTCTGGTGGGAATTGGGGAATGAATCCCTTGTTTAGCTTTGCTTGTGCATGCCTCTATCTCAACACATGAGTTTTCTTGCTTTTACTTTGCTGATTCTCTCCTCCCCATTGCAGGGAGTGAGCAAGAAACTCTGTGGGACTGGGTTGTCATCTGGGCTTAAATTACAACAATCTCTATTAAAATTTCTTGTAATTTTAAATTTAACCTGAATTTTTGTATTTCAGACATTTCTTCTTATTTCAGTAGTTTCCTACTAAATTCCTTTGTCACTTAGATCAGTAGCAGTCATGTCTATATTAATAACAGTTGGGGATGAAAGTTTTGAAATGTGTCCTAGGAAAAAAAAAGAAAGGATTTTATAAAACTGAAAACCATTATAAAATGTTACGGAAAAAAAAAAAAACCAAAAAAACCTATGAATCAGATTAGTTATCTTTAATTTAATCACAGGCATTAAAAGATAATCAGATAGGAAGTCCAGCCTGATTTTTAACTGGGCAGCTGCAGGTCTTTCAATGGAAAAGGCTAGATCATACTTTTAATTCATAACAATAGACCTGGCTATTGTTAGGATTAAGATTTCAGATTGCCTTTTCTTTTCTCATGTCAATGGAAACCTTGGGGGAATAAAAAGATAATAAGAAAAGGAAAAATATGGCATTTTTCTGTTTTTCAATCCTAGAACTCATCTCAGTGCTAGGAAAGACCTTCATGGTTCTTCAGCCTGGTTGCTTGAAGAACACTTTATAGAATTTCATGCCCTAAATGGAGACTAGCAATTCTACAGCTTTTTCTGTTGTTATCTGCTTTTGTTCATCACTCTTTTCATGTCTTCTCTACTTTTCTTTTTCCACCCTTCTGCTACCCCCGTGACTTCTCATTCCATCTACTTATTTCAGTACTTTAGACAGACACTACACTAAACAAAAATGATCAGCATTTCAGTAATAAATGATAACATCTGAGTGCAAGTGCCAAACAGAATTAGCACATGAAGGAGAATACAGGGTCAAGGAGAAACATAGATAGTGGGGCCATAGCTCCTGGCTGCTGGTAGACCCAGGATGACAGCATTGAAGTGACTACATTAATTTTCCTTTAATTCATCAGGATTGGAATGTCTTCAATTTATTGATTTTAAAAAGTTATTTTAATGTATGAAAGCTGTCTATGTTGCTTGGGCCACTGGAAAAGCCCATTTTGTTTAATGCCTGACCTTTCTGTTTTGCAGTGCTAAATTAGAACAAGTGGATCTCATGTCCAGCTCACTTAAATCTCTGTGACAGTATTGATTAAGTTATGTGCATCAAAATTTTCCAAGAATCAGATGTATTTTTCCTAAGACATCAAAGCTTCATGCAGTGACATCAATATCCCCAAACACTAACACATTCCTCAGCAAATTTCTGCTGGAGACACAGTAAATTTTTGACCCAATATATCTATGTAAAACAAGCTAGACTTTTGTCTTTCTCCTGTTAATTTTTTGACAATTATATGTCCCATTACATTTAAAGTTATCTTACTAATGACAGGAAAGTGTTGATCTCATCCTTTTGTTTGTCTAGGATATGAGAAATATATTTGTGTGTCTGGGTCTTAGAAATGTAATATTCTTCTAAGAAAGGAGATAGGTTGGTATATACATGGGTAAATAAAATTATAGAAATTTTGACTAAAAAATTGTTTTAAAATATCCCAAACCCCAAAAGAAAAAAACAAACAAACAAACAAAAAAAAAACAAAACAAAAAAACCACCAAAACCAAAACCAAAAAAAAAAAACCAAACCCAAAAAACCCCAAAAAACAAAAACAAAAAACAAACAAACAAACAAAAAAAAAAAGCCACGAAAAAACCAAAGAAAACAAAAGAACACACTTCCCCCTACAAAATCCCAAACCAACAGAGCTATATTTTACCTCATCTTCACCTTCACAAGCTACTGACAAAAATCACCTGGCTATACCAGTTCTGTTTTCCTTAGCCAGCAAAAAGGGTTAAACCAAGATAGGGATGATCAAATGCTTAAAAACCTTCAAATTCAAATCACAGCTTGGAAGATGGCTTTGTTTTGCAAGATCTGTTTGGTGTTAATATCCAAGATGTCTTGTTCTCCTTTCAAAGACTGTCATAGAAAGAAAAATAGAGTAAATGACAACACACAAACCCAGAAATCTCATGCAGACTACAAGTGCAGCAAGAAGTGTGTAATCTTTTGATACCAAAGCAAAGAACATAATTGTGAGAAATGACTGTAATGAGAGTGTGAACACAGAACACTACATACAAAAAGATACAGACACAAATGGCTAAATAACAGGATTCGTGCAAACAACCTGGAATGGCTCCCTGTGTATTTGAGATGATCCCATGTGAGGAGAATAAAAGCCGCCGAGACAGGAAAGAAATAGCAAAGACAAATAAGAACAAAATGAGATATTTTTTTCCTTTTAATTGGATAAGTGTATCAGGAAATACAGATACATTCTCCAGGGGTAGGGAAAAAGACGAAAAAAAAAAAAAGAAAGATTAAAAAAAGGGAAACACTATGGCAGAAGAAATACAATGGTTACAAATCTTTATGGTCCTTAAAACAGCCACCATCACCTGCAATATTTGCCTCTCCTGTCCTTAACACTAGAATACTATTTAAACTTAAGTAATTTTATTGCTTGCTTTCAGAGCAGAGGGCACTGTTGAAATAGTTTCATGTGTATATATAGCTGTCCAGAACCTAGAAATGCTGATGTGGGAAAAAAAAAAAAAAAAAAAAAAAAAAAAGAAACCCCCAATTTTTCTGTAAGAGATGGATTTCCTGTTGGTATCTTTATTCTCATTCTATTTAATGCTGTCTGGAGTTCCTTACTAATAGAATCTATTAGTAAGTTTTTTTTGGTTTGTGCTTTTTGTGTTGCTTTTTGTGATTCTATCTGAATAACTCATTCAAATGCCAATTTGTCTATATGTCTTCTCTCTGCACTTTCACAGTGTGCCAAAGGATACTTCTTTTTAGGTATTTTCAATATTTTTTTGATAACATCATGAAAAGGGAATTAACTGGAAATGGAAAGAATAGAAAACTGTGATGAGAACTTTGATAGTTGGTGAAAAAGATACTCAAACTGTGCAAAATCACTAGAGTGGCAGTGAGCCCAAGCGCTTTTTAATAGTGATGTCAGCAGAAAACCATAAAGTTTCTGTTTGAGCAGCAGAGACTTAGGCATTAGGCTTACAAATGTGGCAAGGATTTGCTGGAGGACTCAGGATGTAGCCTGACCCTGCCTGAAAAACTATCTATAGTCTGAGCACCAGGCATCTTCCAAGTGTTTGGTATCACCAGGTATCTCTGCTGGCAAATTTACTCTGAAACACCTAAGGATTTGGAGGTCTGAGTCAACATAACCTCAGTGTCTGATGTAAGTATGTTCATTACTGCCAAAATTAAGGAACAAAAATTATTTTAATGTTTCTGACTCGTTTGGAAAATGACTGTGAAAAATCAAACAGCTTAACTGTTCAATTGTTAGAAGCTTCACTGACATGATTGCCTTCCTCCTAAAGAGTTTCTAGACAGTTCAGGAACTAGAGTAGGCCAGGAACCATTCCCAGGAGGTAGTCTGCAAGCAGTTTTGGAATACAAAGACACAATTAATATGCTAGTACAGATGTAATTTATTTGATCCTAGTCAAATCCCTTGCTCCTTCCATCTTCCTTCCTGCAAAATGGAATAACAGGATTCTTTCAACTCTCCAAAATATACAGATGCATCCCTAAGCAGCTGGCTGATACATAGCTGTGAGGGTTGAAATGGGAAAATAAGGGTGATTTGTATCAGTTAAGCATATGGGTTTTCAAATTAACTGCTTTAAAATGCACATTTGTATGCAGGGAAGAGCTAAGCACTTCTGAAGTTTGCATCCTATTTCATGTTTGCCAGTCTTCTAACATCAACAAACACAGTGACACCAACATTTCTCTCTGTATCAGCTACCTCCGCTAACAGAGCTGTGAAGAAGAACTGGGGAAGTCTGTGGACATTTTGGAAGGCACAGAGGAATTCCAAACTTAGCTCCAAATGACAGAGAACTATTCACACTTGACATGCTGCTGGCTTCTTTGAGGTCTGGGTATCATATTTTCCTAAGGAGAATAAAAAAGGACGTGCTGTTTATGAAACAAGCTTGTCCCACATGACTGGTTCTCAACCAGCAGGGCTAAAGGTAAACAGCCTGGGCTGAATCTAGACAAAAGAATCCCCCTATAATGTGTTTTCACAGCTACCCAACACTTTCCTTGCATATGCTACAAGGAAATCCAGAAAAAAGGGCCAACCCAGAGATACTTCAGGGCATCCCAAACACATGCAATGCAACACCTCACAAAGGTTTAAGCTTGGATGCTTCTGGATATCTCTAGATTGTCAGGAATTGTCAATAATTAAAATACCTATTTTAATAAATATGCAAGTTCCCTTGCACACTCCAGCTTAGTTATTGCCCATCTGGATATAAGCTTTTGGAAGACTGGCTGATGGTCACTTTGATGCTCAGTCCTGATTCCATGACTCCTCTACCATTTCTGATATTACCTTAATGGCTAGTGGCTAATAAAAGCACACTATCACCTCTTAACCCACTGAGCAAGAGGCAGTGTGTGATGGTGCTGGCAGCCTTTTTCAAATTTATATTGTACATGTTACACATGCATCTGGGTTATTACAAGCTTCCTGTTCCCATCTACAACAGTAATTGCAAGCTATTTCTATAAAGTCCATTGAATTGGTACTTTTCAATAATGCCCCAGAAAGGAGGCTACTCCAACTACTGTATATATTTCTGTGGTTTATGAATCAACTTTATGATTTTAATTTTGGAACTGTTATTAAAGAGACAGATTGCATTTAATAACAATTTTAGTATTGCCTGATGCTCTAACCAGCAAGCAATAAAGCAAGCTAAAATTAAATCAGGAATCCACTGCTAGGAGGCAAACACATACAGAAGGTAGTGGATTGTTGTTCTAACCTTCATAAAATATCAGCAGACACAGTATTTCTGTCACTGTGGTGCTTATTCCCATGGTTGCAAAAACAAGCTGCATGAACTGGGAGTCATTTTTCCAATTTAAAACAAAACCCCTTTCTGTGGTTCTATCCTATGCTTAGGTTTGTCATGAAGACTAGCTGCATGAATTCTTCACATTCAAGTCCATTCATGCCCAAATTGTCTGTTATTTTTACATGTGTTCTTTGCTCACTCTTCAGCAGAAATGCAGAATTTATAACAACAGAATAAATTTCTGAGTTGTTGATGCCATACATAGGGATTATTTTTCAATCACAAAGGTTCTGAATTAGCACTTCTGAACTGGCCATAACTCAGTATTAAATGATGTAGTGGAAGAAGGTTTTTCACATAACATTCTACTGTAAACATTACCTAATTCCTCCATCCTTATGCACGCACTTATTTCCTAGTGCATTAGAATGAAACCACTGATAATATTTATCTTTACATGGCAAAACATCTTATATTCCTCAAGGGTCTTGGCTTACCTGGAATACATTAAGATTCATGGACCTCTTGTATCAAACATTTGAGATGAAAGATCTCATGGAAACAGACTTCCTCAAGATTACTGCAGTGCTTCTGTCAGGCCAAGAGTTAGAACTAGGAGGTCCAGTTCATATGATCTTATGCTTGGTTTCACACCAGAGCTAAACTAAGCAATGATATATTTTTGGAAAACGTTCTTTTATAATCTCCCAAGCCTGGGCGGGGAGTTGGGAATTGGGGTGTTGGGGAGTTAAAACGGCTGGTGAGTTAACTTCAGTAAGGACCAAGTTCCAAAAGTCAACTTAATGTCTTGTTTGGAGTGTGAAAATCTTTCACGGTATGGATAAAGGTCATTCTGTATGTATTGATTACTGTACAGATCATCTGGTTTTTAGAATGTTTAAATAGTTAAAATTAAACCCTTCAGAAACAGCCTTTAACATGGTGTTGTCCCATTAAAGCCTCACTCATTTGTACATGGAAGTTTTAAAAAGGTCAGTTTGTAATTACAAGGGGAAGAAGAAATGAGTCTTGCTAAGTGCTATATTATGCAGAGCCTAAAAGGTAAGTTAAAAAATTTAGTTTCCTGTTGTTCCTTAATCTCTATTGAACCCTAATCATCACTGCCCTGTAAACAGCTCTGTTCATCACCTAATGCACTACAGAAAGCCTCAAGATTAACTTCTTGTTCAGTGCTACACAGACCTATAGGACATTAGAACCTTCTAGATAGGGCGCTGCTAGATCACCATGGCTGGGGGTCACTGCTATGGAGGTGAGGAAACCTGATCTTCACACTATTTCCATCAGATAAGTCCTTCAAGCCTTGAAAGAATTTAGGGTAAAAAGAAAACTTGTAAGTAAGCAATACAGCTAAAATTGATCAGAGGACCTCTCTTTGTAGTTGGAGAAAAGAATGGCAGGAAGGTGCATCTGAAGTTAATCAGATTCCTCTTTCCTCATTTGTGACCTTGATCCCTTGTTTTATTTAGGAGAGAGATGGTGCTTGATAACTGCTGCCTTAATGGAGAGTTTCTAAAATGGAGCTGCAGTGTTAAGAATGCTTCATGCAATAAAGGACTTCTTTAAAGCAAGACACTGATCTCCAGTGCTTTTGTACATGAATATATATTACTTTTAATTTCTCACTTTCTGTTTGCCTATAATAAAATTTCAATTAGAGAAAAAGGGAGAAAGCTTCTGTTTGCATTCATACTCAACTAATTAGTGACAATGAGAAGGGGATGCAAGATAGTTTAATAGGGGTTTTAGCAAAATATTGTTTTCATGCAGTTTGCCTAAGAATGGCAATAATTCTTCAAGTAAATATGAATTATTATACGTGAATCATTTGTGTACAAATTCCTTTGAGTCAGGATTAAAATATGCAAATAATCGACATGTCACTCTTCAAAGGAGAGTAACTTGCATTTAGAGAAACACTTTATTCTGTTGGAAATTGAGATGACACAATATAGCACAATAATAGGAACTTGCAGTTCTGCAGTTCCTTAAAATTGAAAGGTAGGGAAAAAAAAGTGTTTTTGAATTCTTGGGTTGCTTTGGTTTTTCCTGATAACAGTGAATTTTTCCTTTGTGTGGGGAAAGCTAGGGTGGCTCTGGTGTCCTGCTTGGCACCCCTCTGTTCAGAGGCTCGTGCCACTCTCAGGGCAAAGGTAATTTCAAAAAGGAAGAGATAGATCCACTGAAATTAATGGAAGTCCTTTAAATTGACATCTGTGGGTGCTGGATCAAATCCTATTTTAGATGAGTGGCTGAGCCATTGCCAGGAAAATCCTGGAATCAATGGGTTGTGGTACAAAGCCAGCTTTGGTAGTGTCTTAAAGATGTGCATCTTCTGGGGTCAGCAGGTCAGATCTCCATGTGCCAAATTCAGCAGCTGGCAGAATGCACTTGGTTGAATGAACATAGAAATGTCCAGCAGAATAGCATAGAGAAAATTAGATTTGTTGGAGATCCTTAAAAGCAAAGGTTTGTGTTTTTCATTCATATTTTTAAGTACAGCTGATGAGACACCAAAAAAAGTCCATATAGAGGGAAAGGAAGGACTGCAATATATAATTATTATTGACTCCATCGAATTTTCAGTCAAACTACTCCAGCAGTCGTTATTGTGCATTCTACTTCCCTGTCTGCCTGCATGGTGATATTCATTTCCAAAAGGAACTGGTCTGGAGGGACATGATACAACATGTTGCTGTCTGATAATTTACCCAGGCTGTACTTCCAGAACCAACAAATGCTTCCAGCTCTGTACTGTAAATATGACAGTAACACAGCTCTTACTCAACCATGAGTAGTCAATAAGTGGTGTAGGGAATATCCCTCCCTTTTCAACTACTTTCTGGGCTGGATATGATACTGTGCATTAATCAGCTCAATCCACCACCAAGTCATTCAGTAAATGCTTCAGAAAAAAAGAAAAAGAAAAAATGTGTTCTTCAGTCAGTAAACCACAGTGATAACTTGGATCATGACTGCAAACAGAATCCTTTAAATTACAGACAAGTCTCACTACAGTGTTGCAAAGGAAGATGGATGCACACATTTCAATGCTAAATTAAATCAGCAGGCTGAAAGAGAGTTCCTAGTGATTGCAGTAGAGTACCAGTAAAATATTGGTTTGGGTAGTTTGTCTACTTTTGGAGATTCGACATTATAAATACGCTTTTTGCTTTTAATTTTCTAACAGATTTATACAAAATTTATTGCAGACACTGTATAAATGAAATGAAAACATGAAAGGTGCACTTAAGGACATGAAATGGTAAAAATACTACAGTTTTTAGATGGACTGTTCAGTGATGTTGATTTGATAAAGGGGAGAGTTTCAAAGAACCCTGAGAAAAAGAGCCAATCATTTCCAGAAATCTGGATCCTTAAGCCTTATCATTGTCTCTGCATAGCACTCAAAATGTAAAAGATAGATGCCCTGCACATTATGTACAACATTGCAGCTCCAGGGCTGTGTCTCTTACACTGCTGGAGAAAACAAAGTAAAAGAGTGAAATAGAAGTTACAAAAAAAGTAAAAACACCCTGCAGAAAAAACCCAAACTACAAATCACTAAGGTACAGACTATAAAAAATGATAAATACAGTGTACCAGGAAGACAAGCAGGAAAAACACAACAGTCATGACAACTACTAGGAGAATCACTGGAGACAAACCTGAGATGACAATACAAGTCATGTTGCTCTCTTCCCAGTTACAGCTAGGAGATTTGAAGAGCTCTTTGGAGCACATAGTTGATAGGACCTTTCCTCCTGTCCTCACGTTCCTTTTCTGTGCAAGATTTATTGGTGCAGTACTGAAACAAGACTTTACAACCAGATCATTGCAGTCTGTATCTCCCTGGCATCAAGAAGGGCTGCTCTAGTTTAGGAAAACTTCCTTTTCACTAAAAGCAAGAAAGTTCTGTGACAGTAATGGGAATGTTATATTTCTTATTTATTCAGACCTCTCCTCCTATTAAAAGCACATATTCCAAACACATTTTAACATTAAACAGAACAAAAAATCTTAAGCTCATGTCCATCTCTATAACAGATAACTAAAGGCTACAGTAACCTCTGTGAAAACCCTGGAATAGGAAATCATGTAATGTAAGAAATATCCTGAAAACAAGACACTTCTTTTTCATCAGGGCACTGGAACTGCAATAAGGAAATTCTGATATAAAAATGTCTGCTGTCCAAATTTTGAAGGGAAGTCAGAAGGAATTTTCTTAATATATTAACAAAGATAAACTGAAATCCAACTCATGATACTGCCTTTAGCAGGGAAATCCCAGGATGCTGTTTCCATCGAGGACCAAAGACCCACTTGCCATAAAGGAGGTTTGGGGACATAAATGCTAGATGCCATCAACAGCTGGAAAGGGCATATGGACAGTGACTTTAAAAAGCAGGATAGTTATCTGTGATCAGAAGTCTTTCAGCTGTATTATCTACAAGTGCAAATGATCCCTTCCCTCCTGTTCCCTCATAAACTCCACATCTTCAGGTTAGAGTCTGAAGGGAGATAATCCAACCCTGTGAGTCTTGGGCAAAGAAGACGATGGGTGGAGATACTAAGGTACATAGAATAGGTGATTCTAGGGCACCTAGAGTACACAAAACTGGTGTAGACTACGCAGTTAAAAGTAAGAAATATCAGCTTGTTTGTTTGTTTGTTTGTTTGTTTGTTTGTTTTTCCCCCAATAGGGGAACTAAAAATGGAGAATATTTTCAGGAGCATGAGAACTGACATGAAACATTATCCTCATTGTACAGACTGCTTCTCTGGAGACCTCTCAGGGATCTCTGGGGTGTTTTGTCTGTGCACCCATGCTGACACCTGGTGGCAAAAAACGAATCCAGAAGAAATTGAATAAAGATGGCAGACAATTTGTTTTCTCTGGGCTTGTAAGATTAACCAGTTCCCAGGTTAATTTAACATGTCCATGCTGAAAATGATGCTGATCAAATGCTTTTTTGGAGTCTGTTCCTGACTCTTGTGCTGAGTTCCTTAAAAGGTCATTTGGCAAAACAAACACATATTTTTTGAGCTGAATCCTGAGAATGGTAGTAATGTTGTTCATTTTCCATCACAAGAAATTACAAATTATTGTGTTTCAGGTGCAATAAATTGCAATGATACTGATCAACAGACCCAATGTTACATTTTTCTGCTGCTGCTATGCTTAGAAGCATAGAACTATAGAGAAGCTTGGATTAGAAGAGATCTTAAAGATCATCTAGTTCCAAGCCTCCTGCCATGGGAAGGAATGCCACCCAGTAGATCAGGTTGCTCAAAGCCCCTGTCTGACCTGACCTTGAATATTTTAAGGGATGGAGCATGCACAGCTTCTCTGGATTTAGCAGGATTTACTAAAACATTTGTGGAACAATGTTGCTGGAATATTTTCATGGTTTTCCAAGGGCTGGATCTCAAATCTTGGCTACAGATAACACATTACATTCTCTACCTTTCTTTCTTTCTTTTAATTAGATTTAAAGCCAGCTCAGGATTTCAGGATTGGTTTTTTTTTCTTCTCATGCAAAAAGAAGCAAAGTTGTACCTAGGAATATGCTAAAAGTAGTTTAAGTTATATACTGATTCTGGAGCTGGAAGAAACCCAATCCTAAAATGTTTACGAATTTTACCATGCTTTCAGAAATCTCACATGCCCACCATTGTTTCCCAGGAAGTTACTTCATCTTAAAATCTAATTCCATGCTGCCCATGAGATCCTGCAGCTGGGAGTCGTATTGCAAAACTGACCACCTTTCCTCCTTTCAAATACAAAAGATATGTCCCATTCAGTAACTTCTGTTACCATTACAGAAGCCTCTAATTCTCATTAACTAATTAATGTCAACTTCCCCTCATAGTGGATATTTAATTTAATATATAGTGTGCTAAGTATAAAAAATGAGGTCTATCTCTCCAGTTTGGAAACAAAATCCATCATAACTAACAATTCACTGGACTTTCATCAACCCCATCAAGTTTCAAGGAAAGACATGAATTTGAACCACACCCTAGTAATGTTTATTTCTGAGCTGAGATATATTTTAGAATGTTTGTATGCAAGTTCCATGCAGAAAAGATTATTTTCTAAATGAAAATTGTGAAATGGCTGTTTACCTGGTGTCTGATCAAGGTTAGGAATTATTTCTGGACATGTAAATAAAATTTAGAAAATTTTGTTCTGTCCCAGGCAACAGCAGAGTCCATTTTAAGTAATCTTATTTTCTTGCTATACAGATCATCGAAGTCTATAAAGAATTGGATCTGTCAGGTATTCTAATTAATTGAAACTGTATTTGCTTAAATCTACTAGCTTAGAAACTTTCCCAAGAAATCTATGCACCTAAAATGTTAAAGGAAACAAATAAACATACCTCTCATTGTAAGCGAATGAACAATCTCAAAATATCTTCTGACCAAGAAATGACAAAACAGATTATATTTTCCAACTGAAACCCTTATCACAAAGACTCAGTGCAGTTATTTTCTTGTTTACTCTCTGTTTCCCCAGGGAAAATGAAGGATGATAAGCAGTGATGTGGCCCAAATGACAGGAAACCTCAGCTAACAGATTTACCTTGTTTTGCTTCTCTCCACCCCAACCATTTTCAGGCTACAAGAACATCAAGCAATAAAGGAATTTTTGTCCCAGATTAAATGCGGACATTAAAAATAATAACATTTTATTTCATGTAAGTTTTGCTTTTGGATTTAACTACTCCTTAACAAACACAAAGCAGAGAAAGTTACGATTACAAAACATGTGACGACTAAGAATTTGTTCATGTTTGGAGTTGTACATGTAGGCAGATAGATGCAATTTCTTTCATGAAAACAATACAAGCAGAAAATCTGAATTCCACATATTGCAAGCCTCAATCACACATGAGCCTCTCAAACAGCCCTGTTGATAATCTTCATCAGCAACAGTTTTAGCTGTTCATAACTCTGCAGAGCCAGTGATCTGAGTCACTGCTCCATCTGTACCATCCTAGTGGAAATGTCAGTGGTAGCTGCTGCTAGTTAAACAGGATTTAAGATAAAGGAGATAGAAAAAGTTATCAAAATATTCAACTGGGATTTCAGCTGGCTCCTGCTCTCCTTGGAGTATCATATTTTGGAGTTATCCCAGAATGCAGCTTTACTTATGTCACCTCTAGGAAACGCAAAGCTCCTGCCAATCCCTGTAGGATAAAAGGTTGACCTGTGGAGTTTGCATGCTTGCTGGTCTGTTCACAGTATTAGTGCTTCAGTCACTGCAAATCAAACATGAAACACAACTGGTGGGAATCATATGACCTATTGCAATACTTGAAAAGAGACTCCTAGAGAGAGAAGGTTCTTTTTTGGACAGAAACACTGCAGAGTGGTGGCACTGCCTTGTGAGCAAACCTGGGGGAGAATGTAGCCTCCAGGTCTATAGCCCTGAAGAACACTGGGGAGATCCCCACAGCCTGTCTCAGACCACCAGCAGCCACTAAAGAACCCCTCCAAAATTACTCTAACAATGTTGAGATTTAGTGAGATGTTTTTCTCTTGCTGAGAGAGAGAAGGATATTGCTTTATACTGGTTTTCCAGGTTTAAGTCAAGCTCATCAAGCTAAATGTTTGACCTAAAATCCTTAAATATCTTCACTGAAACAAACATTGAATGAAGAGAAGAATAAGAAATTCTGAAAGGGTTATTTTTTTGTATTTCTCAGAATGAAATATTTTTGCTTTGTGGGATGTTTGATTCGCAGTATGGTAGAGGCACCCTTCAATGGAAAAGAGCTGATGGTCATTTTGCCTTTTCCTTTGAGTCCCATAGGAAAGAGCACTCTCCTTAGCACCATCTCTGTAGTGTTTTTCTCTGGGGTAGAATCCAGAAACCTTACTCTTGCAGACCTATCCTACATCAGGACACAGAACCATTCCCTTCTTTCTGATCCACTAATATTAAACTAGTCTAGCTCTGTATTCCCAGACTGTTCTAAAACTATGTTTGTTCAGTGATGCATAAGTGAAGAACAGTGCTTATGAGGAAAAGTTTAAGGAATTTCCCACTGCTGCCAGAAAGAAAAAGATAAAATGTGATTAAAAAATATCACTCTTGTAGATTTTATTGTCAGCTCCATTCTGAACATACATACTCGGTGTCGCATTAAAGTCTGAGGGCAGAATTACATACTGCAATTCAGTTATTTTAATTGGCTTTCCCATTGCTGAGAGCAATGTTGGACCATCAGGATTTTTCATTTCTCACATATGCCTAAAGAGATTGAAATTTCTTTCAAGTCCAGAAGGTTTTTGTAGATCAACACAGATGGCACAGTTGTGTTGTTTTGTCTGTTTGAGCAAGGTATGGATACCTGGATGAGATGTTCCCTAAACAGTCAGTGTGAATTAGCACAAGACTGGGAGTCAAGAACCTAAACAGGTTATTCAAGATCTTTGCAAGGTTTTTGCATCTGGAAAATTGTCTTCCTAGTCACAAAGATGCTTCTTTCAAAAGTCTTAATTATTTTTCTAGAAAGTACTTTGGATTCTGTTTCAACTTTAATGGTTTCTCTTTCACCTTTCCAGATCCTAAAGGCTCTGCACCATTCCTTTGGGCTCTAATCCTGGCTCTTGAAATTTGTAGTGCTTTAGAACTATGGACATAATTCTTTTAGAAAGGATTTTCAGAAAGTGGTAATAATGAGACACTTGTAGAAATTAATTATTTTTTCAACTATAGATGAGTTCCTTGTGTTTCAGAGTGATAAGATGTACTGTCTTTGATATTCCCTTGGTATGACTATATTTTTTGTCTACTGAAAGTGCTGCAAGCCAGAGCTCTTCAGAAAGGGAGCTGAATATGTCAGGTTATTTATACTATGATGGAGGTATGAAGTATCTTTCTTCTACAAAATGTAAGTACATTATTCCCCTCACTAATAAAGATTACATAAACACATCAAGGAGGCTTCAAACATTAATATGACCTTATATAAAGAGGTCATATTAATGTTCTTTTACCTGTAAAGAATCCCTAAAGATTTTCACCATCCCTTTATCATTAATTCAATAGCCTTTATTGATAGACCAGGGAAGAAATTCAGGCAATATTTAATTACTCCTGCTAGGATTTGACAAAGTTGTCAGAGCTTTGAGCACCCTGCTCTAGTGGGAGATTTCTCTGATCATGTGGCATTGGAAATAAATTATCTTTAAGGTCCCTTCCAGCTCAAACTACTCTGTGATTCTATGATTCTATGACTTAGGCATGAGGTATGACATTATCAACATAAAAAAGACTATAGGAAACAGAAATGTCTGTGAGCTTCACAGGTTTCTGAGTTCAAGGGAAACTCAGACATCATTCTTAGGAGCTTAGTGACTCTTCTGAAAGGTAAGATATGCAAAACTTCCTCACAAAAATCTTATTTGTGGATCCAGCCACAACTGCTCAAAACTGGATTTTCAGCTCGAAGGTGGACTGGAGACAGAGGTTGTGGATGTGAAGACAAAGAAATTCTCACCCAATTTAGCTGATTTTACAGGGTAAAGGCAGTGCTCGATACAGCCTTACAGAAGTTCAGGGAGTGGATATTTTTAAAGCCAGTACAAATAACTGCATTGCCTTGACTACGGTCTGGAGATTTCTGCTTCAGCAACTAAAGACCACTCAGCTGTTAATTCAAAGCTAATTCAAACAGCCAGAGCCCTGGCTGTTTACTTAAAGGGGACTGAAACATTTGGAGCAGGACTGAGATTTTTCTCACAGCTTTCCACTGCTCATGTCATGCACTGCATATGACAGCCATGTTACACAAGTTTAGATGCATCTCAGAAAAGATCAGAAGTCATTTTTCTGTTTGTCTTTTGTTATAGAAATGTCACTTTCCCACTGGAGACTTATGTTTAAACATGGAAAAAGTAAAATAAAATAAAATAAAATATAAATAAAGTTAAACAGCTAGAATAATATCCACTAGGTTTTTTTTTATTCAAATAAGCTTTGTTTACAATTGTGGATTTCTTTTCAAATAACATTTATAGCATTATTGGCTATTTACAGGGTTTTCTGTGCAAAATAAAATTTTGTTTAATTGGATGTGTCTTGCAAATTAGCAATTACAGTTGACATTTGCAAATTTTTGGCTATTTTTATGGTGACTTATTGTAAAATAGTCCTGTGGTTTATGTGACATTTTGCTATAGCCTTAAATGTTTATGAGGGCTTTTTTGCCTTTTCAGGCACAAAAAGGCTTGTCAAAATTTTCCCAAATATATAATCAAGTTAATAACAGATCACAGAATTTTGTTTTAGAACAGTATAGGTTGAAGGTTATCTCTAATCCAACCCAGTGCACAAAGCACCAGCTAGAGCAGGTTGCTCAGGACTGGGTGCAGTAGGGTTTGAATTTCTCTAGGGATGAAAGATTCACAACCTCTCAAGGACTTCTTTTCAGTGTTTTGCCACTCTCATAATAAAAGACTTTTTCTTATATTGGGTAAGAGTTTCCTGTGCTTCATTTTGTACCCACTGATTCCTGTCCTGGCACTGGACACCACTGAGAAGAGCCTGGTTTTGACTTAGTCACTCCCTCCATTAGGTGTTTATATACACTGATAAGATCCTCTCAAGTCATTTTTTTCTCCAGGCTGAGCCATCCCAACCTTCTCAACCTCTCCACCTATGTCAGGTACTACAGTCAGTCCTTTAACACTCTTCAGGTTCTTGGCTGGCCTTTCTCCGAATTTGTCTCACCAGGGCTTAGTAGAGAGGAAGGATCATCCCCTTTGAGCTGCCATCTGCACTCCAGTACAACGCTACCTAACACAGCCCATCACTTCTCCACTTGGCTGTTCATCATCTCCATCCCTTGTTCCTAATTTAATCCATGCCCACCAGCATGGCAGGTGTGTTGGCAAAGGTGCTCTTGCCCTGCTCAATAATGTGGCTCCCTCCATAGTTTTCCTCCTATCAAAGTGCAGTGCTGGATGTAAAATTAAGAGAATATTTTCTTAAAAGACAAAGCTGAGTGAACCTAAAGCATAAACTAATCTGAGGCACAAGAGGATGGTGTGGTAATAGTTATGCATAACCAACAGAAGAGCAGTAGGAGGGATTTTTAATGAATGTGTAAATTCAGGGAGTAATATCCTGCCTGAAGAATGGCAAACATAATGGGCTACATGAAAAGGGAAAATAAAGGTGATCTCTACAATTATGGGACTCTAAATTTGACTTAAATGCTTTGCAATGTATTATAAGCATTGTTGAAAAAAAAAGAATAACTGAGGACAGAGAGACAAAAGCAAGTTAATAAATGATCCATGTGGTTTTATCAAAGGTGCTACCCTAATCTAATACCTGTCTCTTTTTTAAGGACTGATATTTTAGATTATGTGAAGCAGTGGATTTAGTGCATGTAGATTAAAAAACCAACCAAAAAAAAAAATCCAAACAAAAAAATCACTATAAAACCACCCAAAAGACTTGATGCAGTTTTCCATTGGAAATTACTGCTCAAGGAAAGGATGTTGAATATTGTTATAAAAATAGTAGGCTCATAAAGAGCTGACTAATGAAGAGACTGCAATAGCTTATATTAAAAGAGATGAATTGGACTGGAGAAGACCTCCTATTTGTACTCTGTCATCAGCCTGAGACTGGTTCCACTTAATCTGCCAATGACCTAGAGATAAGAAGTAGATAAGTGGTCATCCAAACTTCTGGCTGGAAAAACTGGAAGATGCTGCCAATATTAGGGAGGACTGAATTCTCATTTAAAGAAAATTTTTTAATCTAGTTGAAAAGTCTAGATGTGTGTTGACATTCAACAATGCAGGGAGGAAAGCAATGAACATTGGTATAAACAGGGAAGACACTACATGAAGGCAGAAATAAACTACCTACAGGTGGATTCTCTGCCCTGTCCTTGTCCTGTGCCCATCCCCATGGCCTGATGTCTGTGGCTGCCTTCCTGCTGACTGTGTTGGGACAGGTGCTGACTCTGAGGCTCCATTCTTCCCAAAATCCCAGCCGCCAGGGAAACCACTGGTCTTCATGGCACCCTGTCACTTACTCGTAGTATCATGTGTAATTCCAGACAATTATGATCATTACACTAATTTTTTCAGTACATTATATTTACATATTTTTGCAACTTTTGTTACTTCCTAAACATGCAAAATTACAAGAAACATTATATCCTTGTTTCCTTGGAGATGATTAAAAAAATTGTAAAGACAAATTAAAGGGTGTTTTTTTGGTATAGATTCAGGTTTCAATTGTCTTCCCATTCCATCCCTTTTCTGTAATGAGAAAGGCTAATTCTGCATTTGAAAACTAATCTTGAGCTGATCAATACCTAGAGTCCACCTCGCATGGTTCCAACAAAAAGAAGAGAGAAGAACCATAAGAACCGGTCACAAAGCTTTTTCACTTTAATCTGAGACCCAATCCTCAACTGGATCAGCCCCACCTAGTACAGCACTGAAATGTGCCTACCTTCCAGGGAATAGCACTTGCTTTATGGATGATAATTTCAGGATCTTACTTGAAATTTATGAATTTGGATATGCAATCAGACCCAGCCTCTGAGGAAATGTGAGATTAAATTTTAAATTGTTATACAGGTAGACCATGTGAGACAAGCTGCCAATTTACACATCTGAAGGCGCCAGAGGGAAATTTTACACAATTTCCCATTTTTCAGTTTTAGGCAAAAGATCAGGTATGGAAGAGCCAAATCACCTTGAGATTCCAGCCATCTTTTATAAACATCTCAGCCAATTTTTAAATGCTCAAGATGTTTTAATATTCTCAGAGATGTTTACCCTGCAGAATCATTTTGAGCTCTATCTTGCTTTTTTCTGAGTTAAAACCTTATTCCTGCTGCCATTAGGGATCAGAATTTTTGTTGCTAATGAAGCCTGTTTGTTAAAACCACAAGTTGAGATGGGTATCAGTGAAAATTATGTAAATGTATTGCAGTTTGAATACTCATCCTCTAAAGTTTGATTTGCATATGCCAAGTTCTTTTTTTTTTTTCTTTTCTCCAAAGAATCACTGGATTTTAATCAAATTTCACTCCATCCTCAGTTGGATTTGAACCATGAAACTAAGTTGCAAGGCTTTGTATCTTGCATTAAATCCCAGCACATATTCAGTCCAAGCCGTTCTCTCCTGTCAAAACATGGAATTTTGTAGTGGGATCAGGAAATGGCATGACATTCTTTATTCACCAACCAAATTTGACATTCAAATTATAACATACCTCCATGCTGCACTGGTTTAAGTTTTGTGTTGCTCTGTGTGTCAATCTTTTATTTTTCTTCTTCATTTACATCTCTCTCTCGAGTCAGAGAGGATGGAGGGCTAGGGAGAGCCCAGAAATCAACTTATTGAAAAGGTCTGCTTTGCAGACTAGTACATTACCTTCTGCTAAATATACATGGGATTTAAATTGCGGCATCTAATTCTAGTGAAATCCAAAAATGAATAATATCAATTTTTTCTCATCAAAAGGGCGATAATGAGACCAAAAATATTACAAATATACTATAGCATCATTAAAATTTTAAAACTCCAGTCTTACGGTCTACAAAAGTTGTACTTCTGGTGAGCATGGTATTTTATCAAGTCCATTCAATTTGCTTTAGAATAAAAATCAATAATTCAGAATTTAATTCAAATTGTGAAGGAATACTTGACTCTTGATTACAATTTCAATGACCTGCATTTCCTAACTGTTGAGTTGTACTTATGACTACCAAGCTCTTTGCTTTTCTATTCATTACATATAATTGCTACTTACACTTCTTCTCCTATTATTTTTTTTTTAGCTTGGATTTATACAGAAAAGAAAGCTTCTGTAATCACTCTGTGATTGTGTGTTTGTGGAGGGGGTATGTTTCATGCATTTCCTAAGAAAAAAAAGCAGGTTTAGCCAATTGGTTATTCTGAAAGAAATTTAACATACACATGAATGTTCTGCAGTTACCAAGTTCCTATAACTTTTCTGAAATAGAAATTTGCATAGAGGTTTGGAGCTCATTAAGATAAAAACTTCTTTGTAAATTCATTTATTGCTAGCTACCACAAAATCTCCTTTGGTGAACACTTCTCTGAATGACCTAGTAGAACAGCTTCAATTAGACATCACACAGTATTTGAAACAATGTCATTGAAAACCCAAATTTCATCAGGTTGACTGATTTTAGCTGAGAAAAACTTCTTTTGAAGAAGTGCAGAAACTTGCAGGCTTCTTGTAGTGCATAGAAAAGAAAAGCCTTCAATAAGTCTTCCACATTTTAGAAATGTTTTGTCTTGTTTAATTTATTTCTATATTATTCCATGGCAATGTCATAGGAAAAACATATTTATGACTGCAAAACATTTTAAAAAAGCTAATAAATATTAATGTGAAATTAAAGAACACATAAGGAGTGAACAGATTAATTGATAAGAAATGTCAACTCGATTTTTATATTATTGTTCCTAGTAACGAAGAAAAAGAAGAGAAATGGTAAAAAATGGTATTTGAAGAGAATTACATCTGATGGGTTTTTAAAAACTGAACAAAGGGGCACAAAATAAGTTTTAAAAAATTACCATAATGAGTATTATTTGTTTTGCCAAGTATAATTATGATCCTATCACTGAACTCAGAAGACAAACAAATACAGAAGAGATATAGAATACATAATGAGAGATTGTAAACACAAAATATGACACTTTTTAAAAGTCTCGTTTGAAGATGATACTTGATGATATTCAGAAATACAATTACTTCCTTTCTTGAAAATTGCTAATGGTCTTTTCTCAGCGAGCTGTGCCTCAGGAAGAAACAGGAATTTTAAATTATTTCGCTCTCATGACTTCAGAAAAGTGAAATAAGCAGTAGACATATAGATTGACACATTGCACTCTGTGAATCAAGTGATTAAGCCTTCTTCATTATATTTCTTTTCTTCACAGAGATTCAAGTTCTATGCCATAAAGGAGACTATAGCCCTTAATATTGCCTGGATTTATATTATTGGCTGAATAATACAGGCTTCAAATATCATTCAGAACCTTTCCTTGATTTTTTTTTGGGTCTTTTTGATTTTTTTTTTTTTGTTTTTTTTTTTTTTGTTTTTGTTTTTGTTTTGTTTTGTTTTAGGTGGGCTTTTTTTCTGTTATTATTGCTTTGTTATTAATTTAAAAAGAGGCTTTTAACTTAAATGTCAGTAGTCCTCTAGAGCATTAATCTAATCTGCATAGATGCTCTGGAATGTTCCAAGTTGCTCATCCTATCAACATTCTCATGTTCTATGAAAATAATATTCAGGGATATGGAAGTGATGTTTTAACAACTGCATCTAAATATCTGTGCTCCCAGAACTGGTACACCATAAAGAAAGTAGTCAGGCCCTTGGGAATTGCTAGCTGCACCTGCACTAGGGTACACAAAGGAAGAAATATGAAGAGAGAAAGAAAGAACAAAGACTGAGTGCACCCCTTTGACATGAGTATCTTAACAGCTCATCCATGACACTGCACTTTTTTTTCCTCTGGCTTAGTAAATATTCTCCAAAAAAGCAGGAAGACCACAGGCTCATTTACCCTGTGTTTGCTTCCAAGCAATCAACATGAACCAGCAAAGCACTACAAACTACTTCATATTTTCTCAGAATAGGTGCTGTTAGAATGAAATAATGAGTTTCCATATCTCTTAAGTGAACTACCAGATTAGAAAACAGTTGTTTTGCTACAAAGGTATGAGCATGGATCCTCTACTCCTTTCTTCCAGAGCAGATATTAAGCAGAGGACAAGTGGGTTTCACTGTGTGGGGGAGCAAAAAAGATGCAACATAAGATCAGTGTAAGCTGATGCTCCAGTCTCTTGCTGCAGCCTTTGCAATCCAGCGAATTTTGTGGGAACACAGAGGCTATTTTAACTAGGGGAGCGTAGCAATGACACCTTGGAGGGGCACACAAAAGTGTCTTTAAAGTATACTCCTCTTATCTCCTATGCTATTATTTTTTTCCCAGGCTTGCAATAAACAAAACCAGTCCTGCTTACCTCTTACCCATTAAAACCAGGTCAAATAATTATTTTAAGGTAAGCAAGAGAGAGTCAAATGCACTATAGCCTCAATAATTAACCAGAAACCCAAGCAAAATGTAATTTAGTGCAAAACTAAACATTTTAAAATTGTAGACTGAGTTTTATACCTTTGAAGATCCTGATTACCTACTGCATTACGCAGCACCACTGCTGTCAAACAGCTGGAGCAGAGCTGAGAGACATTCTCTGGGTGTTGTTCTAGCTCCATAAAACATGTCTTAACAACTTGGTCCCTAACAGTTCCCAGCACCATGTGCTACAAAGGGAAGACACTGAGTGTCAGCAGGTCAGCATTAATAATTTTAATCACAGACAGCGCTATGGAGGGACACCAATTATATTAGTTTAATAGCTCACAAAAAAACCCCAAAACCAGTATATGCAGAGGAATCTCCCCAGCATTCAATCAGGTACTTTAACGGAACTGCCAAACACTTTGTCTGACTCTGCTGCCTTGGCACCTGGATTTGGCATTTCTGCACATGCTTAGGGGCCATGGGCAGCCATAAAATTAGACATTACCATTCATATGGGGATAACACTCTGTATCAGTAGCTTCAGTGGAAAGAGACACAGATTCAGATGTTATATGCTTATACAATCTTTTTCTAACTATAAGATAATTGGATGAATAGAACAGAAAAATTTGTGTTTGATCATATCAGAGCAATTGCGGCCCTTTGGTGATTTAACTCCTCCCTTCAAACTAATGGTGTTGAACATATGCTAAAACTGCAGCATCACTGATGCCATACTTAATTGTCTCACCCCTGTTTGTAAAAGGTCTTTTTACGAGCATTTCTGTGCTCTAAGAGGACTCAGATGCTCAAGCTCCATGCTGGTCTCTTCCACTACATGTTCATTACATGTAATTAGAGAATGTAATGCTGACTCAAAAGTGCTGGAATGTCTTGAAAAGCACAATTGTATTACTTCTTTGTTTCTGAGGACACAGGCAGTAAGATCTACAATTCTCTTAATTGCCTGAAACACTTTATACTTTTGTTTCCCTTTTTTCCATCAAATTAATATGAATCTACTACAGAGAAAAGAAATGCTGGCTTTATGCTTTTATTTCCTTTAAGCATATTTTCTCTTAAGTTTTATTTCTTTTCTGCAGAAAGCTAGCAGGAAAACACCATTCTTGTGAGAATAAGTGTACAAAAGTGTGCATGTATTCCTGTATTTTATTTTATACAGAGGAAACACGATGAGGAACAAATATGTAATAGAATGTAATGAGCTACCCACGGTTGCCAGGCTTGTCAGAACATTTTTCTTTTTAATTTTAGGTCACCTACAGGTACGTTTAAAATTTGGGAAGGGTACAGAGCTGCAAGAGCTGCAAAAGATTCTTAATGTGAGAGACAGGCTTATACACAGGAAACATTTCTGGGTACATTCAGTTTGCTAGAAACCAAAATATCCTGACCTTTGGCTGTCCAGATGTGTGTGTTCCCTGCTTGTGTTCATAACGGTAGGCAGAAAACACAAGGCTACTAAGATTATTTCTGACTGAAAACATAAATAGGTTATAATGTATGATAAAAATCAAATTAAAATTCCTTTAAACACTGAAAGCATTGAAACTAGGGTCACCAAAAGCTGAATCCTAGTCATTTGCAAGGTAATCCCTTGACTTGGTCCCTATGGCAGTCTGGAGGGATGCAAAGAAGTAAATCAGAAATCCAGGTTGGAACTGGTCTGGAAAGGAAGGATATATTCCATGTGCATCAGAACATCTTAAATTAAGAACTGGATTGAATAATTGGTGTCAGAGTGTAGGTGGATGGAGAGGTGGATGGAGAAGTAATCCAGATAACTTTATGATCTACTTAGTTTTTTATCACAGTGTAAAGGGCTCTTAGTGCACATGATAGTCAATCTCTGAGATCTGTGCACATGCACGTACATTGATGTGGGTGAATGTGAAGACAGCATATGAATATTTGTTGTGGAATTCTGTGGAAATATAACTATATATCTCATGAAATGATACCCCCAACCGGAGTAGCCTGTTGGAGAAGTACTTGTGTAAAAATACATCATTTAGACAGTTAAATGCAGAAAAGCAAGGAGAGATTAATGTCACAGGACAAGAACAAGTGGTTACTCACTTATAAATGGATGCAATCTTTCATATACTTAAGAAAAGCAACCATAAAAACAACCCTGATAAGGAATCTAAGCAGTGTTGCTCCAAATTGAGGCAAATTTTCAACTTTATTTTTTTTTCTAAGGGTAAAGAGTTCATGCACGTGCATGGCTTACTGATATCATTCCCTACTTTCAAGCCCGAGTACCAACCTGCCAAATAGTCTGTGGTCTTTGGTCATCAGTATTTGCCCCCTGCTTGGTAGCAGTGATGGATTCCTAATGCCATGAGTCAAATGTTGGAGAAAGTTCTTTCAGGTTGTAACAATGCAATGATATTCACAAAGCTATGCATCAAGGTCTGTCAGAAAACTAAGCTGGCAGAAGTAAATTATGTCCAAAACAAATTTTAGAAGGAGATGGAGCTACATTCTTCTTACACAAGTGATACCTAAGAGATTACTACAAGGCAGGAGATTTTAAAATGCTACACTTTAGTAAAAAATATTTTAGCGCTAGAAAAGAGAGACCATCCCTGCTAGAGGAGCTCTGTTCTAAATCCAAACTCTTCTGTCCCTTTCATATCAAGATGTGTGAATCACAAGGGTCTAATATGGAAGAATAATTCTACATCTGCTATCAGTGAGAAGTAATATCTTACTGTGTGCAGTTTTGGGCATCACAATATAAGACATTAAGCTACCAGAGAGCACTCATCAGAGAGCTAAGATAGTGAAGGGTCTGGAGGGGAAGATTTATGAGGCAGAGCCGAAGTCATTTAGTCTGTTCAGCTTAGAGAAGAGGAGACTAAGAGGAGACCTCATTGCAGCCTGCAGCTTTCTCAGGAGGGGAAGAGGAGAGGCAGACATTGATCTCTCTCTATGGAAATCAGTGACACGTCTCGAGGGAATGGCTTGAAACTGTGTCAGCAGGCGTTTGGGTTGGATATTGGGAAGATTCTGCAGCCAGAGGGTGGTTTGGCACTGGAACAGGGTCCCCAGGGAAGCGGTCACAGCACCAGCCCTGAGTTGCCCTTGGGCAGCACTCTCAGGCACATAGTATGACTGAGAGTTGTCCTGTCAAGGACAGGAGTTGGGCTCAATGATTCTTTTAGGTCTCTTCCACCTCATAATATTCTACATTTCCATGAACTTTGTTAGCAGAATCTTCATGCCCAATTTAAAGAATTACACAGACAAGCTAGAATACCAAATGGGGTACAAATTCTGTGGTTGTTTCTTTTTGCTATACTTTTATATTATCTATATAGGGATTTCAACTGCACATCTCCTATGAAAGAGTCATCCCATACAACTTCTGCTCATATATCCAAGCTCCCTACAAATCACAACGATTCCCCCAGTTTTGATTCTGTTTTCTGCTCATCAGTATGTAGTCTGAGGACTGTGGGGGTAAATGATGACATCTGCAGTTTTCCCACAAACAACAGTGTTACAGCTTTCTGTTTCCTGTTGCTCGATCCTCGTAAGTGAATATCTACTTTAAATGAGAATCAGGTTTTAGACTAATGCAAACACCTTCTATCACTGAGCATTTTTATAGAGTTCTGGCTAATGTTGAAAAGAAATCAAGAAACAATGGAATGATTTCACCATGCTTACCCCCTTCATGCTACTGGAATGATATTATTTCCATTATGTTATTTTTCTCTATTACATAACCGGTACCTGAAGAATCTATAAAAACAGAAGGATGTAGAAAACACCACAGAGCTGTATGAAGATGCCAAACACAGAATAAATTCTAGTTTTCCAATTGCTGAAGTTTTGCTTGTGGATTATCTAAAATTTGGCTAAAATAAATAAATTTTCACAGGCACCCTCCCCATCAAAAGAAACAATTCATCTTCTTTCTCTCAAGGATAAAGATCCATATTGATTAACACAACATCTCTTTTTCCAATCAGGTCATAGAAAATGTTTTAACAATTAAGATATTTAGTTTAGGGTCTGATCATGTGCCTCACCATACCTAACTTCCCCTTTTGCAACACAGAGGTATTAAGTGTGCTTAATTATAAAAATGGGGAAAAAACCACATCATAAAGATTCCCTAGTAAACATTTCATGAGCAAATTAACATGAGCAAATTTTCAGATTCAAAGTAAGAAAAGTTTAGGAAGAAAAAGGCCAAATTAAGTTCAACACTGAATCTAAGCTAAAAGTCTAATTTTCTGGATTTCAGGCAGAGGAAAAAAAATTGACAGTTTCTGATGCATTTTTCTTTAAGGTTTAGCGCTTTAATGTTCACATCATATAGATGACTAAGTGGCGGAAGGTTGATTTGCAAGTGTTTCAGTTGCCAGTTTATTCCCCTCAAGAGGTTTCTTTCTCTTTCTTTCCTTCTTTCATTTCATTTTTATTTTCTTTTTTTTTCCTGCCAGATCGTACAAATCAATGCTTATTCCAAACATGAAACACACTGTTTTGAAAACCAGTTAATGTTGCCAAGGCAACTACAGTGTTGTCACTCTCACATAATTTACAAAACCTAAGCATTTTATGGCAAGTAAATTAATAGTTAAAGGCATTATAAATCTTATACTGACAACACAGTGAACACATGCATTATTTTCTTTGGGAATATAGAAATGGAAAGACAAAATCTCTGATCCTAAGAATCCAAGAACATGCAAGTTTCCCTTAAAGCTAACAGTAAATTCCTTTTAGCTATAAGCAATGAATAGATGCTTTTTTCTAAGTTCCAGTCAGCCAGAAACATGTTCAGAAGAACTTATAAACTCAATGTTTTAATAAAATGACCACCCTGCTAGGAAGAGGTCATCTTTGCTTTAGACAGGAATGCTGTGAATATGCTTTGATTATGAAAATTAAGCCAAAGGCATCTCAAGCTGTGCAGCCAAACTGGGCTGCCCATGTTTGGATTAAATTAGAGCCCACACTCGAAACTATTGATAATTGTGCCTCAGCTTTTTCCCACTCAAGTAGATGGTCAAAGAAAAATCTGTCTGACTTCAAAGAGGGAAATGTTATGTCCTCACTTCCTACCAAAATGCGTGACAAAAGGATTCATTTAAAATGCTACAGCATTTTCCATTACTGTGGGGCAGTATTTTATGAGCTTGATTGTTTAAAACAATGTTATAAGAGGAGAATAAAATCTCATTTTTAAAATTAATGCACTTATGAAGGGCTAATGCTTTTTCATTGCAGTTCTGAAGAATATGCAGAACTCTCAAAGATTTTGTTACACTATTTGCAATGTTTTCCAGATATTTGCTGAGTGCAAAAAATAGAGTATTTGTACAAACTTCTCCTTGACACTTATGCACATTTCATTTTTGTATTCCAATCTTACTTAAAATATATAAACTCTTTTCAGCTTCAGCCCTTTCCTATATGATATTTGTTTCCATCCAGGCACAGCTCTTGACCTCTGCTGCTTATATTCTTCCTCCTTTACTCTCTTTCCACTGGATTTAGTCTTGGGGTTTAACCTCAGGTCCAAAGAAACAAGATTTTACCCCAACCTTTACTCTCAGCTTTAACTTCCTTCAAAACCTTACTCAAAAGTAGGTTCTGCCCATCTTTTGCCAGACCAAACATCCTACTTGTTGAAATATTTGATATGACTGGCAACTTGTGCAATGGCAAGACCATGTGAAGCTTGTACACAGTGAGCTGACGTGAGGTGTAGTGACACACCTGTGCCAACTTAAACATCAGCTGCACTTTAGTACTATGTCTCACTCCATCCTTAAATTTCTACTTTGGTTTAACATTTGTGTCTGCCTTTCTTAAGAATTCCTGGATTTCTTCCAAATAGTACTAACATTTCTACCCAAGTAGAGGCAGGAATATCTATTTATTATGCTGATGGAGTCTTACCACTGCATCAGCAGGATGGGTGGGGAAACAAGCACAACAGCTTCAATGGGCTTGCATTTCTCCTGCATTGGAGTTTCAACAGCAGAGCATTGCATGGAATCATAGAATTACAAAATGTAATGAAGGGCCTCTAATATCTTCATGTCCATCACAGTGTTGTATCATAATTTATTGATGACTCTGCTGCTCTCTTCTTTTTCAGAATTCACTGTTGTATGCCCTGCACTAGGGAGCTGCTGAGTGTGGCAGCCTGCAGAGGAAGGACTTCTTGGAGTCAGAAGTGCAGAGGTCATTGGTTTTATAGTGACTTAATAAATAATGCTCTTCCTTGTGTTTAACCTCCACCCCAAATAGCCACACGCAAATGAAATTTATACTTGCTGTTTGTTCAGCTCTCTGACAGTTAGTGGAAGGAAATAGCGCATCTCTGCAGGAAGATGCTTTAGCAGTGCTTTCCATCCTATGCTAGTGCACATAACCCTTAGATTGCAAGTAAGATAAAGTAGCCTGTTGATGGACTTTTCTAGAAGACAATGAGTATTCCAGAATAAAAGAATTGATTTCTAGTGAATTAATAGAATGAATATATAAACCAGGATAAGCAACAGCAAATGATGTTGAAAGAGGAGCTGGACAAATAAAACCATTAAATTGACTGGATGCAAAGCATTATATGGGGATGAAATTAACTGTAATTACACCATTTTTTCTGAATCTGAAATGTTAGAATCACAGAAAAGTTTGGGTTGGAAGTCACCTTCAAAGGCCATCTAGTCCAACCCCCTCTGCAATTAAGAGGGACAACTTCAACATGTAGAGACGTGTGCTCTGGATTAGCTGTTGGAATTACTTAAATAGCTTCTAACTAACCCCAATTCCAAGTACCAACCCTGGATTTCCCAGCAGAAGTCTGTGTGTTCTGCTAGCTTTTTATGATTACTGCAGAAAGAGGGTAAGATTTTTGGTTATTATTTGTGGAATGGAAAATAGTAAATTTCTTAACATTTGGTGAATAACTTAAAATAAGTTATAATCCTGTCCTCCTGCACAGTTTGTATACAAAAAATGAGTCTTGGAGAAACTGCTTCATCCCATCTTAGCCTAAGCCTTTGACTGATGGGATAAGTTGTGTTATTTCTTCCCACTGAGTAATGGGTGAGTCTAGGCAGCTGCCTTACAACAGATATCTAAAGATATATGGGAAGGCTCCTGTCATGGAAGAGTTTATTAGATTTTCAATATATTTCATTTATTACTAGTGAAAGGGGGATATAATGTTCTCAGTGCCTATGAAAAATATTTAATTATCTCAAAGGGTAAAGGACAGCTGTTGAAAATTATGAAAGGATTGAAGAGAAAATGTGTGAACTTATTATACATTATTTTAAATATAATATTATTACTGGTAGCATGAGTTCTGTATTTTCATCCAAAATATGCTACAGAATTTTCAACAATTTACACTACTTCATACCACTTTTTCTTATAAACTTAAGTGTAAGGAAATTAAAATGTAATAAATTATATACATTTCTCAAGAGAAGATGAATAAGAATGTAGAAGAAAATATCATAGGGTGAGATAAATGCCATGTGAGCCAACATCTTGTCATAAAAATCAGCACTATGAATGCAAACAAGTTTTGCAATGCCTTCTATATCTGTTGTAGCAACAGATGTGATTTTACTGAAGGAATTTAGAGTGATCAATCTTTCAGATTCTCCCACTGTATCTGGTGTTGTGGTGTCCACTCCCAGATCAAGTGATGAAATAACATCGGCATGCTGCTGCAGCAGGAGATCCACCTGTAGTTTTGATCTTCTGTAGGTAACATAACACCCACCCTTAAATTAAAATCAGTGCAGGGGTAATGGTTTTAAATCAAAGGAAGATAGATTAAAATAAGATATTAAGAAGAAATTCTTCCCTGTCAGGGTGGTGAGGCACTGGCATAAGTTGATCCAGAGAAGCTGTGGATGTCCCATCCCTGGAACTGTTCAAGGCTAGGTTGGATGTGACTCTGAGAAACCTGGTCTAGTGGAAGGTGTCCCTGCCATGGGGACATAGATGATCTTTTAGGTCCCTTTTAAACCAAATCATCCCATGATTCTGTGATTTTACCTGATAGAAAGCATATTAGAGCTTGTGGAGTCTCACTGGTAATGTAAACATTTGTCTACTAAACTTTGATGATCCAGTCATCATCCATGAAGAATTAAAGAAATGCAGCTACTATGCAAAATATTAGAGAATTTCATCCTATGCCAGTTTTAGCAAAATGCCAGATATTCTAGCTATATTCAGGCTCTTCAGCACAACCCAGTTAAATACACATTTGACACAGTATCCATTAATCTTACAAAGCACATCTTGAGTTACTCAATCTTGTGACATAATGGATTCCTTTCCTACACCTTGGATGAGCAATCAAACAGAGATTGACTTTCTTCATTTAGTCAAATAGATTTATCTAAGCTGTGTTTCAAATGACTAGATTAAGTAGGGCAATGTGGGCTTTTTATGTCTGAAGAAAAATCCATTTAATGGAACTGTTCCTTTGATTTTAGAGAGGGAATTACTATCAAAACACTGGACTCTTTCCTCTGTAGTTTTTTGTTATAATGATCTAGACAGTCTTATCTGCCTGTACAGCAATTGAGGGTATTAATACTCCCATGTCTGCAATAAAGTAAGTTCTTGGACAGAGGAGACAAAGAGAGTCCCCACATGAGGCCATTTATGTACTAGGGTGTGCATGGTGATGAGGACAGTGAACAAATGTCCTTTTGTTATTATGTCACAGAAATTATTTTCATGAAGGATTAATTCATTAAAAGCAACAAAAGGGCATTTTTTTTTCTTACTCATAATTAATTATGGGAAGACAAGTGTTCTGTGCAATAGAGGAGTGTAATTAGCTTGCAGCAGGGAATTTGACCACTCCATTGCACTGTGGAGGTGATGAAGACAGAAACTCCCCAGCTTGTGTATATTGTGTAGCCCTCTGCTGAACTTAAGGAAAACCTCTCAACTCCTTGTCAAGGCCCTATCATGGTAACAGAAAACTCAATGACATTTTATCAGGAGAAAGATCTCAAGGATGAGAGAAGGAGAAGTCTTTGAGATTTCCCCAGAGCCATTCTCAGAACTGTAGGGAAATTTATATTTTTAATTCATTATGAGTCTAATATGTTTCATTTTAGTTTATAGGTGAATTTTGATTTGAAATATGATTGCTGGAGATATTCTGCATTGCATAAAGGAATCTGTTACAAACTTTTCTAATACAATTTGAACACTAACAATTAATACTTTTTCTAATATTATAACTTTGAATTCAGCATTCCAAGCAGAAAATGTGAAAATATTTTATGGGGGTTTTTTTTGTTTTTAATATTCATAATGTCAAAACAGGGGAAAACAATTCTGTTTCTTAGCAAACGTTACACAGTGACCTTAGAACAGTAAAACAGATTATTCAGCTGAGTTAACTGCTTCCTGAGATCTGCTGGTGAATCTTTGGTTTGTGTGGAAAGCAGATTCCCACACCACATTCTCAACTTTGTGAGGATTTCTAGTCCACCTTCTAGCTCAGTGTCAGAGAAACACATTGCCTGGCATGTGGTAGACATGAGAACACTGTTGAGTCATAAAATTGGGATTTTAGGACTGTGTAGCTCATGAGAACATAATAAGTGCCAAATATGTTTGCATTGTGGTCCTTATGATTTTATCTCATCTTACTTGAGCTTTGAGCTCAAAAGAAGACTTTCTGTCTTCTGTAAGGAAGGTAGTTGTCATTCTTGTATCCACACAGGGCGAGAAAACACAGAAGAGAGCAGTAAATCCATGACAATCTAGAGGAATGGACTCTGAATCTGAGAGAATCCTGAATCAAGAGACCACAAATAATCACCTATTCTGACATCAAATGTACCTTTACCAAAATGACAATTACTTATCTTGAAATATTACAAAATTTTGATAAAGAATAAATTGATTAGATTTTTTATGTTTCCAATGAAGAAAATATTCAGTGCCCTTACCATGAGCCTAGGAAATTAGGAAATCATCATTTCTTCAAGTGTGCTTGTACATCATTGTCAGGTTTCCTTTTTAAATCTTTTCAACTACTGACAAGGTCTAAACCTAGGTTTAGATAAAATAAATAATCTGATAGAATTATATATTTCCTGAAAACCCAGTATTTGGAAACAATGGACAAAACAGCTATCATAGTCAGGAAGACTTAACAATATCGGTAAGACTTTCAAAGTACTAAATCTAAAGGCATTTGTGAAACTAATCTTAAAGTGCCTCCAATATAATACTGTGGTGTCACAACCCAAAACTACTTCTCAGTGTCAAATTACATGAACTCCATATTCCTAATAATAAGTTCCTATTTTGTAGATCATTAAGCAGCACCAGCACACCAGTAGTACAGTGATTTACATCCAGTGATGTTCTGACCTGCAAAATCAAATTAATTTGTAATGTTGCAACTGAAAAGCAACAGTACAGCTGAAGATCAAGAAAACTGAAAATTATTAATTTAAACTGAAACCTTGTCTTGTAAATTAGCAATGCAGTGTGCATATTTTTTTTCAGAAGCAGCATCTTATATTAACTGTGATGAGAAATAAATAGATGGTTTGCATAACAACCAAGGCATAGTTAGTATTATTTCAGTAAATGACACTTGTGATTTGGAAGGAAAAGACACTTTGAACTTGACTGATCATGAAGGTGTCCTTATAGCTGCAGGGCTGGTCAAAGTAGGCAGATTTGTCCTATTCACATATTTCGTTTCTGTACACCACACCCCTTTTCTTATTTTTGTTTGGAAGCTGATTCAGATGATCTGGGTTTAAAAAAAAAACCCACAACAACCCTACAGAGTAATGCTAACCATAAAGCCTTTGAAAAAAAAAAAATACACTAGTTATACAAGCTACTTTTGTTTCCCAGATCAGCAATATGAAAGGATTTCACTAGTCCAGCAAGAATACATTCTTTTGTCAAGACCAATACAGCAGCTTCACAAGGCCCTGTAAAAAAAAATAATCCAAAGACACTGCTTGATAATAACTTTCATATTGACCCCAATAAAATATATTTTTCTTTGAAGGGTGTATGCAGCCTTTAAGCTTTATTGTTCAGCACTACCTTGTTCTAAGATAAACCTCAAATATATGATACCACCAGAATCAGATGCTAAACAAGTGGTGCATTTTCTATTAGCCTTCCAACAACATTGGAATAGGAAAGAAAGTAAAAAAGTAAAATTGGAAGTCACAACTTTCAAAAGATACCTTATTTTTACGTCCACAAACATCTCTACAGAGCCCTTCAGATTTTGAGGAAGATATATCAGTCTTGAAAGTTTCTCTCTTCCACCATTGATTACACAGCTTGCAAAACCACAATTCTTGCAGCTACTCAACGCTCACTGGGCAAGTCTACACAATCTAATTTCAGACTGAGATCCCACTTTGCAAGAATCATAGACTCCAAATCATAGGACACAAATCATAGATTGGGTTTAGTTGGAAGGCATCTCAAAAATCTCATATTTCTAACCCCTGCCATGGGCAGGGATGCCTTTCACTAGTCCAAGTTGCTCAGAAATGTATCAACTTGTTCTTGAACATCTTCAAGTATTCAAGAGGAACTGATCTGATGGGCTTTGGAAGTAAGTTGATCAGGTGATTTCAAGATGACCATTCCAGTTTAAGTTTTGGTTATATTTTCTTTTCATTAGCACTTGCATCGGTATCCAAGGATAGGCAGACTGAAACTGTGACTAAGAGTGGAACACATAGACCAGAAACCTAAACCTGCAGGAAAAGGAAGGTAATTTTTTCATCCTAAATGGACAATACTTTATTACTGTCACATAACTGTAGTTAGGGGTAAAAGTCTTCCAATCATGCAATAAAGTGCTCTTAGCATCAAAATAGGATATGTGGGCAGAAATATTATGTACTACCTTTCCTTTACAATGGCAATGAGAATTCTTTTTCAAGGAACACTGTTGTCCCTATTAATTATTCAACAGCAGAATAGGCTGTATATAGATTTTTTAAAAGGAATATTTCATTCCTTTTAAAAATATGACAAATTACATCTTTAGCAATGAAATGCTTAGTTACTTCCATGAATTTAGTTGGGAAAGACACACAATTTTATATTTCACACTGTGGAAGTTTATTCAGTAGAACTTGTCAGAAAACATTGGATCCAAGCACTTGTGGGTCCAAGCATGTACATTTCAAGGACTAATTAATTTGAGGTTTATTAATTTTACCCTCACATAATAAATACAGATTAATACCTGTTGGCTTCACTTAATTTCCTTTCACTTTTTTATCTACATGGACTTACTCTGGTGCTTAAATCAGAATCATAGAATCAAAGAATATTTTGGAAGGGACCTTAGAGATCATCTAGTTCAGAAGCCCCTGCCATGGGTGGGGACCCCTTCCTGTGTGCCCAGAGCCCCATCCAGCCTGGTCTTGAACAATTCTAGGGTGGGGCATCCACAACTCTGGGCAACTTGTGCCAGTGCCTCACCACCCTCACAGGGAAGAATTTCTTACCAATATCCAAACCCACTCTCTTTCAGTCTAAAGCTATTCCCAGGTCAGGGACTTACCTAGGTAGGAACCATTGATTGTACTTACCACTTTTATGCTACCTCAATATGAATTTTTTAGTAATTGTAATTACTTGTAATACCAGCTGTGGATGGAAAAGTGACATTATTGGAATTTTGTTGACAATAATTATTCAACAATCAATTTTTTTTTTGTCCCCTGATTAATGTATTTTAAACCGTATGTTGTTAAGCATCTACAAACGAACAATTTACCACATATGTGTACTCAGGTTCTTCAAATGTGAAGAAGACTATTAACATTTTTAGGGGCTTTTTTTTTTGAGGGTTAAGCCAAAGAATTTTGGGGAGAGAGAATGGCTTAGATTATACATCAGCACATAGGTCAATTTCAGTGGCTTAAGTAAAAAATGGAAGCTGTGTACTCTCTATGCAGCCTGCATGTAGCCCTGTGCTCATCACCTCCATTTATATCAGTGCAGCAGTATACTGACAGTTTCCTAAAGTTTAATCAACCAATGCTTTCTACACATTTGCAGTTAGATGAAACATGGAACACTAATGGAAAGAGATTTCACTACTACTACTGAATTAAGTTCCATTTAAAGGCATTTTCAGAGTGTTACATATAGTTTGGTTTAAGAAGCACTCATGCTCAAGTGTTTTTATCATGCTACTTTTGTGAAAAGGTTTTGTAGTCTTTTTGAAAAGGTTTGTTGCTCCTAATTTACTGTAGCATTGTTCACTTGTATCTGACATGCTGCTGATTTAAATATTTTAACCATGAGATGCAGGTCAAGGTGTACTGTTAATTATAAATATTCTACTGTTGTTTTTTCCTTTGTAAAAGCTCTGTAATAGAAAAAAGATGAAAGGCAGAACAGCTGGCAGTGAACTAGCAAGAAAACATTGCTTTCCTTCTTCAAAGGCCTTGTTTACAAAATGTAAGGTCATTTTGGTTGGAATTGAAAATACAAGCACAATAAGATAGCTCCAAGGAATCACTCTGAAGGCAAACTAAACTTCAATTAAATGCCTTTTTTTCCTCCTTTTTCTTGGAAGGAAAGCAATTGGGAAACTTATGTTACAAAACTAAACTTCACATCCTCTTTCAAGGTGTTTTATGTAGATACATACACAATGAATTGCAGTTATTGGTTAGGAACAAAAGCGTGACAGGTTTTTACCATGACTTTCAGCTAACATATCTACTTCAAACCAAATGGCACAATAATTTGAAAGCCTTCAGAACTGTTTGCTTCTATCAGGTGATCTCTAAAAGTATACCAGTGTTCTGATTATACAGGCAGGTTAAATTACCTCTTCGAGCTAAGCGCTCACCAAATAATCAACCTATTTTTGTTTTGATTGGCCATACCAGTAGATTAAGCTGCTAATATAGAAAAAGGCAGATGTCAATCACTACAGCATCTTAGCAATCTGCTAATGACTAAGCTTATGCACTTTAATAATCCTGCTTATTTTAATGGTAAGGGGTAGAAAAGCTGAAAGCAAAAGTGATTAGAGCAATGAATTGCTTATTTTAAAATATGTGATTTTAGCATAAATCTATTTTTTAAGCCAGCTTGTGCTTGATTGCATGTAATTTTTTACCAGTGAGATATTAATAGTAATTTTACATAGAAGAAGAAAAACAATAAAAATACACAGGAGAAGTAATAAAAAAAAAAAAAAAAAAAAAAAAAACCAAAAAAAAAAAACCCCAAAAAACCAAAAAAACAAAAAAGAAACCCACACAAAAAGCAACTGAAAAGAAACACTTAAAAATATATATTAAAACTCAGCTCTTTAAGAAAGTACAGTTATGTCTTCTTTAGTTATTAAGGATTGCAAAGTAAAGAGATGTAATCGGGTAAAGTCAGGATTCCCACTTTTGACAACCAGCGTAAGAGTCTTAGTAGCAAAAGGGAATAGAAGCCCCTAGCAGAGTGATTATTTTTGGTGCCACTTAGGTAGCTAGGCTTCTTACATGTGTGAAGGGTACATCAAACTGGAAAAGGCAGTTTATCATGGCATCAATTTTAAAATTTTTTCCCTTATTTTTTTGTTGTTGGTTTTTTGATTGCAGATCAAATATAGCAGTCAGGATGTTGGAAACAGTGATGTCATTAATTCCATGCTTTCATAACAGAGTTGCAGCAAGAGTAAGCCATTAGTCACCTCCTTCTGTACGTATTTCAGTTTGACTGATCTGCTTCTGCATGCTGTTCAAACATGTAATTTGCATGAGTCACAATTCCTGGAGGTATTTGAAAGGTGTCCAGATGGGGCATGGAGGAACAGAGTGCAGTGGTGGATTGGCAGTGCTTGGTTGAAGTCAGGACTCAATGACCTTAAAAGTGTTTTCTTACTTAAATGACTCTCTGATTATGCAGACCTTTCCTGCAGTACCACAAAAGCTCAGGTGTTTATATAGGACCACATTACACACGAGTATTTAGGCATGGGTGCATTGGTGTTGCGCAGGGCTGTGCAGCCAGGTAGTGGGACATGTCACCTGGCAGAGGGAGGTCTGAACCTTGTTCTGTTGGAGGCTGAGCGTGGGCTACCTCTATCTGCTCTTAGTCCAGAGAGCCAGCTCCTCTTCTGAGGATGTGTGCTGAACCAAACCAGCCATGTTGGCCAGCATGGAGGTCATTTATTTACTCTGCAAAGGGCAGAAGGCTTTTAAAATCTCTGATCCAATGATTTATGACATGAAATGCCCTCCAAATAAAATCTGTGAATTATATCCTAAGCAGATGGATCAGTACAGTGGGCTCCTACTCGCAGCTGAGTGACTTAATCATTGCATAATGTGGTCTCCTGCTTAAACAGAAATTCAAAGGAGGCTCACTGACATAGTGTTTTGATTCATAGGTCTGGCTTCCACTCCACTCTCCTTTTAGGGATTAGAATCACTCTTTATAAGTAATCTATATGGAGTATCTATCTCTGTATATAGGTAGTGTTGAATATTTATATGGCTTCAACTAATTGTACGCAGAAAGAGAAAGGCAATAAACTAAACTCAAATGAATTACTTATGTACTTCTAAACACGAACTTTTCCAAGCTCAGGGGACCTGAAGTACTAGTAAAGTGTCTAAAATGTCTCTAAAAATGTGAATGTTATGACTCACCTCCTTGAGGTTATAGAGGAGTATACAACAAAGTAGGGAATTGTACACAAAGGAGCCATGTAACACCCATATGTGTTCTCAGTACTATTTTCCCCCGATCTCCAGACTTTTGCAATTAAGAAAGGTAAAACTACAGATATGTCACTTAATTCTACTGGAGGGCATTAAAGCCGGTGGTTTGCTTTTTCTCTTTGATGAAGCAGACAGAGTAACAAACTTGCTGTCTCGGACAAACTGCTAGTTTAGGAGAGTCTGGGGTTTTAGATGTCCCAGTTTTCCTTACTCTAAGCTCATGACCCCCCTCTACTGTCTTATTCCTTATTCCACAGTTTCATCATGCAAGAATAGGGTAAATTTTTATTTTTACAAAGGTTATAAACTCTCTCTGAGGCACCCCAAAATTATTAATCCATGTATTATGAAATATATTCTTTGAAGTAAAATTTGACCGGATCTACAACTGGATATATGTGTATCAAATTATCTATACCCAGACTATACATAAATCTGTATATGTATGTGTGGGCATAGTCTTTCCATAGAGAAATCCAATACTCAGTGTATTTACAAGATTTACGAAAACTCATAAAAATATTTCAGAAACAGGAACAAAATAAAGGGGTTTTTTTCTGTCCTGGCCCAATACAGAAGTGAAAATATCTTGCTTTCTTTCTTTTTTTCTGGGATGAAGGAGCTACACATTTGCTGTTTACCTCACAGAGAATGAGCCAGTTTCTTGTCAGGTGACTGTAAATAGCAGATTGTGGAAGAGAATTTCAGATGAAGGAAAACATGAATTTGTCTAGAAATGCATTTTAGACAGAAAGACAGGGTTGTAGGAAAGTCAAAATAACAGCAGGGTATTATCAGAGGGTGGGAAGAGCCACGTTTGAACAGAAAGACCTGACAAACATAAGATTAAGCTGGCAACACGTTTTCCAAGATAATAGAATCATCAGACCTGGAAAGGCAATTTCAAGGCATCAGGGTGGGTTTTTCTGTTGATGTTATTTTTCACCTGAGGTGAAGTGTAGTAGCTAAGAGGAGGTTGGAAGCAATGATGTCATTAACTCTAGATTTCTTTAAGGCAGAAATAGAAACAAATTAGTCCTCTCATTCTGTACAACTTACCCCATAGTACCACAGATGCTCAAAAGTTCATATATCAAGTTCCTCATGAGTATTTACACAGACGTTTATTGTTATTGAATATCCCAGACATTGCCTGCAGCCCCAGCTGCCACCAGGTCACTCCACAGCTTGAGTCTGTCTATTTGCTCAGTGCCCTCCCAGATTGGTGTCACCTGCAGACTTACTGGCAATTGAATTGCCGCAGGAGGAACAACCCTGACAAAGAACAGCATGAAAGAGGGCTGTCTTAATGAGGAGAGCTGGTCTAGATGTCAGAGAGTACCTCCAGTTTACCTCAACCACTTTTTTTTTTTCCTTTTGTGCTAAGAGCATTTCCTTTAGAATATTGATAAACTGCATGATGAAAGGGAACTCTCAGTTATTGCCAGCTGCACAGCCTCATTCACACCTGTGCTGTGATCTTGCCTTGGCATGAATTGAGGATGTTTTCAACTATAAGAAAATGAAGCAAGGTGAGAAACAGAGAGCTCTCTGACTTTTTAGATTGTGTTGTACTGTTCTGTCTCTTAATTACTAGTTAAGTGGAAGCTGATTAATGCTATGAGATCTGAAGCTTAATAGAGATAAAACAAATGTTCTTCATATAATGGAAAAACAGTGAAAGCTTGGAAATGCTCTAAATCTTCCTTGCTACCAATAAGTAACCCCAATCCCCTTGTGATCATTAAGTGCCCCTACGGATTTCAGCACTAATTTGTTTGACTTTTATTTAAAATTAGGCAATCAATTTCTTCCCCTAGGTAGTTGCTTAAGGCCACTTTCACTGTACATTCAATTTGCTCAACTTCTCTGAAGGGAACTTCAGCATAATGCAATGAGTTATATGTCAGGCATGTTAGATGTGGAAATTACAGTTCTGGTTTTTTGCTTATTTATTCTGAATTTACTTACTGCAGGTGAACCTATCAATGTTTCATGTCTGCACATGTTTATTTATTCTTTACAAAATGAAATATTCTTTATAGCTTTAGCTATAAAGAAAATGAAATTAGGTGATGGCAAATTTTATCCTTAAAAGCTATGTATATTTGGAATATCTTCCCAAGAAACAACTTAAAAACTATTAGCGAATGTTTGCAAGCATAATTCCTTCTATTTAAACAATGATACATGCAAAAATAATGTGGATTCCTTATGTCTTTTCAAACACTGCTACCTGCAAAGCTGGAGTTCTTCAATTAAGTTCCAATATTTCGACTTATTTGTATGTTTCCTCAGACACAGAACTCAGAAGTAAGTAAGCAGTTAGAGTGGATAACTTTCATTCCTTGAGCGTGCAAATTCATTCATTTCCAGGAATAGTTTTACTGAATACAGCTAAGATATCGACTGGGAAGAATTTCAGGGTCAAACAATATTGCAGTTTAGCTGACATTCATTTTTCTTATTTCTAAGCTCACATTAATTCATTAACTGCTTAAATAATTTCTTGATTCAAACACTTGCATTTTAATAGTAATCAATTCAGACATTTTTAAGAAATATAGTACTCAAAATGAGATTCAAACATGACACCAAAGCAATTAATTAAGTAATTAAAATTACTACTAGATGTGACAGATTGCACACTTTAAATCATTGAATTAAAATGTGATTACCTCCTCAGTCTAAAATGTTAAACTACTCTAGATAGTCTGCTGTTAAGAAATTAATAAACAAATAAAACCCCAGAAGATGACCATAAATGTTTGGGTTCTTTTTTCCTTTAGCCATTGCCATTAAGTGTTTGAGGATTTACTTTACAACCATGGGTTGTAAAGCACTTTGAGACAGCAAGTTTTTCTGCTGATTAACAATAAGCAAAGCAAGCAGCGTTTCAAATGGGAAATAGTGAGCTGCTCCAATGGTCTCTTGGCTACAGCCTGTTGCTCCCTTAAAGGGACATGTGGTGTTGTGGATTACAAAATGGACTAGTACCCAAATCACTGACTCCACGAGTTAGAGCCTCCAAGAAATGAGGAACACTAGGAGACCATAGAGAATAAGAACAAAACTTCATACATCTTTATTTATGGCCACTGAAATGAGCCGTGTTTGGTTTGTGCGAGTAACAGGGATGAGAAGCAGTGGTGGGGTTACTCGCAGCAGAAGGGTAAACTTTCCAGTAAGCACTTTCTGCAGCATCTCCACTCCTGGATGTACTGCTGGGAGGTTAATGACCTGGAGACTGAGCCTCTTCCTCAGCTGCTAGCTGAACTGATTGCAGCTGAGCTGTACAAGCAGGTAGATTTGACTCAAGAGAGGCTTTCATAACAGCTGCTATGCATGCAATACACTGGGTGGAATTAAGCTCACTGAACTTCAGCCACTGAAAATATACTCTATTTAAAACTACTGTATGGGTTTTCTCTGTATTCAGAAGGGCTGGACAAAGACACCTGGGGCATGATTTGTCACATCCTGCTATAGAATACAGTTACAGATACAGCCACGATGCTAAACAGAATGCATCCCTAGTTCGCTCCTTGATTTTACACTGTATTTTAAACTATATTCCCACAATATTTTTTTATTATTATTTTGAGTAAAGTAAGTAATTCTACCAAAAATGAGGCCTGGATATGGTTTGAAGTCTTGCATCCTAGAGGTAGCTAAGCCAGGCTTGGCTTTTGCACTCAACTGGTTCCTCAGCACTGGTCCAATAGCCCACGCACAGCTATTTCCAAGTCAGGATCAAAGGCATGTAGCACAAACCTGAGCACAAGGCTATAAAAACATCACTCTGGCAGACTAAAAAATGTTTCGCCTTGTTTTTCAGCCACATGCATTTGGGGTGGAGAGTTTACAGCTGTAAGGGAGACCCAGACCATAGGGAAGTCAGCAGTCTGTTAGCCCTAACCAGCCTAAATACCAGGTTTGGGAGCACTTGGCCCAGAGTACTTACCCCCTATGAGTAATGGCAATAGTTTCAGGAAGAATAAAGGTCTTTCTCTGAACAGAGTTTAGAAAACTAGCTTAGATTTGATGCCCAGCCACAAAATAGTCCCATTGAAAACCATGCTTCTCACCTTAGCATCCAGAGAAAACTTGATAATAAACCTCAGAATTTTTTCCCCCTCTAAACTAGGTCACAAAGGACTGGAAAAAAATTCCCAAAAATGTTGTTAGCTCAGTCACACAGCATGGAGGTCAGGAATCATTTAGTACTAAAGTGGCAGACAGTGTTCTACTGCATTTGTTGTCTGACCAGTAACTGCTTAGAAATGCACAAAATGAAGCACTACAAAAAGTTAAGTGTAGCTCAATTTGCATTTTCATCTGCAGTTTTAAAAGTAAGCCAGTTATTTAGATTTTGAGAAGAACAATACAGTCTTTGCGCATGTTAATGAAAGTATATATGAATGCTTATGTAGTCTAAATTATACACATATACATACCCGTATGTATTTGCATACACATGTATACCTATATATATTATTAAATAAAATTTTATACAAATATATTTGGGGGGGATTTTTTTGTTTTCTTTTATTTTGTTTTTTTCTAGGGTAATTCTGAAAAATCTAAAAGGTCTTGCATTACCTACAGCTAGTATTGGTGTCTACTTTCTGTCCATCTAGAATAAGAAGAAACAGATGTTTTTCTTATTCTGCAGGAAATTCTATGGGAAATTACAATATATTAGATAAAATTATCAAATTTTTTGAAATATATGGATTTCAACTGAAATTCCCAGGTTGCCTGCTTTTACGAGAAATACCACATGTATTTGGAATTTCAGCATTTCTAATGGTCTCAGAATTGGATGCATTGTCTTCCATCTACCTTCATTTTCAAATACTTTTAATAAGATGTAGGTAAATTAAGAAGTCTCACAGTGCTCTGAAAGAGCAAACAGGAAATAATGATAAAAGTACAAGTCTTAGTAGTGAAAAGGAAAGACAACTTGAAAGGGTCTTGTCAGGTGAAGAGTATCTTTGCTTATTGCACAGATAACATTGCATTAAAAGGTATAGTTGCTTGCTTTAAATCTTGATTAGCAAAATATTTCTCCAGAAAGTATATGTATTTTCTTTCTGAGGAAAAGAACTATGAAAAAGACAGAGGCTTATTGCTTTACAGAAATCCTGTATTCATGTAATTGCTGTTTACATAGAGACCAAGCTTGTGGTTGTTCTTTTGCTTGACAGCCTTCCATTTGAACTCATGACTGTGTGTCAAAACCTTTAGGAATTTCTAAATAGCTTTATTTTCACCTAACAGCAGTAGTAATTTCTTTCTTTTAAGCTCTGCTTCTCGTGTGCATCCACTGAGTTTCTTCCACTGAGTTGTTGGGGTTAGTCCTATGTTGAATGATGTGAGTAGAGAAATTTCTATGAATTACCATTACTATGTCCTGATTGCAACTAAACAAATATCAAAATTCCTACCTCCTGCAGCATATCAGGGTGAGTCCATCATACCAGTCATAATAAGCTGAGACATTTAGATGTACTTACATGGGGCAACAGAGTAATTGGTCATTGGTAAAAACCTCTGAGATAACTCTGAGCATGGTAAATACTTCTATGAGTTTGTAGTTCTAACTCAGACCTCAAAGACAATACACCAAGAGAGTGTGGCACAGAACTAACTAATGCAGTCATCTCTACCTTTTAGCAGAGATAATGAGTGCAGGTGTAACTACAGCAGTACAATCATTAATGTTTTTAGATCTATTCCAAGTCTAGGTCATCTTAAGTCAAACTCCATAAGTGACAGAGATCCTTTGGTCACGTCAACATGTAGATGGACCTTACTTACATTGAACCTGCACTAATAAACAGGATCAGACTCCAAGAATTTATATTCATCAAAGGCTATTACTCCTGCAAAATTTCCTGCTCTAATCACTATTTCTAGGGTGAAAAACCCCATTGGAACCATGCTAAAACTTTCATTTGAATTTGAGAAGCCTGAGTTTCACCTGGAGCTTCCATATTTTCTGTATTTTCTCCCAAAACTTTTGTTAAGTTCGGAAATGTAACAATAAATAAACATTTCTAGAGTATATATATTAAAAACATAATTCTAGTAAAATATGTAACAATAATAATTCTGAATGCAGCCCAACCTTTGAGTAAACTTATTGCTAAAGAACAAATGATGTTGTATCCAAGCTATGATGCTGGAATAGTTAGAGCAGCATAAGGGTAGCATCAGTGAAGCATGAATTGCTGTCTAATTATCATAATTGAAGCTCTTGCAATTATGCTGTCATTTTATTTATATTTGCACATTTGGTTGAGGTATCAAGGTATCCCATTATAGGTTAAATCAAGATTTGCTTTCTGTTCTCATACTTGAGACTGAATTGTGATCAGTAACTATCTTGCACTGCCAGGAGGCATTCTGCAGGAATGGTTACAACAGCATTTTGAAATTTAGACAGATCCTCATTCTCTGAGATATAGTAGGTCTGAAGATGCTTTCCCACCCTTTTGGTTTATTTACATTATGAGTATGTCCTTTTGCTTACACATTGTAGAAATACAAATACATATAAAGCTTGTTCATACCAGTAGCAACCAAAATTTCCTATTATCTCAGTGCTGATTGCTATAAGCATGCTTTTCACAGCTCTAGTTTAGTGCTGTCTCATGAAGTAAACACCCCAGAAATTATTAACTTGGTGTGTATTTGATCACTTGTAAATAGGTAGTTTTGCTTTTAATGAAGTAGCAGTAGTTATTGTACGCAGTCAAAAATTGAAACTGAAAAGACATAATTTTTAGATCATGTTTCTAGAACTTCTATCTTGAGGTATTGGAAATGTGACCTTTTCCAGGATGACTACAAAAGGAAAGTATGCTAATGAGTATTACCTCACTGATTTCTTCTCTAGTCATCCTTTTTCTCTCTGCCTTTGTGGCTTCTATTTGTCTTTTTCTGTTGGCTCTGAACTGGATAATAGCTCTTCATTATATGCTTTATACAAAGCTGAGCACATGAGATATCTGATCTCTGACTTCAGCTCTGAGGTACTATCAGACAAAACACTCTGCCACATGAAAGCATTCATATTTTCAATATACCTTGTTTCATCTTCAAAATAAGCCTGTGCACCTTTGGAAAGCTGCTCTTAATAGGGTCACAGTGCTTGTTGCTCACCATAGCTACCCAAATAAAAGTGTAATGCAGTCCCTAAATGTTACTAGGGATCAGGAGGTGCCTACTTAATGGGATTAACAATGGTAAATTGACTGTACTCTTGAGCTCTAACTTCAGGCATGCTGAGGTTATCTTTATTGTACACCAATTTTCAGGATGGTCACATTTGTTTTTTGATGCTGAAAGAGCTATGAATTGTTGCTGGAAATATAGAGCAATAGTTTATGTAGACGTAAAAGTTGTGATATCAGAGTGGGGAGGAAGACAAGGCCAGAAAATAAGAGGCTCCTATCAGTAAAGATATTTCAAAATATTTTAAGATGGAAAAAACCTGATCATTGAGTCCAAAAATGCTCTTTTATTATATAAGCTAATTTCTGCTCAGGTACAAAATATAGGATGGCTGGATTAATACCTAACGAAAAATCCCCAAACTTTAAGAAAAAAGTAGTAAGAAGTGCCAAAGGTTTTAAGGGAGGTAGCTGTGAAGGAGGATGGAAGCATATGCATGTAAGGGATAGAAAGAAGAAAAGAACAAAATAAATCTCTGAGGTGAAATCACCGGACAGCCAAAAAAGTTCTTCAATGCAGAAGAGTTTAGATTACCATCCCTTGTATCAGGTAGAAAACAGAGGGATTTTAAAGCTTTTAAAAGGACATAAAAGTTATTGGTTAAACTAGGATTTTCCAGTAGCAAAAGCAAGGGAAAATGCAGGAACTCAGTGTTCCTTAAAAGCATTAGTATCCATTAATTCATTCCATTGATGTCTAAAAGATGGGAAATAGGCATATTTTTACATCTAAGGTTTACAAGTGTTCAACAAAAATCTGAGTCTGTGAGTAGTACCTGTCAGAACAGAATTCATTGCAATAGCCCTCACCACAGGTTACAATCTATTTCTGGTAATTTTTTTTCTTCTTTTCTTTTTATTTCTTTTGTTTTGTTGTTTTGGTTTTTTTGGTTTTTGTTTGTTTGTTTTTTCTTGAGACAGAAGTTTTTTCAAGTTTCTTCTCCAGTTGCATTTTTAAAGATTTCTTAGTTGTTGAATTTGTTATGTCAAATGATCACAATGATTAAATCCTGAAATTCTGTATGCCTGAAGAGTAAATGATGGCACTTTTAAGTAAAGGCACTTTGGATTTCAATTCATGAATATGACATCCAAAATATTAATAGAAGTTTGTTAGTCAAATCAGTGAGCAAAACTCATGCTTAATCATCTGACTTGAGGAAAGCAGAGCATTTATTTTAAATCGGAAATGTCTTCATTGTGTGCAAATATTCACCTCTAATAACTATTTTGTCCAGAAAAATGTATGTAAGTGTTACAAAAAGGACATCTAAGAATTTTGGACAAACATCCCTGAAGAAATTTAGGGACAGAATGGGACTCCACAAAGAATAAAGTTTATTAAAAACTAGAGTTGGTAAAATATCTTGTATTTTCTTTTGTTTTAATATGTAAATGCCAGCATGTTCCCATACAAAATAATAACTTACAAAAAAATCCCAAACAAAAGAAACAAACAAAAAAGTAAAAACCAAAAACACCCCACTAAACCAAAATGACCCAACCAACCCAAAAACCCACAACAGTTAAAAAAACCTCCCAAAACCAAACAAAAAAAAAATCAATTACTGAATTCTGGTTCTCAAAAAATATTAATCCCTTATGGGCTCTGCTAACCACATCTGGGTGTTGCCTTGGGTTTTTCCCTCTTCAAGAAAGAGTTTGTCTTCTGCCACTGAAAGGTCGATGTATCAGGTCAATTATTTCTAGAACTCTAGGTATGCAGGTACAGAAAGAAAATAAAACCATATTTATCTTGGAAGATATTCTTGTAGAATCATTATATGAAGGTAATGATATTATATGATTATCATATCATTATATCGCAGTATGTGTTGTGTGTGTACATTACACCTAGTCCAAAGACATTGCAACAGGCAGGTATCCACAGCAACAAGGTATGAAATGCTCTGAAAACTGCCTTTTCTTGACTGGCAAAAAAAGGGGAGAAGACACAGTAGCATCATCACTGAATATCCAGGATCTGTTCTAATTTATGGAGACTATCAATCCTCCTCCGGGTAAAATAAGAGACTATCTCTGCACTATCTCTGTCCTGAAGTGCATCACACTTATTGTTCACATCCCACTTTAAGCTCATGGGGCAGCTGATCCCCACACAGCCACTTGCTCCCAGTGGGATGGGGGACAGAATCACAAGGGTAAAACTGAGAAAACTTATGGGCTGACATAAAAACAGCTTCCTAGGTAAAGTTAAAGCCATATGTGTAAGCAGAGTGAAATTAAGAACTCATTCACCACAGTCCATGGCCAGGCAGGTGCTCAGCCACCTCCAGCACACCAGGGCCCCATCATGTGCAATGATGACTTGGGAAGACAAGCACCATCACTACCACCTCCTTCCTTCTTCCATCATTTTTTATTGTTGAGAAGAATGTGATATAATTTTGGATGAATATTTATATAGTCTGACACCTTTGATCAGCTGGGGTCAGAGTTGTGTCCCCTTCCAACTTGTGCATCCCTAGTCTCCTCACTGGTGGGATGGGATGAGAAACACGAAAAGGTTTATTTCTATCTAAGCACTGCTCAGCAGAAAAAGAAAACATCCCTGTTATCAACACTGTTTTCAGCATAGATCTAAACCACAGCACTATAGAAGCAAAAAAAAAAAAAAAAAAAAAAAAAAAAAAAAAGAAAAAGAAAAGGGAACCCTTAGCCTTTCAATTCTGATTCTCTGAAAGCTTAACAGGATAATAATCATCCCCTGAATTTAGTGAACCAATCAGAATTCTGCAGTAAGTATATGCAGTGAGTCCAGCAATGTCCCAAATTCATAAACTATTATTATGCCATTATATAAATTGATGGCATGTTCTCCCTTGAATCTCGTACTCAGTTCTGGTCATACCGTCCCAAAGAAAGAGATAACAGAAATAGAAGATGTCTGTAGTAGGGCAATGAAAATTATTAAGGGCACAAAAAGACTGCTGTGGGAGGAGAGATGAAACAAATTGGGGTTGTTTAATTTCAGAGTTAAGTAAGAGTTGATGTCACAGGGGCTTATTAAATCAGAGATGTTATGCTAGTCAAATGACTGTTTCTGTTTACTCCTTCATGTAATACTGAAGGAACACATAAAGGAAAAAAAAATCTACCATCTGAAATGAAATATAATTTTTATACAACACATTTCTGAAACAAACCAAGGAGCTCAATGTAACAAGCTACCAAATGACTCAGAAACAGCCTCCAGCACTCTGAGAAATTACTATAAAATCTCTAGCTATATTGGATAGAATATAAGACTGGAAAGAATAAGAAAAAAGATAAAAAGTACAGGATTAAGTGAATCATGGCCCTTCCTGTGGTTCACCCATATTTCATGGGCTGTAGTGCACCTGCTCTCACCCTCACACAGTGTCTGTGTGAGTTGTTCCTTGCTGTTTATACTTTTCAGATGCTTACCCACAATTAGAGGGTGCATCTAGTGAAGGTAAACCACAGTGTTTAGTTCTGTGACTTTTGCATCTTAAGTCGTTGCCATCATACTAATAATTCTTCTTCTGATCTTTACATAAATTCTAACCAGTGTTGTTTAGAAAGAGATTATCACCTCCACATTATCTTCTGTATTACATTGGCAGTCTGAGACAGTTCTGCCTGTTTAGCCTGGCGAAGAGAAGGCTTTGGGTAGAGCTTTTTGCAGCCTTCCAGTACCTAAAAGGGGCTACAAGAAGGCTGCAGAAGGACTTTTTACAGGGACAAGGGGTAATGGCCCTGCGATGAAGGAGGGCTGATTTAGATTAGATATTATTAGATTTTATCAGATGAAGTTATTGTACTTTGAGCGTGTTCATCCTCCTCTCTTAGAATAAAGTAAGAGCTGCCTGTACTAAAAGAGAACTGCAATGGATTAACTCAGTACTTTGCTTCTGAGAAAGTACAATGATTGAGAGAAGAGAGAATGGTGATTTGGACATTAAAATGTTGCCTATAACTACAAAAACTATACAAATGTCAGGTATGCATCTTCCCACTATTTACCCATATCTTAGAAATGAACCCAAATATTGTCAATCATATTCATTGCAACTATTTTCCTTTTCAAAATCTGACGGAATCATAGCACTGGGTTTTGTAAAGAGACAGACAAAGATGCAGAGCCCTAATGGGAACATCTCCAGAAAGATTTGTATTATTCCCAGATGTGATAGCTTGACTGAATGGAGCACATTCTAGCTTTGAGCTTGTTCTTCTATCATATTTTTCCACTAATAACTAATTCACTTAAATTTTATAATTAATACATTTGGAAATATGTTTTATAAATGCTAGTTGCTGTCTTTCATGTAAACTCTTTAATAGAATGTTTTTGCTGCCAGTTGAGAGCACACTGCAAGCGTCAAATCGTAAATCACAAGGCTTGATTAGTCAGAAGTCAACTGTGCTGCACTAAAGAAAAAGGTACATCTCTAATGTGGAACACTGATTAGAATATCTTAGAATAGAACACACGAAGAGTGAAAAAACAAATTTGTTTTAGTTTTCTTCGCTAAAGAAACATTAAGGACAAGGCCAACCACAACATGCCATGAGGTAAGTACTCCAAACCAGTTCGGACACTGGAATTATTGTAGCCATCCCTTCAGATCAAGTACAGCCCAGGTTACATTTGGCATCCTACTCTGAGACATGGGCATTCCTCTGAGACAGTTGCACGGTGTCCAGCAGGTTACTAGCAGCTAACACATGCTAGCTAATGTAGGAGCACAGATCCTACATTGCAAGAGAGAAAGCATGAGATATCAGCCTTCCAGTAAACAAAGAAAACCTCTTAAACACCACTTGGATCCATGGGAGAAAGTTCATTGAACACTACCAATTAATTAAGATTTGTTTTTTTGCTAATGGATTAATGGCATAATGGAAGGATGTTGTAATTTTTTCAGTAGCAGTAGCTTTTATATTTAAAGGAAAGTTAGAATGACTAAAAGAGTTCTCATCAATATATCTTTGCTCTCACTCAGTAGAATATTCTTATAACTTATCAGTAAGTAGGGTGAAGGCTTTGCTTTAATAAGGTTAGGAATTGTTCAGAAGTGTCTATATATAAAATATTAATGCTTTTAACAACCCTGGGACAAAAATAATTTACATGGCCATTGAGCTATTTGCAGAATACTGATGTTCGGCCCTCAAATAATTTTAGGTACAAATTAGTAAGGCTTATAAATTAAAATTGCGCTCAGAGATTCAATTTCTGTTAATAGCTTTCTACAGAAAGGCATATAAAAGAAATTTCACCTGATGCAACCATTTTTAGCCAAGCTCCCCACAGAAGAGCAGTTCCTAAAAAAAAGAGGATTCTTCCTATTCAAATGTTCATTTAGTTTTGATACATTCACTGTCTACCACTTTCAGACAAAGCTGAGTGAATGGATGAGAAGCAGGAGCTAGGGGAGATAAAAGAAACATAAAAATGGCCAAGCTGAGGCTAAGATATTAGAACAAGTTTCTTACTCTCCAGAACATTCACTGCATCACAAATTCTTACAAATACAAAAGCTTCAGATGCTTCTGACTTCACTACTTACTGAAAAAAATAACTTAAAAATTACTTATCAAGCAATCGGACATCAGTCCGCCTTCATGAGTTTCAGCAACCATACTGCTACTTGCCTTTTTACTCGTTTTTTTTCTGTATTTAATTTTATTTTCCCCTTGATTTCCAATATCAGCTATTAGATAATTTAGCTCCACCATTTAGTTATGTTTATGTACCATTAAATCCTGCCTACAACTATCCACTAATGAGACATTGATAATATGACAGTGATAGCAGTGATAGTGTTTCATGGATGGACTAACCATTTCTCAGCTGAAGCATCTCAATAATAAAGGAATTCTTAGAAAAAAAAACAAAAAACAAAAAACAAAAAACTCCATCAAATATAACAAAACAGTTGTTGATTAGGTCTTTCAGGGATGAAAATGGATCATGCATGTAAGGCACTTTATGAACAAAGAGCAAAGAAGTGACTCCAGTAGCACAGCACAAATCACACCATACGGGCTGGTTTAGTGCACAGTAGAAATTCTGAGATGTAATAAATTAGGGAGTTTCAGGTGGGTGTGTTTCTGTCCACTGATTTTACAAGGATTGTTTAACAAATAGTCTCCAGATCTGACTTTTAGAATAGTATCTTAGCTCAGGGATGCTATTTTGTGAGAAATTGGAAGAAGCAGAGTTACAGCTGACATTGCCTGCCCTTTTGAATCTTTTTTGCATTTATATTAAAGGAAGAGAAATGTAGTAGCTGCAGTGAAGGTTTTGTTTGGTTTTGTTTTGGTTTGCCTTTTTGGTGTTTTTTGCTTTTATCCCCCCCATCCCCCTCTCAAGTTACGTAAGTTTTCTCAGATGGATTTATTGCATTACAAGATGTTTCCTTTGGAAGAATCACCTCACATTGTTGCACCCTTTACAATCCCTAAAGTGAGAACCTGCAGCTGTTGTTTCAAATGCAGAAGGAAGACAAATATCTGGCAGTCAATGTAGGGCTGTTTCCAGCAGGGATTGGTACTGCCTTCTATGCTGAATAGATGGTTTTGTGAAGTATTCCATACAAACTCATAACAGGGAATTCAGACAATAAATAGAAGAGGGAGTTTAGAAAATCTCTTGAAGGTGACTATAAAGGACTTTTTCATACACATGACTATCCTTTCAGTAGGAAAAAAAAAAGTTAAAAATCATTCACCAAGTTTTGCAAGAGTTACTATGCGGCACTGGAACAGATGTTCAGAGAAATTGTAGTTTCTCCATCCATGGAGGTGTTCAAGGCTGGGTTGGATGGGATTTTGAGCAACTTGATCTAGTGGAAGGTGTCTCTGGCCACGGCACAGCATTGAAACCAGATGATCTCTAAGGTCCCTTTGAACCCAAACCATTCTATGTTTCTTTGCTTCTACAATAAGTACTTCACCCTACCTGACTGTCCCTTGTCAAACACTGCAATTTGGGTGAGTGCCTGTGCGGGTTTGTGAGTCTCTTTGTGTGTGAACTGCCACACACTATATTTGTCATCAAGACAGAAAAAGAAAGTATTTGAACAAAAGTTATGTACTGAAAAGCCAAAAAACTAATGAGGAATTGTCATGTTACATTGAAAGCATTACTGATTCATTACTGTTGTAGCTGTAATTACTATCAGTTTCTTCAAGTGCCATGATTTGTCTTCTAATTTATTTTTCTCAATGAGAGTCCAAGTAGTATATAATTAGACAAAAACCCTTGAAGGAAACTGAGGCTCTCTATGAGCTCAATGAATCTTTATGTTTCTTACACTCTTGGGAAGTTTATATTTCCTACTAAAACCCCTACACATCAAACTCCTGTGGTTTCTGATTCATTGTTTATTTCCTTTGCATGGGAGTTAAACCTCTCCAAAGACCCATTTATCTCTTATGATCCATTTAACCCCAACAAGGAAAATTTTACCTTTGAATCGTGAGATATAAATAAAACTATCTTTTCCTTATTCAAATTTCACTTAGATCCATGGGAGTTACAGTACTAGGCTTGATCTTTCCAAATTCTATACAACTTCAGGTACAGAGTCCAGGAAATTCAGAGAAAGGCATGGAATATTATTTTCTTCAATTTTAGGAAGTTTTCACACCATCTACATTTAGGTTTTAATGTAGGAGGCTATTCAAAGCTAGGTGTTCTCTGCATGACTAGTAGAAAGCCAGGCTTCCTTTGGTCCTGGCTTGGGACATTTATTTGAAGCTCTCAGTGTTTAGTATGAGTTCTAATGTTCAAGAAATGTTAAGCATCATCAGGAATGGCATTGCAAACAAAAGAGAAAGCATTATTTGGTGCAGTAAAAAGCCTTATGTATCCACAGCTTGAAGTGCTGATCTGTTCTCCTCATCTCAAGAGGGATGTTGGGGAGCTTAAAAAAGCTTTAGAGTAATTTAATCACAATGGTAAAGGCAATGGAGCAGCTGTCCTGGGAAAGGGAGAAGCTCTGGCAGGAAAATCTGAGGAGGAATATGATAATGGTTAGCAGAGTCAAAAGGGAGACATTAAGGAGAATATAAAGCTATTTGGTTGTTTCTTTGTTATTTTAACCCAAAAATCCTACTGTAAGAAAGATGGGACACTGTCTAAAGCTTGCAGGAGATAAGTTAAAAAAAAAAAATCTGAAACTCCTCTTGAAAAGTGAACATTCAAAAGCTGATGTCAAGAGAAACTGGTATGAAAGGAGTCAAAACAAATTCATAGACTACACATCCATTAAAATAAACTCAAAAAGGCAGGAATGTAACCACTAATATCTCAAAAAAACCCCTTGTTCTGGATGACAGGAGAATGAAAAAGAGTGGTTTGCAGTCAGTGACAGGATTCAGTGATTTTTATAGGCATCTTCCCTTATTGTCCCTCCTAGGGACCAAATACAGGGCTAAATGGTGCCTCCTATCAGGGCATTTGTGTTTCTTTAAATACTAAAATTGAAATTATTTCAGAAATAAAAGTAAAGTATGCTTATTAATGGCCTGTCAAATGAGTAAAAAAAAAAAAAAAGTTTTGACAGCAGTTTTACCCCTTACCTTTCCTTTAAAGAGTTGTGAAGCAATGTGTAAGAAAAATGAATTCTTTAATTAAAATTTCTGATTGGATCCCAGTGATTTCACATGTGGGGTCAAAAGGACAAGTGAAAATCATGTTACAGTAAGTATCCTGTTAGGGCATTGCTGTGGATTTATTCCACAGCATTGGCAGTTTTATGATATAATGTATTTTAGATATCTATCTTAAGATACATTGAATCACAGCCTGAAAGTGCCTATTTGTCTCCATTGAGAATAAGATGTGGATTACTAGCTCTGACACAGACATTCACACTGGAGATTTCTGCAGTAAAATGAGATGAATCATGACAATTCAATTTAAAGAGATTCTGACTTAGCTGGATAAATCACTACTTGCTCTGGAAAATATGTTTAGTTTATTTTGTTAAAAGAAAAATACACAAACATATAGGGGGGAAAAAAATCATATTGTGTCAAGCCAAATTCCCATCAAGCCCAGAATTCATCTCGGAGAAAACAATCCATTAGTAGAAGACAACAGTGCAACAGCCTCCATTTCAATAGTCTGTACCATGAATGCCTCAAGAACCTTATGAATCAGAAGTGTTGTGCATGTGCTCTTAAGCTCATGCTTATGCTCTTAGCCTTGGAAATTTTTTATCTATGCATTAGACCACAGAAACAGCCACTCTTTGCCATCCCTGTGCAGTTAATGTAACAAACGCAATACAAGAAAGCAGTCTGTACTCTATCCCTGTGCATGGTTTGGTACACCTTGAACTCTCTGCCCTGGTCAGAACACAAGTTATGGTTTTGAGGCAGAGAAAGTATTTGTTAGGTTTTTCAATTACTTCATTAATTGTTTCTGCTTTTATTTTTCTGTTCTAAGAGGCTTAATGAAGAAGTAGAGAGCATAGAAAATCCAACTGTCTTACTTTCTTTATGTCATGGTTTAATCCCAATTGCAAACTAACCCCCACCCTTCTCCTTGCTCACTCTCCCATGGGGAGAAGAGAATCGAAAGGATAAAAGTGAGAAAACTCATAGGCTGAGATAAGAGCAATTTATTAGGTAAAGCAAAGGAAAACAAGGAATTAATTCCCTACTTCTAAAGGACAGGGAGGTCTCCAGATATGCCCAGGTTTGTCGGTTTCCATCACACTGGCCTGGGGAGACAAACACCATCACTGCGAACATTCCTGCATTACTTCTTCCCCCCCCAGCTTTACGTGCTGAGCATGACACCCCATAGTTTGGGAGTCCCTTGGGTCAGTCAGGGTCAGCTGTCCTGGCTGTGTCCACTCCCAAATCTCTGTGTGGGCTGGGTGAGGAGCATAAGAGGCCTCAGCTCTGCTGACTGCTCAGCAACAGCAAAACTATTCCTGTGTTATCAAAACTGTTTCCAGCAGAAATTCAAAAGACAGCCCTGTACTGGCTACTATTTAGAGAATTAATTCTACTCCAGCCAAAAGTAGCCCAATCAAACATGTTTATTTTTCATAGTCATCTCTGAAACAAAATTTGGTCTTTGAAAAACCCTAAAGCAAATTACAAGTTTATAGGTTTTAGGTATCTACACTTAATCTTTTTCTAGACGAATGGACAAATATCAGTTTAATTTATTAAATTATTATGAACCTGTTTTTTATTATACATGTTCTCAAGTCCAAAGCAGGTAATATTCATCTAGCAATTACCTTTGATGTATCCTCTGATTTCTAATAGGAAATTGAAATGAATTAAGCTGTTTTCAAACCCCATGTCTGCACAAATCGATGTTTATATGATCTTGATATCTACAAATGAACTGTGTGGTTTTGCCTTTCTTTTGTTGATGCTGCAGACCACTCACTCATAAAATAGAATTAGTGCTTGAATGAGGTTTTTCGTGGAAACAGCAACTGTCCAACACAAGGATTTCACAGAAGGCCCATAGTATTGTATTTTGAAATAATGCAAAGCAAATCTAGATGTTAATTTGTGTTTTATTTTCTAGTGTATTTAAATGTCTTGAGCAACATAGAATGCATCATTATAACATTATCACAATTAGTACAGAATCAATTTTATCAATTTTTTGTTTCCTTTGTAAAGCCTCTATCAGGAAGAAAATATTTCAGACTGTTCATGTATTTTCTGGATTAGTGAACTACATACTATAAAGTTTATAGAAGTCAAAAGCCTTTATCTTTTCTCACTATTATTCCACTGAATAAAGTAGAAAGATATTAATTCATAAAACCCAGAAATATAGAAGAAAAGAATAGGGTGAACACCATTCCAGTCTTCTTGCTTTTCTTGGAGCAAAAAACGCCATGAAATTGTATGATTTAATTGCACTGCAGAAAACTCCCCACCAAATGCAATGAAAACTTTTGGAAAAAATATTCAGGTCTGAAAGATTAGACTGGAAAAGTAGTAGCTTTTTGGTTTGCTTTTCCCATCCCAAGTGAGTGCTCCTTTAGAAATGATCACTTTATTGTTATATATTAAGAAAAGCTTATCAATAGCTGTTTCACTCTGTCTAAACACAGTAGTTCTGTTCCTGTTCTGATCTTATTATTTTGAAGCCACTTGGTTATTCCCTGCTGGCCTCAAAAAGGCTGACTTAGGCCAGCTTTGTGAAGAGCTATATTCTTTAATAAGAACTACTGAAAAAAAAGAGGTACTAATTATTCCGATGTATATATGTGTTAATTTACATTTAAATGATCACAATCTGTCCGTAATCATTCTGGAGAAGAGGTAATTGGGGTCCTCAAAACTTTCCTTCTGGATCAGCAATATTGCCCCTAATTATAGAAAAAGTAAGAAAAAGGAGGAGGAAAATGCAGAGAACTGGAAGGACCCAGTGTTCTTCTTACTACCTGAGTTTAGCTGAACATACACAGGACAACAAGATCTTCCATTTATAGAAGTTTGATGAAAAATGTCTTCACTCAGAGGGTTGTCAAGCACTGGATTAGGCTGCCCATGGAAATGGCAGAATTACTGCCCATGAAGGTATTTAAAAGTGGCACTTAGGGATGTGGTTTAGTGGTAGACTTGACAGTGCTGGATTAACAGTTGGACTTGATGATCTTAAAGGTCGTATCCAACATAAATTATTCCATCATTGCATGATTCCACTTTATATTTTAAAAAGAAAAAAGTTACTTTAAACGATAAGTACTTTTCAGAAAACCATTTTAGAAGTTGTGAGGCAAACAGATAAATAATAAGCTGACAAATAATTTGCAGTTTCTCAGTGTTCTGCCATTTAAGTCTATTATTTATCAATAGAAAAATATTAGCTTGCATCAAAATCCCATATAGTTCTTTTATCAGATTAGTGATGGTAGATAGAGATATTCTTCTTTCAATGCAATATTTGTTAAATATAGGTTTTAATATCCAGTAGTAGAAATTGTCTCCTTGTAGTTTCAAGGGTGAAAGGTAGACTCCACTCATCCTGAGAAGTGATACACCTAAATTGTCTTCAGTTTTGTGGACCTCATTTATGATCCTACCTTTCATAATCTCTTTTTCAAAGGGAAAAGTCCTTATAATTTTCCTTCAAGATATTCCATTCCTCTGATGCTCCATATCAATATTCTCAGTACTCTTCTGTTTCTTATATTTTTGCTGTGATAATATGATAAGTACTTGTGTCATTAAAAATTTGTAGAAGGAACCATCCAATGAAATAGAGACAACCATATGTTCTCAATCTCAATTTTTTAGTTATAGTTTAATATTTTATTTCTCTTACCAAAAACTGATACTAGTCTTTCAAAGAAGCTCCTATTGCAATTACAAGTTGTCTTTCCTGATTATTAACAGCTAATTTTGAGGTGTCAAATATGAAGATATTGTTATAGGGCACTTTTTTATACTGTGTGTTGATGATTTTGCATTTAAAAAACCAAAAACAACAACAAAAAATCCCCATGAAGATTTCAAATTTACAAAAGAGAACGAAATAATTCACACAAATTAGGGATCAATTCATAAAACCTGAAGAAAGAAGCAACTGGCAATATTCATGAGGTATAAAAACTGCTAGTGCAAGCTAAATGCAACAATTAAATGTTGTTTAGAAAATAGAGTTCAGTACCTATTGAGGAAAAAGAAAAAAGAAATCTATGTTCTATGTCTACTAAATGTTTTACATTGTTAATAACAAGGTCGTTAGGTGAGAATTATTGGAAAAGCTTTTGTTTTCTACTTGAAAATAGAAAATCAGGAAAAATGCTTCAACAAAATATAATGCTTTCTATTCTGTTAGTGACAAAGGAGGATGACAAACTCTTATTAGTAATACATATTTGTTACTAGCAAACTTGGATAATAATTTAAATCTGAATCTCATGTAAAGGAACATTTTTAATTTTTGCCCTGAGACACAAATAAACTCTTAATGACATTTTGAACATACTTAGGAGCTAAAGTCCTTCTCATTTTATTGGAGATGGGTGTTTATTTATTAAAAAAAAAAAAAAAAAAACAAACAAACCAACTTTTATGAGCATCTACCTGCATCTATTCACAACTAAATACTTTATAATTCTATATAGAAATCTTTTGCAAATAATAATTACAACATTAACTCATCCCTTCTGGTGGCTAAATTGAACACCTGCCTTTAATTATGATAACTTGGAGAAGAGAAGTAGCTTGAAGATTACAGGATTGTAGAATTGGAACTGCAGTATTACAAGAGTACATTTTGTTTAAATAAAACCATCTTAACAGACAAGTGTCTAATTATCATTTGTATCAGAAAATATTTAATTTTACTTTTATTTGCTTTCAGAAAACAATAATTTCAGTGCATTTAATGGGGAAAAGCAATGATCCTGAAAGCCGAAACCTCAGTTATGGGTGACTTAGAAGCTTTCAGAGAATCAAAATTTCTTATTTTCTGATTGAAATTATTTTTGTTTCCTGATTATGCTTGTGGACCCTGAGCAGATGCACAACAGCACCAGCTTCTGTTAATCTTTGAGCAAGGTATCTTAGTAAGAATTGGAGCTACAGAATAGAATCTGATTATTACAAAACAAAGCAACTGACCAATCCCAGGCACTGTTCTGTATATGAGTAAAATGTACATTCATCATTTGGCCAATGGAGCTGTCACTATAATATATCCTACAAAATTTAAATTATATTTGAATTTTTTGACAACAAGGCTGAAGAGTGTAATTTCATTGAAATAATCTGTTCCTTAGATATGAGAGCTGTGGACTGGTTAGAAATATTAAAGCAGGGCAAATATGTATATCACTGTATGCATTACTGATTATTATCATAAGCTGATAGAATGATAGGCTACATCTATTATGTACATAACAGGAAAGTGGGGCTCAAACTTGGCATTGGAAACAATCCTGTACATGGTTATATTGTTAATACAGACCCTCTCCCATGCCCATTAAACAACAGATTGGAAGGAACCTCCGAGATTGTCCAGTCCACCTTCTCACTAGAAGAAGTTCCAATGTATATATTAAATCACTTTACTCATCTTTTCTGGGTTCCTGTTTCTGTGTTCAAGTACTCTCGTGACTTTTCCCCCCTTTATCCTTATATTTCACTGAAATTATCTTTTTTGCAGCTTGTTTTCACAGCCTCTTTGTCATCACAGACGCACTCTGGGAGTGCAACTCCCAGAGGAGCCTTGCTCTTTCATCTCTACAGCTCTTTGTTCAGCATCTGAAGACAAAAGTCTCCTCCTTCTTATTCTCCACTCTCAGCTGAATAAACAAGCTCTCTCAGCCTCTCTCTGTATTTCTTCTGTTTGCCTTGGCCTGTTGGGTTGCATTTACTGATGTAAGCTGTTGCTTGCTGAGATGGATTCTCTAGCCATCCCTGTCTCAGCTGTCACTAACATCCAAGCATCCTCCACATTAGAATTCTTGCCATTAGATAAAAGACAACTCCTTATTATTGTGAAACTCTAGAGGAACACCTAAATAACAGCTAAAAATATTTGCGTTCCTTCTAGGCTTTTAAATTAATCTGAATTTCACCCGAGACTGGATATTTAAACTTTGGAATAATGCAGATAAAAAAAGCTGTGGAAATATGCCCTACAGTGCTCAGTTTTGCTTCTCTGCCAGGTGTCTCCTAATTTTGCCATACTCTGCTGTCTGTTCAGCCATGGATTTCTTAGTTGATTGTTCAATGCTTTGATTTCTAGTACTATGAAACCTCTATTCCCTCCACTTGTGCTTTCTTCTTCTAAAAAATTTGGAATACTGGATCAAAGGTTAAAAAACTCAATATAAAAAATAACTTGCAGGGATTTTATATGTTTCAATAATTCACTACTATCATGAAAATGAGGCTACAAAAATTATCTACAAAAATATATTAAAAAGAGAAGCAAAGGCAGAAGAATATTGAAACCAAGTGTGAAACCATTATAATTCACCCATTGCTACTATTTTGATAAATCAGCTGATCTGCACAATAAACATAGGATACAAAATGGATGTTTTATCCATCACTTCAGATTTTAGAGCTAGCTGATCAAAACCTGAATGCAGATTGGAATTTGACTTAAAACTTCTTGTCTTGATGACAACAAAGTGCTGGATACACATATCCTAAAGTATGGAAGATTCAAAATCAGGACAATGAGCACATCTCAGAGACACCTCTATAACATAATTTGGATTTTGGTTCTTTTTTTTTTTTCTTTAGCTTAATATGAATATGCTTAAATGCTGGCCTGTACAGATGACCCTCATCACTAGAGAATCCTTGGATGATGAGGAGTGATTGAAGAGACACTTTTAATTAGTTATTCCCCTTGAGAGGGAGGATGATTGTTCTCAAAACCAGGAAATTCCAGCTGTCATCATGAAGGGATTATTTGTAAAAGGTGCATGTTAGACAGCTGTTAATACCCAATTTTACTTCTGAAATGCATACTTAACATATTGACAAAATAGTTAATTATTAGCCCATTCTCTTTATGCAATCTCATATTAAGTGGTGACCCAGAGATCTGCCACTTGAGCCTAAGAAATAAACAACCAAAAGTACTCAAAAAGAAGATATGGAAGAATGTGGCAGGAGAGCTGTTTGTGATGTTAGTCCTCACTCTTCTAAAAAGTCAAATTTGCTGGGGCAAATTTCCAAGGGTCTGTTTGGTTTGTGCTGTACCTTCATCAGAAATATCACCCCCTTGCACAGTCACTTTTGAGCCATCAGGAAACTGCAGTTAGGGAAATGGAAGGAAAGTAAGAAATTTGTGCAAAACTCCTTGACCTGTAAAAAGTGATGAGCATTGCCATAATAACAGTCATGTGATCATTTTGGGAAGTTTCAGTAGAGAGGAAGCCACAAGGAAATGTTGGAAAATTGATAAATATCAAATATCACTGGGTATAAAATATTGCTCTCCCTTCAAAACAAAGGCACAGCACACTATGAAAGAAATTCCAATTATTACATTTAATTACAAGGAAGCCTAAATCACCATGGGTTTTAATTTCTAAATCCAAACTCTAATAAAAATAATAATTAACATCTACACAGAATATTCTGGTTCACACTACCTGTAATATTACATTGGTTTCCAGGGTTTTATAGAGCTTGAAAGAATTTAATGCTCAATAAGAAGCTTAGAGAGAAGAAACTGAAAATATGAGAGGGCTAAAAATATTTATTTGTGAAATGTTGCATTTATGTATAGCTTTATCTAAAGAATTTCCTCTAATATTTCTTCCCAATGATATTAAGGCCTTGAATCAGCAATGCACTTAAAAGCAATTTTAAAATTTTCTTGCATCATCGGGATGGATTTTAGCTTGTATTTCTGTATTTTCCTGAACTAAAAAGAAAGTTATGGGAGTATTTTATAATCTACAAAGTTACAAATTGGTCAGTGTTTCATGGAGATATCATGGAGAAAATATTAAGATGTCTGTCAAATAAAATTTATGAAAGAAGGTAAACATACTGAATATAGAAAAAACAAACAAAAACTTGAAAAAGCCAACAAAAGGCCATGATATTTGATAAACTTTAAAGAGGGATATTAAAGACTTGGAAAAATATTTTATTCTATCTAGAAAAGTAATAATTGAATACTAAATCTTTTCTTTCCTTCAGATGCAATGATATATAATTAGACATAGTTATATACATCTTATTATAGATACCTAATTTATACATGTTAATATTAATTAAAGAGAAGCTGCTGTACTCTAGAATTCACTCTGAAGACTGAATATTGATGGAATATTGGGTACAGATCTGTGAGGCTGCAATTAGATCCCTTGTAAAGCTACAGAAAGGTGGATTTTGGACACGGAAACACTGAATATTGAGTCAACCTAATCTAAATCTTCCTAACGTGATGCAGTTCCCTCTCAGAAATAAATGCTTATAGCTGTAGTTAGTGGATTTTGTGCCCTTACTACTCTGAGAAGATCATTCCTCACTTAACAGCTAAAATTATTGGTATTCTCATTTCCATATACCTTTAGGGTCAAAATTACTGAAAGCTGTGCACCACTCAGAGATGCCTTGGGGCTTGCTGAAAGGCACTAGAAGTTAATCCACATCCAGTTTACCCAGAAATTCTTTTTCCATAGTTGTTTATGCCTCCCTTCTCTGTCTAGAATGTCTTAGATCCTCCTTGTTTGAATGCACAGAGAGCAAGCAGATTTTGTGGTAGGATTTTTGGAGGGAGGTTGTAGTGGCCTCTGTGAGCCCAAGTACAAAGGATTGGTGTAGTGTGAAATTAGGGTTGTAAGTGATTAACACAATGGAAAAGTTCTGCCCCATAACTCTTTAATGACCTTCAGCTCTGATATGTAAATGTGTTAACAAAGCAGATCAAGGAGAATTTGTACACCAAAGACGGAAATTGTCTTTCACATGGAAAATATGAATTGTCGAAGCATTGCTTATATCTGTATTTACCACTCAGTTTTCTGAGCCTATTGTCCACAGAGGTTTTGTTTTCTGGTTCTTTTGAAGGCATTTCTCTTTCTTTCTGAGGTAATAGATGTAAATGCTGTACCTCTGTTTCCAGAAACCCTTGTCAATTCAATTTTCTGAATTCTCTGTAATTTTTCACTGGAATTTAATTATGGTTTTACTGCAGTAGAAACCCCTGATTTTGGATTATTTAAAGAAGGAAACCCTTTCCTTGCTTCACTTTTACACTTGGGTGCTCACACTGACACCATTTAACATGCTTTAAAGACGATGAAGAGAACACTGAGACTCTCCTTGAGTTCTTTTACGAATGGAATGCAGATGGGCACTAGTACAGGTTGCTCAAAGAAGTTGTAGCTTCTCTGTCCCTGGAAGTGTTGAAGGCCAGGTTGGATAGGACTTTGAGCAACCTGTGGAAGGTGTCCCTGCCCATGGTGGGAGAGTAGAAATCAGATGTTTTTTAAAGTCCCTTCAAACCCAAACCATTCTATGATTCTGTGACATGGTTCTATGATTTGATTCTCTCTATTAGATGAGTCAGACAGAAAACCCCATGGCATCTCAGCAAACTTGGAATCCTCTTATGGCTCCCCACTTTCTGAGGATCCCTGCAACATTGCCATGACCATTAAATTATGTAAACACTGACATTGTGACATGGAGTCCTTCGAATGGATTCACGGATGCTCCCCCTGCTTTGAAGCCAAGGAATTTCTATTCAAAACCAGATTTTTCTACAAAAAATTTAACTAAATGGGTCCAAGAATAAAAACTGATAGATTAAAATTGATCCAAACAATGAAATCTGTGTGTAGATCTAAATCCCAATTTCTTTAAATTGACCAGGAAAATATAATCTCTTTCAAAATCTGGTCTGGGCTGAATTTAGACAGAGGTATTCTGCCTAAGTATGCTGTGCATAACAACAGACATTTAAGAACATTGTAATATGAAAAATACCTTCACTTCTATGGTGTTTTAATCTTACATAGAAATGAGTTCAGTGAAAATATGAGTTCAGTTAAAGAGTTATTCCATCTCCATTAGTTTTATCACCAGTGGTAGAAAAATAATAATCAGGAAGCTGATACAAAGCTAAAGTCAAGCTGTTAAGAAGCCAAACCACACAAAATAATAGTGCTCTTCATGGCTGCACTTTTTTTCATATTTTTTACTAATAAATTTTATTATCCATAAAAAGCAGTACTTCTGAAGAATGAAAGAAATATTGTGACAATATTTCCATAAACACTCATCTGCCACATGAAATGTATTCATTATATTATTTCTTGCCCTGGTGGGTGTGCTTTCACAGACAACTGTGTTTTAGTCTAATGCTGGAGGAAAAAGAATTTTAAGCTTCCTCAATTTCCCTGAGGGGAAAAGTAAAAGAAATCACATAGCTTTCCCACAGGCTGTTGTAGCTTAGGAATGGTATTTCTCAATTTAATGTTCCCTCTGAAACACTCCAAACCATGTGCCACTCACTCATTCACTTTTCTCCCTCCCACATCTCCCCTGCAAAAGGCTGGAGGGGAGAACTGGAGGAACAAAAGGCAACAAACAGTAACAGCAACAAAGCTAATGACAGAGGGTACAAGAAAGGGGTGAATGATTCCCATGGGAATCACGGCACCACCTGACATTTTCTGATCTGGAAGGGACCCATCCCCTGTCCCTGCCCTGAGAGCTGGAGGGGGAATTTTGACAAAGGCATGGGGTGACAAGGAGTAATTGGCTTCAAACTGTCAGGGGGAAGGTTTAGGTTAGATATTAGGAAGAAACTCTTTACTGTGAGGGTGGTGAGGCACTGGCACAGGTTGCCCAGAAATGTTATGGCTGACCCATATCTGGAAATATTCAAGGCCAAGTTGGATGGGCCCTGAGCAACTTGGTCTAGTGGAAGGGGTCCTTGCCCATGCAAAGAGATTTAGAAATAGATGACTTTTAAGGTCTCTTTCAACCCAAAGCATTTTGTGATTCTATTATTATCTCCTTATTTTTATATTCAAATTCAGCGCACAAGGGGCCCTGAGCAACTTGGACAAAATAAAACAAAACAAAACAAAACAAAACAAAAAACAAAAAAAAAAAAAAAAAACCCCCCAAAAAAAAAAAAAAAACAACCAAAAAAAGAAACAAGCACAGCAGAATTGCACTTGTATTGAAATACCGTGGTATTTCTGATGAGTTAAAATTAACAGCAGGGAACCAAATCAAAATCCTCATAAATGGATTGGCAATATATTGAGACCAAGCAAGAATGAGCTGCTACAATTTTTCAGAGTAAAATTTGTTGACTTGCTTTGTCCCTTGTCAATTTTGAGTGTTTCAGTGCTTCCAGGGTACCGTGGTGAACATCATCCCCTCACCAAGTGTAGTGGGAGGAAATTCCAGGGCAGTAACATGCTTTCTATGCTTCGTTCCCACAGCATGTATGTTCATCTCCATGAGCTTGGGTTTCAAACAGTAAATCACTGCCGTGGGATACTGTAGAAAGGCAGATTTGATAAGCAAAAACTTTGGGACAGTATGGCACGCTCATGTATTGTCAGATACATTTTTCCAAAGGCACAGCTGGGTTTATTCAGACCATCCCATTTCAGGCTGTGGGAGGTGTTCCAAATCCCACCATACATACGTACCCAAATGTTCTTGATGGGAAGCCTGCAGAAACCACAGCCTTATCTGCAATTTAGCTGCCTAGTAGTTGAGTAGCATATCTGGTTTCCCAAGAAAGCACCTATGAATTTAACAGCAAAACGCCTGGTCAAAAATGGTGTCTGGTTTGAACCAAAATAAAATCACTTAGTAAGCTCAAAATCAGAGATCCCTCCTCCCTTCACCACCTGCACTTTAACAAGAAAACCCACTCTGATGGGCCAGCCAGCAAGGATAGGAAAGGTTTAAGATTCCTAGCTGAACAGGTATTTTCATATAAAGCATCAGGGCAGAAATTTAATCATCATGCAGCTGCTAAACTGGATATTCCTCAGCCAAGTCCCACATCAGTGAATTCTAACAGTCACTGTGTCAAGCATGGTGATACTCAGCTTTTGGTGGGTGCTGTGTAGGACTGAGTTGCTGAAGATAAAATCTGGGAGCACGCCAGCTGAGCAGCAATCTCAAAAATCGCCAGAGGGCCCTCCATTTCTGTTCCTCCAAACCTATTCTCTTCCTCAGTTCATGTTTTTTTAAAAACCATTGTACTAAGGACTACCTCCATTTGTGATGTAACATAACGGAAGCTAGTAGTAATATTAAAGCAAACATACATTTTCTTCACAGTGCTTTGGCTTTTTGCAATATCTCAGTTTTCCACATAATTTTCTATAAATCCATGGGAGGCTTTGTAATTGGCAATGAACACATTATCATGCATATTCTTGTACCCAAAAACCTTCAAAGTAGAAAAGGTAGGAGGGAAAAACACAACTAGGAGATGATTGTTTGAAGCTGGTCCATAATATCTGCTGATAATTCTTCTGATGCTATTAATTCTATCATTTTAATTCTACTGATATGATTAGCTTGTGCTTTCACTAGGAGCTTTAAGAAGAAGGTCATACCTCAAATATTTTCTTTCTTATTAGAGACTGCAGAGATAATCCAAGATTTATGGAGCCTTTGAGGCTTTGAAGCAGTAGCTACTGATGGATGAAATGTTTTGTGTATTGGAAAGGGAAGGAAAACAGGAAAAAGAGCAATGCATTTCTGCACAGTCTCTTGAGTGGAAAGCATAAATGTCTAGTTATTATTTCTGATTTGCTTTCAACTTTTCAACCCAAGTTTAAAGATTCTACAGAAAGATTAAGCTTTAGAATTGTCTGTCTCAAATGTTATAGATGTAAATGGATTTCATTAAAAGAGGGATGTATTTAAATAGAAAAAGTAATCAAATGAAATTTCAGCTCATAGACATCAATGAAAGCTTTTGCATTGCTTTCAGCAGAGCCAGCATTTCACCAAGACATTTCATTTAAAAATCAAGTCAAAACCACTTTCTTTTTTGTCACGTCTCTATATTTCAGATTAAAAAAAAAAAAAGATTCACTGAAGCTCGCTGAACAAAGAACTATTAAAATTCAAAATTAATCTTATTGAACTATTTAGCCATGCTAGTGAGACAGAAAAATGTGTTTGGCAATCTCTCTCCATGAGAGCACTGCTGTGACTGCAGCCCCTAGATGGCACTGCTAGAAGTGATCTCGTGAGCCAACCAGACACTGCAGTTCCACTGAAGAAAATACATTTTGCCAGGTGTGGTGAAGCTTACAGCAAGAGGTGCCTTGTGCTTTAACTAAAAGTCTGTCCTTAATGCAGTGGTTTGTTTTGTGTTGTCTTTTTCCAGTGTGTAGCAAGCATGCAAAAGTCATACTCATGAAAATAAACTATGTCAAAGGATGTCAAAATTCACACCACAAATGTGAATTTATCTGCACCATTTTATGAACCCCATTTAGCATTGCAGGATGTTTCTGAAGCATAATTGGGTAAATGCTACTATTTTAGCTTTTCTAAGGATAAGATTGACCTCATATAACTTTCAGGGTGGGATTCAGGTTTGTTCTCACACATCAGAGTTAATATCTCTGTGAACTGTGTGCTCATGTCTTTCTGCTGCTGCTCCAATGGGATATAAATTTCTAATATTACATCTGTGATGTCCATGAGGATATATCAGGTATATCAGGATATCTCAAATGGTACAATAAACCTGTATATAGACAGTTGAATTCTGATCCTGACATTAGGTTAAATGAATTATTCATAATTTAAATTGAGTGAGGAACTGAATAACCAGTGATATTCTGGAGAGATTTGGAATTAATGTCATAAGATAGCAAAAATTGTGCTCATGCTTATCCTCAAAACAAAGTACTTTTCTCTTTCATGAAAACACATATTACGGCAGCAATACAAAGCCATCAGCTTTGGTTGTATCTTTACTTCTGTCCCACCTCCTGAATATAAGGACCAAGCTTGAGAGACAAACTGACTTTAAAGCCTGGCTATCAAATTGTCTTGCAATTATATGGGGGGATGGTGGGGAGAATATCATGCAAAAAAGTCACGGTAAATATATTCCCTGTGAAGAAATTTAGAATAGGACATTGTTACTATCACAACAAAAGTTAAAGAAAGATTTTTGCATTGCAGAAAGTAATGCCTTTTCAATGGCTGGCCATTAGATTAGATGGATTAGGCAACAAATGAAGTGTAAAGGAAAGGGTGTGTTAGCATTTGCCAGCAATAATTGTGCCCTGATGCAAGTGCAACTTGGAAAGAGTGCTCAGTTGAACTCCTCAGTGGGAGATAATGATATGCACATGTCTACCCTAGAAAATAGCTAACGTTGTCTTGTGGCACCAAAAATTTGTCAGAAAAAGCCTCTCAGGGTAAATCCAACTGAAAAATTATTCCTTTGCAAAAGTGAATGCAAAGCAAATAGATAATATTCTCCAATCTCAGTGGCAACATTTTAATAGTAATTTGGCCTCATTATATTTTTGCAAGGTTTAGGGCGATAAAGGTCCAATGAATTTATGGCAACATAAGATCCATCATCCACAGGATTTTTATTTTACACCTTTGTGTGAGAACACCAGAGGCTGTAAGTCATAGCTGTCATCAGTGTCTTGGAGTGCCTGACAGGTTTCTCTGTTCTTTCTTCAATGACATTTTGACACTTTGGAATTTTTGTTCTGATCTGTGAGCGTGTAGGTGAATGAGTAGCTCATGTATAAGTCATGAGACAAGACTGAACAGCAAGAGCAAGGGCCAGCAGTGATATCAGAGATGAGCTCCCTCCCTCTAATCTCTAAATGTATAAATCAGTCTGAGGATGAGTAGGTAAAATAACTTTTAAATAAAATACAAAAATATACCAGTAGCTACTGCACGTCTACCTAGATAATTTACTATGTAACTGAGAAATAAAAATAATAAAAACAATAATAAAAACAGTTAATATTAAAAAGCACATATTTTTAAATGCCAATCAAAAGAAAGAGGAATAACATCAAGAAAACACTGATTTGGGAAGTAGATCTTAAAGGTCTGAACACCTCATGCCTAGCAATAAATACAGATGGCATTAACACCAAAGAAATGAAAAATTCCAAGAAATCCACACAAACATGTTATTTCTATAGGGTAAGCTAAAAGAAATCTATTAGTCATAGAGTTCATACCTAGCAAACCCATCCAAATGAATAAGGATCCATTTCAGAAAAGTTTAAAAAACATTTAAGGTGTCCATTACATTTTCTTCTACATTCTGGTGCAATTTCCAATATTTTTTGGCACTTTAACTTTCTTTAACTTGTTCTTTAATTTGTTACAGAAAACCCCTTCTGTCTCACGTAGACTGGAACCAAGGGACAGGAAGCCATAAATAAAAGTGACAGGGGCATGCCAATACTCAAAAGATGGTGCATACAGCACCCAGACAAAGGTTCCTAAAGCCTTTTCTAAAGGCTAACCTGTCTCTACTCCCTTCTCTCACAATGACTATAATGTGATCCAAATGAAGGTCATCCTAGTTGAGCAAAGGGCAATGCAGCACAAATACTTCTTTGCAGTATGATGGGTAACATAGATCAAAATTGTTTTCCATGAATCACAGAATCATAGAAAAGTTTAGCTTGGAAGGTAACCTAAAGACCATTTAGTTTCAACCCCTCTGCCTTGGGAAGGGACAACTTCCAGGAGACCAGGTTGCTCAGAGCCCCATCCAACCTGGCCATGAACGCTGTCAGGGATGGGACAGCTGCAACATGTGTCACCTGTACAGGATCTATTGTGTGAGATTAGGATGTACCAGGATATAGCAGCCAGCTTTGTATTTACCTCCAAAGTCAAGAAGCATTAGCTCTCCTTAGGGCATCTCTCACCAAAGAGCACAGAGTTTTCCTGGCTGTGTCTCTTGGTGCAGGTTGGACTGGTGTCAGAGAGAGTCAGAGCAAGAGCACCAGCAAGCACATAACCTGCACTGAGCAGTGAATTTGACACTTCCAGCATACAACCCATTTTTCCTGCTGTTGCTTTGAGATCACAATGCACTACACAAAGGAAACCCAGCCCAGCTTCCAGTTAATCCATAACAATGCAGGGATGAAGACAACCCCCCCTTAGACACATTTCCTTCAAAAGGCAAAACACAGGACAGAGAATGGCTGACTATTCTGTGAAGTCTGGTTGAGCTACAGCATGAGAGAGTGTATAGCACTTTAAACAAGATATCTGCCTTGCCCTGTGTTATGGCTTCATTTTGAGCCAGCATTGAATATCTAGAGACAAGTAAAAGAAATGGGTCCATTATAAAGCGTTCCTTTTTCTGTACCTCTCAAATTCTGGGAATCAATAGGTTTTATGATTTCCTGGGGGAGAGGTGAAGCCAGTTATAAGAAAACTGGCAGTTTGAGATATTTTTGTCTCCTAGATCTCTGGCACGGAGAGCAGCTAATATTAGTGACACAACAGAAATAAATGTACTAAGTATATTAATTAAATTTTCTGAAAATCCCTTTCCCATCATTAAGAAGCCTGTTTTCACATATTGCTATTTGAGTTTATAGGAAACCTTTTTGATGATTAAGTGTGACTTTGACTCATTATTAATTGGAAAAAGGATGTTGCACATTTGGAAAGACTCTTCAAGTGAAGAGTGTTTGTGAAGGCATGTAAATTTGTGAAGGAAGCAAATTTTCAGTGTGGGACTGGTAAAGGATTTTGACAGCCAGCTACAAATATTTCTGATCCAAGCATCTTGCGTCACTTCATGTTGTGAAACACTGATCAGATGAACCTCTGTCTCCACAGCTGTAATTCCTTTCTGGAGGTTAGGATTATTAAGCAGTTGTCCTACCTTCCCATATTTGCTATCATAACTGAAAATAACTCCTGTGAGTCATACAGCAGGCACTTTGATACCTGCATGCTCAGGTTCCACAACAGTGCTGACTGAGTACAGCTTTTCAGCTGCCTAAGCGAGAGGCTTATGAAATGCCTTAAAAGAAAAGAAAAAAAAAATTGTATTCTCAAATGTGGCCCCAAAGCAATGCACAATTCCTTTTTCAGAAATCCTACCTTGGCCTAGGTGAGATAAAGATACTCATATTATCACTCTGAGTACAGAAATACGTGGCAGGCTAAGTTCAAAGACAGGAGTACAATTTTACCAGAACATATTGAGGAAGGATTAGTGATAAAGTTTGTGTTTGTGTAAGCATTTATGAATGAAATAAAGTTGTTAAACTTGGCTTTTGTAGAGTACAAAGGAAAATGCATTAGATTTTATAGAGGTGGGGTCAGACTTTTGAATACGGAGATCTAAACTGCACATTACACTCCAGAAAACCCATTACTTTAGGCAATCCAAATACAATAATGCATATGTACTGCTTAAAATCTTATTTAGATTTTTAGGATTGTAGATATTCTGGCTTGGAAGCTATCTGAGGATATCCTGTAACTGAGTGCTGTACTCCTGTTATCCTTTGCTACATGTTGAAGAATATCCATATGTCTAGTCTTTCTTCTGCTGGACCTTCTCTGACAACACCTAAAGCCACTGCTCCACTTGAATGGGAACCCTAAGCTCAGAGGTACCTATGAAAGAAAGAATACCTCTCCTAGCTCATATGGTACATTTAGAACAAAATGTGCTTGTTGTCTCCCAGGTTTCCAAATTAATGCTCTGTCTTACGAGCTGGATGTACCTGTTCATCTTACAGCCCTGGCACACCATGAGAAGGCTGGCACTGAGTACCAGGAATTAACCCAAACTTCCAACATGTCTAGTCAGGTTGAAGAAAGTGTGAAAAGAAACAGGAACTCCAAATCTACTATCTATCCAAATAAAGAATCTAATACAATAGTTAGACTCCCAGTACATTCTTGGCTTATACAACATAAAAATCATATCACCAAAATTGCAGAAAAGGACCTCAAAAATCTGATGCAATTTTAAATACTGCAGGCCTCAATGCATAAGAATCTATAAAATCCTGATGCTTTAACTCACAAATTATATCTACTTAGTAGGGTTGTAAAATAAAGAATTCACTTTGGATGGAACGAAACTAGAACAACTCTCTAGTAAGAGTTAAGACATTCTTGAACATTCAGGTTTAATTACACCATAAGACAATTCATAACATTGGTCCTCAAAGCTTTCTTTTAATTTTTTTTTAGTTAAAAAAGCAAATTAGGCCAAAAATAGAATCCTAGAGGTTGCTAATTAAAAAACCTAGCATAATGTGCTGGATTTACTATATTCTCATTGTCATTCTTGTTGACTATCTCCTAATCTAACAATGTTAACTATATGTTAACTATAATTTTTGAATTAGTTATTTTTGGAATAGTTTGATTTCTTTGTAAATTCTCTACAAAGCTATTTGTGTGTGTCAGTGAGCGATGGCTTGAGGTTTTTTCTCAGATTCTCTAGGCTTTGAATAAAGGGTAAATGCAGCATTCATTTAAATCAGTGTATTGATTAAAAAAAAGGTTGTTGGGTAACTTAACTTCAGCTATTTACCTGCCACCAAAGAGCTCCAGTGGCCATTCTGCAGCTAGAAGTTTATTCTGTTTTGAGAAACAGTGGTTATGCTGGTTTGCCAGGCCAGTGCTTCTCACAGCTGTGGAATGGTTGAAGCAGTAATCTATGATTCATAATTTGGATGTTTAGTAACATCTTAATATAATTTCTTTTTGAACTAGGTGTTGAATAGATATATTTTCTTTTTGTTTAATAGAATGTTGTGGTTGTGCAAATACATATACATGTACAGATCAATTTGTTTGCAGGAGAAAAACACATACTATCTCCATTAAAAAAGGTAAAAGAAAGAAAAATAATGTTAAATAAATTACCTTTCCTTTCAAATACATTTCATATCACCATAGAACAGCAGGTACACCTTCCACTAGACAAGACTGCGCAAAACCCCATCAAACCTGACTGAACACTTCCAGGGATGGGGCATCCACAGCTTCGCTGGGTAACCTGTACTGGCATCTCACCACCCTCACAGAGTGTCATCTGAACATCCAAAATGCTAGGAAATGTACACAAGGCTCTCTGACTCTTGAGAGAAAGACAAGATGATTTAGTAGATTTAAATTCATCCTTCTACCATACAGTCAGATAGATGAAGTAAAAGAAAATACCCCATTTTAAAACCTACTTCTACTTTCTAGCTGAAGCAGTTTTGGCAAATTTTTTTTGTGGTTTGTTTTTGGGTTTGTTTGTTTTTTTGTTTGTTTTTTTTGTTTGTTTTTTTTTCCCCCACACATATAATTAAAGGGATGAAAAAAGTTTTCTGCATGGTTTTCTGTTTTTTCTTTCCTCTTTGTTAATTCACTTAACTCCAGGGGTCATCAGAGTTGTTAGACGTTGTCAAAGACCTCTGGAAAGTTCTCATGTTTCCTAATAAAAATGTACAAATGTTTTCTTGTGTATCTGTTTCCTGCAATTACTCCACATATTCCTTTTTACCAGCAGTGGCACATATTATCAATTAATATCCCATTTGCCTTTTGGTCAGTCAGGGATAAATTAATTTCTTAAACTGCATGTTGGGAAACATTCAACTATAATTTATGATAACCCAACCCATTACAAACCCCTGCCCTCTTCTTTTCCTTTCCATCTTCACAGCTCTTCTTAAAGCAAAGGCAGTGGGAAAATCTTTTTCTCTGGCACTCATGACATCTTAAAGGTTCAGAAGGGCTGGAAACTACAATTGGCACTTGGCTTTCATGAACCTCTAGAGAGCCTTTTCTCTCACGTGTTAAACGCACAACAAATAGGACAATCTCTGATCTTAGAGCAGTTTTTGTGGAGGTGACAAGTCTGTTGTGACGTTGTCAGGAGTGCAGCATGTGTACCCTCCATAGATGTGCAATTTTAACTCTCTGTTGATAAAAATCGGCATTGTTTTTTCTGACTTCAGTGCAGCTATTCCTGATGACAGCTGTTGAGGTGTGGGCTAGCAGTTTCCAAGTACCTGATTTTATAGTAATTTCTGAATCAGAGAGGTATGTGGATTGTCCCAGACTGCAGAGCTTTCCCTTAAATATCAGTAGATCTTTTAGTAAATTTAAAGAGGGTTTGTGAAAAGACAAGTATTCAGTACTGGATGCTGCTATCCTGCAGATTTCCATAGGAACACAATGTAGTTATCTCCCTAGGCAGTCATTTGATAGAGTTATGAAGCAATATACCCTAGAAATATCTTTTTCTGTCATATTTATAGCAATTATGTCAAATAGTGAATTTAAATAATTTAAGCTGATTACTGCAGGTTTGTGAAAACACTCAGTTTGACGTATTCACAAGTTTCAATTACTGTATGTGAAATGTAATTATGTGGAGTACAAATCTCCAGGGGAAGCTGTGTTTTCTAAATACACCTCGTCTGTAATGCAATGATCTTTACTCCTTTTTCCCCCTAAAATTAGAAAATATCATAAATTTTGTCATATCCCACTTTTAAAAACTGCATAGACCTAAGTAGAAAGAGAAAAAAATCATCATAATCTCAGCAACCCATGTGCTTTGTGATTATATAAATGGAATAACTCTTCAATTTTGTGTTATATTTTTCTGTCAAATGTTCAAGACCCCCTGAGTACCGTTTCCACTGAAAGATTTGAGTACAATGTCATTTCTTTAAAAACAAGCCTTTGTAAGAAGAAACTTTATAATGATTAATCAGCTGATATATTTTAGAAATTTTATTAGTCTCTTAAAGTTATTATACCATCTTTAGTGGCCAACTGTTCCTTATGGCAAAAAAGATGAATGATCATCTGATCATCAAGTCCTGTCACCTGTGATTGTAGCAAGCATAGAGCAAATGTACTGTCTTATACATATATCCTCCCAAATCCCACATAGCTCAGACCTTCTGAAAGGATCCTGCTTAAAATGTGCTCCAGGAAAGGAGCAGGAGGGCTGAGGGCTGTGGAAGGTGACAGTGGCTGGAAGTCAGCATTTTGCCGTGCTGCTGATCGCAGTGTTTATAACAGCTTTCTCTTTTGTCCTTGCAAGACATTTTGTGTTAGCCCCAGTGCCACAAACACTGGCATCAGTGGTTATATTTCTGTGAGATCTGCAGTTTCATCCACAGACCTTCCCATATGGAAATGCCGATTAAAATTTATATTATGCTTTTAAATACACAAAGTTTCAGAGCTGTTAAATTTGATCATCTCTAAAGCATCTGTGTATTTCATTTGCATCTCACAAAAAACAGATTGACATTAAAATCTATTTTATTTGGGTTGCTGTGATAACCCCAAATAACCCTAAATTCCTTCTGTTCATATTTACTTACATTCATGGCTTTGGAAAGTCCTTATCCTTTTGATGTCTTTATTTTCATTGCTAGTGAAGCTGTTTTCATATCTAGCATGGGATGCAGAGCTGTTTATTTTATTTTTGACAAATTTTGAACCACACATGAAGGAATACATTTGTGATTATTCTTTCACCTTAAAAAACTACATGTCCTTTCTATTGTGTCATTTATCAAAATAATTCTAATTATTATCATTCCAATTTCAAATTTCCTTCTTCCTAAAGAGCTGAAAAATATGCCCTTGACAGGATTGACAGAGATATGATGTGAACTTCTGCTTTAAAGGACCAGTAAAAGCCTTTTTTACTGTCTGGGTAAATATGATTTTCAATCCCAAAATAGCACCATTTATTTCTGATTAAATGGAAATGTGCAGGATAAGAAGTGAAGAAAAGCTTTCTTTTAAAAATAAATTATATAACCCCTAGGTGTACTCGATTCCAATGTTGTTTTGACACAAGACAGAACCTTCCTGTTGACCTTGATGACTAAACATTTTATTGCTGTACCCTTAGCTGATAAACATTCCTAAAAGGCAGCCAGGGTGACATGTCATTTCCTAACGTGACCACAGTGTCCCAGCAAAATTCTGGAAGGATGCTGATCTCATGTTCTGGTCACAATTGTGTAATGTTTTGAAAAAGATCATCAGAATAGAAAATCAAAAGTGAAATAGTGAAACCTCTTGTAATATCATAGTTTCCAGAGCCTGAATGTAATGGAAAATATGGCTAGAAATAATGCATTCCCTATTGACCATTTTCTACATAATGACTTACACTATTGCCATTTCCTTTAATCTGTTTGTATGGATTCCTAGAAAGGAGACATCTACATAAATGAGAATATATTTCTTTTCCTGAAGATGTGACCAAGTTTTACATAAAAATATAAGTACGTTTACTTGTTCGAAAATCTAGAATTATCTGTACTAATAGATCAGAAAGGAGTGTCACTTTCATTTACACAGTGTGTTAGTCCAAGTAATGCAATTAACACAAATAATGACCTGTCTACATGATCTTCACATTAATCTTCTCCCATGGTAGTTTTTTTTCCACTGATTTAAATTTCTGACCAATTAGTTAAAAGTTCAGCAATGAATATAAAATATGGGTGTCTCTGGGTTTCTAAAAACCAAATACACCCAAACTAATTCATGAGAATTGGCAATAGAGAAATTAATTGTGATTGACGTACTGACCATGAATGCATGAATGGACCAAACACAGTAAGTGTTGTTGATACTGTTATTAGCCAAAGAATAAACGTCAAAAATAAACACGGATATATACAAAGAAATGAGTGGCACAGGAAAAACAAAACAGGTTCTCTGCCATGTGAGAGGCTTTGATGAGACTGGAATAGTTCTGGACAAGAGGAAACCAGAATACCTGCATATCAGGGAATGCTAGGGCATTGTTGCCTGGGAAGAGATGAGATATGTCCATATTTCCTGCATATATTGGATCCCTCTTGAAGTCTGCTGGATTAAAAACTTCATTCTTACTTATTTTTCCTCCAGATTTTGCTGGATATGTATTGCAGAAGTGTTTTTTGTCATATACTCCAAACACCAACTGTGTCCAAAAAAACCCAAAAATTCTTTGCATTAGTAAAATCTCAGATTCCTGACTCAGTGGAGAGTGACTGCAGAACCTCACACTGTTAACCACTGCCAATAACCCCAGCAGAAAGGCTTTTGAGACAGTGAGGTGAAGAACGAGAAGAATAATTTTTATCATAGGACCTCCAGTAGGGCTCTAATTATAAATTACCTTATCAAAACACAATAGTTATAGACCTGTACTCTGTACATTTCTAAAGGAAAAACCCAATCAGGTTAATTCAGGCTATCTGAATTAACACTTCACTCTAGTGTTAGAAAAGAAGCAGAGTTTTTTTTAGGGCAGTGGTTCTGACTGCCCTGAAACACTGATTCATCTGCCTGTGTGGTTAAATAAAAATTTCTTATATATTCTGTCTGTGCCATTAGGACTCTCCTTTTCCTTTTAGACAGGCTTCTTCTGAGTGTGAACACAGACCTCTGTTCTAATAGTTTTCCCTCTTCTACTGTCTTGAGATCCTTACTAGCAGCCAGATAGCCCGAATCCTCTGTAATTATTATTAGATCTTGTGGTAGCTGGTGTGGAACAACAGCATCAGGTGTAACACTATAGGAAGGTCATATCTTGGCTCTTAGTAAAAGATCTAGTGAATTAATTTAGCAACAGTATCAAGTACTAAGCTAACTGAATCTTCTAATTAACAACAAATGTGTGTCATAATTAATAAGTTACCTTAGAGGCAAAAATAATTTAATGACTTGTAGGTTAGAGATCAGTATACACAAAAAGAGATTTAGGCATGGGAAACATATGAAAGGTTTAATAGGAGGTAAATTTTTTCACATACATGGAATAAATTAATATTTAGCCTCCCAAGATAAAAACAATTCTGCCACAGGATTCTGAATTGTTATGTACAGCGAATTGATAAACCCTGTCTGACTTATTGAATCCTTGAGTTAGAGAATGGCTTTCAGGAGACTTCTGTTCATCAAACCTGGCTATCTTTAATGAGCAAAGCTGTTATAGAAAATTCTATTAAAAATTTAAAATTAAGTATTGCATCAAAGAATGGATGTGCACCGCATTTAAAGAACAATGTTTGTTTCATTTTGGACTCCTACTCTGTTTGAATTCAAGCCAAAATCTACTGAAGCCTCTAGTTTTGAATTTGTAACATGATCTTTATAGAGTGCCCATGAATCATCCTTTTAGGCCTAAAATAATTTCATCTAATTTAAGGCAGCTGAGATGCCCATGCCAATGGAGCCAAGTTACAAACTACTACAGAGAATGATTTCTTTAAATTATTTTTTATGGTAGAGACATGATATTTTAAAATAATCCTAATAACATATGTGAAACCTCCACATATATATTGTGATATCTGTGATATTCTAAACTACCTAGATATTTTCACTGCTTCCACAGAGCAGTTCAAAGGGAGACATTATTAAATTAATAGAGAATAATACAGTGTAATCACAGACTATCAAAGAATGAAGGAAGTTAAACACTTGAAACAAAGAAGGAAAATTTTTAGTAATTTACTCAAAGTAGCAGTATTTAACATGATACAATGCCAACTATCAACAAAACATGAGAGTATTTCAAATAAAGAGTTGATGGGATGACTACTTTTCTTTTCCAGTTCTTCAGTTCAAAGGCCAAATTTCTCTGCTAAGTCTAGAGTAGAAAACTGAGGTCCTTCGCAGAAGGGCAATTTAAGGTGTTTACAGCAAGAGCCTGGGTCTCTGTCTTGATCAGAAAGGAAATGGTCTCACCTTTTCTGTAGGTTTTTCTGTACCCACTTTATTGGTCTCTGCAGGAAGTTAGGATCTCACATGAAACTTAGTAAAATCACCCAATTTTTTAGCTATTGGAGCTCTAAAAGTAGAAATAAAACCAAAAGCTCCAGTTTGAATCTAAACAAGCTCTCTTAGTTAGAGACTAGAGGGTGTTGCCCACACTGAGGGCACAGCAGAACAGGAAGAGATGATGTTTCAACAATGCAGGGGTTGGAGATGACTGGGAGATTCCCTTTAAGTTCTCATCCTGATACAAAAAAAAAAAAAAAAAATGGGCGTTTAAAGTGCTGTAGGTGAATGACAAACTCTACAATTGTCCTACACAAACTTTGAGACATCTAATGGAAATCTCTCGAAGTGAAGCTGAGCAGTTTTCAAGGTCAGGGAAGGATATTTTATTTTTATAAAGTAGTACCTTTGAATTTGAAAGTTTTGGGGTTGTCATCAAAATGTGGTTATATTTGGTAACCAAAGTAAAAATTCAGCTCTGAAATTAATGAACAGGGAGAAAAACAGGTTTGAAACAGTACCATTACATTTTTCATAATTTCAGAATTGTGCTCAATATATTATTCCTACGGCTAGGGTTTAAAGAGTTGCTCCTGTTAGTTCTGATTTTGAATGCTTGCCAGTATATTCCATTGCAAATGACCTCTTCCTCTGTCTTTTGAGCTGAACTTGAACATGGGCAGCATCACAAGTCAGCACCAGACCAAAGGACTTTCCCTTTGTCCTGCATCTTCCACCTAGTCCCAGATCCCAGAAAGGGATCTGACTTTATCTGAGTGAAAGCACCAACCAATAAAAGGCAATTAATGACAAATCCTGTTGGGTTACCTCAAAGCTGCAAGACACCCTCTTTTGGAACAAGATAAAATGGTATAACGTTTCACTAGGGGAAGTTTAGATTGGGTATTAGGAAACATCTCTTTACAGAAAGAGTGGTCCAGCCTTGTAAGAGACTGCCCAGGCCAGTGGTAGTATCACTGTGTCTGGATATCTTTAAAAACCAGGTAGATATGTCACTTGGGGATAGGTTTAGTGGTGGACATGGCAGTGATATAACGTTTAGACTTGATGATCTTAAACATTTTTTGCAACCTTAAATACTCCTTAAATCCTCCATTAAGAACTCTTGTTGAGTCCTTAATGACTCAACAAGAAAGAATCAACAAGATTCTTTCTTGTTGAAAGAATCTCCAACAAGAGATTCTATCATCTCTTGTTCAAAGACTGTGCTAGTAGAGGATCAGCATGTCTCAGCAGCCTCAGAGTAGAGAAAGATGTCCTGATTTGGACTGTTCTATGAATAATGTTTCTTCAACAAGGGATGAGTTGGAACCTAAACCGTGAGTTTAGGCAATTCTGGCTCAACCATCCTTCTTGCATGAATTATAGCATCTTCCAAACTATGGTCATTTGTACCAGCCGTCATATAGATTATCTGTCTGGCTTAAGTTCACTCTTTTGATGGGGAATAGTTTTTGATTTGAAATATTTTATAAAAAATCAGATCTCATCCCATGCTTTAAAATAAATAATTTCTAAATTTTTCAGCATAGAAATGAGCATTCACACTTAGGCACTGGGATAATAATCAAATATGTTTCTGTTTAGAATGAACTCTGGCCTAAGATTTTTCACAAATTTTACATCTGGTTCCTAAATGAGCTCAGCTTGATAATCAGTGACTTATGAGCAAGCATCAAGAAACATGTCTTTTCAATCTGCTTACAAGGTCAAAAAAATTCCAACAAGACTTAATATACGTACACAAGCCTGATGTATCGGAGTGCTGTGTGTTTTTTTACAATGACAACAGTTTGATGAGAATATCAATTAAACATGACTGTATAGTTAAAATTTCCATCTCTAAATGCAGCTGCAGCAAGTAACAGGACTGCTAATCAGAGCAGTGTTATAATTTAACAGTGATGAGGAAAGCAGTAGCCGTCAGAAGGGAATAACAGAAAGGAGGCAGCTGCTTTCATATCATTTTAGTGTCCATTTCTTTAATGAGCCCGAAGAGACAATTCCCTGCTGACTATTCATTAATTAATGGAATTTATGAGAGGAGAAGAGCTATCAGCATGCAAACAAGTGGAGAACAGGTGATGATGATCTGTTTGCAGGGAATGAGCATATTGAGGGAAGGAAGTTTTTGAATAAAGCAAATGATCTGGAAGAGATGTTTAACAAAAAGCTAAGTTACAAATTCCTCACCTGGGCAGAAATGATGTGTGGCTTACAGGTTAACAGAGATATATTATAAAACTCGGGTTATGAAAAATCCATGGTAAGATCTGGGAAAAAAAGAGAATCAGCCCAGAGGACACAACACCTGTCTCTCTTCTGTTCTGAGTGGACTTCCACCATTTTGACATGACTTGATTGTATTAATAAACAGTTGGATAGATCCCACAAGGAAACTCTGTCTCCTTCTCTGTTGGTCTTTCCCTGTAATGTTGTATTAGTGTCTTGACCTTTGGCTGGGAGCTCTGTGATGCCTCTCAAGGCAAACCAGACTCTTTCCCAGCCATGAAGATCTCAGGGTGCAGAGCAGATTTTGCCAAAATCAACCTTCAGAGATTAATAAAGAGAAGGCAATATTGCAGTGCTGGGCATAGCCACTCCTTTTTGGGGCTGGAGACCCTTTGCATATGTATGGCATCGAAGGGCAGCTGAGACTGAAGATTTGATATGTATGGCATCGAAGGGCAGCTGAGACTGCAGATTTGATTGCAGCCTCATGGTACCAGTTCACACAGGAATTCTTTGAGCCTCTTTGCACAACTTGAATTCTTGTAATATTAAACACGCTCAATCCTGGTTCCAATTAATTCTCTTTGATCAGAAAGTTTAAAGTGCTTGCATTTAGACATATTTGTACTAAACAATACTCCTGATAATGCTGTTTCTGTCCATCTTCTACCACAGGGATTTTGTGTAGGATGGGTGAGGAAGATAGTGGAGCTTAGCTCTGCAAGTGCAAGCTCCTTAAAGATTTGATGTTAGCACCATAGGTAAGAGCAGCCACAAACCTGTTGTAAACAGGACAGGCTGAGGCAGAAGATACTGGACATGTGAGATAGACTGTGACTGCAAAAGTTCCAAACAGGATGCCACCAGGTTTTGGGAATTTACATTATAAAAGCCATAGTGACAATCACGCTCACAAAGTACAACATTCTTAGAAGTCTGTTCCACACAATCTTGACTCTTCTGCATATGCAGTAGCCAAATACAAGGATTTCATTTTTGACACTATATTCTACATGCAAACTGTTCCACATATGTTTACTGAGTGGGTAGCTATAGCACATGCTTTTTCTACTGAGATTTCTAAATGTCAGGGATGTTACACATTTTTCCTCAATGGCTCTTCTTTCGGGTGGATGACGGAGAAGTAAACAAACAACAAAAAGAGTTGAGCATTTTTGTCCAAGGTCATTAGTTATGACTTAATGCAAAACAAATCTGGAATGCATCGTTAAAAATAAACAAATCAAACCATAGTAGTTTATATGAGAAAATATGGAGTATAGGAAGACCCCCTCCTTTTATACAATATTCTTTATCAAATTTGCCTGATCTTAGGGCTGAGGGGAGGAAAAAGGATTTTGTTAGCATTATGGAGACTTGGGCAAATAGGGATATGTCTTAGATAATAAATAACGTCCTTGATACTTCCATAAGTATATTTATAGTTAGTTTTAAGAATTGTCTGTTAAATATTCTTAGATTTAATTCATTTCTCACGTCTCTGAATTTTTTTCTAAAATCTGTAGCTCCAGGAGTCCTATGAAAACCTAAATTATTATTATAACATAGGTTAAAATAGACAAAACCAAAACAAACAAAAACCCTACCAAAAAAACCCACAAAATCCACAACTGCCAAAGCAAACCACACCAAACCAAACTAAACCAAACCAATCCAAACCAAACCAAACCAAACCACACCAAACCAATCCAAACCAAACCAAACCACACCAAACCAAACCAAACCAAACCAAACCAAACCAATCCAAACCAAACCAAACCAAACCAAACCATACCAAACCAAACCAAACAAGAAAGTTGGAAGTTAAAATATGTATTATAAATAATTGCCTCAATTTTAAAACCATAATAGAGTTTCTGTTTGATTTCTTTTATATTTCAATGGATACTCAATCTATCTTCCTTACTTTTGGGGTGACTCCTTTCTGTAGGAAAGGTGACTCCTTTCTACAAGTCATCTATCTGTATGAAATTTGTTATTTTGCTTCAATCTAGTTCAAGAGCTCAAAAGAATTCCAGTAAAACATGAAATAACAAAAATTAATACAAATAATTAGCAAGTAAGGAAATTATAGTTGTCACTTTCTCAGTATATTTATTCAAGACTGCATGATAGAGAGTGGAAGCCAGTCTTGTTTCACTGTAAAATATTTAATTGACTTCTAATAAGTAATATGCAGCTTTCTTGGCCCAGCTATTTCATTCACAGGAATGACCTGTAAAACCCCTTGAGGATAACCCATATACTGCTAATTACAAACAGATTATTCTGATTTTAACTTGGACTTTTAGCACTTTGATGAGATATGTTGAAAATGTTGGCCATTTATCTCCTTTCTTGGCTGGAAATATGTGTCTAATGCCATCTTTGATCCAGTCAAAATCTAGGTAGTGAAAATATCATGCATGAGAACACACACATATCTTTTAAGTTTGCTGATGTATTATAGAAATTATGTCTATCAGAAAAGATGGGCGGATTGTTCAAAACATTATGGGCCAGACTGCCCAAACTTTACAAAGATTTCCATATAGCTGAGGTGCAAACACTAGCACAGGTTTAAAGTTATTATTTCCAAAAGAACCTGTGACAAATCCATATACAAGCCAAACAGATTCTGGCACTGAAATTATAGCCTGAGTCATATCACATCTAATATGTAAGAAGGGAGACATGTTGTTTTCAAGCACATAAAGAAAAAGAAACTATTTCTTTCCACTTCTTCATATATATGTACAAGAAGGGAGACATGTTGTTTTCAAGCACATAAAGAAAAAGAAACTAAATTATTTCTTTCCACTTCTTCATATATATACTTTTTTTATTGAAGCAGCTCTTCCACACATACATGACCAGACTGTGATGAGCACCAAAAAATTAACCCTGAGATTAGCTCTGTTGGTTAGAGCATAATACTAAAACCACTAAGTTTGCATGTTTGAGTCCCAGAAGGGCTGTTCACACAAGTGCTGGATTTGGTAATGCTTGTGGGTCCCTTTCAGCTCAGAATATTCTGTGATAAGAATCTGGTCATGCAAATAGGAGCAGAACAGCTACGGAAATACAAGTGAATGGTGGATATGGGAACTGCCTTATCTCATATTCAGTGGATGCACAAACACCCCAAATCTGGTGCAGGTAATGGTGACATAAACCTCCAAAACCATGTGAGCTACATAGTTGTACCATATTTAGGCATAAAATTAATAAATTCATCCACTCTTTTCATCTGATAGCATTTTATTTCCTCTGACACAACCTCCCTTTCATGAATACTTAATTTATCTCATACTTTTCTGTGCATCAAAGTCGATGACAGAGCGTTTTAAAATATATAGTCCATATCTTGCACTCCTACCTTAATAAAGCCAGAAGGATGTTTGCAAAAATCCTCTGAAAATTCAGGCAACTTCCTAAGGGGAAAAAGAAAAGTATATGTGTATATATATATGTATGTATATAAACACTGTGATAAAAAATATGATTGTGGAACATATGAAGATAACCAATCTGATAAGAAATTCATATACCAGCAACAAATGAAGACACCCATCCTTTTCCCTCTATTTGGTCAATCCCATCTGTAGATGAGCATTTACATTTTTATTAAATATATAAATATTTATTTTATTAGTTGCTACTATTGTTATTTTATTTTCCCAAATCTGCTCAGCATATGAAACTTGCTTAAATATTACATCAGAAATTATACAGGAAATTAATAATTATGGAAATGCATTCTGATTTTATCTTTAATGAGTAATAAAACAACTAAATTCTAAACAATGGCTAAACCTTCCCTCCAGATTGCTAGAAAGAAGATAATTTTTTAGTTCCACACCTTTTTTCATCATTCCTCAAGGTTATCATTATTTGCTTTTCATATTTCCCTGAGACCAGAGATTAACAAAACTAAAAACTACAGATTTTAATATAAATTAAAAGTATTAAAAAAAGATATATCATCTTTCTGTTCTTCATGCAATTTTAGGACAATCAGTAAAAAACAAAGGCATATAATTCCAAGAAAGATGAAAAGATTGAATTGTTGGCATTATTACTCAAGTTTTAGTTATAATATAAGAACAAGGGGAAATTTAATAGATTTGAAGGAAAGAAAATGTAAAGCTTGTTAAGAAAAACTTATTTCTTCATAAGTTTCTTACTGAGCTTCTAAAACTCATTGCTTCAAGATACCTATGAAGTGACCCGTGAAAGCACTTAGGAAAGAGACCTGATTTCTGAACTTGCAGAAAAGTAAAAATTACTGGGTTTTAGGTTTTATGTCCTGAAAAATTTATTTCAGTTCTAATTAGAGAACTTCTCACTCAAATACCTTGGCCTTTGTGTTTCTATGAAGAAATGACCAAATGAAGTAGCATAAGGATAGGCTTGGACATTTGTTTTCAACAACTCATGTATGCATCACTAATTGTTCTGGGAGGCATGAAAGAACATCAGAGTAAGGAGCTGGATTATCATTGATTTACTTTCAGTTCCCCTAAATGTCCTTAAAGGCTGAGAGCATGATTCTGTAAGTGCAATCTGTATTTCAATGCAACTGTTCTTACCACCCCAGTTATTACAAAATAAACACCTAAGTTAGAGCACCTATTTTAAGACCCTTTTAAAATACATTTTTTCCTAACAGCAAATACAGAGGTCAGTCTTGGCCTTCTCATCAAATTTGCTGCCCACAGAGACAGGGCTCCTTGCTTCAGATCCAAATACTGATTTCACATTTGTGCCTAATTTTGCTTAAATTTTACAGCATAATTCAGAAATACTGTGCCAGCACCTTCCTGTAGAGTGGAAGATGCCAGTGAAAAGATTTCGTAGTCTTAGAATCATAGAATATGCTGATTTGGAGGGGACCCATCAGGACCATCAAGTCCAACTCCTGGCCCTGCACAGCACCACCCCCAAGAGTGACACTGGGAGCACTCTTCAAATACTTCTTGAATTCTATCAGGCTTGGTGCTCTGAGAAGCTGGTGCTCTTGGTACTTCCCTGGGAAGCCTCTTACAGTGGCCAGCCACCCTTTGGGGGAAAAACCCCTTTGTCCTGATATCCAGCCTAAGCTTCCTCTGACTCAGTTTCATGCCATTCCCTGAAGCCCTGACACTGATCATAAATGAAAAGATTGGCACCTGCCTCTCTGCTTCTGCTCATGAGGATGTTGAAGAAGACCCCAGTGAGGTCTCCCTCAGTCTTCTCCTCTCTCTGGGGACATCCTGTACCTCCCTACACAAGTCTGTAATGCCTGCTGCTCCCTTAAGGTTGTTTCCAAGTGTATTAAGGCATTGACATGTGCCAGCTACACCATGGAGAAACAGCACTTACAGGGAGCATGAGTAAAGAGGACGTTAGAGCTACAGCTGGAACCCATGCAGTATCTTGAGGAAGGAAGTTGAGGGAATCATATTGGTTTTTTGAAAACTGCAAAGTGGTGTGACAGTCCCCAGGAAAGTTTCACCAGTATTACTAAATGCAGGAGGAGGCAAGACCAGCACTGAGGTATTTGAAAAGAAAGTGGATAGGAAAGAAGGTCTAAATTAATTTCTCTAGGGTCTAAAGACAGGATTGACTATGTTTTCTCTATTTTATCTAAACTGGTGGCAATTTTGTTTTCAAGTTTCTGTATTTTTTCTCCATTTGCATATTGTAAGAAGAGATAGGCTGTCAAGGAAAAAATATACTTTTTCTATCATTCATTTTTCAAATTCCTGTTATTAGAATTGTAAATCTTGGAGGTTCTTTCACTCAGAAGGAGGTACCAGCAGGCGGTTTGTGCATCAAAACTGCAAAGCTTTTGTTTGATTTTCAGCAGAAAAAAAAAGTAATTTTGTGTGGATCACAAAGTTAACCAGTAAGAGATGAAAAATAGTCCAATCAATCCTCCAACACTGCAATTCTGTATTCCGTGGCTGAATAATCAGATCCTTCAAACTCTACACAAGAATTTGCTCTGCAATTTACACTAGATTGTAAGCTCTGGGTGACTGTTTTTCCCCATTTTCTTAATTTTAGGTTAACATGGCCATAACATTATTATTATTTCAAAATAAAATCATAACTCACATGGATCACATAAATACAACTTAGAGCCATATTTTAGCCTGGTCTTGTTCGTTGCATTAAACAGGCCAGTTGCCTCCAAAAAACTTGATATTTATTATTTCTAATTCCTCACACATGCTATGCATGTCTCTATGTGTTTTAGCCAATTTATATTCATATCCAGTATTCTCAATATTCCCATTTACTGTAGCTTTAAATTCATGTGCATTTATTGATTTCAGTTCCATTTACTCCCATTCACCTTGGCATTACTGGGAAGAGAGTTATGCACACAGTTCTTATGATGATTTGGTATAATTTCAAATAGATGTGAAATTAAACACTTCTGTGATCATTTGAGATAAATTTTGCCAGATATTACATCTATTTTTTAAAATTTTCCATCTATTACTGATGTGCATGAGTTATTGGAGATGTTGGTTCTTATGAAGAAAAAAAAAAAAAACCTCGTAAATTCCACTGAGTAACAAACTATTCTGAATTACTGTATATTTGAGTAGCTCATAAATATGCCTGGTTTCAGCCCTAGATATACTATATTTTTAATTTTCCAACAGATTGGCCATAGTTTTAAGGCTTTCATCTGAAGTCTGGTCTATTTAAAGGGCACAATGTACTTAACTATTCAAAAAGGCTCTTGATCCTATGAATGCACTTTGCTGGTAACGGGATAGTCATTTTCCAGGCCAGTAAAAAGCTATTACTCACTGGAACACAAACAGATTGCGAGAGGGAAAGCTCATGCTGATGGCTGGCAGCCTGACAAAGGAAATGGGAAATATGGCCCTTTCCTGAATTAAGTTGCATTGACTCTATCTGTTCCAAACATTTGACTCCTTTCTTCTTGTGATACTTATGACAATAATAGGATAACAGATTTATGTCATGAAGGCACTGACCTTTGTCAGAAAGAACATTTTGACAGGAAAAGATGAGATATGCTGCTCCGCTCTATAGTTTTGACAATGACTGACAGTATGGCTGTATACCGACATGGCAAAGCTTATGCTTATGTTTTTACATTGTCATCCTTGGATTAACTCCTGGGTTTTTATCACTTTTGATCACATATCTTTTCTAATGAAATGCCTGAATAGAGTCAATTTACCCTGCTGAGGAGCCTTGATTCACCTTACACCCAAAGAAGTGCCTTGTATTCTAAGTAAAGATGAATTTTGGGAGAAGGGACAGCTAAACCTAGTGAACACTGATGCGTCTGTTCCTTTACTCCATGGTAAAGATGCTCTTACCTTAAGAAAGTCTAGTTTATACTGCTTGCTTAGTTGAAAGTTTTATGTTGATAATGAAATTTGATTCTTCTAATTTTTCTTTGAAAGGGTTGGATTTGATGGAATGTGTCTAAATTTTAACTTTGAGAAGAGATGTATTACTGCAGGGAATTTAAATACTTAGAATATGATCAATACATGGGTGAAATGCTTTTCTTTCTCTTTAGGACTGGTGGGCACAGGCACTTCATCATCATAGCAGCAAAGAAAAAAAGCCATATATCCAGGTAATTAAACAAGGCAAAATGGAAAGAGGCACAGAAAAATCCATTTGTCCAAAGAGAGGGTGCAAATGTTCAGTTTGGAAGGATTTTTTTTTAATTGGAAATTATTACTTCCCATGTACACTTCAGTAGCCAAACCGAGCTGTTCATATTGCCTGTTTTTCCTGTGTGTGCACTGGCCTCTTATTTGGTGGGAATTGCAGCACAGCAATGTTGTGTTGCATGCAGCGTTCAATTCTTTTGTGGTTTTTTTTTGGTGTAGCATGAAGAATATCTCCCATACTGTGCAACGCAAACAAAATTGACAGTCTCTGCCCTTGATGATCTTATCTTGTGAACTCTTACACGTGAGCAATTTGTATTCACCTGCAGTTTATTTCTGTTCACAGTGAAATCACTGGTGAAATTCCCAACACCTCCAGCAGAGCAGGATCAAAACTAGGATTATTAACATTGACTTTTTTGGGACCTCTCAGAGAACAAATCAAACTGGAAGACAATCAAAGCAACAATAACTTGTTTTCTGTCTTTCACCTTCCAAAATTTGGATATAAAATTACATGCTTTTCATTCAGCTCTTTGAGTGACATATAATGAGGTTTCATTGTTCACTGTGACACTTTGACAAATGTTGTGTTACTATTGCTCCTAAGAGTGACTATACAAAACATCCCCACTCCAGAAGCATAGCACAAGTATGGTGAGAATCCAAATGAATTATGCATGAAACATGAGAAAGGAGGCAAATGTTAACTAATCTCAAAATGGGTCAAACTCATGACAATTTAGTTAGTGACAAATTAAGTCATTTTTCTACAGTATTAACCAACTGTGCCCCTTTTGATTTGTGTCCCTACTGATTTGCAGAGCACAAAAGGTCATTTTCCAGGCAGATGGGCAATTTCCCTTGCAGAGGGGAATTTAGCTTCTACATGCCAGACATAATGAGAACCAATAAATTAGGCAAAACTGCTGTTTACCTAAGATGAAATATTGATGGCCAGGCCCACGAGAATGCTAATGTCTACATTCATCAATTTTTTTTAAGTCTTGAAATTTAGAGCACAGTAACAGAAGTTGTGATAGATCTATATATCACAGACACAGTAACATTAGAAAAGTAACAACCACAGAATGCAAATATAATGCAACTGAAAATTTTCAGTTGCTTCTACATTAATATTAGTTTTATCAGGTAAAATGAAATGGGATGTAAAGCAGCATCAAGTACAAATGGTATGGCTTGAAATATTAAGAGCAGATTAGATCTTTTCACTTTTATATTACCAGTGACTAGAAGCTGGTATGCAAGACATGTGACATGATCTGGTGGTCTTTATCCCAATACCAGATTGTGATGCCATATGTCTCCCTCATATGGCAGTGTAATCTAGGCACAAGGATTAGAACAAACCTTTCAAGACAGGAAGGTACCATATGACTGAAAAAAGCATGATTATTATCTTAAGTTAGGAGAATAAAAGTGATCCATGTAACTAAATGCCTTAAACTCCAAATTTTGAAGACTACTCTGAAAGGCAGTATATTTAAAGACATGAAAGCAAGTGGAAAATGTGTTAAAATACAATATTCATTTAACATTAGAATATTAAATGCCAATAATCCTGTAATTTAGATAGCTAGAATGGCCTGTAGGAAACTGTAAACCCAAACCTATCCTGTCGATACATGCATGGAAATCACAAAGAGGTTTTTCAGAAAGGTTTGTGCACAACAGCAGAATTATGCAGTTACTGGTGAGACTGCTTGCAAAAGCAGAGAGCAGTGATGGATGAATGCAAGCATGGATGTACATGATACATATGGATGGACAGCATTTGCATGGATAATACATACGGAGCTCTGCAAAGGAACAGGCCATAATGTTTGTTGAGACCTTACGAGTGATGATCAGAGGTGAGATCATGGGAGAATGTGAAGTTATGCCAAGACTCTGCTGGTCAGTCTGACCCAAAGTAGACAGTGACTGAGGTCTCCTTGAAATCTTCCATTCATTAGTCTTGGTTTTCATGGAAGACAGTAGCCATATTGACTACAATGGTCACACAATAATCCCAGAAATTTCCAGTTTGTTTTAATACAGCTGCTTGAATGAATCGAGAAGATCCCTGCCAAGAAGGACTTGAGTATACTGGACAATAAAAACTTCCTTCAGGTGAGGAAAGTGGCAATTCCCCCTATCTCAGCTACCATAAGAATGTATCCGAGGTACAATGCCTAGTTTAGTGCCCCCTTGTATGAGAGTGGTATACTGAGGAAAGTCCAGCAGCAGCCACCAAGGAGATCAGTGACTGGAGCACATGACCTCAAGGAGGCATTGAGAGAGCTGAAAGTGTTTAGCTGGATTAAAAAAAAAAATGTTGTCTTCAATGACAAAGGAAATAATGACGGAGTAGATAGACAGGCTCATCTGTAAGGTCCACAGTAAAAATACAAGTGGCAAAAAGGAAAATTCAGCTTGAATATTAGTATAATAGCTTTTGAGATGACAGTAATTTAACACTGGAGCAGACTTCTCAGTGAGGCTATGGAGTTTCCATCATTGTTGAGAGTTTCAGTGCATCCCTGTGCAACCTGGTCTAAATTTGAAGGTAGTCCTACAGAAAGTTAGACTAGGTAATCTCAGAGAGTCTTTCCAATGTTAATAGTGTTTCCTCATGATTCTTTGACTTTAATTATATAGCAAAGAACAGAATAGTGGAGAGTGAGGCATAGCATCCTGGTAGTAGAAGGCAGCAGCGAGCACATTTTTCTAAAAGTTTTCTATGGAAATGTTAATAGAACAGTACTTGGAAGCTGAATACAGTGATTTAATTTTTTCCAACATGTAAAAAAGGATGTTTTAAGTAGAACCTCTGAAATAACATTCTGAAACCTTCAGCCACTATTAAAATGGAAAAAAAAAATTATGTTTATGCAATTAAAAAGAAAAAAGGAAAAAAAAGTAGAGAAGACAATTTGCAAGTACGATTGAAAGTAGTATGATGGGATACAAACTATATTTATCTAAACCTTTGGCTCCTCATATAGCTCCTTTGTACTGATCTGTTAGGTTAATGCTGAGCTAGTAAAACTCCTGGGAATTCTCCTTGTGTAAGGAAAATCCTAGCTGGCAGAGAAAGCAAGCATGGCCAGCTTTGCTCCAAGGTACTGAAGAGAAGATCGTTTCCAGGGCAGGATTGGGAAGGTAAAATAGCTCATTATAATGGATACTGGTAATGAAGAAGACTATCACCTCTCCATACAAATACCTAAATATGTTGAGAAATGAAACTATTGAAAACATGTGCATTTCATAGGGTTTTGATGCAAAAGTTTCAGTTTTTAAACACATCCTGAAACAACAAAAAAGCTTATAATAACTGAGTTTTGGACACATTTAAATTTTATCAAAATAAATTAATACTATAAAATAATGCTAGAGAAAAAAAAATCTATTACTTATAGATTAAGTAATAATCTATAAGTAAAAAAATTAATCTTTAAGTAAAAATATGTAATACTTATTAGAATTATTTCTTCTGTCAGATTTACATTGCTTTCCATTGCAGTATTTGAAATGTGATGCTGAATTCTGATTTTTCTTATATAACAATATAAGTCCAAAGAGGCATAATTATTTGAGCATTTGTTTTGAGCATTTGCATGGTTTTTCTGAGGGCAAAATTTAGTTCATACATTTCCAGCCTTCAAGCATTTTTGAAGGTCAAGGGATAACTGACTATAGCACAAAAAATAAAAATATAATCAACACTTTAAAGTGCATTCCTTTTGAAATTAAAGCCTTCTAGCCACTTAGAATCACATTTTATAAAACACAAAAAGTACTTATTTACAGAAACTAAGAGAAAAATATTAAAAATCTATTATTTAAAAATCTATTATTTAAAATCTATATTAGCCATATATTTGTGTTTTCTCAGGGTATACTGCTGAATTCCAGATGAACCTGATCTGCTAATAAATTTTATTTATAACTAATGTCAAGGTATAATTTTTAGTACCGCCCAGAGACTGAAAAGTCTTCCTCTGTCATTCACATTTGGCTTAGTGCTGGATTCCATATGAAATTTCAGACAGGAAGATTTATGTAATATGCACAGAGTGCATTAATCCACTGCACTACAAAGCCCATTAATTTTGAATACTACTATCAATCTGGCTACATGGCATGGTGAAAACTACATTATTACTTTTATAAAAAAGCCCGTGCTGATACAGGGCCTCATTTTTACTTTCTGCATATTTTATGCAGTTTTCTACGCACACATGATAGGCAAAAAATCTCAAAAGTTATACCTGTATGTTTAATATTCACATTTATATTTATTACATTTTTAATATCATCATATGAGGATGCTCGCTTAATTAAATTAGAGGTCTCTTGCTTGTTTATTTTCATTGTTAACCTTTCCAAATTACATTAGCCATAAGTAGAAGCTAATAAAATTAAATAGAAGGTAAACCCAACTATTCTTTCTCTTTTTTTTTTTTTTTTTAGATTTAAAATAATCAGAATAAGGATCTAAGGGGAAATTTTGGATTGGGTAAAACATTCAGTTTTATAGAAGCAAGATCATCTTTTCTGTTTTAGAAGAGAGACTCACATTGCCTAGATTCAGATACTTACGACTTTTACCTTCAACGAGAAGGGAAGAACGAAATGCTTACTGATAAATTTGGAGCATGTTAGCATATAAATCCATCAACTGAACACTCTCAGGTTGAACTCAACAGGTTGGTGAGGTGGACTGGCAGAAACCCCATGAAGTTCAACAGCAGAAAATATAGTTTCAATAAACATAAGGATTTTTTTTCTAACTTGACCTGCTTTGAGCAGGTGGTTAGACTAGAGGGCTTCTGAAAGTCCTTCTGAAGTAAGTGATTCTCTGAATTTAAAAACAGAGTTTATTGCCATCTTCAGCTAGCAAATGGATGTGTATAGGATAAGAGACAAGCTGGAACACAGGAAATTCCAGATAAATGTACAGAAAAACCTCTTCATCATGACAGCAGTCAAGCATCGGAAAGGGGGCAAGAGAAATTATGAAATTTACAGACTTAGAAATATTCAAAACTTTGCTGAAAAAGATCTGAGCATTCTCATAAAATTTTGAGTTTAGCTAGCCTTTCTGTTTGTGGACTTCACCAACTACAAGTTAATTTGCCACTGAAATAATTAACTGATTTGGAACATATAAAATTACCACAAATTTTCATTCCATTTTAAAGTCTTGCATGAAAAAGCCCCTTCTATTATGCTGCTTTTTTTTTTATTATTTATTTTTTTTTTATTTTTTTAATTTTTTTTAATAAATAGAAATATCAACATCTGGTTGCAAAAACACTCCAGACCAACATTTCTCTTCACATACATTCCCACACATATTCAGTGCATTATTTTTCAGCAATTTCTGGCTCAAGTCTGCATTTGCAAAGCTATGAGCGCTTCTGAAAATATGTATATTTATGTATAGGATCAATCCCACAAAATGTATAGGCACTAATTTACCACAGATCTCTGCTGCACTTGTAAATAGACAGAATTGGTAGAGCTGGAAATAATCAATGATTATATGACCTAATCTAATTTTTGTTTAGTTTTGGATTTTCTCCAAGACATGCTTATGACACATTAACTGGAAAAAAAAATCCCTCACATATTTTTTCCCAGACTCAATTTCATTCCCAATTTTCTCTGCCTTCTCCCAACACCAACTGCATAGCGGGAAGGAGAATGGGGGCTGTGGTCAGTTCTTCTATGTTGCCTCTGCCACTTCTTCCTCCTCAGGGGAGGATTCTTCACCCTCTTTCCCTGCTCCAGTGTGGGGTCCCACCCACACGAGACACTCCTCCATGGACTTCTCCAATGGGAAATCTTCCCAGAGGCTGTACTTCACCCACAGCTCCAGCATGAATCCCTTCCATGGGCTGGCAATGATTCCCTTGGATATGGGGGAAGATTCTAGAAGCTTCTCACAGAAGTCATCTCTGCATTGCCCTCACTACCAAAACTTTGCCACACAGGCCCAGTACATGTGGAGTGGCATCATTGATCAGGCTTACAATTTATCTGCTGGAAATGGTGAATTGTGCCAGAGATTAAAATACATTTTTGCCTTATCACAATAAAGGTTTCATCTTTTGTTCACAAAGCCTCAAGATTGTCCCTCAAGAGAGGAAATACTGACAGTGGTAATTTAAAGGACATTATTAAAGGAACAAGGTAGAAGAACTCTATTCAGTTTGGTTTCCATCAAACAATATTTGCTGTGTTATCACATTGACATCAATCTCACTGAATTGATTCAATATAAAGTGTGCACAATATGGCTCACATTATTCCCCTCAAAGAATATTACTTTTATACCACACCCTCACCATTCAGCTTTGCTTCTCACTAGACTCCATAACATCATGAATGTTTTTACCTAAGCAAAATTTAAACAGGATGACACATATTTTTTATAGTGCCTTCAAGTTAATTGTATAAAAGTTTAACTGAAACATCAGAGAAGATAAAGATAGAATAAAGAGGATATTTTTCATCACTATGGGACATTTCCTGGTTGGATTTCTTCCTTTCCCCCCCCCCCCCCCCATTACTTGTGACCTATTGTATTTTAAATAATATTCTATTGAAAGCATATTGGGCAATTCATTGTATTCATCCAGTTTTCCACCACAAATATTAGAATATGGTGGAAGGAAACATGTGACCCTCACCACCAATAGTCAGTTCCTGTTCTTTTATCAACATTGATGTTCTAGCTTCAGTATCCTTCTCATATTTCCTTTTAGATATTTTCATTATTTTACTAAAAATGAAGTCTGCAGGTTTTTTCCCCTCTCTTCTGTACTTAAACTGTATTATAGCTTTGTTTTGACATTTTTGGAATGTTTAAAGTGAATGAAGTAGTGAAAAAAATTCTATACATTTGGATTATTAGGATCATGACTAAAGGGACTTCTTTCATATTATTTCTACTAGCAATGTAATTTTTAATATTAAGTTTAATTTACAGCAGTAGGAACTCAAAACCATGCCAATCACTTCAGTAAGTTTACCCTGAATTTTCACTGAGAAGAGGCTTGATGGTTGGAGATCATTGAAGTTGGTCCAGATCTACCTCAGTAATATATTAGAGAATGAATCTGAGATTTGTTTACAGGAGTATGAAAGGGGAAGTTTTCTGAGGACAATTCAAGGCCCATTTTAATTACCATCAACAGCATCCCTGAGAAACCAATGGCTTACCTTTTATTTGCTGAGAACATTCTCTTACAAGCTAGATGGTTTCTTTGAGGAGACAAGAAAGGGCAAAGTCCTATTTACAAGCACATTGTCGTATCTCTGACATATTTCTATTAAAGTATTAAATACAGCTCAGTCCTTAATGACTTTCAACAAAGAACTGCCAGTTCAAACAGCCATCTTTAGGGTCTTGTGTTTGTTATTTTTTTTCCTTGTGCTATCTTCTGAGGCATAAAATATTACTTATCATTTAACAACCCGAACAGCCATTAAAACACCATCTGAAACAAAACATATACACCTGTTTATTAAGTCCATTTGTATATGGCATTGGCTTCTAAAACCATCCTATCTTGTTAATTTAATGATCAGACAATAAAAAATGTGTTCTGCTCATTTGTATTAGTGTAACATCTAATAAAACAACCTCCAAGCCAGAACTTGGAGGAGAAATTTATTTTCATATTATTCACAGTGAATTGCTTTTGATATTAATTACACAAGAGCAATGATATTGAATCCATTGCTCTTTGGAGCCTCCTATACGCTGTAGTCTGACTGATCTTCATTTTCCTTTTACAACATATCAGGGAAAATATGACGGCTGTAATATAGAACTGGACATGTACAAGCTAAAATGTTCCAAATTAGCTGCAAGAAACAGCTACTGAGTCACAGCTAACAATGCTGTGTGCAAGGCTAGGAGAGCGCCAATGGAGGAAAAAAGTGACTACCAAATGTTGATGAGGCGAGGGAAATTAAGGAAGTGCTACAGAAAAGCCCGAGATAGCTGCATTCTGCCTTGATCAACTTGCTGCTTGATTTTCTAGCTGGGGTCATTTATGGTTTCTTCAAAACTGGGGAGACAGTTGCTTTGTCCTGCTGGGATCAATGTTATTTTCAATCAATTTAGGTTTGGTGTTGTACCTGAATGATAGTAGATGCTTTTAAACCAAGCTTGGTTAAAAAATAAAACAAAAACAATCATGCAAAAAATGGTTTTTTGCTCAGTGAAGTAACTGTGGTTTTAACAGCTCTTACATATTAAGAAGCTGAGAGAGAGAGTATGAGACATTTAAGAAAAATTTAATTGGGAAGATGGAGAATTTAAAGAGTTCTTAAATGAAGCGGAGAAAAAATTTGAAGGCGGAAATAAAGACATAAGGGATAAGAAATTCAGAAAACTTAGAAGATATTAAAGAAGTAATTTGCCTACTTATATATAGATTTTTCTAACACAGGTGAGAAAGACAGTTTCTATTATTTTGTTTTAATTTTGTCAAAAAAGTTCTACCCTCGTGAGGAATCATTTCAAAGAAAGATATGTGAAGTTCAGGTAAAAACTGGTGAAACAGCACCACCCAAAAAGAGCTGCTCCAAATTTTACACACCAATGATCAACTCACACATGTAATCAAGAGAGAAGTTTCCAGGAAAAAAGTTCCCTACATTGTGAACTTGAAATAGTTGGGGTTTTTTACATCTGAGAAATAGAAACCCTAACTTCTGTTATTTTCCTCTAAAAGAGTCAAAAGATAGAAAATATCTATAGATATCTATATCTATATAGAAAACCAACCATGGATGCCAAATTCTAAAACTTGCTTTGTTGAAAGTCTTAGAGGTATTTCTGGTGAGTTAATTGCTCCTTTTTGTAGAATGACCCTGTAAAACGTTGTAAAATAAAGATAACTGAAAGTTTCCCCTGTGGAGTTCAATACGAGAAGACAAAGAGACAAGGACTGTGCAAAGACCATGATCTTTTCCTGTTTCCATGGTGATACAGTTCTGGAAAAGTTACACCCATTTAAACTGGTGGATCTTTCTAAAATATATTATTGAGCAGACGTAACAGTCCTTGTTAAGCACTGGAATGAAGTTCCTGAGCCCTATTCAAACTCTTTCCATCCCTCCCATTTAGAGAGCATGAGCTAAGAGGGATCACAATGTAGAAAGGCCACAGAGAGCATGAAGATTCATGAAGCCTCACATTGTGAAAAAGATGGGATTCAGATGTATAATCTCCAAAAATGGCCTACATTCCTTACATATTTATTGGAATACAGATTTTCTGGATTAAAAGGTCTCAGAGATATGTCTATCTGTTGATCAGACATCTTTATAATCTGCCTATGTTGTTGCATGCTGGAACTTTAAAGTCGCAATTTACTGAAGACATAATTTTGATGATTTGGTTTTGAGTTTTCGCTCCTATGTGTGCACTGCAGTAGTAAGGAAGATGAACCATTTAAATGAAGGTAGAACATGTCATCATATTAGTCATACCTATTAAAAATTAGACAAGCAACTGGGCATCGATTTCCCTCTTGCAAACATGAAACCTTGAAACTAAGGTTAAGAAAAAAAATGCTCAATGTACTTATGTTAGGCCATCCTTGAAATCAGCAGAGGTCTGAGAGTGTGTTAATAGGGACATAGGATAATAATCTCTCATGAGAAACAGAAAGATAGATAGTCATTGTCTGTTGTCACTGCAGGGGAAGTGGAATATAATATGTGGAAAGATCAATCTCTGTTTAGCTCATTGTTTCTGAACCTGAACAGAATTGTGAATATTCTGGACTCTTCATTTCAGAGCAATTTTTAAGTCATCTCTGAGATCCAGGAGAGAGAGAGTGTTCTTTAAGAAACATTCCCTTATTTTCACTAGGGTGTTTCCACTCTTGATTGATTACATGAGTTTGTCCTGCCGTGTTGTTGTTGCTTGGCTTATCCTGTGTTGACACCATGAGGAGACTGCTACCCAGGGTGAAATGTGCTGCATCCTGCAACGTGCAGATGAGAGATCCATAAATGCTGACGTTTCTATTGTGGGGTTATCTACCATGGCAGTGGCAGGGATCTGTTGGTGTTAAGCTCTATGTCTCACAAGTTACAAACAACTTGTCTCCTCATTTTACCTTGAAAATAATAATTACTTTATTATCTTTCCCTGGTAATATCCAAACTCCACTGGACTATTTTTCCTTCAAGGTAGACCAACCAGCACGTTTGTTCCTCTCTTGACTCTAAGTTTGCAGTTTCTTTTTTCTATTTCAGATACAAGGAAATGTTAATGTGCCTGACAACTGGATTAATGTTCTACTTCTAGCAACCAGTCTAGTAAAAGATAAGACTTCTACTCACCCTGCTTATAAGCCTCTGTCAAAAATATCCTTGAATTTTCATCCAGAAGAGGGCAATAATGGTGATGAAGGAATGTTCTGTGAGAACTAGTTGAGGTTTTGTCTGGTATGGAGAAAAGACAGGTGAAGGGTGACCTTATGGCTCCTCCCCGAGGAGGAAAAGTGAAGAGGGAAGTGTTGAGTTCCCTGGTACCCAGTAATAGAACACAGGGGGAAAATTCAAAGCTGCAGAAAGGGAGGTTTAGTATGATATCAGGAGACATCTCTTTCCTGAAGAGTTGCTCAAGCAACAGGCTTTCTAGAGAAGTGGTCAGTGTCCCAATCCTGATAATATTTAAGAGGCACTTGGATCATGCTTAATAGTAGGCTTTAACTTGGTCAGCCCTGAGGTGGTCAAGCAGCTAGACTGGACTATTGTAAGTCACTTCAAAATTAATAGTTATGTTCTTTATATTCTATTCTATTCTATTCTTTATTAATTTTATAACTATCAAGTTTGTTACTAAATGTGTTCAGACAGCGTTCTGCAAATTTCCAAAATCTTTTTTCCTGTCCTAGCCTTTTAGAGAAGTCCATATTTCTGTTTGCCTACATTCTTTTCATCTACTCTCTTCAAGAGACACACAGAAGTTCATATACATTCACCAGTTTCCAGAGACGTACCAGTGCTAGTGAAACAAATTTCAGTAGCCTGCTTATTTCCCATACAAAATGCACTTTGCTAGTAGAGAAAATCCTTTGCTTCTTTTTGTCTCTCTCATATTTTCTGTCTCCTCATTCAAAAACCCTGCAGCACATTCCAAATTGTTATCCTTAAAAAAAGATCCTATGTCAGTGCACTTAAATCCTGCTTTTCCCGTGCAATCCATATCATACAGCAGCAGACCCATTTCCAGCTTTTAATCTATGCCTAAAAAATCTGATTCTTGTAAAAACTCAGTTTAAATTCTTTTGAATCTTTAAAATATATTAGGGATTTTCAGTTTGCTTTTTTCCCTTGGTTGTCAGAACTGCTTTTGGAACAACATTGTAAGTGTTCTGATCTAACTATCTCATAATATCGTTGCACTTATTATTTTTTTTTTTGAGTAGCTGGGTTTAGACACTTGCAATTTCTACTCAATATCAACTGAGTAATCTTCCACAGATTTCAAGGCTCAAAGATAATATAAAATCTTTAATGACATATTTTTAGGTAGTGTTTAATTAATTGGAATTTTTAATTGTAGACTGAAATAGCAAGTAAGCAGAGAGGCAGTCCTACTTTACAGTCCTAGGTATCAAATTATGTCATTAAGGAGCACTGAGAAATGAGTCACTGATGTAAGTATTATTAAATTTATTGTATTACGTATTAACTATTTAAAGCATAGGTGTTTATGATTTTTAATAAGATATACATTTTTAACTTTGACATAAAAAATTTATCATACTATTTCAAAACAACAGAAAGACATTGAGGAATGCTACATTAGTATAGAATCTGATGAAAATTTTTTTAAAAATAGAGACTTTTAGTAATCTATCTTGTTTTCTTTAGCCAGTTGAGTCCAAAATAATTTTTTTTAAACTCTACAGTCATAGGAAGAAGTGTGTTATTTTGGTACACTGGTCTCACAAGTTTAAATGGCAGTTCCACAATGAGCATGCCTTTCCTGTAAATCCAGCGTGACTTCTGCAAAATTAGAGTTGGGACAATGTCTCCTTTCCAGGGATCTCCATTTGACACATAAAATAGGTCAGGTGAATTTTATACTGACTGTGCTGCTTTTCTTTCAGAAAATCTAATGGAGCCCAGGCTGACCAGTTGGGTTAGGACACATAGGACACTTGAAATATAGAAAAGTGCATTGGAGGCGATTAATTTTCCATGCACAAGTTAGGAGTGCTTTGTGTACTTTTTAAAAGATACAATTCATTATGGATGCCCTGTATTCTTGGTACTTAATCTCAAAAATCAACGTGATTCTACTCTCTGAGGAAATCATTTCACTCACTAGGTATATTGGGTGCCCTCAGACCTGTCTCCTGAAACTGCTGTTATTTTGAGAAATGCTTTAAAAAGGCAAGGTGTCAGATGATAGTGACACTCTTCATGCAGAAGGAATGAGAACTTTTAAAGGATCTTAATATTTGGAAAGCGCAAATGTCTAAGGAGAAAAGTATATTTGTCAGATAGGAAATTCTTTCACTGAGAATGAGCAGAGAGTCAGGGTTGATTCTTTCTCTAGTATGTCACACATATTTTTCAACCTTCAGTTTATTATGCCCAAGAGCATCTTAAAAAGTGAAATTTTAGCAAAAGAAAAAAAAAGGTTTTATTTTATAAAACCTGCTAATATTTAGAAAGCATTTTTGGTTTCAGTCAACAATTGTAAATTTATTTTAAAGCTGCAGCCCTTGTGAAAGATCTACTGCTTTAGCAAATAGAGGGGCAGGTTCTATTATTTTAATGACTGACTTTGAACCCATCAAAAGGGCTTTATAATGCCATTACTTCACTGCACTGTCATTATAAATTTACAAGGATGGAAACTGGTTTAAGGTGATTTTATTGCTTGTGTTCAATGTAAAAGACAGTAGCAGCACTGACAGTGATACTTTCACTTTGACTGGACTCTTTCCTAGGCTTGTTTGAAAGCCCTACAGATGTTTTAATCCAAGCCAGTGACACATTTTAGTACCTGAATAATAGTGTCTGATTGAGAAATTTTAGCTGAGTGCAACCTGTTTATATGTAAAGCAAGACACTGGAATTCAGTGGTCTAACCTTGTTAAGCAAGGCACAAGCAACTCATTCCCTCCTCACTCCCTCCCTCTGGAACGGGTGGACCACCCATTGAAACCCTAATCCTGAAAGCAGCAGGAGTTTCTGAAGTAAAACCTCTATCTCCCTATCTCTATATTTAATTGTTGATCATAAACAGAGTTACATTTACCAGGGAGAGATGGTGTTGTGTCATTTCTCTATCCAACTCCTGGAGCACTATTGCTTTCAGTCGTACATTGAAGATGTGAATAGTGCAGCCAGAGGTCCTTACTCATGTGAAAACAATTAAATCTTCTAACACTAAAGATGCCAGAAATATTTCTTTCTATTCTTTTGAACTGGTTTAGTTAGTCAGATAATTATGCTTTAAGTTTATAATTAACAGATATGTGAAAGTTTTTGTTATCAGTTATGGATTGTAAAAAGTAATGCTATTCTTCACACACGTAGTAAGTCTGTTTCAAATCTGAGTATGCATGATCATGGAAAATATTATTTAAATGTGCTAATTATTAATCAAAAATTCTTGAAATGGAATAAATCTCTTGAGATCATTTAGTCTAACCTCATTGCTCAGGAGCATTCAGACAGAAGGGATTGCCCAAAGTAAAAGAAGATCTTTTAAGTCTCTTCCAACCAAAACCTATCATTTTATGATAAGCAGATTGCCTGGGACTGTGTCCAGCTGAGTTTTGGATATCTTTAGAGATGGAGATCTCTGAAGGCCTCTGAAGATCTGCCATTGCTCATGGATTGGATGTGTTTGGTGGGCCATATGCTGCTCCTGACATCTGTTTCTGTCTTGTCAGTGGGTTTATCTCCATAATTTGCAGATGGGAAGGAGAAGGAAGGCTCATGGTAGCTATCACTGAACAAGCACTGAAGAATTAATGAAAACTAGCTGGCAGATCAAGACGCTTTTAACTCTACTTAGTCTGTAGCACTCCAGCATACATGGCATTATTGGGAATGATCCAGTTCTTACAAATATGTGAGACAAAAAAAAAAAAAAAAAGAAGGCAAAAAACTGAGAAAACTCTTGAGGGGCCAAGAAAAGCAGAGGAAAGACAGAGTGGTCAAGGAAACCTGAATACCTGTCTGTTCTAAAGAACTATAGGATTTAAAATAGGATTTAAAGGTGTGGATAGATTTGTCCACTTATTTATTTATTTATTTATTTATTTATTTATTTATTTTGGATACTGTAATTTAATTGCTTCATACAAAAAAAGAAAAGGTGTTATTAGCAATGGGTAGTTGACCAGTATACACCATCCTTCATCTTTCCTGAAAGGACTGCAAATACCCAGATTGCCTCAGGCACAGAAACGGTGCTAATACAGAGGGCAGTACAGCTTAGATGACACAAAGCAGAGAGAGTTCTGACTTAGAAAAGCACTTATGCATGCAGACTACTGAAATCCCACTAAATTCAGTGTGAATCATAAATGCACGGGCTTTTTGCTCTGCTTAAATACATGCTATGAACTGAGATGGTGCTCCCAGGCAGTGAACTCTGAAACATATGAGGAGTCCTACAAAATGCACTGGTCCACTCACTGGGGATTTATCTCTCTTTACTGAATCGGTCTCTTTTGTTAACTGGGGATTACAGTATTTCCCTCTTTCTATCCCTTGTCTGAAATCAAGGTTTCTCAAGACATCAGTACCTCTCAAGCACTTAATCTCTGCATAACAACAAACAGAATGGGATTTGTTTCTGTGTGGGGATTCTTAGTGCTTAAATTAAACAAAACTCCAAGCAGACATAAACAAAAAAAAATCCCTTTACGTCTAACAGACCAACATTTTATTTTTCTACTGAACTTTTATCCTCTTTAAGTTATTGTGCTGTTTGATTTTTAGTGTATGGAGAATTTAGAACATAAAAGTGATCTTCACCTCTGTTTTCACAGTGCTTTAATAATAAGCACTAAACTGCAGATCTGGTGTGCATGGGAATAAATTCTTATATCCTCACAATAGTGGCTATAAAATATGGAACATAAAATCACACAGCTAGATACTTAGTAATTATAAATAATTCATCTTCATCTCCAACCTTCACAACAAAAGTATTAGTTTAGGCTTAAGGAGCTGAGGTAGAGCAGTAGCTGAGAGATATTTGAGCCCTTTCTGTCTTTCTAGGCTGTTTCCATCAGTGTAAACCAGTGAGCCATTTCTGATGGCCTAAATACAACACACGTCCATTGTTAATAGTCCAAGAATATTTCCAACAAATAAGATATAGATTTTAAATTGTTTACCAATAGCTGGCTGAATTTAACAAGTTTCTCTAGGGTTTTTTTTTTTGGGGTTGTTTTTTTTTTTGTTTTGGTTTGGGTTTTTTTTTATGTTGTTGTTGTTGTTGGTGGTGGCTTTTTTTATTTTTTTTTTTGAGTACTACTCCTCAAGCATAAATGTAAAGGCACATCCTCAAACAGAAACCAAGGGCAAACTGAAATATCATACTAATCTATTTCAGGCAAAAGCCTGTCTGGACAGTTTGGGTGTTTGTTTTTTTTCTCTATGCCTTCAGGTTTTGCTGCATTACTGGTGGAAATTAGTTCCAGAGGGGAGAGTTTTCTTTTGAGTATTAGCCATCACTTGCCCTCTCAACAGCACAGAAGGAAAGAGGCATTTCCCCAGAAAATTGGGACCTAAATGTCTTAGAGAGTAGTATGAGTTAATTGGCTTGTAGTTTACAGGGCACTCCCTTGAGCTGCAATAACAGCTTGTGCTGTCCACAGCTAATTCCTCCTTTGCAAGCATTGTGGGAAAAGCTGTACTGAGCAATGTTGTCCCAATTGTTCTTTATTCCCAAAATCTTACTCTAGTTACCAGAATTACCAAAATAAACTGCTAGGAAACTTACAGTGTTTCAACAGCTGAGAAATCAGAATCTGAAGATTAGAAATTAGGTTCAGACAAAACACATACTGCCACAAAGCAAGAAAGTAACTAATTTATGTAAACCAAAAAAACTTTCAATGTTCCAATTGAGTGCAAATTTTAATAATTGGTGTGGTAAATAACACTCCTTTGACATAGTCCTTGATCAAATGAAAACGCATGAGGTTTGGTTTTTATCTTAAAGACAAATAGAAGTGGAAGTTGTCATATTTTATGTGCATCTGCCTGACACATATAAGTTTAAGCAGAATTCCTTACTTCGTCCTTCTATTTTTTTAGCCAAAAGTTTCATTGTAAGAGCACAGTCATACTGTTGATTTTATTTACAAGTTATTCTGAGTGTGATGCCATTTTAATTAATGGTTTTCACAAAAGAGAAGCCCGTAATCAATTAGGGATATATAAAAAAGCATTTTAAAGAAAAGGCAATCAAGAAAACTTTTCAGAAAATCAACTCCTTTTCAGTGAATGGTGTATTGATTTTACAGCTTCACATGCATATTGTGTCACTTAGAGAAAATGTCTCTTCCAAATGCCTGCCTACTCTTTGTGAACATGCATCTGAAAACCTAAATAGTTTGCCAAGGTCTAGCCTAATTTATTTACATTACAGATTGTCAACAGCAGTAGGTGGCAATCACCATGGGACCAAAAAAAGGCAGTTTGAGAGCAAATATAAAATAAAGAATGAAGATGGCATTTTTGTACAAGATCAAAATGGTTTGTGAATAAACTGGACTGAAAACCAAATATTTGGGATTTACTTTGACTTTTATTAGGCAATTTTGAGTGTGAAACTATTTTAGTCTTAATAGGTTTTGCTATTTAGGAAGGCTGTGGAATTTTAGGAGAGAATGGTGCTCTTTTAAGATAGTGTGAACTCTGTGCTCTATTTGCCTGAGGAATGAATGATTTGATAGTCTAAGTGATGGGCACAGAAAGTTCTACATTGGCAAATAAAGTGAATGTGAAGCTGTCAAGATCCAGGTGCAATCCTACTGTGACATCAAGGACTGCCTGGGTTATGTTCTTTGTCATACACTTTAGTTTTACATACCCCTGTGAGGAGGAGGGAATAATTGGACTTGATGAACCCTTCAAACCCTTCCTTGGGATCCTCCCAGCTGGAGCTATTCAGTGGTTCATACATGGAGAAACTGAGACAGACTGATGACGGGGGTGACAGGGCACTACCAGCGGGACTGTTGCACTTGGCTGAGTATCAGATTTCATAGCAGCAGAAATTACTGAGACCAGAAGTTTCTCCATGCTGTACGTGGTCAAACCCAGGATGTCTGAAACTTCTTGTAGAAATGGAAGAAGACATGATACAAATATCTGCTGTACATAAAGGGGGCTTCCAGTTCCTAGAGGGGACTTACAAGAAGGCTGGAGTGGGACTATACACAAGGGCACGTAGTGATAGGAAACAGGGAATGGCCTTACACTGAAGGAGGGTAAATTTAGATTAGTTTTAGGAAGAAATTCTTTACTATAAAGATCCTTAGAAATGTCCAAGGCCAGGCTGGATGAGGCTCTGAACAACCTAGTGAAGATGTCCCTGCCCATGGCAGGGAGTTGGAACCAGATCATCTGTAAGGTCCCTTCCAACCCAAGCCATTCTGTGATTCTATGATAACTGGAATCAGATATATGAAAATGGGGCACAACCCCTACACCAGTTTAAGATTCTGGCATCTAAGATGTCAGCTATGCCAAAATGGGCTATTTTCCTCTTTTGCAGACTCATAATTTCATTTCTAGATGTACAGAGTTACTCTAACCTTTCAGTGCTGGTAGATATTTCTCTGAGGATATTTTAAGTAAATTAAAGTTGAGGAGTGGAGCAACGTAGATGAGGTGCTCCAAAGGAAAACTCCTCAGTACCACAGCTGGTGGATAAAAGAAAAATGAACATAATTTACTCTTTTTTCTTTACACCAAATCAGTACTATATTGTGAAGATAGATACCCTATACTGTGGGCAAAAAGCCAAAAAAACTCATGTGTGCTCTGGTTCTCACTGTAAGGGACAGATCTGCAGGCTTAATGCATGGGTTAGCTTAGAGGCATGTCAAAGAATTATCTCATTGGGAAATGGAGGGTTGGGGGTTTTTGCAGAGCATGCAGTTTTGAAACCATACCACTCAACTTCCGTGGTCCTTTTTCTCTCAGCCTCACAACATAGGTTCTATACTCTTCTCACTTTTTTTTATCTACTGTAAAGAGAAATGTAACTCTGCATTCTTTGGCAGGCTCATTCCTGAGTTATACTCTGGAGTTACAAAGTGAATGACAACCCAATATGAAACATATGATTGTACAGAGTGAATTCCATATTGGCCTGCACCCTGCATAATTGCCTTGAAGTCAATCTAAGCCATGCAAGCTATTGCAGATTTTTTTACACGGAAGAAAAAAAAAACAAAATTAAAGAGCCCATGTCTAGCGTTGTGTTTTATCCCAAGCCAAATGCGTAGACAGCTTGCATTTGCCAGCCTTCTCAGAAAGAGCCTAAAGGGACCTGTTTGCCAACATTTGATTCCCTGGCAGTAAGCTTTTTGTATTTCCATTAATTAGCCAGCTCAGGGTGTTTGCTGTTTCTCTGTAATACTCTAGCCAAGGCCAGACTCTACGGACAGACATCAGAAAAAAGTCACTGACTTATAGAAATCCAATGAAGAATTCCGTCTTCAGTGCTCAGAGGATTGGAACAGATTCACCGAAGAGGGGAGTCCAGGAACACAGATTTTAATGTATGGTTTTTATCAGAGCTTAACAGTCCTTTAGTGGCATTTGTTTGACTTGCCAAGCAGAAGGTAATGGTTTCATCTGTATCAGGCACTCAGGCAGAGCAGATTGCTAGATACCATAAACAAATATGCTACAATGAAAGCATACTTTAATTTGTTAGTAGCAGGGCTAATTTTGTGTCAGAAAAGTCTGAAATATCAGCACTGGTTTAATGGAGCTATAGATGCCTAAGCACACACATTTTAAGATGCAAACATCTTCTTACACACATCTGGAGCTGAACTGCTGAGCTAGCACCCAACAACACTCTGCTGTTTGTGACATGGATTGAAATGAATTGAAATGTCCTGTCAAATAATCTTGAAGAATGCAAGTTGTAGTAAAAATATTAATATATTTAAGAAAAAAAAATCAATTTTGATTTTTGTTTATCAGAAGTTAATTCTTTCTAAGTCATTAAATATTATCTCAGTACATTGAAACATCGAAAGCAATATGTACCCAGGATAAAAAGATTCAGAAATGTTTTGCAAAACTATTGAAATGCATGCAAAGCTTCTTCCAAGATTGCCAAATCTAGTGTGCCCATTAAATCCACAAAATTTCTTCACAAACTGGTAAAGTTCATTGACTTTCACGAAAACAGTAGGTTGCTTTCTACATTGTGAAAGCATACCTGCTAACATTAATGATATGCCTGTGCTATGAGGTTTTCAATGACTGTTACCTGAACAGCCATGGCCCCTCCAGAGGAATAAATAGAGAGAAAAAATACATCTTGACAGATTCAGAATCTCTTAAAAATAGTTGGAGTGAAATAGCAGTTTCTAAAAGACTTTTAAAACAATCAAGAGAGAAAATTTATTCTGGTCCAGTCTTCCCAGTGGTTCTGTGAAAAAATACTGTGCTTAGTACACTGTATTTCTGGTTCCAAAGCAGAAAAAGGGTTTGCTTTGTAACAACATTTGTATTGCTCTGAATGCACACTTTTAAATACCTGCTATAGTTTTTCTAGTAATCAGATATTCAATCAAAAGCTGCTTTTTCAAGACATTGAAAGAGGAGCATAGCATTGCATGGTGCAAATTGTTTTGATTTCATGCAAACATTGCATCCAATATGTTGCAATCTTGATTCCAATTGTTCCAATAATTATATTCTCATGAATTTACTGCAGCTGGTGTCTGGCTTATTGTAATTTTTTTATTCTTCCTCCCCCCCTCCCCCCAAGAAGTTTTACAGGCAAGAGTGAATTTAAAACCACAACAAACAATCACATAACTTTGTGAGAACAGCAATTTTCTGAACAAAAAAATGATATTTCAAATAGGAGGAGTTAACATCATTTCACCTTATTGTGCACCTGCCTGAGAGATAGAGATGAAAAGCAATATACAGAAGCATACACCATAACAGGTCAATAGACGAACTAGTATTTTGACTTTGACAATGACCTGCAAAAGCGTTTCAAAAGGAAATATAAGACCTTTATGACACACCTAATGAAATACCACGTGCACAAATGGAAATTTCCCATATTGTCATCCTATTGCTCATTGAAATGTATGTTTTTGAGGTAAAACAGGTGCATGAAATCAATAGAGAATAATTAGCAACCATCCGAGACCTATTCAAGATAAAGCACTAAAATTAATTGTCTTTGATTTAAAGGCAATTTGTATCAATTTAAATAAAAATTAAAATTCAAAGCTTTCATTCCTACAAAAAACAGTGAATAAAAAGAAAAATTTTATTAAACTCTGTAATGGTCACTTAACCCTAAGTATTTTTTGTCTTTCTACACTTAATTTTCCTTCCCTTTGAATGTGCTGTTATCAGCAGCACCCTCCTTTGATGACTACCAAAGTCCTGTCCCTCGAGTCCAGCTGAAGTTGCAGAAACCTTTATCAAGTTCAGGGACAATGGCCTGAGAGAAATCACTGAGCCTTTTGATCTTTTTGATTTTTCTTCTTTTTTATTAAGATTTAACTGAGCTTTGTTTCAGAGTAGCGGACTGTGAAACTAGGATAGGGACATTAGACTTTGCTGGGAAAAATATATGTATGAAATATTACTATGACAAGGTTGTGTGGATAGTTTGTGATGTGTGAAATGAAATCCCTACTCAATGTGCCTAGGCAATGCAATTAGTGCTATCTTGGTCAGGGACTTCATGTTAGAAATGAAAAGACTTGTCCAGAAAAAAAAAAAAAATAGCACCCTAAAAAAATTGCAAAATAAAAAAATCCTTAAGAGATCAAATCTGATTTATCATTTTTATGCATGTATACTGAGTTAAAATGAAGAGTTATTTCAATAAAATTTTGTGGCTATGTTCTGAATACCTAGTAAATTGCTGATAAGAATAGTAAGTGCAGAAAATAATTAACTTGGTCTGGAATTCAGTCACTTTGTGGAAATGAGAAAACTCAAGGTGACTAGGAGGTTCTCATTCAAGTCTTCCAGTAGAATATACAATCTTAACAGAGGAAAAAAACCACACAATAGAGGAATTTTTAATTACCACCCTCCAACCAAACAACAACAAAAAGCAAAAATCAGCCCCACAAACAAACCTAAAAAAACCAACCTTGATATTTCTCCCAGACAAAGCAAAGCAGACAGTACTAGGCTGAAATGACTTTATCCTGGAGACATAAACAAAACTGGCAATATGTTTTCCCTGCTGAAAATATGAGTTTTGTTTCTTCCCTTCCAAAGATGAAATGCCATCTTGTTTTCCTCTTTTGCTCCAATTTGTAACAAAGGAAAATTCTGTTCAAAATTGCACTGGTGGTTAACAAAAAAGAACAAAACAAAACAAAAAAACCTGTCTTTCAGCCAAGCACTGCCTTCAGAAACTATACAAACAACTCATTGAGACTGAAGCGGACAGGTTGATTTAGCTATTAGTCTTTCTCATAACCTTAATATTATTTAGAAAAGCTACATATTCCTGGCTTCAGTGGTTTGAGTGGTTCATAAAGTTTTGTTCTGACCCTGTGCACAGACATGAAACCCATATTTATAATATTATGTCCTTGCTGTAAATACAGTTTAAAACTATATAAAAAATACTAAAAGCTTCTAACAATTTAAGTCTGTGTCAGAAATGTGCCTGAATCAATTTTTAGATGAAAACAGCACAAAGATTGCACGTGGTAGGAAAACCCATGGACTCGGGAAGGTTCCTAGGCACTGGAGTGTGTTGCAGGGTCATTAAGCTGTTAATATGTTATTTGGCATGAATTTTGCCAGCCTTTCTATACAGTTCTCCAAGAGAGTTTGGCTGTCAAAATATTCTAAAGGTGGTTCCAATAGTCAGTTTCTACACAGCCTCCTTGTATCTAAAGCCAAGTCATGGTACTTAGCCTTCGTGTCAGGAAACATTTCTGGGCACATTCAGTTTGCTAGAAGCCAAAATATCCTGACCTTTGGCTGCCCAGATGTGTGTGTTCCCTGTTTGTATTCATAAGGGTAGGCAGAAAACACAAGGCTACTAAGATTATTTCTGACTGAAAACATAAACAGGTTCAAATGTATGATAAAAATCAAATTAAAAACTGAAAGCATTGAAAAAAAAAGGTCTCCAAAAGCTGAATCTCTAGTCATTTGCAAGGCAATCCCTTGACTTAGTCCCTATGGCAGTCTGGAGGGACACATAACCAAAGAAGTAAATCAGAAATCCAGGTTGGAACTGGTCTGGAAAGGAAGGATATATTCCCCGTTCATCAGAACATCTTAAAATAAGAACTAGAATGAATAATTTCATTCAGAGGGTTTAGATTAGATGGAGAGAACATGTACTTCACTCAGAATAAAGAGTAATTTTTGTACTGTGCAAGCAATGCATTTCTGTTCCTACATGTTTGTACTGTTGTCAGTGACATAAAATGAAAAAATAAACCTGGAAACCATAATACAGATTCTTAGAAAGATAAATTAAATTCCCTTTACTTTAAAACTTTTAAATGCAACATCATCCTACCTGTTTCATTCTTTTGCAGGGTCTTCTCAGACCCCAAAAATAGAAATTAACTTCTAAAAGGCATGTTTTCTTTACTGTATATTTCCAAGTTCAGAAGATCTCTGATTCTTATTAAAATATAAAAGTGCATTATTACTACTAATAATTCCACCTTATTACAAGTATAAAGAGCATTGTAGTCTTTAGATTAACGCAACTTCTTTGTCTGTTTGGAGTCTTTGAACTAGTTGCTAGATCTCAGGGATGGTGTTGAACTAGTACAAACTACTCTCCATCTTGACTGGATCTTCAAGATGCTATGAAAATATCTATCACCAGGAAGTAAAAAATAGCAATATTTTTTAGATTTAATGAAATGGAAAAGACAGAACATGACATAAAGAATGGCAGGGGCAGGTGTCTGGAAAAAGTAATTGAATCATAAAATGGTTTATGTAGGGGACTTTCAAAGACCACCTCATTCCACCCCCCTGATGTGGGCAGGGACACCTTCCACTCGACCACATTGCTCAGAGCCCCATCCAGCCTGGCCTTGAACACTTCCAGGAATGGGGCATTCAAAATTTCTCTGGGCAACCTGTGCCAGCATAGCACCACCCTCACAGTAAAATTTCAAGTAGGAATAGCTGGTTGACAAAAGATTACCAACCGTAACATAATACAGGTTCCTACTGAGGCATATTTACTGGGAAGCTGAACAGATCTTTTCTAAATAACAGTTTGTAACCTTGTGACCTTTTCCTTCTTTCCATTCTCATTCCCCTTAAATTATCATTCTAATTTTATCAAAGTGTCTCTCAGCAATCTGATAAATTAGAGCTACATATTGATTAAAGGAAGCATTGGTTTGAAATTCTTAGAAGTTCTGCTCTGCAAGAATTTTGTGTCTGCCAAGAATTTAAAAATTTATATGTACTCAATGAAAATTGCTCTTACACAAAGAATAAAAGATTCTAGCAATAGTTTGTTGTTGGTATTTAATTATGTTATTTGTACTTGGCAAACAAAGGTTTTGAACACATAAACTAGAGCTAGCTGAAATGCTTTTTGATTCAAACCATATTCAACAAAATTGTACTCTAAATAAAAAGTCATTTGCCCTTTTATTTTTTTCCAAAAAAAATTATGAACCTTTCTTAAAAAGACAAAAAACACTCCAAAAGGCTAACATGTGAAAAATGTTGATTTCTCAAGACCTGAAATGGTTTTGATTGTCTCTACTGTATCTCAGGGAAATCATCATTCAAGCCACCAGTCTTATAAGATCATTGCCTGCAAAAAGCATACCCATTCTATAACTGGAAAGAAATGTAATTCATCTTTTCTCTGTCTTTTGTTCTTTTTTGTTCCTTTTCTCTCCTGTAGCCTCTGTTGTAGGTTTTCACCTCATTGAGTCACATTGGAAAGCCTGGTTGGGTAGATGCTAAACCCCTTGTCCATAAGGGCACCACAACTCATAGAATCATAGAATTGCTTAGGTTTAAAGGGACCTCAAAGGTCCTCTGGTTCCAACTCCCATTCCATGGGCAGAGATGCCACTCGCTAGTCTTTTATGTATAGCTGACTGATGAAATTGCATAATGAATGACACATGACAAATAGGCATCAATCAATCTCCACTGATTCAGAAATATTCTTCTGCTTCATGTCTGCAGTTGTAGAAATCACAATAAATTATACAAATAACAGAAGCTTCCCAGGGTTAACTATTTGCAAGGAAATCTTAAGATTAATTTGTTTAATTTATTCTGTTATTCAGTCAGAGCTACAATAACACTGTAACATAAATGCTTACTTATTATAAACCCCAGTGAATTAACATTACTTGCCAAACTGATGTACTTCCAGTTTGTCCTGTGTGTTCACTAATGGTTCGAGTGTGGAAATAAGATTTGTTGGGATCTTCCTTGTGATCCCCAATCCCAAATTTGCAGTCAAACTGTGCTATCTTTACTTCACAGTTACTTTAGTGAATACCAAGTTTAACATTTGTAGGTGACTTGCAATTTTCATTCCTTTCATTTTAAATAAAGCTGTCCCCGTCAAACTGTGCTATCTTTACTTCACAGTTACTTTAGTGAATACCAAGTTTAACAACATTTGTAGGTGACTCTTGCAATTTTCATCCCTTTCATTTTAAATAAAGCTGTCCCAATCATGTAAGTTCAATAAAAGGTTATTTGTTTTCTTTCTTCTAGGTAAATAGTCTGAATTTCCTGAAATGGGTGTCAGAAGACAAATGAAAACTAAACAAAACTTTTTGTGTGAATCAAGCATAAAAAAACCAAAACCAAACCAAACCAAAAAAACCCAAAAAAATCCTAAAACCCAAATAAACAAGCAAAAACAAAAGCAAAAAACAAAACAACAAAAAACAAAAAAACAAAAAAAACAAAAACAAAAAATACCCAAACCTGCTAACACAATGAGAATTAGAGGACAACCACTCATGGGAAAAAATGGCTTTTTTGTAACTTGTGAATTGCAGGTTTGCAAATAAAGCATTTGAAGGCATCACGTCCATGACAAAATTAACTATGTGCCCTTAGATTGGCAAGGTCTTAAAGGTTCATGGTCTTAAAGGTAAACTCATAGTCTAGTAAAATAAGCCACTGGATCTGTGATAGCAGGGAGTGGAAGTCAGGACAGACAGATTTTTTTTTTTAATAGATCAAATTGTAGTGTAGGTCTTTATATTATAAATCCCTGAGGTCACTGACAATCTGGGGCTGATTTTAACTCATGCTGGAAGGTTTAACATCTCTGAGCCACCTTCCTGGTTCTCACTACATTTAGCTTTTTACCATTCAGACTCTGTTTTTTAGCTAGTTACCTCTTGTTTTCATCTTTGTTTATTAGCATTGCAAAACTTTACTCTTCCTTAGAGTGTGTTTCATGATTGTCTCTAAGGTATTTATAATTATATGAAAACAAACTTCTTCTAACAATTCTTGTTTCCAGAACACACAAAATTTTTTGAAACAGAAGGTTCCAAAGGGACTAATGTTTTTGGAATGATTTTTGCATTGCACATTTTACAACATACCTTGTTTTGTGTTGCCGAAAGATAGGATTGTCTACTCATTTAAAACATATATATTTTAAGCATATGAATGAATACATAAGAGAAAATCATAGTTTTTATGTAATTATCTGCTGTTTTAAGTTGTGTACAGGTCTAAGTTTTAAATACTATTGGAAGATTGTTTCCCATGGCATGTTGCCTGAAGTACATTTTATTTTGAATGCAGATTTAAATAAACATCTTGGTTTTTTCCCTGTAGTCTTTTAAGAAGCTGCCAGAGTTCCTAAAAAAAAACCTATTCACCTCTCTCTAAAGCTGTGAATATCTACGGAGACGCCAAAATAGCAGTAGACCATTTACTGCAGAAAACATAAGCTGAAATATTGTTATTATAATTGGAAAATTATTTGTTAAAAGGTTTGACTGAAATAAAGGTTCCTGACATAAATGTTTTGTTTTATCTAAAAGTAAAAAAAAATAAAGAACAAAAAACCCAGAAAAAAAATCAACAAAAAAACCCTAAATGTCATTATGGATCCTATAAACAAAGAAAATATATCTGAATATAGCTGTAAAAAAAATTACACATTACACCTTCAAAAGCAAAATGATGGTATAAAAAATTCAGATAGATGATTCACACACACCCACTGTTGTTGTTATGTTACCTGCCTACTTAGAAAAATATTAAAATACATAAAATATATATATGGGAATTTGTTTTGGTAGATGATGCTTGCCTGCTTGTTCCGGGGCTATTTAAAGTTCTCTTGAACCTGAAGCGTTAGATAATTTTCTAAGAAACTAGAATAGAAATAGCAGCATGTCTCTGTCCCCCTCATATGTCTTGCTCTTATCAGAAAAGCCTTGAATAAAGACTTTTTGTGTATTTTAAAATTATTCAGGAAAATGAAGTAACTTATATTTTCAAGAGCTGATCCAAAATCCACTGAAGCCTCTAAAAAGATTTAAGTGATCTTTGGATGAGGCAATAGTTGTTAGTCTGGTTGGTTCAGTGATTCATCCAGTCTATCTAATGCTCAAGACTAATCTTACTCTGCTTACTGTCTGTGTTGCCTTCTAATGGTTGTACTTTGCATAATTAGGGGACCATAATGACAAATCATGACACTTCTCAAAAGTCTTGAACTGATCTTTGTAATTTACTAAAAAAAAAGAAGAAACATAAGATTCAGTTCATATACTTTATGGTTACCAGAGGGGCAACGAGGAAGAACAGAATAAGATTATTTTCCTAACTCCACTGCTTATCTGCTCACATTAAGCAGGCCTTACAGTAGTGGCCACTGCAGTCATACTGAAGATTTTTATTTATTTTGAAGGTTTTTTCCCTGTGTAGACACTAAAGGACCTGCTGTCCTTCTGTTTTTTCAGTGGTTTGATGTTAAACTGTCCTTCACAGAATAACAGAATGAATCGGAGAGAAAGGCATCTCTGGAAACATAACAAGGTCAGCTAGGTTGATCAGGGCAACTCCAATGCTGGAGACTCCACATTCTCTTCAGGCTGCCTGTAACAGTGCTGAACATCTTTGCCTAGGTAAAAAATTAATTTAAAAATGAACTTTTTTATCACATTTAACTGATATTTTTGGTATTACAAACTGTACCCATTCTCTCTTGTCAACTATCATGGTACTACTGAGATGGTTGTGGCTTCACCTTCTTTATTGTTTCCCATCAGTATCTGTTCATGTGTTTACATTCCTTCTGAGCCTACTTTCCTCCAGGTTTAATAACCTTACTTATCTCAGTCTCTCCACAAATTAAATATGCTTCAGTCTCTAAGTCATCTTTGTTTCTCCCTGATGTACTTCATCTCATATTGCCACATTTGTCTTGTACTGGGGAGCTCAGAAAGGGACACAGAACTCCAGGTGTGTCTTACCAGGACCTCTAGCAGAGGGGAAGAAATGCCTCACTCAACCTGCTGCCACTTTTATGCCTAATACACTCCAGGAAGCTGATGTCATTGCCACAAATGGACACTGACAGCTCCTGTTCAAGTTCTCATTCATCAAGACACTCAGCTTGATCTCTGTCAAGCTGCTTTGGAATTGCTTGGTTCTCAGCTTGTGCTAGTTTAGGAGACTCATTATCCTTGTGACCAGGATTTAACATCTTCCCTTCTGTGAACCTGAGGTTTGTGTCAGGCTATTTCTCTAACTTCCAGGTCCTTCTGACTGAGAGCGCAATAATCTGGTTTATCAACCTCTTCTTCCTACCTTTTGCCAAGTAATTGTGGTCTTGTTAAGACAACTTTTTAGAAGATTCAAGTATTTTGGTGTTGTAGGATACATAAGTGCTCAGAAAAATATTTTGCATGTTATCTGGATTGCATGAATCATAAGTTTTCAAGACCAATCAGCCAAGTTTAAGAAGCAAGACTCATGACACTTTATCAGCACTGCTCTAATCACAATTCATATTGGTTTGAGGGTAAATATATCACTTCAATGAGTTTACAGATTTCTTAATGGGTGTTTTGTAGGAACAAAAATTCTGTAAGATAAATATCTCTATAAACCTACCATTATAAATGTGTACTAATGTATACAGCAGAATGAATACATTTACAAAAATCTGCCACTTGTATTCCTCTATCTCTTTTTTCACTTTGCTTTTTAGTATGGCAAGGCAACCAGATTGAATAACCCTGTAACGCTGTTTCCTTCTATGATCTTTACTCTGTGTCTTTTATTTTCACATGCATTCATACATACTTGAAAATGCTCATAATTATAATGCTACAACAATATATCTTTTGAAAATGTGTTGCATTATGAAAAATATGGAAATGTATAACAAGAAAGGTTGAGTGCTGTGGTAAGTAAAAAATTATTGTGAATATTGATGGCATTAGCCACAACCCTTTTTCCCTGAACATTTTTTGAATATACTTATAATAATTTGAAGAGCACTCAAGATGCAGAAGATCAAAACTTGGTCCTAGCTCCACTGATTTAAAAGCAAGGAAACTGTACCATATTCAAGTGTTCTTGATGAAATAGCTGAATTTTAATTTGGTTTCCAAATACAAAAAATATGTTTCACTAGCAACCTGTAAGGGTTTTGTCTTCATACTCCTTTGATTCGTTTCTTCAAAGTATGCTTAGTTATGCATTCTTTTATAAATGGAATCCCAGCTCATTTTGTGTTTCTCATTGGGATATCATTTAAGCATAAGTCAAGCTCTGCCATGTGCAGTCAGACAGTTTAATAGAAAAGATTACTTAAATACCAAAATAACTGATTGAAATAAAGCCCTTGTGGATTCTTCAGTAAATATTTTTACAGCATTACATACACCTTATAATGCTTTGTTAATAACTGTAGACATTGATGGCTCTGGTACAGATTAGGTTCAGCAATCCAGGCTAAAAACTGTGGACAAAATAAATTCCTAAGACCAGATGTCTGTTTACATAGACCAGATCCTTTATTTTCTCTTATTTCTTTTATGTTCATTCATTATTGGGATCTGAAATATCACTTCATTTTTTTTTCATTCCTTCCTGAACATGGGAATTTCTGCTTTTCTAGGTCATTAACCTAATGCCAAGCCCACTTGCTAGCCCATACAAAGAATTGCAAAGTTGCCCTACAATTTTTGACTGTAGGGAAGAGTAAAATTCATACTGGGGCATGTGACAAAAGATGACTGGTAAGAACACAGCTACAGAGTAAGCTGTGTACAGGATGTGCAAGTACTTCAGCTGGTTCCAAAAGTACTGCCACCTGAAAACAAAATCAAAAGCTGCAGCCAGCTAAAAAGGAAATTATTGAGCAGGGTTATCCATGCTGATTTTGGTGCCGGTGAATGCACTTTTCAGAACATGACCTATTGAGTCTTTTGCTGGAAAAATTGTCAAAATATGCCCTTACTCTTCATGTTTCTAGGTTTCCTTTCAAATCTTCCATTATCTTTTATGTGCAGAAATTACTATGGACAACCAACAAAAGAAAATTACTGTTTTAACCAAGAAGAAAAGGTATATCCACTGAGGATGTTGGTGGACAATCAGCTGAATACTGGCCAGCATGTACCCAGGTAGTCAAGGAGGTCAGTGACATCACTGCCTGTATCAGAATAATGTGTCCAGCAGGACATGACAGTGGCCATACCCCTGTACTGGTCAGTGGTGGAGCTGTACTTCAAGTTCTGTGTGCAGTTTTGGGCCCCTTACTGCAAGGAAGACACTGAGATGCTGGAGTGTGTCCAGAGAAGGGCCGTGGAGCTGGCAGAGGGTCTGCAGCGCAAGTCTGATGAGCAGCAGCTTAGGGAGCTGGGTTCAAGGGGCCCTTAACACTTTCTACAATCATCTGACATCAGTTCATCTGTCTAGGTGGGGGTTTGCCTCTTCTCTCAGGCAGCAAACAATACAACAAGAGGAAATGACCTCAAGTTGCACCAGGGGAAATTTAGTTTGGATTTTAGGGAAAATCTCTTCACTGAAAGGTGTGTCAAGCACTGGAGCAGGCTGCCTAAGGAAGTGGTGGAGTCACCGTTCCTGGACGTATTCAAAAACATGAAGATGTGACACTTGTCGGCATGGTTAAGTGGTGGACTGGGCATTTTTGAGGTAAACAGTTGGACTTGATGATCTTAGATTACTTTTCCATCCTAAACGGTTGCAATGATCCTGGGATTTTGGATATTATAAGGTTGTGAGGAATATGGTAAAAAATAGACAATCTTATTTATATCTTCAAGGTATCTGAGATTTCTCTTTCTTTCAGGTGATACCTAATCATATACTTTCAGTTACAAGACTTAAAAACTACTTAATAACTACCTTGGGATTTTTCTTTTTTTTTTTTTGTTTCCTTTGGTTTGTTTGTGCTGCCTCCCATCTTACCCTTGGAGACTGAAATGACTTTGAAATGATTTTCACAAGTACCTTTGGATGTTCCCAGTACGGCAGAGAGTTTAAGAGAAAAGACCTTTGATTCTCTAGAGAGCAAGAGAAATGATGGTTCAATGACTGTGTGAAAGTAAGGTGAAAGATCATGACAGCCTTTACAGCTGCCTGATGAATTTTGGAAATCTTTATATGGAAACAGACATCATAATGCATGCACAAAGGAAGAAGAACAGAAAATAAGAGCTGCATAATTTCTGTACAAACTTTGTAGGCACCTCAGAAAGCATTGAAATCTTCTTTTATATTTGGACCTCATAAGTTCAAGAAGGAAGGGAGACACACAGCTACCAAGACAACGATTATTGCTAATGAGTTTGGATGAAGTCTCATGAAAATGTTGTGTTCTGAAAAAGTATAGGAGGAGAACACATTATTTACTTTCTACTGGTATTTTTCTGATGGTAATTTTTATGATGATACAAACTTATAGCTCACACAGTACCCTATCTTCTGTACAAAGACAACTTCAACTTAGCTTAGGAAAAGCTGGGTCTATGAAATCTGCTTGGAATGAATGAGAAAACTGTAAATGTATAATTGTATACATAATATTTTCTGCAATGATTACCTCAATGTTTTTGGCTGAGTTAATAGAGGAATAAAACTATAGTGATGTAGATAAGAGAGAAAATTTTGATTTCTTAATTTTATTACTAATGTAATATAAGGGATTGTCATGCTGATATAACAACAGTAATGCAATAATTAGAACTTATATAAACTTAATAAACATGAATAATTTAAAAAAAATTAAAATGCTGTTCTCTTAGGTGTTAGCCACATTTAGCTGCAAAATTTTGGAAAAAAAAGGAATGTATACAGACAACAGATGGAAATAAATAAATAAATATGATTCTTTGAAGTTCTCCTCAAGGCTAAATTTAATAAATCAGACAGTAAATACAGATGAAGTTAGCAGACTTATAGTGATTTTTTTCCTATTTTTCCTTATTTTATATCAGTATTGGATACATTAGTTTTGATTTGATATGAAAGTACTCATATTTGCTTACCCAAGTCACCTTTTGACTTCCTTTAATAACTCCCATATACATAACTAGTTAGATATTAATTTTGCTAAGTAGTAAGTGCTTAATTGGCTTTATCTAATTTGGGTGTAATCAGACACTCAACAGAGCAGAGGATTCTTTCAACCAAAAGGTCTCCTAAAGAAACGATTGTCTCTGCTTCAGCAGCAGCCTCATTAGGAGTGCACTGAGAAAATTTCCTAGTATGGAAATGGACTAGTTAGCCTAGAAAATCAAAGAAAACATTTTAAACGCTTTCTTATTAGAAAATTAGTGTCCCTGAGCTGAAACCTGCAGTCACAGCCAAATAAACATTTACAGTAGTTGCAATCCCATTTCCTATAGAAAAAGCAAGTAATTTAAAGTATCTCTGAATTCTCATTTAACTTGAAGTTGTTTAGCGGCTTTGGCCCAGGAAAAATCTTATTTTCTCTAATATACTCTTCTGTAGAACAATTTCATTATTCTAGTAGAACTTCTTCCCATTTTACTTGCAATGGTGGGGTTCTTTTAGGTTTTAGTTACTTAACATCTCTGCTGTAAAATGAAAACTGCCATATAGAGTGATGTAGAGATGCCTAGTAATAGTACCAGAGCCTGCAGAAGTGTCAGTTTGAGCAGGTCAGGGAACAAGGCTGTTTCAGCTGTGTTAAACTGTTATAGTTGTCTTCACACTGTCCTCTTTTAATGCAAGAATCATCTTTTTTTACATATAGAATTGATAAAAAATATGGAAAGGCAATGGACTGAAAAATTATACAATACTTTTGTTAAATTGCACCCCCTAGCAAAAACACAAAAATGGGCAAAAGTTGGTTCTGGAGCAATGCATATTCCTTGTTCTGTGAAAAAAAGGAACAAATTTAGATTTGAAAATTCCATTCTAGGTTCAGTTTTAAACCTCACAAAGCCTTCAGCAGCTGAGATAATCAACTGAATGCTTCTGTAGTTCTTGAACATGTAAGACTAGAATTTCTGAATGCAAACTTCGAGCCCTGATGATACTTGACAGGGATAACAGGATCTACTTTATTCCCTGTCTCAGAAGAAAGCAGTGTTAGTACTGCCCATTCAGCCTGAGTACCCACCTCTGACATAAGAGAAGTGGGAATGAAATTTCAAAATCCTCAAAACTTCTGAAATGCTTGAAATGCTTAAAGTATCATGTGAAATACTTATTGCTACCCTACACAGGTTTGTTCACTGTTTATTATGCTCTAAATACTGAACAATGAAAATTCCCCTTAGGTTAGTCCCTAGGATATTAAATACATATATATATATATATATATATATATATATAAAATAGAACTACTTATGCATACTTATATAGTCATGCATAGCTCCAAGACACGAGGAGAATGATGTGAGGGAAGTGAGAAAAGTCCTTTCAAAACAAGAGCAGAAGTTTGTATATTTGTGCATTCTGTTTTACTGTGTTGCATAGTATGTCACTGGAATGGAATCTAAGAATAAGACACATACATGATGATGTTTTCACAGTATATTTCCCTAGTGCTTTGAATAACCTATAGCTTGCAGCGTTTTGAGCTAGTGCTAGCTTTTTTTTTTTTTTTTTTTGTTAGATCTGGAGAGATTCCTTTTCTTACAAATTTAGTTGCTTTTAAAACTTTTTTCAACACTAAATACTGACACAGGTTTCTATGGTACTGAGTTTCACAGCTATGCTATATATTTTGTAATGGCATATCTGTTTCTCTTTAACTTGACTACTGAGTAAAATCACCTAGATTTAGCTATTTTGTACCCACATTTCTCTATTCATTATGATTTCATGATGCTCTATCATTCATATACTCCATGGGCTCATCCAGTCTGAAGGACTGTGGTCAATTTAGTCCCTTTTGACTGTTCACTGCTTACAACTAGAAGCTATTTAAACTTGGGGTTCACTCAATCCCTTTAGCTTTATCTGAATTTACAAAGAGACATGAAGCATCTGCAATATCTGTTGCAAAAATGAGTTCTGTAAGGCACAAGCAACCAGGGAATTTTATTGTATTACGAAAGAGAAATTGCAGACACTGGCAGATGCATAAATACAGATAATAATGTATAAAATAGACAAAATGATACCCAGACATAAAGACTGTGCAAGCAGATTAAATAGGACTTCAAAATGCATCACATAGTTCATAAGCTTTCTAAGGCCAGCTAGACCTGATCTGCTGTGCAGATAGCTTACTCTTTTTCTTTGTTCTGTCTTAAAGCAGTTTACATTAATTAGAATACAGACACACCTTAGCTTGAAAAGCAAATAATTTCCCTGTGATGATTCTTATTTAAAAAAGAAAGAAGTATTTTATTCTTTTTTTTTAAATTTTGTGGCCAAATTTCACTCTAACTCTTAGAGGGAAGTCCTGACTTTAACACCTTAGCCGTTCTTGCAGGTTAATGGAATGCAATTCAAGAGCAACAGAAATATATTTATTGCTTTGAATCTATTGAAAAATAATGCAGTTTGTCTTTTTCTGTACTGCTCCTAACCAAAACATTGAAGAGTGGACACTCAATTTTGAGCCATGTGGTGAGGCACTTTTTGAGAGACTTGGGCTGTCTTGAAGCTCACTGTGAGAATTTACCACAGCTGATGCAGTCATGTGAAATGTGCCATCTGGTAGAACTCACAATGAACTCAGAACTCTTTATTAAATCTTCTCTTTGGGTGAAAATCAGAGATATAAAACTTCAAAAGGACTTATAAATCATAACAGATTTAAATATGACAGGAGGATTGTTAAACATGATGATCATGACAGGATTTAAGGGCACATTTATAGCCTAATCAGATATATCTCAAGAGCTAAATAAGATGGTGTAGCTGTAATATTTCTATTTGGGATTGTTGACTTGATTTGTAGATCACTCATTGAATTTGTCTACCTTTGAGAAGGCAAAGAAATGGCAGAGGAGTCTGTAGATTTTTAGATCCACTTTGGAATGAGTCAAATGTTTTAGAAATAATTTAAATGAAATGTGATCTTTAAAATAAAACTCTGTAAAATAAAACACAGTCCTGAAGATTTATTCTGAAGATGTATAAATCATAATGGAAGAAACTTTTAAGAAAAACATGCTCTGAAAGTGTTTAATATGTAAATGTTCCTGTGTTTAAAACTATCTGGCTTGCTTCTGCAACCATCTCTTAGTCTGACACAAAAAATAAACCCTCTAAAGTTTATACATTTCTAAAACATGTATGGTACCTCACCTCTGATACAGCCCAAACTATGAATGCCTGCTGCAATAAAACTTAAATTATGCATTAAGCCTAAATTATTAGGACATAATTTCACTTAACAATAATAAAATATTTTGAATGTTTGAGTACAGAGACTAAATAATCTTTGACCACTTCTGAAAACAGTTTTTGATGCCATTGCTACGAGGGTTTGCAGACTTTGCACACAACACATTAATGATTCTATGATTCTGAGGCTCAGTAGAGTTATGATGAAATGGGTGGCCTAAGGAGAGTTTATGTCACCATGCATTCATTCTAATTAATCTCGTGTGGCACTCTGGTCAAATTACTTTATCACAGTTTTTCTTCTCACTTTTTATTTATTTCATTAATTTGAAGAGAAAATCTCTCATTCGTTAGGGCAGAAACTGTATTTCATGCACACCTTGTCAGGACAGAAATGTTCACACTCAAACCAAGAATCAACAGTAGTATTTAGCATTTTGCATTCAACTGAGCTTTGAAATGGGTCATAATCTTTGGCTGAGGAATTATTCTGCTACAGCAGATACACTTTCTGCAACAGCAGATAATTCTTATCTTGAACAAGTTGTGATGTCAGCCAATATTATCATTATCACACGTCAAAAATAGGAGATAGCAGAAAGAAAGAAATTTAAAAACAAATAAACTGAACTTCAAAAGTGTAACAGAAGTTTGAAAGAGTAATTATGGGGCTCTACAGTCAATATTGCTTCTGTACATCTCAGCTGGTTGATTAGCTGGCAAAAGTACTTTAAACTACTCCTGTCATTTTAAATTTACAAATATTTTTCTTTCCTGGTGTAGTTGGCATTTCTTCATTTGTGTTTCAAATTTTTTTTTTTCTACTGAGATCCTAATTTAGCAAAATAATTAATTCTAGACAAAGGATTAAGCAGAATATTAACTTCTAGCTTCGTTAATAAGCAAGGAAAATGCTTCTGTGAAAATGTTTGTAAGTTGAACTGAGTGGGAAATAGTTTCAAACAATGATCCCTGTAGCCAGTTAGTCTGGGCTTGGAATAAAATCCAAACCATTCAGGGCTGGCAGTAGACATACAGAAATAGTCTTGATTCCAGTGGTCTGGACTCCCATGTCAGAGGCATCAAATATGCACTCAAATCCTTGCTTAAAATAAAAGGAAGAAAAAGAAAAAAAAAAAAAAGAATAAAAGAATAAAAAAGAAAAAAAATGTTTTCAATTGACTTGCATTTAAAGCAGAATTTCAGATTTTTTACAAAGCCTAAACTAATGTGACTTAAGGAAAATTATAATAAAATTAGTACATAGTCCCATTCAAGTATTCCATTTTATATTTAATTACCATAAAACAATGTTGCTCATCAACAGAAACACAAATATCTACCTCTTTATCTATATTTGGACTGAGACTCATAGAGTGGATGAATTAATGCCTCAAGAACTGGTTCTTAAAATGCACCTGGACACAGAGAATTCCCAGCCAAGCAGTGCTTGGAGAAAGAGCGGCATCTCCCAAGTGCAAGCACATTATTATTGTCTGTGCATATTATTGGCAGATATTTTGTGATTACCTCTTGCCTGGCCTTTCCTGACTATGTGATTCTGAACTGAAACCATTTCACAGTTAACATGTCATCCAAAGAAGATACAAAAAGAAAAAAAAAATAGTGGATTAGTCATATTTTCTATAAACAGCAAAACCAAGAAAATCTGTGAGAAAATTCTAAGTGGTTGACTTCGTTCTGTGAGGAAATTATATAAACAAAACTCCATGATAAAGTAGACAAAAGAATGCCATGGTCAATCTACAATGATTGTAGCGGCCAGTAGCCAGTGAGAGATAATTTTCTACAAAATTGGTTTCTGATCCCTTAGTCCTAATCCCCAAAGAAGAATGAAAAATAACTTGTAAAGAGAACCTTGAGACTGAATAATCATAGCTTTGATACTAAACATAATGAAATGAATAATTACATTTGTAGATGTATCACTTCTTACAACTTAGCCATGTCCCTCCCTGCTAGGTACCACGTCTTCCAGAAATGCTAATTTTTAAGGTTTTTTTAGCATGGTCTGTGTCAGGGATGTGATTATTTCAAGCTGTAGGATGAAGGATTTGCAAAACATTGCCATGCTGAAAGGTGTGATTGTAGCATTAGAGGTTGAAATTTTGGAGCCTATGGTAATCAAAGAAAACTAAAAGAAGTATAAGAGTCTAAATATATTTTGACTATGTGGCCAAGCTGCTATGAAAATATGAGAGTTTAGGGTTCCGTTTTTTGGGGGTTTTGTTTTTTTTTTTAAATGTCTTAATTGGGTGACTTGAGAAGTGGGCGCAGTTCAGTGGCAATATCCACAGAGAAAGAAGAAATGTCCCTAGCTGATTGATGTTTTGCACTGGCTTGCAAAGCACAGCTGGTGTGTTTAAGTCTTTGGCTTGTTGGATTGAAGAGCCATGACTTTCAGCATGATCCCGTCAGTAATTCCCACTGCTGGCACACACAATGCAATAGAGCAGAGGAACGAGCTGTAATTTCTGCAAGTTTTTAAAAACAGTGACAACCCATCTTACAGAAAGTGTGAACACCAAGTACTTCTCACAGGTTTCTGAGTAAACCTTCATATAGTAAGTATCTCCAGACCAATCCATAGAATCAGTCTTCCTTTCACTTCTGTTGAATAAAATAAAACTCTCTTCTTCCTTTTACAGAATGGAAAAGAAAAGAAACTGGGCCATTTGTCCAACACCACACACCTTTAGCCACTGAAGAACTTTGTAATGTGGAGGGAAAGCTTCTTTTTTCTGACAGGGTAACAGACACCTTAAATTAAGTAAAGAAATTTTAAAAAATGCATGTGGATATCAGAAATAAAATGAAACAAGAAAAATATGCAGTCTTTAAAAAGATATTTAAGAATTAGAAGTATCGTTAAATAAGAAAAGTAGCCTGGGGCTTTGTCATCAAGGCTATGCTTTATATATGCAGAGATAAGTGAATAACTTAAAACAGTGGTAAACTGTGATAGCTGCAATCTCTGTCTTGATTTCCTTAGCATAAGAAGTTTTTGTTACAGCTGAATGCATTAGGAGCCAAATGAAGTTGTATAAATTGGCATGACCTTACTGGTGTCAAAGCGTGATGTTACTGACATCAAACAAAATTCAAGGGCAAGTACAACCTGCTTAGTAAATTATGTGATTATCTGTTCCACAGAGCATTACTAGTAAATGGTTAGATGAGCAGTGAATTGAAAGGTAGTCCTTTTCATAATCTTGAAAGTATAAAATATCTTTCTGATGATTGTTAATCAACAAATTAGATATTTCTCAATCAGATATAAACCAATGACATTACAGCCTCATATCACAGTCTTCTGCTTTACAAAACATTTTTGTAAGCATTGTGGGAATCAGCATTATTCTGAATTTTTGTTGTTAATTTTTGTCAGACTTAAAATAACTCATATAAAGAGCTGCATGGCAGAACCTCTTTTAGTCCACTATAGAAACAAAAATCAGATTGGTGGGAAAAAAAAAAAAAAAAAAAGTAACAAAAGATGTCTCTAAAATGTGAGCCCCAATACTACCAGTGAAGTTCTTAAACACAAAAGATTTTAAAAGAAAATTAATTTAATGCCTCCACTAGATATTTTTCACAGTAGAACAAGGGGTTTTTTTGTCTCTTAATCCATCATAATAATTATTGTAATTTCTCATATACATTATGGGAAACATCCTGTAGATCAACATAAGATCCATCTCTATTATTTTCAGTATAGAGAAGTAGTAAGACAAGGATTTTTTTTTTTTCCCAGAGAGCTCATAATATGAGTGACAGAAGCTAAATCTATACCATTAAATTAAAAAGCACCAAGAAATATTCCCAGGCACCAGATTTCAATTGTTTATGCTGTGAAATTGTCAGAATGGTTTTAAGTGTGTTTCTGGACAGGTCCAGGCAGCACTCTTCAAAATGAACCTGAAGTATGTATCAGGAGGTAGTAGGAACCAGAGGCAATGCCCAGTCTCTGTTTTGAATTCTGACACCTTTCACAAATCATTAATACAACTTTTACAACATTAAGGAGCTATGCACAATCCAGCTTCTGCTCCCCTTGCAAGACCTGCAGAGTGAGATGGGCCAAAAATGCCTCATTGATGTCTCTATCCCTCAGCTGCATACAGCCAAGAGAACATTTTCATTTTTGCAATTGAAATCTGGGACAACAAAGTATCATTTTTTCTATTGTTCTAAATGTTTCACTTTCAAATTGATACCAAAATTCTCAGTTTCTCCATGAAGTAAAAAATTCTCATTGTTACCACATCCTTTCCTCTTTACCTGGGCACAGCAGGAAGAAGTCTTCATGGGTTCTACCCAAGTCATATTTTGCAGGGGCCTAATAATGCCTCAGAGTCCCAGGCATTCACAGGCATCCTCCAGGGTGCTCTGTTCAGGTCTTTGGAGTAGGCAATTAGAAGGATATTCATCTGGTATTTTCCATTCTTACGATCCACCTTTGTTATTTTACATAGACTGTTGCACTTCTCCCTGTTCGAACCTCTGATCAAGCTCATATTCCAACTTAGAAGTGTATTTTTAAAGGCATTTCTGCACTGTCAGTGTACTAGTGTTGTTAAACATTAATATTTCTGCAATCCATTCCCAATGGATTAGAATGTTCTTGTCCATTTATTTGTGAATTGTCCTCTCCAATTCACTGGATCTCCTCATGTTTTAAAACTGAAAAAAACTTTGAAAGTATTTTTTCTGAAAAGGAAGAAAGAGGACAAGTGTTGTAGCCTATATCTAAATATACTTCAAAATACTCGATGAAGAAGGTTACAAAGTTTGTCACAATTGTTATGTTTTTAGTGCGTTTTTTTTTTGTTTGTTTTTGTTTTCTCACTCAACTTAGTGTGGTATGCTCACTTTGGAATTCCCTGCTTTGCAGAAAAGGCTTCTTTCCTTTCTGTTTGATCGCCCAAGCCAGTAATGGTTTTAACACTTAAAAAGTGGGTAGTCTCCATGGACGAGACACAGACAAAAGGACACATTCTGAAGTTGTTAACTTAAAATCCAATTGCATGATTAATATAAAATAATGCATTTTTCTCAGCATTAGAGACAGAAGGGATTTAACTTTTTAAACTGTAATGAGATGAAGTTTCATTCTCATCTGCCATTTCCTAGTTATAACAGTTAATAGAAGGAAAACCAATTTAATTAAATTTCAAGAAGGGCTAATCCAATAATGTTTTGAAGTGGATTTACCTTGACTCCATGTCAGAAATCTTGTCCCAGATTGCCCCTCTGAAATAAATCTGATGTTAATTTTCTAGCAATTCTCTTACTGGATTCACGTAGGATTCAGACTGGAGGGTCCTGCTCATTCATCAGTTATGTTGGAGAAGCATCTGTAACTTTACAAGGACACATGGCTATGATGACTCTTCTGCTGACAAGCAATGACCCTTGCAGAGGTGCAAAAGTGGGTGAAATGGCACAGTATTTACTGCCCTGAAAATTACAGTTACTCTGTGACATTTCAGGATCTGAACTTGTATTTCTAGGCAGACCTACATGAGTCTCTATATGTTCCTCAAAATTGAGTTGCATCACTCTGTGACATCTGCAACTTTTTATACAAATAGTTTTGGTGTGTCTGGAAATAATTTCTGTACAGGTAAAAGACCTAATATTTTGAGAATTTAAAGTCCACTTGTATGGATCTGTTGGAGTGAGTCCAGAGGAGGCCATGGGGATGCTCAGAGTGCTGGAGCACCTCTGTCATGGAGACAGGCTGAGAGAGATGGAGGTGTTCAGCCTGGAGACAAGAATGCTACAATGGCATGTTAGAGCACCTTCTAGTACCTAAGGGAGATCCAAGAATGCTGGAGAGTTGCAAGACAAGGGCAAATGGCTTCAGATAGAAAGTGAGTAGATTTAGGTAACATAATTGGAATGAATTATTGACTGTGAAGGTGATGAGGGACTGGCACATTTTGCCCAAAGAAGCTGTGGAGGCTTCAGCCCTGAAAGTGTTCCAGGTCAGGCTGGAGCAACCTGGTCTACTGGAAAGTGTCCCTGCATATGGCAGGGGGTTTGGAATGAGGTGACCTTTAAGATCCTTTCTGATCCAAACCATTCTGTGATTCTATGATTCTGTATAGAATCAATATATGATCATTTTCAAAAATCTGTCTTTGCAAACTTGACATGGAAATAACATAGCTGGTTCTTCTTCTGGAAGAAAAAAAATATGTTCCTCCTCTGACCCTCTGTGAATGCCACAATACTCAAATGAGAAAAAATAACTATCAGACAGTTTGGAAGGCATCTGTGTAAGGACAATGGTTTAACACTGGCAAACAGGTTTTTAGTATTGGCTGGTATGTTAAACCATGAGGAGAATGAGAAAAAAGTCATTTTGAATCACTGAGAATGTGTGAGTGGAGCAGCAGCAGATCCCTGTGGATGGGTTACAAAGATAGATAAGATACTGATATTACTAATAAAACCTGCAGAGGAAAAGAGAAAGAAGAGAGACAGAAAAGAGAGAGGAGCAAAACAAATTTGGAGAAAGTACTGTGTACTTATTCCAATTACCATGATGCTAACAAAAAGAGGGATTTAACTGAAACTGCAAAAAACTGGAGGAAAGGAAACAGAATATGCTTGTTTGCCATTTACTCTTTTAAAGGGCATTATTTTTTTTTTTTTTTAGAGAAACCTAAACTATAGATTCATAAAAGATTAGGGTCTACAAATAATGACATTATCTAAAGACCTTCATTCACAGCAAATTAGCAAAATAATTTAGGGTTGGATTAGATCACCTGAAACAGCAACTATGCAAACATTTTCCAAGTTATTTGGCATGACAAATTTCCACCCAGCAATACCACTTATGATGGAATAATATTCAAATACTATGTATTGAATTGTTATATTGCGTATATAATACTCAAAAATAGCTGCAAATCTGAAGCACTTAGATTCTGGAAGAGAGTCTTTAAGAAAACTTTAGAATACAATAAAATAAAAATTATAGTAATGGTAGGTATGGTATAGTTGAATTTATATGAAAAATTATCATAGTATCACATGACACTGTGATTAAAAGTTAAATTTTATGCAAGATGGATGGCTTAAGTCCTATGATAGAGGGATTAAATCTGCTTCACTAACAGATTGCAAAATGCAATTGTTAATTTTGTGCAAGAAGAACTCATTACACAAGGTCACCCAATAATAGCATTCTTGTTCCACGGCTATTTAATATTCCTAGTCTTGATTTTGATGACAATATAAAAGTATTACTGATTAAGTGATGGATAGCACACAAAAAAAAAAAAAAAAAAAAAAAAAACCAAACAAAAAAAAAAAACCAAACCACTCAGTGGTATGTAAACATGAAAGACACTTGCTTGATGTTCAGTCAACCTGAACTGCCAAGCTTAATGGTCACAGTTCAAGAAAACAGGATGGTGAAGTTTTGTGTAAAGAAATACATTAGGAAATGAAGGAAAACTTAGAGATTATGACTGGCACCAAAACATTCCACAGGAAAAGGGATGGAGTCATGACTGGAGGCAACTTGAAGTGCCAATAGCTGATGCACCCAAAAGAGTGCCAAACACCATGTTGTGTGCAAATTGCTCTCTTAGAAGAATCAGGCTTTAGCCTGGGGTATCACAGAATGGTTTGGGCTGGAAGGGACCATTAAGAACACCTCATTCCAATGCCCATGCCATGGGCAGGACACCTTCCACTAGAGAAGGTTGCTCAGAGCTTGACCTGGCCTTGAATGCTTCCAGGGATCACTTCCTGAGCTTTTATTTTTGAAACCAGTAAACCATGTGTGAGTAGTATGTTCTTTTTTTTTGCATAAGAAAATGTAATATGAATTTTTTTGATTCCTTCCTTTGTTGATTATGTTGTAAGAAATATTTAAGCGGTGATTTTCAAATTATTCACAACTGTGTACCAGATGGGGATCTTCCAGATGATCTTGATACACAAAAGTTCTATTTGCAGCTTGAGATGCAAAAAGCAGATTCCATAAAAAGATGCTAAGACTCAAAATCCCTATAACAAGGAATGGATGGAATCACAACACAGAGGTGAAACAACCATTTTTTTTCAACTACTGAGCAGTATGTAGAAATCTATAGGCATAGAAATTCCATTCTGAAATATGCGTCCTACACAGTTCTGATTGCAACTTCCCCTGAAATATGTAAAAGTTACAGTGTTTCAATACATTATCTTTCACATTTTGTGAAAAATGTCCTTTGCAAAAAGTACCTATCCAAAGGAAAAAAAAAAAAAGGCAGCATAGAAGAGAGTAAGACAGGGGAATTTTCCTCTAAATCACTTATCTTTGACTTCTGTTAAAAAAGAGATGCTAAACTTCATATAACTATGTCATTTCTTCTGTTGAATAACAGACTTTTTTGTACTTGGAAGCTTTAATGATGAGTTTAAGGATTTGTTTCTTTGAAACTAAGCACCTTGTTTCCCTGAAACCTTTTCTTGAACTGACATCCCCTTATTCAATAATGCTTTTAATAGCTGCACTACAATAAATATTTTTATCCTGTGTGAACAGCCCTGAAAATCATCGAGTTTTAGAGTAATATAAAGTAATGCTTCTTATTGACTTTTATTTGTGAATTCAAAACATATACAGTAAAGTTCTTGTTATCTATTTACTGAATTTATCTTTCATTGTACTGAAATGCTTTTTAGATCGTGTGTACTGATGCTTGCACATTCCTGAAGATGACAGCAACCATAAGGTTGAAATACTGAAGACCATCAAAAAACCAAATATGAACTACTCATATCTTCAAGCACTTAGAGCATATCAAACAAGCAAGAGAAAAGAAACCATATGCACCATATGAATGAGACTTAAAACAGCACTGAAGCTTACAAACAAGAAAATTTGGGCATTGAAAGCAGATAAACTGTTTTTTTACTGAAACTATGTGTTTCAATGGAACAGATTGATTTGTAGAAATTAGGATGTCGGCTTTGTAATTTTTTAAGGCATGTATCAGTTTTCAGAAATGATGTTGGGACATCCTTTAAGAAGTGTTTGAATGATCTTGCAAATCATAAACAAATTTCAGCATTACTGCACACGAATATTTTGATCATGTGCTTTCTGATGCTCTTTCTGGTGTGTGATTTAAGTGCCTTCCTTTTGCATTGTGTATTGCTTTGTGTTTCCAAGAATATTTCCTTATGCTAAGTATCTTGAACATCAAGAAGATAACTACATACCTGTACACTGTAACTACATGTGGGACAGATAATTGTCACCATTCAGACATTAATATCTCAGGGCTCCAAACTCACTTATGAGAGCAAGCTTCTGATAATCATTTTCCTAGGGCAAGTTCTGTTTATCAGTCCTGAGATGAGTTATTAAACAATATTACGCCTGAACTACCTTAGCCTGCTCAGTTCTTCTCTGCAGGCAAAAAATTGTTTGCATGGAGATCATGATATCCCTTTGGAATTCCAAGTACACACAATAAGGGATGTCCAAACAGATGTTCTTGCTGTTAAAATGTCAGCCTTGAATGACACCTATAAAGAAAGGATGGAACTCTTGGGGCTATCTCATACATTTGGAAATGTAAACCTCTGGCAACTCACAATACCACATAAAATCCCAGTTACTTTAATAAATGAAAGCAACATAGTCCGCATAAACATTTTTGAGTCAAGTTCCCTAAGACTGGAGTTCATTTATTATCACTCTGAAAGTCTTCTAAAAGATCCTGCATTACTATCAATACTTTCAGGCTGACACCGGTGTTTCTAAGTTAGAAAAAGAATAGAAAATATGAGTATTATTGCAGGCCATTAGTTAAGCATGTTCTCAGATTCTAAGCAATTCTATAGTTTCTGGTAAACTAAATGTCACCTTATTTTAGTCTTTCTATTTTTTATCTCTTTTCAGAAAATAGATACATAAATTCCTGATGTTTAGAATTTCCTTTGTACCTGACCTCTTCTTCCATAGGATAAGACATATGAAGGTCATTGAAGGATAGTCTGGGACAACTTGTTCCGTAGTTTTACAATTTCAAAGCTCTACAACTATTTGCAAAAGTATCTGGAATACTTTGAATAACCCTGAACACAGCTAAATGTGAGACTAGAGAGGATGTCAAAATGTTATCAGTATCCATATCTTAAAAGCACTTTTGTCCAGAGAAAATATATTCCAAGCTTAAAGCAAGAAACTCTAGTAATTTTTCAGGTAAATAAGGACTTCTGAGGTTTCATTGCTGGTGTTTGTGTTTTGTTGGGAAAACACCAGTACTTGTCTTTTAACTGAAACACCTTGACTGCTTCTCAATTAATTTGTAAAGATTTCGGTGGTAAAGCACTCATTTACTATTTTCTGTAAGCACCTTTCACAAAGTGCTTTCAAGAAACACACTAGATGATGAAGATAATAAACCAACTACATAGAAGGAACTAGAAGGCTGCTGTTAGCTTAGAAAATCACCAGATTTCTTAGTAAAGTAAGAGTTTCACCAGAGAAAAAGAAAGCCTAAACTCTGAAAAATGTTCAAAACACAGAGAAGAACTTATGCTGTGGGGCAGGTTTTTAACTCCTGGGGTGTTCATTCTGAGAGAACATAAGATGTGATTCTTTAAACGTTATATGTCTGATTCCAAGATGTCAGATGTCAAAACATATTTCCATGCAGCCTCGGCTTGAAATCTTCTCTCTCCAAGTGACGAAGTTTTCACACATTTATTTCACAGTAGCCTAAAGAAAGACTGACTGATTTGTGGTAGAAGAGCTGTAGTTTCATGAGGAAACCAAGAAATTGTTTTAAACAGAAATAGTTTTCCCCCAATGAAAATATTTCAGGTTTGAAGACTTGCTTTCTACACAGTGGTTGGTTTTATAAAAGCTCCATAAAAATGGAAGTTTGCTTTTTCTTTTAAAACAGCCGGAAAATATTTGACCAGGTGATTTTTTTTTCTATGCAGCTGTTTGTAATGTTTATGGTAAGCAATGGCAAGCATAAATGGAGAAGTTATGACAAAGTTCATTTCTGTTTAGATGCTAAACTTAGACAGCTTTTGTTGAAATAATGTCATAGTAACCTAGAGGTGAGTAAAATATGAGTCCATTCCAACTAAATATAAGTCACAAAAAGCAGAAGAACAGACATCCTACTCTCTGCCTGATCTTCAAATGATGACATGAAAAAAGCAGAGATACCATGGCATGAGTGTTGTCTTTTCAAGTCCTGCAATTGTGTTCTTAATCAGATTAGGAAAACATGCAGGTTTAGTCTCTGTTTGCTCCTGATACAATGAATGTCAATATAGAGGGCTTCCAAGAGAATCACAACCATTAGCAAAATAAAATCCTAGTGATCTGTCCTCTTGGTGGTGGAATCTGACTGATACATCCCTTGAAACTCAAGTATTATTTATTTTAAATAAAACTGACACCATCAGACATCTGTGAACAATCCAACTATGTCTAAGTCTTCTGACCTTTTCTCGCAGTACCAACTGCCTTGGCAACTGTAGTCAAACCTCTGCAGACCCTTTATTCAGCTCCTGCACATGTTTTAAATCAATCAAATTCTGTAAGGGCAATGCCAGCATGTTTATTTCTTTCTCTGATGCTGTAGTTGCTTCTTTGGCTGCTTCATCCATCATTAACACACACATTGCAGAGGAGATTGGGCAGCTCTGAAGGTTATTAATGAGATACTGAACTTTTTAGGTCAGACAGTATGACAGGTTTTCAGAACAGATTAGGGATTTTGGCAGTTCAGCTACAGATGACGAAAAAAGCTGTTCGGCAGATCACGTATATTCCATGCACTTTGCACTGAAGAAACCTCCCAGGGTTCCTAAAGTAGGTGAGGCAAGGCTGGCAGAAAGAGCTCAGTTTTCTTGTAGAATAACTAAGTTTGGGAATAAGACACAGGCCTTAAAAACCAGGTCTTCAGGGGCAGGTTTCTACTAGTCATTTTGTAAAACATAAATGTCTATTGTTTATACTTCCCTATAATCTCTTTTCATACAGGCTTGTCCAGCATAGTGCATGGTTTGATTCCAGACTCTGAGAGATATAATTATGGAAATAGAAACAACAGGTATTTGCGGGACACACCACCGTACCAGCTACTAAGCAGAAAATTAACCAGCTGAAAACAGTACTGGTCACTTATCTAAACTAGATGCCACTTACTGGTGATAGTTTTGTGCCCCAAGTATGGTTTCAGATTTAGCGAGAAGCCTCTCATTCACTTGCCCACACAAACATAATCTTTTTATGGGTGCAACAGTGGGCTTGAAAAACCTGCTTGTAGATCAGGAGTGCACTCCTGGGGAAAACAAGAAAATCTGAATTAAGCTCATTTATGAAATATTTGTCTGAAAAAAATGCCTGGCTATATGTAAACATTTTTTATTAAAAGCTGTGGACAATGATTTTCACTGGATATAATTGAATGTCATATTTCATTTTGAAAAATATTCAACAGTAAAGTGTTTTAGAAACATGACCGAAATTCAGCTTTTATTTGATTAATTAGTGAACGCACATTCACATGCATGGAAGTCGTATATAATGTATGTGTGTTAATCTACATTCTCATGCACAAAAGTAAGCATACATGAACAATATGATTCTTTATCTGTGTGCTTATGTGTGTCTTAGTAATGGTGAAAATATTCTTCTGGCATATATCTTTATCTGGATGAGAATTATGCAAAGTTATCCATGACCTAGTGTATCTGGAAGTGACTACTCAGATGTTTCCACTTCATTGGGGCAGATCCAGATGTGCTCTGATTTACAGATTTTCCCTTTCATTCTCTATTCACTTGACTTCTCTACAAATATTGAAGAACTTTGGATAGGATAACAAGGAACACATGTGCATGGTGGAAAATATTATATAATTGATATTAAAAAATGTTATATAATTAGGTGGTTTTGTGTGGAGATTTATGATGACAGTAAAGACTGGAATAATGAATCCTTTCTCAACACATGTATAAATAGAGAAAAAAGAAAACCAGACATACAGACATTCCAAGGCTTCTCCAACAGTGCAGAATTTTTTTCCAGAATAGGATATTTTCCATTTCCCCTGCCCTTCTCCCACCCACCATGTGGTTTATAATTTGTAAAAAACCCCAACTATTCAGTTTCAATACAGTAAACTTTCCTTACTCTAATTAATGCCATTTTTTAAAGCTTGGACAGTATAAGATACTTAATTATTCCAGTGGTGCTCCTCTGGTGCTCATCACCATGGCATCTCAAACATTAATGGACCATATAATAGAATGGTTTGGATTGGAAGGGATCTTGAAAATTGTCTACTACCAAACCCCTGATCTAGCTTCCTAATGCACTTACAAGATAGTAACTGTACAGAAGAAAAAAAAAAAAAAAAAAGAAAGTAAATAAAGCTTCTTCATTTTCAAGAGAATCCTTTGAAAAGGTTTTTACTAATTTAAAAGATATAAATCACAAGCATCCTCCCATTTCCTAAAAAGCAGTGACATTACAGTGACACATGACTATTAAACATTCACTGAAGACCTTTGATTTATTCATCCATCCACATTAGCCCTCTAAAATACAGAGGCATTTTTATGGTTTCTCCCAGTTTAGGAAGTTTTAAAGTGGCTAGTTCAAGGTGACCCAGAAAACCACTATGTCACTATTACCAAAGCTAGCTTAACAGATCCCTTAAAAGAAGGAATATGGAGCAGTTTTGAGGAGATGGTGCATGAAATCATAAGTGAAGCATTACTTCCAGTAATGGTACTGACCTTTTGTAAGTGCTGTGATAAAACCGAGCAGAATCTGGAACACGTCTACAAGTATCACAAGTCACCTTGAGAACGCCTCTTCTAGATGTCCATTTTCTACATTCTAATATATGTCCCCATACAGCACAAGTTGCTCCCCAAAAAGGATGCAGAGAAGAGTACAATGATGATTTATTTTTATGACTATGCAATCTCTCTGTGAACGATTCCTTGGGATCCCCTTAGGATGTTTATCTTACTATGGTATTTCTGCTTTAAGGAAATATGCTGAAAATATTGCTTTGAATAATATATATAACATAAAGCCCAGAATTGCAGAGTGTAGCAGGGATATAGCTCTGGACTTGTGATATCATGGTGTTCCTATTTTTTATGAAAAAAAGAGAGATCTAATATGGGAGGTTTTTGGTTTTGTTTTGCTTTGTTCTGTTGGGGCTTGATTCCTTTTTTCCCTCCCTCATAAATATATCTTACTCCTGTAAGTCCTTATCCCTTCCTTACAAAACAGGAGAAATCTTTCCTTGAACATGTCCTAGGCTTTTTAAACTCAAGAGCAAAAAAAGAGCAAGGAGACAAAGGCAATTTTGTGGTTGCACAAGTTGCTCTCTTTACATCACCTCATTCTTGCTTCTACAAAAGGGCTCTTGGGCTTTTCTTTTTAGCATTGACACTATAAAATGTTTTTTGAATGGTTTAATGCAGCAGACATTGTAAGTCACTTCAAGCAGAATTTCTTATACATCCTATTCAATCAACACCACAGTTATTTTTTCTCAAAGTCTAATGTACTTTACTGAAATGAAGCTTTTCTTAGAATGGAAATGGAAATTTCTTAGCAAATGTCTAAAGGTAACCCTTTCTTTTCCCTTAGAGAAAAGTGTGCTTGAGTCAGATATCCACTCTCTCTGCAGAAGCTAAAATAGACACAATTAGAGCAGAAACCCCAAGTTAATATTCTCTTTTCTTCTCCTCTGTAGTACCTTCATTGTGGTAGGGGTGTGGAGGTTTTCTCCAGTACAGAATACATGCAACAGAAAAGGTGGCAACTCATCTGCACTAAAATACCTGAAAAAATGTTGCTACCTTCTGAGATAAAAAGGTTATTTTTTCAATATCAATTCTTTGAAAGAGGTTTTGAAACCTTATTCTGGATATATTGTGTGAGAAGGACATGGACTGTTGGAGAGGTACCATTACATCCAGAAGTATAGGCTCATACAAAATCTTTTAAAATATAGTTAATTTCTGATTTAATGAATATTTAATCTGACAAACAAATAATTATTTTTCTAAGTCACTGAAAACTCTGAAGTTGTTGTGTCAAGAGGGCTCCTCCCATGTAAACCATTCAGAGCAGGTGTGGTTGGTAGCCCTGCTTGTGATTATTTAGTGAATTTGAGCTAGGCAAATGAAAGATTATGTCAAAATTAACTAAAAAATATAATCAAATGCATGACATGCATCTGCTAAACTCATTGTTAGATTTATTTTTCCTTTATTCATTTATGAGGGAAAGATCCTGAGAAGTACTGCATCATTAAACAGTTTAGAAGTATTTCTATTTAGAAATATAAATAAAAACTGGTAGCATCTCTTTAAAGGAAACTTGTTTGGAATTTGAGATTTTATGTAAGTTTTGGAATGTAAGTTTTTCTCTGTTTTCAAAAGTTCAGTGTCAGATTTTGTCTACATGAGCTTTTAATTCATATATATCTACTTCCCTTCCTGAGCCCTGCCAGTTAACTTTTTTATTTACACATGAGACCGGCTGTAGATTATATTAATGAGGCCTGAGAAATTCTGTTATTCTTGAAAGGAAAATAGTGGAATGAGCTTGGACATCAGAACATGACATATAGCTGCTGTGTGCAAAAACTTTGGTGCATTTTTATCTTTGATATTATTCTCTTCCTGCTCTCAAGGAGCTGCAAATTCATGGGCTGACAGGCTAATATCAGCCTTGATAGCTTTCATTCTGCCACATTTTCTTGGACAGGGTACTTAATGCAAGCGTATGAGATACTGTAATTGACATTCTGATCAATAAAGGTCTGCTTGGCAAACTTGCAAACGACATTGAAGTGGTTTCCCAGGAGCTATTTAAATATCAGCAGAGGGGTACAGCACATGATTGCCTTCAGCCGCTCTGCTGCGCAGCACGTCAGTAATTAACACTCAAATATTTTTATCTTCTACTTCTTAAAGCAATAGTGGGCTGCTGGCTGAAGAAAACAGATCACACACGCTTTTATCAAAACAATATGAAGAGATATATTAGTATAATGAAATGGGATTTCTTCATCATTAAGCATTGGTTTACAACAGCCAAACTATAAAGAAAAATTATTACAAGATGGAAGTATTCTATCTGAAGAGATAATATTTTCTCCCTTGGTGTCCTGGTTTTGGCTGGACTAGAGTTAAATCTCTTAGATGATAATGCCATGGGGTTTGAATTTAGTATGAGAATAATATTGGTAACCCCCTGATATTTCAGTTGTTGATGAGTGGGGCTTGCTCTAACTAGAGCACTTTTTTGTGTCCCATGCTCTGCCTGTGAGAAGGTAGACAAGAAACCAGGAAAGAACATGGCCAGGACAGCTGACCCAAACTGGCTGAAGGATATTCTATACCATAGAACGTCATGCCCAGTATACAAACTGGGGGAAGTTGGCCAGGAGCCACTGTTCGTTGGTGGGGGATGAACTGGAAATCAGCCAGTGGATGATGAGCATGGTATTGTGCATCACTTGTTTCTCTTGGGCCTCCTTTTTATTATTATTTTTGTTATTTTTACTACTTATCATTAATTATGATCCTGTTTCTGAATTATTATTACTGTTACAACTACGACACTACTACTAGTACTTTGCTTCAGTTATTATTAAACTCTTCTCTCAAACCATGAGTTTTCCTTTCTTTCCAATTCTCTGTGAGTGGGGAAGTGACTATCTGGTACTTAGTCACCTGTTGATGCTAAACCTTGACATCTGAAAACATGAATTCCCAAATACTGCAGCCACTATATGCCCTACAGCACCGATTTTAGCCTTGACTCTGACCACAAGAATTTAAAATAAAGGGAAAAATCAATTCTTAAGTTCTAAGGGAGACATATAACATGTTTATGCATATTTTTCATCAGTGTAATAAACAATTTTTTTAAAGGAATGGCTTATTGTTTACATTGCTAACAAAAGGGATTTGGAGAATAATAGGGTTAAAAGATTTAAAAAAATGTTTAAGAGTCTATCTGCAAACTTCAGTATGGTATGACAGCATTAACTAATATAACCCTCTGATTTTTCCTGGTAAGTTGAAAGGCAACTGACCTGTGTTAATGAGCTATATATCCAGAACAACTGCAGTGTCTTATGCTGAAAAAACATTCAAAAGATGCTATATTCTTCAACTTCCCAGGGATTATGACTTCAACAAAACACAGAAGTGTGACGTGGTGAGACCTTTCTCAGTAAGTGAGCTGGTTTTCACAAGGATAGAGTTAATTTTTCATAGTAGCTGGTGTGGGGCTATGTTTTGGAATTGTGCTGGAAACAGCATTGGTGACACAGAGGTGGTTTCACTATTGCTGAGCAGGGCTCACACTGAACCAAGGCCTTTGCTGTGCCTCACCCCCCGTCCACCAGCGAGTGCGCTGGGGGTGCACAAGGAGGTGGAAGGGGACGGAGCTGGGACAGCTGACCCCAAATGACCCAAGGGATATCCCAGAGCACAGTGTATGTTCAGACCATATGGTGTCATGCTCCGCATATAAATCTGGGGAAAGAAGGAGGGACTGGGGGACATTCGTAGTGATGGATTTTTCTTCACAGGTCACCAGTATATGGGATGCAGCCCTGCTTTCCTGGGGATGCCTGAAGACTTGCCTGTCCATGGGGAGAGGTAAATGAATTCCTAGTTTTGCTCTGTTTGCATGCACATATTTTGCTTTTCCTACTAAACTTTCTTTCTCAACCCGTGACTTTTCTCACTTTTGCCCTTCCCGCTCCTCTCCCCCGTCCCACATTGGGAGGATGAGCAAGAAGCTGAGGGGGGCTGAGTTGCTGGCTGTGTTAAACCACTCAAGTGCACCAAAACATTTGTTGAACATGGGCCCTGAATGATTTGCTCAAGATCACACTGTGAATAAATACTCAGTAGGGAACCCAGAGAGAACAATAACTTAATTGCACCTGAAACAAATGAATAATGCTATATACTCTTCTCTGCTGTGGAACTTGCTGTTAATAACCATGAATAGAGAACTCTCTTTCCTACAGCACATGGTTACACAGTAACTGTGTAATTTGCTGGACAGAAAAAATGTTTTCTTAGTTTGTAATTCCAGCACTTTACAAGTGTTTTGGTTTTTTTTCAGAACATAAATGGAAACTCAAGAAATACATCATGTAGTAAATGTCAAGTCCCAGGCTGCTTTTTAGCAGCAGGACTGGCTGAGTGCACAAGTGAAATGAAATCTGTGCACACAGAGAGGTGCTGAGGACTTGTCCAGGTTCCAGTCTCTCTGCTGAGATTCTATTGCCTGTCCTTGGCTGATTGATTTCTACACAAACTCTCCCCCATCCCCCTATCAAACATAAAAATGGTCAAGGAAGCAGTTGTTTCAGGGACGGTGAAGCCACAGAGGATGCAAGTAACAAACAAACAGAGGGAAAAGACACATAAGGCAATTTGATCAAAAGTACAAGCTTGTTTTGAAGCAGTCTGAAGAGATATGGTAGCAGGGGAATATAGAGCCACAGCTCAAGTGACACTGGGGATCCCTCCAAGTGATGCACTGGAGACAGAACAAGCTCTAAGGATTAAGTTAGTTGCAGAAAGGCAAATGAGGAAACCACAAAAAAAAAAAAAAAAAAGGAAGTCAGAGCTACTTACTAGGCATAAATCAATGTCTCAAAAGGTCTGCTGGGCTTCCTGGGATGGGGGAATCAAGAGCTTTCTTTCCCTCAGGTTATTGCTGCAAAATGGCTGGAGTCTCAACCTTAACAGGGCCGCAAATTCCCATTTTCTGAGTCTTCTGCCTGAGCTCTTAAATTCCAATAAATCAAGAAAATTGGCATTTCTAAAAATACCTCTTTTACCTATCCTGAGATAATTACAGCCCAGGAGTATTCGAAACATACCTGAAGCCTTCTGAAGCCCTTGGGGTATGATTCATCTCATAATAACCACCCCTCTTTCCTGTCTCATCCCAGCTAATCATCAAAAATCTCCCAGTTTCTCCGCCTCCCTACACTTCACCCCTCTTCCCTTCCCTGTAAAGGATGTCTGTGAAACAGAAAGTTGATAAAAATAAATGGGAAAAAGAGCTTTAAAATCCCCATTGTTCCATTTCTGGTAGAAGAGTTTCTCGTTGTTGTAGAGTGAGAGAAAGAATCTCCAAATGTTCCTCTGGCTCTGTTGCAACCCCATAGCACTGAAACATTTTAGCACAGCTGGGAGTAAATACAGTAAATGGTAACAAATGAAGTCTTGGAAAAAAAAGATAATTTAAAAGATGGAGAAAACTATCTAGAGTTTTGTTTTGTGGAAGGATGAGTGCTTACACCAGTGGGAAGCTGTGCAATTAAATACTCCTTAAACTAATTCGGTCTGTACAGGGGCTGAGTTTTTTTCTGAAATTGAAGACTTCCTAAGAAGTAGATGGTATTTTTATTTCTCTTACCTAATGAAAACCTATTTCAGCACAGAGGAAAAATTCTAAAACTTAGGGGCTTGTGTTTACGGACAGTCCCTGTCTATGCTGCACGTGGCACAGCACAGCTGAGTGTCTTATATCACAAGGGCACCTATGACTGACAGCAAAACATGGATTACATGGATTTTCATGACTACCAGTTCCACAGGAAAGGTTAATGTATAGAAAGTCATGATACAACATTTGACTACTGGCTGGGAACATAGCTGTCCAGCAGCATCAGCAATCAGTTAACATGTATTGCTCCCAATTCTTTCAGAGTTGTCCAGTTTATGAAGCAGACTGTAACACTACCAGCCATGAAGAGTCTCTTGGGTTGTTACCTAATTCTGAAAAAGGAGAAAGAAAGTCCATTTACACCCCAAAAGTGCATGAAGATTAAAGGACAGGCAGCCTTATCTTCAAGAGAGCAGTGAATCTCCTTGATATATGTCCTGAACTGGAAATCTAAAGTTGTCTGCTATGCTGGTTTGGTACTTGTCTCTGAACTTAGCTGCCAGTGGTCATGACAGTAGTAATGCTACTGCACTAGACAAACCATTTATCTCATCCACAATGATGGTAATTTTCCCAAGAAAAGTAAGTTTGTATATAGTCATCAGTTCAGTTGGCTGCAAGAACTTAAGAAGTTATTATTACTGTAATATTAATTAATATTATGCATTCTCTTTAACATCACATATAATAATAACTTTAGTGCTGCACAAAATTGTTACATTTCTGAATGTTAAACCAAGAACTAACTTTTGTCTTCCCCCTCTCATTCTTATCCTTACCCACATGTTTATGAAGAAGCCTTGGCAAAGAATTTTTCTGGGTTGTTAATTAGATCGCCCTGTACCAAATATTATTCCTTCATTACAGTAAATTGCAAGTGTGTTCTTCTCTAGCAGAGAGAGAAAAGTGACTTCAACACACACTTTCCTCTCCCATTTGCACTAGGAATAGTTTTAAAAACCCACAAAAACCAGGAAGCAGTAACATCAACAGTGCAATGACTTTGTTACAGTTGGACCTGAATAATCAAAAAGCTATTACTGAATGCAAAAGAAGATTTCCCCAAATCTCTTTAATAGCCCAATGTCAGATGATTAGCTTTGTATTATCAGTTTAGATGGCCTGACTTTCAACCAGAACAGTTGAATAATGCCACTTCATTAAACTAGGAAGAAGACAGTCCATTCCTGTTTCTGAATTATCTTGCAAGCCTTTGTGAATAAGTCTAGAAGTGAGAGAACAAAGAGAACAGCTCTGAGATGTTGGCATTTAAAGTAACTTCAGAGTAGCTGAAGGTGCTGAGTGCAAGTGAGGCTCCTCTTACTGACAGTGGAAAAGTCAGTAAACAAATTCCAACTGGGGAAAACATAGATGTGAAAAGGTCTTTAATACAGATTGATTCCTCACTTTCTTTTTTTCTTTAATAAACATTCTTTATGATGATGATAGTATTCATCCCAATGGCTCATGGGTCTTGGATTGGTTAAACAGACAGTAATATGCAGAAGACAGTGGCATTGGGGAAAAAAGTCCAAACAAGTTTATATCAATTTTCTCATGAGCCTGGTGATAGCTACTTGAACTTAATAAAGGGTGATACAAATTTTATTTTATCCATTCCAAAATAACTCTCCAAGCCTTAATAACGTGTATCTTTGTAAGATCATATACTATTTAAGTAGTTATTTGAAGCTGTTCTAACTTTAAGATGTCTTTTCCTTTACATTTCTATGTTCTATCATTTTACTAGAGATAAAGCAAATAACCATTTAGAAAAGAGAATAACAGCAGAGAATCAGGTATAATTAATAAGATTTAATTAGGGCTAACTTGAGCAACCAGAAAGAGTGCCTAGGTCCTCATTCAGAGAATTTTTGTATGCCTTACACATTTAAATGTTAGGTCTACCTCAGCAGGTGAAAACAAAAGGGTAATACTATATGAGTTTGTACAAACTTCCAGGCTCAGCTGAAGAGTGCCCAGAGATTTTAAGAGAAAAGCAGTGATATGAAATGATACATTTCAAAGCTACCTCTTCTTTTAGACATTTTAGCCGTGTACAGAGATTAGGGTCTTAGGAAGGAGTTTACAAAGCTCAGGAAGTCACAGAGTGGTTCAGCTCCAGTAACTGCTTTTAAAAAATCCCAGCCAAAGCTGTTTCTTTTTCAGCAGGGTTGTGTGCTATGTTCTGTTTACATACTGAAATCACTGATGGAAAAACATTGTTTATTTTGGGCCAGAGGTAAAGCTGTAGTAGTGTGATGAAATATGCATTTCCATCTGGTTGATCAGAATAATCCTCTTACATCTATAATGTATTCAGCATACGCCTTATGATATCTTTAGTCATTAATTCCCCTGACATTAAGAGTTTGAAATTTAAATATGAGGCAGCAAAGTAGTGTATGTGTTGTATTTAGTGGCTACACTTAGTTTTCAGCAATATTTTTTTTATCTTTTGGAATTTTCCAGATTTTTTTCTTTTCCTATATAAAAAATGATGAACGAAATAACTGAATCCAAAAGACTGACAAAAAAAACTGATGATAAAACATATTTTATTTCATCTTCCAATTTTCAGACCACCTCTGGAGAAATCCTCAGGTTAAAGGCGCTGCCTGCAAGTCTAAAACCAGTGTGTTTTCAGAAAGCTTGTGCTGATAGGACTACAATGCCAAGAAACAATTCATCTCCCCAGTATCTCTCCTTCTAATGTTGAAAGGACTCCTCAATAGCAGAATCTCTTTTCCATTGCTACCTTTGTATACCTTGGTGCAGACATGTGAAAGAACCTTCCCATCTCAGCTCTGCCAAACACTCTTGATAATATCTTTGCCCTCTCACTGCAGGAGCCACCTTCCTTTTTAGGAGATGAACTAACTCTCATTTGACTTTTTTGATATTTATTTTAGTTGCTGTCATCAACCAGGGCATCAGTACTTTGATGATTTATTGCGTCAGTTTTCTTCTCTGCCTTTCCATTTCTTTCCTTCATTACAGTCAAACTCTACACATCTCTGAACTCACACCTTTGAATTTGACTGAGCAGATCTGCCATAATTTCCTTCTCATTTTCCATTTTCTTCTATTCTCCTCGTCTCTTTTTCTGGTTTCCTCTGCTGCCCTGATTTTTTTTTCCCTGTTGCTATCATTCCTTTCCCTCCCATAACATTTAACACTTTCCAGTGAAAAGGCTATTACTTCCAGGCCAAAATGTAGTGTAGCACATTCCTTAGTGACCAAAAGGAATGCAATGGAAATGAATGATAAAAGTCCAACTGGCTCTCACATCCACAGGTTCATGGTATAGTTCCCAGGTTTGTTTCTGAAAATACCACACCTATCACTCAAAAGCCTTTTCCCCAGAAATAATTTGCATTTGTAGTTCACTTTCTGCATCCATGAGAGTAAGAGTGTCATGTAATAATTATTTGATTTCTTAAAACCTATGCTGTTCTTGCATTCATTTTAATCACTAGAGGTATTCTCAAGCAGTTTTCAGTTTTGGATCATGTCCTTTACTTGGTCCTGAGAAAAATAAGAAGGTGAATAAGTCATACATAGTTGTGGGGTTTTTTTCTTTAATTTGTTTTTGACACAGTGTAAATGAAGCCTTTTGTGATGTTAATAACTGATCTGCTTCTTGCCAGTGGAGACAAGACTGCTGTGAGACCAGCCCAGGAACAAGTTGCAATTCCTCTTTTTAGCCTACCTAAAGCATTGATAGCATCATCAATAATATCACAACAGTAATGTGCTTTTTAAGTTAACCTGTGGGTCTCTGCCAGCTGCCTGGCTGTGCACTGTGAAAAGAAGTTAGCATTTGCAATAAACATCTATTAAAAAATACACTGTTGGCAGTATTTTATTTTAAGCAAAAATAGATAAACCTTATTCATATCCTATCCTGTCTCTGGAAGATAATCCTACCTTAAACAATTGCTTTAATATAGTTCCCAGAATTTCCACTGCAGTGTTCTATGGATTTAGCTAAAGGTCATATGTGGTAGGTGACCAATTTTTACTGGTCTCTTGGGTAATGGCTTAAGACAGGATTCACTGTCTTGCACTAGAGTAGGTCAGACTTTCAGGGTCGAAGATAATTGCTAGTCTCTTTTGAAAGTGGGGCATTACCAAGGAATTAAAGCTGGCTTGTGAACATAGATAAGAGACAACATTTTAGTTGTCCACTATTCCAGTCAAAGCATATTTCTTGCTTATTTAGTACACACTGAACAAACAAAATGGATGTGACATGGAGGGTCAGAAATTCTATAACCCTCCCTCTCAAACAGTATGCCACAATATTTTATTTGCTTAGTATACAAAAGCAACTCAATAATTAAATGCAACTCCCATGTAAAAACACCACTGAACCAAATCCTACTTACTCCTGTGATGGGAAAACAAACTAGACTAAGCTAAATATGATTATTAAAATACCAGACCAAATATTATCTATTGTTATTGTGTCAGTCTTCTCTAAAAAAGCAGACAAGTATATATTTTAAATAAGCAAGCAAATTATGATAACCATTTCTGCAGCTTGGATTTTTGTTTATAAAGTCTAAATATTAGGTGTCACTGAGATATTAAAAGACTTTTTTACCTCACATTCACCACTTATACTCTTTTTTTTTCTTATCTTCTCGTTTTATGCTATCAATAGGAGCTGAAGTATTACTAGCAAATATTTGTAATATAATGTGTTAACTCAGAACACACACACACATCTATATAATCTATATCTCTATATCTATATCTATATATTTTTCGATGTCTATGCATATTCCTTACCAAAATCAACTGCAATTAAATTACTACTTTGTATGTAAGGGATATTGGGAAATTAGGTTGGATTTTGCTGTTTCCTGTGGTCAGTAAGTACATAATTTATTATTTCCTTCATCCAAATTGTCCTTACAATTTTAGCCTGAGTTAGTTTTGCAATTTTTTTCAGTGTTGCAATAACTGACCTCCTTACAAGATTTTGTGATGCATCCAATATTCATTAAGTTTCTTTAAATAGATTCTCTCCTCTTCTCTGTGTCAAGCATTTGTGTTTTTCTGATGCTCTTCTGTAGGTTTGCAGGTTAAACTAAAGACATTTAATTAGCATTTTATTCTTCTTGTAAGTAATATTCTATTAAACCAGTAAAGGTTTTGACATAAAACAAATACTGCAAAGATGTGTAGTAATTCTTTCTTATGATGAAGCAGTGCAATTTTTAACAATAAGAAACATATTTAGGGAAAGACCTTGGCATTAAATAATTGTTTAAATACTTAATGCTTGGGAATAATTTGGAACTCTTGATAAACAGAAGACAGGCTTGTGCATCTGAAGTCCAAATTCATACTTAGATTTAATAATTAATCACTAAAAGCCAAATTTTTTTAGATCTTTTCCACCCTTACTTATATTTTTGCAATGTAACAATATTCAGTATGAATTAATTTTTTTTGTTTTCCTCTTGAAATAAGGGGAAGACTTAGTTCTTGAAATGTATGATTGTAGTGTTTTACTCAGATTACATTATGATCATTTTAGCTAAAAATATATAAATAACTCAACGAGTCAGATGATCAACAGCAGTGAGTTGTAATATTCCCATAAAAAGACAAGAAAAACATAGGCAGATGGATTATTTTTTCAACATCTTTCTCCAGTCTGCATCACTCTGTGAGTTTCTGTGACAAAGTTTGCACTTAGATCATCAAATTTAATAGTCTCTGATGGATGTATCTTCCAAGAATTTTCTAATTCATCTTGAACTTATTTATGTTCTTAGTTTCCCCAGCTGCATAATTTAATTATGCAGCATCCAACAAGTAACTTCATTTGATTTGTTCTTAAATTTCAATAACACTCTAATTTAAATTGTGACTATGAAGAATTCCTTATCAACCTTTCAATATCTTTCATTATATTAATCTTTTATTTTCTCCAGTACTATTGAAAGAGACATTCAGGGGACAGACAAAAACCCAGAGCACCCTCATCCGTGTTCTGAACCTCTCAGGGGCTCCTCAGGAGGATCTGGCAGCTCTCACATTTGAGATATGATACTGAAATTGGCGTGAAGAGTGTAAAAAGCTCTTGAAACCTGATATTGGAAAATCACACGGAGAGAAATAGATGGTCTGAAAGAAATAATGTTTCAAGATTTCCTCAGTCTTGAATTTGACAAATCAAAAGTGATTAATGTTATTTGTCAACAAAAGAACAAAGACTCTCAAAAGTATCAGAACATACCAGCTGACTGGTGAGCTGAGTCACAACAAGCTGTGTCTCTGAATTAATTATTCCTTTTAAACTTGTAGAAAGAAAGCTAGCAGCAGGATATTTTTTGCAAAATAAACAAGATCCAGCCTTGCAGTCATTTTTCACTCAACTGCAGTGGTTTTGCCTTTCAGTCTTGATGTCTAGGTCAATGGAACTTTTCCACAGCAGAAAGAGAGGAGCAGAACAGGAAGGAAGAAATTCCTTCCATTCCTTAAAAAATTTAAAATAAAAATATTTTTTTAATTATTTCTATGAAAGGTGGAAACACTTTTCACACACACACATTGGCAATTGCCTAAAATTCATTTTTCATTGGAAGTGTAAAAGAAATCAGTATATCACAGCAGTTCAGACCCTGCCATAGCCTGCCTAAATAAAACACAAAAATCCCTCTATCACAGCAACACAGCTGGGATAAAGAAGTGTTGTGGATCCAGCATGCATTCACAAGAGTTTAACCAGATATTAGTGTTCAGCAGAAGGCAATAGCTGTATTAAGAAATCCTAAGGAAATGCCTGCAACATCAACATAAATTATGATTAATAAAATTCAATTGAAGCCAGAAGCTGAAATAACTTGCAGTTGGATCTGTGACTACAAAGGCTTTCTCCCTTGATTTTAGTCTTAAAACTCCATGTAAATGTCATTTTACTCATGTAAGGTCTCTCTGACATCTTGCTGTGAGCTTCTAAGAAACTTCAAGTTATATAAATAACTTGTCTCACTGGCGCCTAATATGTCCTGTCCTTTGATGCCAGTGTTGATGTCTGGCTTTGCTTTGCCAGGCTTGTTCCATGCACTCAACACTATCTGTATAGAACTCCTGTTCAGTGAATTAAATAAATGCTTGTATCTCAGTGGAAACCCTGACAAATATCACAGGAGAGTAGCGGTCTCTAGCATGTGTAAAGCAATGCTAGAGGCAGCTGGCTTTTGACATCCTTTAATTTGTTCTATTCTCAGAATTAGAACAAAACCCCTGGTAAATCTTTTGCTTATTGAAGGAGCCAGCTTGGAAGTTTTCTCTGTCTGAAACAAGTCACTTTCAGCATGAAACAGGAAAGCTGAGCAACTGGTCTGCCCCATAATTAAGTTTGAACAATACCAGTCATGCCTTTATCACCGGGTTATTTTGTTCTGCCTGAAATTAGCCATAAATTCAAAAGCCTCCCAGTGTTGCTTCAGTGGTGAGGAGTATGTTTTGTTCTCTTGGAAAATAAGAATTTCTGGTCCAAAAATAGCAGGTCAAACTCCCTGCTGGCATAAGTCCATTAATTTCAGGGAACTAGCACTGGAAGAGAAGTTGGCCAAGAAGGTCTAAATGAGAATCTAAATTAGATTTGAGACATCAATGAAGATTTTAAATTTTTTTTATTTTTTTCTTCCCAGTACTCTCCAGGGACCAGATGCTCAGCAGGTATAAATTACTATAGTTGCACTAATTTCATGGGCCACGACAATTTGCACAGATTGAGGATGTAACTCTAGGTAGCAATATTCTTTCCCAGGAGTGAATAGATGAACACTTGACAATGCTGTCAGAAGAGGTCATATTTTGTTAATGTGAGATGTAGAGAACTGCAGGACAGATAGTGCCACAATGGTCTCAGTTAATAATAGCCTTAAAATAATTTGAAAATGCATTTAATTTCAGGGATATGAAATAGTCTTTTGATTTCCCATAAATGGCCATTCTAGGTAAGATCAAAATTCTATCTGGTCCAGTATTCTGTTTCAAATGATAATGAAAACTCAAGATGTGGTGAAGAACTGGAAAAATAGCATAATTTTGTAGCAATCCTTCCCCAGAATTCTTCTATAAACTCAAGTGATTTGTGGTGGAGGGAGAGGTCAGGCCAGAGGAGATGCGCTGTAAGCTAAAGGAGTCGTACTTGTAAGTGAAAAATAAGTCATGTTCAGCATGAATATATAAATCATTCTCTTCATTCAATCACTGCAAAATTCAGGTTTTATTGCATGTTTTCATCACAATTGCTTACATTTGTATCATACAGTTTTTTCCAAATATACTTTTGTAACAGAAAATAACATTTGGCATGAATATGTTATTGAAAGGGCTTGATGAATTTAAATTATGTTATTTGAGTTCTTAAACCCAAGTCAAAATTCAAACAAAGCTATTACAATTATTAAATTACAATTATTATAATTACAAAAATGATAATAAAGTTCTTTGTATTTCAATGCAATTAAAATGTTTTATGTATTAAAGAGTTAGCACACAGTATATCTTAACCTGTTAATTTGAAAAACACCTAAAAAATTGGGTGTAAGACAAATAAAAGTAAGAAAAAAATCCCTAAATATGACTGAAAGAAATGTGTAAAAGAAAGGGAAAAAAGCCCAGTATGTTTGAAAGTGGTAAACTCAAATAATTAATGTATGTAGAAATCTTAGTGTTTCCCCTGATGATTTTGGCACATGGTTTGTGTCTTGTAGCCTTGGCCTTCCTAAACTGTGTTTTTACAAATCTTTCAAGTTTGGAAATACAGCATGCACTTTGTAGGTTCTGCTTGGGTTTTAGCAGGTAGCAGTGGCCCGTTTAGAACAGGACTAGCATCCCTCCAGATCAGTGAATATCAGACATACATGAGATTTTAATATCTGATAAACACAAGTAATATAACAACAGCTATAATACAGTGAACAAAATGAACTAGTGGGAGTTTATTTGCTTGGGGTTTTTTTTGAAGAGGTGGGATTTCTCCATATTTTGGGTTTTTTTTAAATTTTACATGGCAGGCTCACTTTCAACATTCACATTAAATTTATGAAGGTTAAAGAGAAAATGTTGTCTGTAAAAAGAAAAGCAAAATCAATAATGGTAGGTGACTTTGAAACAAAATTTGAAGACCACTGTTGTTCACAGCTAAGGAGTGTGTCACTTTGGAGGGCAGGGAGATAATGTGAAGTATGAGAACTAGCTGTCTAAATTAGTTATATCAAATTTAATCATTTAACATTATGCCATTAACATCATGTATTTTCTTTCCTTTGAAAATTGATATAATAATTATTCATTTGATACAGGCTAGCATTTCATCCAGACTTCCAACAGATTTACTATATCTTTATTTATAAAAAACTTAATAAAACAAGACAGAAAAAACAATATACAGACCCTCGAATGCTCATAATAAACAAGAGACTAGAAAATCTGTTTACCATGATTATATTGTTCTAAGAATTAACATCAGCAGCGCAGGGCAAGATTTTGAAAGACTGCACTAAAAAAAAAAGTCACTTCCATCAAGGAAAGGACAGTTTTCTTAAAGATATAAAACATGGTTGTAAGTGGAAGCAAAGAAGAAAAATATTATTTCTGATGCTGCATGACATTTGGTGAAGATGCTCACAAGGTTGTTCTCTATGTCCCAATATGCTGTTAAGAAGATACTTTAGCATTGAGACCTTGCTGTGCTGTTTCAGCTGTTTGGGGCTTCGTACACTCTTAGGCCAAGTGCCTGGGATTCATTATATAGGTAGTACTGTAGCTGTAATGCCTTACTCACTCACACAGAAATAAATACCCTCTTGGCAAGTATAACTTTTCTTTGGGCTATTGTTACCATCAGTTACGTTTCTATTGAAATGAGTGTTCGCTCCTGACTGGAAGGACCTTCAGTAGCTCAAGGAAATAAAATGGCTTTTATTGGAACGCAGCTAAAAGGAGCAGAAGAATGAACGTGATATTTGTTCTACTATTATTTACTTGTATATCATTGTACAAATATGTCATATTTAAGCATGGAAAATATAATTAAAATTGGTTTAATTAAAGAATACAATTATACTTGCTCATGTTCAAAAAGGAAAATAAATAAAAGGAACCATTGTAGAGGCCTCATTGATTTGCACAATGACAGAAGTCATTAACTGAGCTCTGGTTAAATGACACTCATCTGCTTCCAGAGGAAATATGCCTGTGTTGTAGGTCTGTGATATATTTCAAAGTATTTTACTTTTCATGCGTGGTATGTAAGAAATATGCATTCTGTTGACTGGTAGCACAATCAGTAGGACATATTTTGACAGCTAAATGGCTAATTTAAATGTGACTTTCTTTTTAGTGTTCTGGAATTTCTATTTTTTTCCCCCTGCATGTGTAATATAGCCTTCCTGAAGTCTTTAAGCATCTCATGTGGCTCACCCTTGATGCATCTGTCCCTGCATCTAGATTAGTGTCATCATGTCCATCCACTAAGTGTAAGTTGAACATGCTGCTCTCCTATGATTTATTGTCTCAGGAATTTCTTCAGATTCCATCACATTATAACTGTTGTACCAATTACTGCTGGAATGCAGGGACACAACAAATTAATTGGCCTGGGAACTCTCTCTTGACTGAGAGAACTAAGCATATTTTATGTTTAAATGACAAAGTCAGTTAAAATGTTTCACTTTGCATTAATTTTTTTTTTTTTAGGGATGCAGGGGGAAGATCTAACTCTACAGTTTTAGTGGCTAATTAAGGAAAATATTTTAGAAGATATTACTGTGCAGCTTTATAGTGTTCATTACTGAATGGTTTCAAAGCACTTTACAACTGCTGGATTGGTTCCTCAGCCAGCACAAACTGCTTTCATACACAGATTTCATGAAATCATTTTAATGAATTTATAACAACATCTTAACATATTCAAGAAACCATCCTGATGTCACTGTTCTTGGTATCATTTTACAGATGAGTGGAATGAGAAAGAGATTAGAAAGCAAGACTAATTCACCTACTTTGAGGGATTTAATTCCGTTTAAGACAAATCTAGTGATAGTCCAGCATGGGACTTAGTTACACACACATAAGTGGGCTAATAATGCCCTAGGATATCAGGCTTCTACAAGGAGCTGGCACAGGAATGACAAGACCAAATAATTATGAATCTCAAAAGTATTAGGTACGTATATTAGGATGTGATTTTTACCACAGATATATTCTGTAAACTGAGTTGAATTATCCTCTTGATGGCACTGACTAAATTTCATGACTAAATGCATGTCTGGTGCAAATTGGGTTGTCTTAAAAGCTTCCAAGCAGCATGCAACTGCCACTCTGCAAAATCTAAATCTCTTTGTCTCTTGGTCATTTCTGACAACTCCATACTGATTTTCTGGACACCTTAAGGCAATTCAATTGGTCATTTTGCTTTTTGGAGCTGATACTTAGCTTATCTGGAGGCATCTAATTCAGTATCTGGAGCTTAGTCCCACACTAGATATTCATAATTGAGACACCAAACTTTAGATCACTTTGGAGTTAATGGAAGGTATAATCACTTTTGGGACATGAATCATCTGCCTAACTTTCTATCACAAAACAAGAAGAATCATAAGATCTAATCTCAAGTCACAAAAACTGTGTTCCACTTGACTAAAATAGTATCACAAGGCTGCCTGGAAGCTAAGCATGCTGTTGGCATGACCTAGTACTTGACATGCAAACCATACACTAAGAGCTGGAGAAGACAACAGAAAGAGAACCTGTAAGGTAAGAACCTGTAATCAAAGAGAATGTATTAAAGCAAATGAAAGGAAACTGAACACAAATACGTGTGGCATCAAAATAGCCAAGAAAATAAGAGCAGAGCGTAGAATAATACAGCAAGTTTTAATACAACTAAATAATCCTACACACAGATTTAGAAGTTGCCAGGTGCATTTCAAGCCTAAAGTTTGGGCGTTTTTTTCTAACTGAAAGCTCATTTTATCTTTTACGAGGTACGATGTAGTGAAATACATTAATTTTCCCTGTAACTTTCGGCTTACGGAATAGTTTGTCAATCTGCACAGGGTGTCATACCTGACAAAGTAGACCTTAATGCATTACAGAATGGTCGGTCAGAAATGGTGTAACTTTCACAGCAAGTCTCTCTGAAAGTTCAAACCCTATTTGCTTTTTTATGTTAACCAGAGGACTTCCTGAAAAAGATAGATGAATAAAACATTTCTATTTATTCCCAAATTTGTCTGTTAAAGTGCAAAAGAAAGGTGATTCAGTATCGAAAGGAAAAGAGTTACCTGAACCATAAGAAAGAAAATTGTACTAGAATCAGACAGAGAGGTAAACTTTTTATTGCTGTGATAGCAGCATGACTGATGGGCTGAGGTCAGTTGTGACCAATGACGATGAACTGTGCAAGTGTTGGGTCCAGATTTTGGGTCACAACAACCCCATGCAGGGCAACAGGCTGGGGTCAGAGTGGTTGAAAAGTGGCCCAGCAGAAAAGGACCTCAGCAGCATGAGCCAGAGTGTGCCCAGGTGGCCAAGAAGGCCAAAGGCATCCTGGCCTGGATCAGCAATGGTGTGGCCAGCAGGACGAGGGCAGTGACTGTCCTCTGTACTGGGCACTGGTGAGACCTCACCTCAAATCTTGTGTCCAGGTCTGGGACCCTCTTGAGTGGGCTGGAATCTGTCCAGAGAAGGGACATGGAGCTAGTGAAGAGTTTGGAGCATGAATATCATGAGGAGCAGCAGAGGCTTTGAGCTGTGCCAGGGGATGTTTATACTGGATATCAGGAAAACGTCACTGAAAGCTCTGTAAACTACTGGAACAGGCTGCCAAGGCATTGATGTAGCTACATCCCTGGAGGTACTTGAAAGACAGGTTTATGTAGTTCTTAGGGACATAGCTTAGTAGTGGACTTGGCAACGCTGGGTTAACAGTTGGACCCAATGATCATAAAGGGCTTTAAAAACCTAAACAATTTTATGATTATATAATAATAATTTAAAGATTATATTAGCATTTTCTGTTTATACTTTACAGGTAAGTAAAAATTTATTTAAATATAAAAATAAATATCATGGTTCTATCTTGGGAGCAGAAAGCAAACAGACTTCAATCTTATTAAAGCGGATTAAAATTATATTGAAGACACAAAGGAAGATAAACTGCAGGTTGCTTAGAGTATGTATAAAAAGAGGTACGAAGCTCAAAATGAGTATATGTAAATATCCAGATAAATCTCTCGTTTGGGGCATTCTCATTTCTGTGTTCTGATGGATGCTACTTCCATTTCATTTTGTAAATCTTTTCCCTACCACAGAAAGTCATGCTGGGATTTATCTTGTCTAATTTTAAGCATCAGCATTACAGACACCTACATGTGGGACAATCACATGCTGAGGGTGACTGACTTGATGTAGTAATTCACACAAACTGCCTTTTTTTTTTTTTTTTTTTTTTTTTTTTTTTTTTACTTTACAGGGAATTTATAGTGATTAGCATGGATAGAAGCTGCCTAAATTTCATCTCATGAATCTCACCCTAAGTAGTGACAGAGACAGTCACCACAGTACCACAGTACGTACATAATACCCAACTTATGAAAAACATCAAAAGCACTGAAATGAAAAGTTATAGGTGGTTCCATATTAAAAATAGGTCTATGTATGGCTTAACCAGTGCATGCTGTACTACAGTGTTAAACTGAATAAAGCTATCAGCTTGTACTTTTATTTGTGCATTATGTTGTTTTTGGTGTTTTCATGGCATACAGAAAAAAAATCAGGTGAAATTCCTAAAAACCAAGGACCAGAAAGCCCTGATGGAACAGCCAGCATTCAGAGGACAATATCAACTATGTAAGAGGAACCCATAAAAATTTAAGGGACAGGGACAGTGTTTCAGTACCCAATATCTAGTGTTTGATCAGCAGAGCCAGTCTAGTAAGGAGGAGTATAATGATTCAAGATTGTCATAAGCCAACAACAGTCCAGAATTATTCTCTCTACAAACATTTTTTTTTTTATCTTGGGTTCCTAAACATCATCCTATTCTGAGTTTGACCAATTTATCTTTTCCTGTCATTAGTAGCACAGTAATGATGCAGAGTACATTTACAAAGAAGTTTGCTCTTCTCCTTGTTCTTTGTGAAGGATTGACAGCATTACAAAGATAAAGCAATTAATGAGGGAGAAAGAAAACTGTGTTTTCCTTAGCTACCCAACACTTACAAAATTATATTATATAAAACTAAGTGAGAAAACATATTTTCAAAGGAAAAGTCAAGAAAATTGAAAATCCCCACCTTATTGTTAGGGAAAAAAAGAAATCAAGTAAGAAAACAGGTCAGTGCAGGCCAGGAGGAAATTCCCTCAAGCATTGTACTTCATTATATTCAGTTTAATATTTCAATAAGGCGTTTTTTTTCTTTATTCTAACTACAAAACATGTAAACTTCTGCAACAATTGAAATAAAATTATTAAGAAAGTATGGAAATTCTGAAGATGTGCTTTCTCAGCTGCGCAGTATCTTCTAAATGAATGAAATTTATTTCAGGTTCTTGGTATGCTTACTATGGAAATTCTCAATAATGGCAATTGCTTTCATTACCTCAAGGATGTTCCAGGCTTTATAGTTATTGGGATGATACATTGGGCTGGTTTCAGAGTTTTTGTCCCTGGCCATTTGGGGATACCAAGGCAATAAGCATTATTGAAATCAAAAAGCATGAAAATGAGGAGTCTGATGGGTGGTATGTCCTCAAAATTCCCAGAGTTGCCAGGCACAAGACAACATTCTGGCAAAGACATCAAAAAAGATCCTCTGAAAATATACACTCTGGAAGGCCTGGGTATCTGGATCAAAGTATTGAGAAACTAAAAACTAACCACCTCATTATTCTGACAGGAAGGTGAACAATCTTGAGGTGGAACTCAACCTGTAATTCAGTCAAGGTTTTATCAAGCTCAAAATATTAAGTGCGAACATTTAGAACTAATGAAATGGATGGGTTTTGATAGAACTTGATTTGTTAAGGAAAATTCTGATCTTAAGGACTGGGAGCTTTAGAATACATCAATGTTTTAAATTATGCAAGCATCAAAATATCATTATGAAATTATTCATTTCTTGTTAAATATTGGAAAAAAATTAGTTACAGTGCATAGTCAATATTCAAAAAAGCAGAAAAAAATTCATAGCATACAGGTTAATCTTAGGCTGAGTGACAATTTCTTTCCCTCTGATAGGCAGAAGAAAATCTCCTGGTAGTTTTCAGAGCTTTGGGGTGGAAGAACCAATGCATTTGGTGATGGAAATCATCCCTCCAAGTCCTTACACTAAGAAATTCAGGAGTCAACCCCCACTGGTACCTCACCCTAGGATGCACCATTAGAGCTGCTTTTATCTCTGAACCCTACCAGAAGATCTGTAGCTTCTCAACATCTATAGAAGATACATGCTGGTAAGCCCCTGCAGCAGCCTTTGTGGCACCAGTGCTGCCCAGGTCTGTGTAATCTGCTCCTTGAACAGGGCTCAATCAGTTCTTCTGCAAGAGGGCGGCTTCAGAAACCCACACCTAACACAGCACTCCTGCTTTGTCTTGCCCCTAGTTTAACTCTGAAAATGATAAATCAGCTAAAGAGGTATAAATGAAAGCAGATTAACCTTTGAAACTGCTACTAGGGGCTGCTGATTACCTTATACAGGTCAATGAATCCTCACCAGGATCTGCATCACACACACACAGACACACACACAAACACAAACAGTTTTTAACATCAATATATTGAATACTCACGCATTTTTATATGCCTGTACCATCACAATAATTTTCTACATTTTCTAATTTTGAAGGTGTTTTTTAAAATATAGTTTTCTTATTTCTGTCATTTCAATTTATTGGTGGAGGGGCATTGAGAGAGAACATATTTTCTTTTCCTTGGAGCATAAATACCCCGTTGGTAATCATATGGATAATATATTTTGCACCAGTATTATAATATACCTGCACCCTTTTTTTTTTTTTTCTGTTCCTGTGAGGTCTGCAAAACATCAGTATTTATGTTTTATCCTTCTTAGTGACATCTGTGTCAAATGACTTCCTCTAGCTTAAAAGGAATGACACTGAAGTGCTATTAGCCCTTGTTCTAAATTACTGCTGACTTTCCTTTTCAATCAGCCTTTTCTCTTAAAGAGCTGCTGATTAAGCCTGAATGAAGACTTTGACAGCTATTCTATTTAAAACCAATTCTATTTATATACCATATGATTATATCTATGGATACATGTGACAAAACCTGGTTTCTTATGATTAGTGAATCTTCTATGAGAACAGGACTTTGCTACTGCTGTATTTTCCTTTCAGAAAAATGTCATCTACCAAATACAACTCTATCCCTCTCTAGAAACATAATTATTTCAAAAGCCACTCTAAAAGAGAATGAAACATGGACAGAGGACCCCATAGTGATAACTACCAGTGGGGATGCAAGTAGAAAACGAGTGACAGTAGGCAAAAATAAAGGACAAAATAAAGTGTTTTGAGATCTTGCAGTTAATCTGTAGCCAAAATCTGGCTGGTAATATGAAAGAAGGCAAGATAGTAGAGCTTGTTAGCTGTTTCTCAGTTTCTTTTTCAAACTGTAATTTGAGTTTTTACTTTGCATGGGATTTGGTCCACAAAATTTTTATGGCATCCCTGAGGGCCATCATACTAGACTTTAAACTCAGGCTCAAACATTAAATTCTTATCCCTTTGTTTGGCAACAATAGTCCCTGCAATAGCACATGGAGGAAGTTAAAGGCCAAAACATTTGGATTTCCAACAATAAGCTCAACTAAATCAGATAATTGGAAAGGTTTAAGCATTGCATATTGCTTCCCTTATACTAGATCTGAGAGCCCCTATGAGACTGCCACTCACAATTGCAAACCTCTTTCAGCTTAAATTCAATTTCTTTTTAAGTAAAATGAGTTCCTTCCATTCCCTTTACAATAATGACAAAGGAGCAATCATGATGTAGAGTTCAAGGCATTTACCAAAGAATTTAGAAATATGGCTCACATGCATTATGGGCCTGCAGAAATAAAAAATTATCTATTTTTACGTACCAGGACAATATGCTAATCAGTATTAATGGTCACCTGATCATCCTTACTCTGATCTAAATCCATTAAAATGGATTTAAAACTGGAGCCTAAACTTTACAGAAATCAAGAGCATACTTAAGCTGAGCTAGACAACTGAAGGAAGGACAGGCTGTGGTTGTTGCATACCTGGACTTCAGTAAAGATTTTGACACCATTTTCTACAGCATTCTGCTGCACAAACGGGCTGCTCAGTGACAAAGAAACTGAACAGCTGCACTCTTTGCTGGGTAAAAAATGCACAGGCCCAGAGAGTGGTGGTGGATGGAGTGACAGCCAGTGGGTGTGTGTGAACTTGACAGTGCTGGGTTAATGATGGGATTCGATCCTCTTAAGGACTCTTTCCAACCTAAATGGATCTTTGATTCTACTGTTCATAATTTACGGTAAAGGTTATGCTAAATGTTTGGTGCTGTCTTTCTCTGGGTGTAGGCCTGAGTTCATGAACATTATTATAGAGCTTATTTTCTATTATGCTATTTGTAAAATGAAAAATTGATTTAGGTGCTCTCTGTGCTCTTTCCAGATTAATAGGATTTCATAGGATTGTTTAATTTATTTATTTTCCCAGGAAAGTATTTTCTCACATGGACTATAGCAATCATAAATAGCACCAGGATAACATATGGGCAACTGAATCCCTTAAGATTCAAACACTCATCTAAGGAAAATATGAAAGGCTGGTCCTTAAATAAGGTAGTTCCTAGTATTTGACAAGTTATGTATATCACTGTGTAGGGTATTTACCAGAATTATGCAGAAATAGATATAAATTTATAACATGCATAAATTTCTTTCTGGGGATACACTTTTCTGTTCTATAGTAAAGAGTCTTCAATATATAAAAAGAATAAAAGAAAAATAATCCCCAAAAGCAGAAATATTCAAAATACAGATTTTGAAGCTAAAATATTTTCCAATGATGGATAAATCTGAGTAATGTAAAACTGATGATAATTAAAAAGGAAAATAACTTAGTCAGAGGTTGTGCCTTCTTGATCCCTTGAGTCTTGAGATCGATTTTAGATCAAGTTAGATCCCTTTCTCAGGGATATGTCTATCAAGAACTTCCAGACTAAAATCTATGAAGCAGGTGGACAGCCTTCCACCTTTCTGAACTCAATGGAAGAAGATTGTTTAATTGTTTGACTCCAGCCAGCCTTAAGTCTGTATATTATGAAGACTCCTCTGCCTGCATAGCACTCTACTGATTAGAAGATGTTAATTACAGCATAATTAGGGAAAGACGGGAGAGAAGAAAATATGGGTGCAAGGCAGTAGAAGTTATCACAATTCATGAAATGAAACTACCAACTATTAAGTGCTTTTCACTACAATATTTAATGCTGTTAAAATATTTTGAGCTTCACATAAAGCCAAAATCTGGGAATATACGTTAGTAAGAAATGATATTCATACTTTCATGTAATGGAACAGAAAGGTCCTCTTCATATGTGATACTATGAAAAAACCTGCATAATTATTGAGGGAAAATGGATTAATTTAGTGGTATAAAATAGAATGTGATTTGATTTTACAACTGAAAGATTCAAAAACCTTTTGGATATTACTAAATAGTATTTAAATGTATAAAGAGTATTTTAACAGGTTTTTGTTTCTGAGAGAAACATATAAAATAAGGTTTTTGTTGTGATGTTTCTTGGCTTTTTGAAGGTTACGAATATATTTTATAAAAACAGAACTTTCTACAGAAGTACGTGGTCATGGCAACATTAATAAGATGCAAAATTTGCTTGGATTGAATATTTTTCAACTAAGATTTGACTTTAATACATGAAAGACTTAGCATGTTCAAAAACATAAACTTTGCTGAGATCATAGACAGAAGAACACAGGGAGATATAAAAAAAAAATAAATATTAAGTCATAACCAGTTGGAATTCAGCATTTTACTCCTAGAAAATTTCCATCAGTACCTACATTTTGTTAACATGCATGGGAAATGAGCAATTTCGTGGGAATAATTCTGATTGGTTTTGTTAACCATGAAAAATTTAACCAAAAAATATGTACACAAGGAAAATTTTAAAACAGAATGAATAGCATCCTGCAAAAAAACAACTTATTTTTCTGTAGTCTTTTGTACAGTAATAAAATATTTTATGCTCTTTTTTTTGACACTTTGTTGCAAGAGCAGAAAAACAGTTAAAATAATTTTTTACTCTTTTTCATAGATTGCCTATTAGAAAATTTCAGGGACTAATAAAACCAAAGATTATTTGAATTCTTTTCATGATTTACATTTTTCTCAATAAATTGGGAGAAAAATTAACGTTTAATTTTTATAACGTCTTATATACACATATTTTTTTCTTTACATTTGTTGCTCAAAGTTCTGTAAACTTATATAAAATCACCCTCAATCCAGCCACTGTCTGCATGGAGAAAGAATACTTATTCTTACTTCAAATTTCTTAAAATGACTATTATTTGGACTAGACAAAATTATAGATGGAGCCACATGGAGGTGTGGAACCTGGGTAAGGACAAAATATGCCCAAGCTCCTTTTCCCATGACTCTTGTGAAAATGGCCAAACTTCATCCCAACAAATTATCCCCACAGATAAATGACAATATATTTTCCCAGTTCTAGTGAGCGAGAGGATTTGGAATCTCCAGGTGTAGGGAACTGTCCAGCAACTGTCAGTCTTGATTGCCCTGGATGTGTCAGTTCTCCAGCACACATTATTTTGGGTTATTTGGAAGCCCCCAGCGCTACCATAGCCTTTCTAGAGCAAACACTGACCAGCACAATCAAGGGAGGTGCACCTGAAGCATTGCATCAGACATGGCTGAGCAGCCCCCAGTCCATCACCTCAATCTTAATGAGAGAACATGGCTAAAGCGGTTGTGTGGTGATGATGTTCCTGGTTTTGTAATTTTTTCTTGCTACTTAGAGCCATTTTGCCTCTTGTACATGGCCTGGCCAGTGAGCCAGATGGTCATGATGGTCATAATATCTGATAAATGTTTTGAGTGAATGGAGTGGATACTGCTGTGCATTGACAACTGAGCATCTGATGTCAGAAGTAATCTGTTTATGCAGAATTACTAAGAGGGGAGGAAGTATAATTGAAGGACACAGAGAAACAGAGGGGGGGGTGGTTTCTACAAGAATGATAATGAGAATGATTAGGAGATGAAATAAAGCCCTCCTCCATGAATAGAGATTGCAAAGAATAGTGTGATTTCCTCGAGAAATTAAACAAGCAAGAGGGGACATAATAAAGTGTTAAAAAACAAACGCTGTGTGGCAGGAGGAATAGGGACTAATATTCCTCCTGGCATAAAAGAGGCCTTCAATCAAACAAGGGACAATTGCTGATTATTTCTAGACAATGGATAATTAGGCTGTGCAATACACAGCTGCATGATACAAAGGGAAGACCGGACAGTTATATGACTAGAAACACTACTGACTTAATGATTCAAGTTTTGGGTAGGGACATAAAACCCCATAATTTAAACCAGTGTCATTCAGCTATTAATAGCAAGTCTTTTGGAATTAAGCAGGGTCTTTTATTTTTTCCTGCACTTTGTTGTTTTTTTAGGTTTTTTTTTTTTTTTTTTTTTTTTTTTTTTTTTTTTTTTTTAATTTTGCAGCTACTTCTCTGCAGCTACTGTGTTGAGGAAATGTAGATGAGAGGAACCATGGGTTTCATACCTTATGACTTTCATTAAACTCTCATGAAAAGCTACAGCATATTTCACCACAGTGGGTGACAGACTTCTAATTTTGGGTACTGTACATTGCAAATATATTGCCCTGTGAACAAGATGTAAAATGATCTCATTCTGGTAGAATTATGCAGAACCTAATAATCTCCTATTAAGTCTCACTCTCAAACTTTCAACTACTCATGTAGCATAGAGATACGAATATCTTCAGAAGCAGCACTTTCTGTCATAAATTTTATAACTAATGGGGAGTGCAGGTGTTAGAGATACAGAAACCAAGCCTTAAAAATTTCCACAGCCATCCTCTTTCAGCTTAATGGGCTGACACTTGTACATCGCTCAGCTGGCTGGCAGTAAATCTGTCCTGATCTGACCTCCAGGCCATGCAGCTTTGATTTGCTGTGTGGTATTGTTCAGAAAGACAACTTCTGTTATGCACTTACACCTGAGACTTGTTGCATGGAGACCTAATGTGGGCAAGATCAGCACAGTCTTAATGAACTCTCCTGATCTTTCTTGTTGCTGATATTTCTATGGTTCAGCAGTCCCAGGAACAGTGCTTCACATACAAGTTAATTTCAAAGTGTAGCTCTTTCTAAATAATTCTTTTTCTGTAACTCTTCTTGTTCAATAGAAATTTATGAGTCAGAAAGCATCCAGGAGATGGAGAACTGAAGTTTTGCCTTTTTAGGGCTAAATATTACCATTCACAATCTATGCATTTGTTAGACAACTGTGATGATACCACTGCTTGGCCAAAAGCAACAGCGAAATCCAGATCCTGGAGGATTGGTAGGACCTTTGGATGGTGAAACAGTGAGTAAATTGGCATGCCTCTACATCATGCTGATTTCAACTCTGTAGGACTCCACTGAGCATCACTCCTGTAGAGTTAATCAGCTGGCAAGTTTTCACAGTGCTCTTGTCCTTGAGTAACCTGAAATGCTGTTCTTTGGCCCTATTCCTCAAAGTAGCCATGCCATGGAATCACAGAGTGGAAAGCACCCACAAGGACCATTGAGTCCAGCTCCTGGCCCTGCACAGGACATCCCAAGAGTCACACCATGTGCCTGACAGCATTGTACAAAAGCTTCTTGAACTCTGCCAGGCTTCCTGCTGTGAGCACTTCCCTGGGGAGCCTGTTGCATGGCCCAATGATTCTCTGAGTAAAGAACCTTTTCTGAATACACAGCCTAAATTTCCCCTGACACAACTTTGGGCAATTCCCTTGTGTCCTGTCACTGGTCACCACAGAGGTCTGTGCCTGCCCCTCCTCTTCCCCTCATGAGGCAATTGCAGATTGCAATGAGGTCTTCCTTCAGTCTCCGCTTCTCCAGGCTGAGCAGACCAAGGACCTCGTCCACTTCTTATAAGGCTTCACCTCTAGACCCTTCATCCTCTTCATGGGTCTCCTTTGGTTGCTCTCTAATAGCTTTATATCTTTCTTGTATTGTAGTGCCCAAAACTGTCCCCAGCCCTCGAAGTGAGGCTGCCCCAGGTCAGAGCAGAGCAGGACAATCTTCTCGCTTGCCCAGCTGGCCATGCTGTGCCTGATGCCCCCCAGGTTGTCTGTAAGTCCAGGGTTGCCCCATCCCAGGTGCAGTATCTGGAAGTTTTCTTCATTAAACTTCATACAAATGGTGATTGCCCAGCCTTCTAATTTTTAAGGATAAGCTACAGGAATGACAGATGTTATGCCAGAGGGGAATTAGAATGCATTTTATTCCTGGCCTAGAGAAGTTGCTGTGTGGAAATTGTGGCTCCACTGAGGATGTATTGGTGTTGGCAAGCAGACCACAGGGGTGTGAGATGGAGGAGTTTCAGCAAATGGTACTGACAGAAAGCACCAGCTCTACTTCAGCATTTGGGGGTGCATTAAGTGGGGAGACCATTATCACCTCAAGGGACATAGCACAGTGGCTGAAGCAGAGTTTATTTGTTGTTTTACTACAGGTCATATTTTTAATCCTTCCTGGTCAAAAGAGAGCTCACTGGAAAGTCTCAGAAAGCTCAAGCTTCTTAACATCCATTACCTCCTCTTTACATCTGCTCATGTTAATAATTTAGGTAGGTTACTTAGGGAGGTTGTGGAGTATTGGAGTACAGGGGGCAATGGAAATATTCAAAAGTTGTCTGGTCGTGGTCTTGGGCAATGTGGTCTTTGGGCATCGTGGGTCTTTGGGTGGCTCTGCCTGTGAGCACAGTGACAGGATGGGCTGGACAAAACAACATTCAGAGTTCTGATCTAATTTCAACAATTCTGTATTCTATTAAAGCAATGATAAGGCAGCTACTTGTAACAGTTTACTTAAAATTGGCAATTATGTGGAAAAATATCACCATTTACAATCTATGATGTTATGATATCCCCAAGGTTAAAATGCAATGTCAGAGTTTCAAGACCCCTCAGTCTTGCAACAGTAAGGCCAGACGAGTGAGGCAGACCATTGCCTCTGACACACTGGTGACTGTAACTGCAGGGGAGAGCCATGTCCTGCAGCCCCTTCCACATCAGCTGATTGTGCATCAGATACCATTTATTTGCACATACTCCCATATGAAGGTGACATTTTCCCTAGCATGAGGCAGAAAAAACTTCTCAGTGGCAGGGAACATGTTCTTTCCAGTGTTGACTTCTTTTCAGAGGGAAAAAAGGGAAGAAGGAAGGCTAGTAAGCTGTGCAGCCCTGAACAAGTCACAACTAAGTGTAAGTAAATTTCATACAATGGGACAAAATTTACTCTGAATCATGAGGCAGCAATGTCACACCAAAATGGTATTTGCTCCAGCTTCAGATGCTAGGAAGCTACCAGCCTGCATAGTTACCTAGCACCTGGCACTGGAAACACTGCTTTTTTATAATGGCAACTCCCAAATTTTACTTTTTAACTAGTAATTAATCCTTAAAAATCAGAAAGTATGTTCAGAAGACGTAATGCTTTCAATTGCTTAAATCAAACCCACATTTTCATTTACCTATGCAAATACAAAAAAATTCTGACATCTCTTAGAAACACACCCTGTCTATTATGCAAAATCATTCTTTCATAGTAAAAAATATTTCCAACAAAGTTCTCATTTAAATGCAATCATCTGGGCCAAATTTGTTTTGAAAGGATGAAATGCAAAGATAATTTGAGACAGGATTGCAATATCACTGTGCTTCTGGGTTGTTTTGCAAAGCTACAGAGAATACAGTGTAATATGGTGTTCAGGGCTGGGAATGGGGCAGCCTCAATTCACTCTTTCTATGTCGTTTGACCTATATCACTCATAAATAAGAGGCTTGACTTTCCCATGTCTGCCTAGATATCTTCCAGCAAGGTCCAAATAAGTAAATGGTTCGATAAGTCACAGGATCTTCTTTCCATGGAAAAAATTTGCTATTATGACAAGCAATTCAAATAGAAAATAACTAGCTAACTAGTTTATTACAGCTTTTCCTTTGGATATGTATTATAAATGCATTAATTTTGTATCAACAATTATTTCTTATCATGTTTATGCCATTAAAGAGTGTTCAGAGCCCAAGCATGTCTCTGAATCCTGGGACAAAAATGCTTTTTCAGGTATGCATGTGTAGTGCTCTGTTTTAAAGCATACCTGCCTCAGAAAGATCAATGCCACAAAGAAAGGCAGTAGTGATCCACTGAGGATGGGATTTCAAGGATCACGGAATCACAGAATGGCTGGGTTTAGGTTGGGAGGGGCCTTAAAGACCACATAGCTCCAGTCCCCCTACCATGAGCAGGGACACCTTCTACTAGATCAGGTTGGTCAAAGCCCTCAGCCTTTCCTTGGAATCTTCCAGGGGTAGGAGTATCCACAGCTTCTCTCCACAACTTCTGCCAGCACACCACCAACATCAGGGTGAAGAATTTCTCCCTAATACCTAAAATAACCCTGCTACCCTCTTGTAACTACCCTCTTGTAGCCCCTTTAGATACTGGAAGGTGCCCTAATGTGTCCTCAAAGCCTTCTCTTCTCCAGGCTTAACAACCTCAATTCTCATAACATGGTGAAAAGATTTCCCCTGTCCCAAAGAAAAATGTACTTTGTCATAAACACAGAAGATTGGAGGAAAGCTGTAATTCTTTCCCCCAGCTTATTAAGGTAAGTGAAGATTCAAATTAAATGATAGTGAGGAAAAAACAGCTAACTTGTAATCTGTAACAAGCTCTCACCAGACCCACACATTGCAGAGGCCTCTATCATGCCTGTAAAATATTCAACTTGTCTAACATTGTGAAATGTCTTGCAAAGTCACAATTATCTGTGAACATATCAGGTCTGATCAGGCTCTGTTCATCCCTGGTTCTGAATACAAGATGTTTTTTGTCTATACTCTTTTTCATAGGGTTCATTTTTTCCCCAGAAATACATTCTTTTCACAAAAACACATGAAAAAAAGACAGTCACAAAATGTATAAGCACACATATGAAATATCTGGGTTACAGAGTCCTTTTGTGGTAGGGAACTTGGGGCTGGGGAACTGCAAGACTTGGATTGTGTGTTTCAGTCAAAACATAGGCATTAGGTCAGGAAAGAATTTTTTTATCAGAGCTGAAGCAGTAATATGATGGTGGTGAGAGACCATGGAAGTCCTTTGACTGTGAAAGGAGAAAGTCTCCTTGGACATCGGGAAGGAGGCTGGATTTTGTCCTATTGGACCTAATCAACCATCACTACCTCCCTTTATCCAGCCTCACAGTGAGCTCTGTCAGCAACTAAGACAGTATTTATCAATCTTCCACTCACCCAACCATAGCCCCTGCTAACCCTACTGCACGTGAAGGAGTGGAAAGCTAGCAAACCTCTCCTTCTGTCCCCCTCTAACCCACAAAACTCTGCATTGCAGCCATTAGCTACCTTTCTCTGTCATCCACTGTTCAGCTGGTGAGATATCTTGAGAGGCACTGAAGCAGGAAATGCAGCCCAGCAGCATGTAACAAAGTCAGAAAGGGCACAAGCAGCAGGGGAAGACGTGTTCTGCATGACCACACTTGCCCAAAAGACTTTATGGATTGAGCCCCTTTAAAAGGCAAGGGAATGTTAAAGAGATATCTAGATAGATAGACAGACAGACATCCTATTGCTTTTTATACCTTCAGTGCCACCTTCCATCCCACCAAGCCTGCTTCTTTCTCCTCAGTGGAAGCCTGGACATCATTTTCCTCTGCACTGAATCCAAAGATGGCATAGGTATTAGCTGGCAACATTTGAGAGCTGTGATGAGTACTGTTCATGAAGTTGCTGCAAAAACTGGTCCTTGCTATTCCTGTTAGGAGGAAAAAAATCCCTCTATAATCTCACAGAGGTTTTGCAGGACACAGCCAGCATCCTCTACTCAGAGGGCATTTGTGACAGAGGTTGCTAAGCACCTGCTGCAGTGAGCTTATCAGTGACAGGTTTCCATATGGCATCCAAAACAATGTGTATGCACTCCTTTGTTGATCAGGTATGATAGCATTACCCAGAAGTACAATGAAAAACCTGTCTGGCAATACAAACAGATACCCAAATGCCATAAAGACTTTTTCCTGACATGGAAATAAGCAGTAACTTCAGGCTGGAGATAAGAGGAATCAGACATTGCGTTTTCTCCTCCAAAATTTCCTCAGATATCTCTAAGGCTGCCTAAGCGTTTCACCAAGGTATGCTGGTTTTGGCTGAGGCAGAGTTCATTTTCTTCACATTGGATGGTATGGGGCTGTGTTTGTGCTGAACACAAGGCTGATATTGCAGATATGTTTTTGTAATTGATGGACAAGTCTTACGCAGAGCCAAGGTCTTTTCTGCTTTTCATAACGACATGCTGGTGAGGGGACTGACTGGGAGTGCATGGGACATTGAGAGGAGACTCAGCCAGTACAGATGACCCCAAACGACCAAAGTGATATTCCAGACCATATGGCAACACATTCAGTGTATAAAGTGGAGGGGAGAAAGAAGAAGGTGGGGGGGGGGGAATATTTGTAACAATGGCGCTTGTCTTCTCAAGTAATCATTATGTCTGATGGGGCCCTGCTCTCTTGGAGATGTCTGAACACCTGTCCAACCATGGGAAGCAGTGAATCAGCTCCTTGTTTAGCTTTGTTTTTGTGTGTGGCTTTTGCTTTCCTTATTAACCTGTTTTTATGCCAGTTTTTCAGCTTTTATGCTTGATTCTCACCTGGATCCTGTCGGTGGGGGAATGAGTGAGTGCCTGCCTGTGTGGGGTTAAACCAGGACACAAGGCTTGTACAGAAATGAAGTCATAACTGCACTGGATTGTAGGGAAGACCATGCCAAGCAGTGCCCATAGACTTCAGGAATGGACATGAAGCAAGGGCTAGATGGCTGTGTATAAGAGGGAGGGGGATGCTAGCCATCAAAGGCGTAATGTTTGGAGGATATCAAAGGAGACCTCAACCATCCTAAACACAGCCAACTTGTACCACAGCTCAAAGTAGCTAATCATTGACCAGTAGGAGTCAGAGAGAACAGCTTGGGAATAAAGGAAAATCATGCTCTTTAGATCAAGTATGGTCTCCCAAAAATTTGCTCAGCTATTTTAAACTGTGGGGACAGCTTATAGAAGGAGACCTCAACTCTGCCTCTGTACACCTTCCAGTTCTGCTCTGAGGACACAACAATTCTACTAATCTGATTTGTCCTCCTGCATTCATAAATTTCCTCTGAGACAGAGCAGTGCTTTTAAAAAGGGGGAAGAACACGAGCTATAATTCCGGGAATACTGGTAACAGGTAATCAAGAGTTGCCTCTAAGCCATATTCTGCAGACATACTAATTAATCCTCCCTGCTACACCTGCCTGGGTCCAATGACCCCACCATGACCTGGGAAGGAGAGGGGAATTGGGCGACAGTGCCACTGTGTTGCTCATGAAGCAGGAAGAACAGGACAGGCAGGACACAGAACAAAAACAACTCTTGATGTCGCCCAAGAGAAGAAATTAAGCTTGGTTCCAACTTTGAAAGGGGCTGACACCATGAAAAACAAAACAAAACAAAACTCTACCACCCAAACTCCTGTCATCACTTCCTGTAAAACAGATGAAAAGGCAGCATGGTACTTCTGAGGATGATCTGCTGAAAGATCTCTTGTTCTCAGAGAAAATATTCAGAGACATAGTTCTAGTCTGAGCAACTTCAGGCTACATTTTTATAGGGGGTATTTTGCCTGCAGAGCAGGCTAGAGGTAATCTAGGGTAAAATACTTCAAATGTCTGAAGCACATACAATTGTTGGCACCACATTCTTCAGTGTACTTTATCTACTTTTGTTGTGCTAACGAAAACAAAGGCTGGCAAATGGTCTAAGACCCTGGACATCAGTCAATGCATTTTTATTATCTCTCAGGCTTAGCTTTTGAAGGAACCAAACAGTTTCCTCTGAAGGTAGAGTACGAAGTGTTTCACATGGTCCTCTTTCCCTCTCACACTCCTAGGGAGTGTTCCATGGTTCTTTCTCCTCTCAACCGTCCCATCCACCTGCTGCCAATTCAAAGCATACAATATGTGCATTTGACTTTTGCCAAGTCTTGCACTTCTAGTAAGTTATAAAAAGGTCTTAACCTTTTTGGAGTGCATTTTGAGTTGAAAAAAAGTATAAAAATATGCCCTCTGAATGCACTTCCTGGGACCTGAAGGAGATTCAGGGTGTTCTATTGTGTGAGTGCATAGTTCATGCTCCACAAGGAGCAGTGTAGGTAGAGTTTGCATTTCTGCACCATGAATAGCTCAGTTGTAGATCCCTTTATGACTGCCAATGTTTTCTATCTTGTACTTATTGTCTGCCACTTCCTACTTAAATAATTCCAGCAACATCAATCAAAGCCTGCACATCCACACACACACAAAATTTCTAAATAGCTGAGATTTGGAAAATGGCTCTACTGATTTTATTCTAAGAGATCAATCATTTTCCTTCTTTTCCAGTTTTGGGAGGAGGGAAGATTTTTATGTTAGCTGGTACAAGTAACATTTCAGCAACTCTGCAATCCAAGGTTTCACAAATTTTAATTTGTGATTATTATAAAAAATTCACATTGTCTAGGAAGGGCCTACACAAAAGTGTGTGATTATATAAGATAGATATTATATATTTTTATCCATGTATCCTGCCCATGCTCAACTTAACTTATCAATATGATTCCTTCTTTGAGTCTATTCATGTTTAACCAGCTATGTGCAGGAAATCAAAACCAACACAGTGAAATCAATAGTCTGGCAGGGAACTCTCTCCTAATAATTTTCCAGGAGCCTGTGCTTTTCATCCACATTAATACTCACTCAAACTGCAAGGAAAAAAACAGGCAAATGTCTTGAGGAAAAAAAAGCGTACTTCAAGTGCCAACATCTCTCCTAATAAGTACCGAGCAATTTTACACAGAAGCTGAGCACTGTAATGATTGTCCAATAAAACCAAATTGCTGTATAAAGTGCACAAGCAGTCATTTGAAGAGGCTCTGAGTGGATGGATACTGGCCAAGAGCAAGTCACAGGGGAAACAAAACACCCAATGATACTTCAGTGAAGTGTTTGCATGGGGTTGGACTGTCAAGTTTGTGCTCTTTTGTGCACTGAAAGATCTGCCATTTTGTTGAACTTGCTGCAGCTGCATGACCTGTTGGCAAGAGAAAGTGCTCTGCGTGCCCAGTGTTGATTTCCTCAGCTTCAGCTGACTACTTTGCCAATCAGTCAGATGCAATTTACAATCAGTTTAAGATTGCTCATCATTTCCGATGACTGGCACACTGACTCTTTGACAGAAAACCAAATTATGGCCCATACCAATCAACAGCATAAACTGCTTTCAACCCTTTTCCCTATTTTAGGCAGTGGCACATTTTTCCCTTTCTGCCCCGGAGAAGTTTGCCACCCTTTCTCTTTGAAAATGGGCATGATGGAAGTTCATACAGAGTGGTAGCTTTAATTATTATATGTGCATACACTTATCACAGTATCCACATTTAAGATAAGAGTGATAAACAGAACATTCCTAAGGAAGTTCCATTGTCTCCCATGCAACTAATAGAAAAATAGCAGACTTCTCTGAGCAGCAGCTTGAGGCAACAGTGGTATATCCTTCTGATTTCCATAGCTGGAAGCCCTGTTTTAGCAGCATTGGATAGAGTATTTCCATTTTTCTATGACTTCAGAGAGGAGAGGGCTGATGGTCAAATTCTCAGCAATTTTAGCAAAACTACTTGTTTGCACCTACACCAAAAATTTAACACCACTTTGACCACAACTTGTTGCATTAAGCTTTGTCATTCCTTACAATAGCAAATGCCCTGTGAAACAACAGCAATGTGAAGAGTTTATGCTGGCTTCAAAGAGCTGACAAATTCACATTAGAGGTGGCCAGCAATTCTGGTTTAGGAATTAAAATTGTTTTGTATCTTCACAGTTAAATATTTTGTTTCTATTTTCTGCCTGCATTCACACAGTGGCTTGTTCACTGTTTGAATTTACATCCATTTAGAGAGGACTTTCATTAACACACAAATATCTCTGCTATTTTATTTTAGTTTGTTATCTCCTTTTTTTTGTTGTTTTAGTATTTTTATTTTCTTGGTTTTGCTATTGGTTTTTGTTTGGTTTGATTTGGTTTTTTTCTTCATGATTCTCCATTTTCCCTGTTTAGGAATCATCTTCCTAGAACTAATGATTTAAATTACCTTAATAGATAGTCTCTTCTTTTGAAGGCAAGCAAGACTCTGTTAGATAAGGCAGAAGATTCAAATTATCTGCTCGATTATACCTCAATCCTCTGATCTGTTTTCAGAATTGCCTGGTAAATGCCTTGTACATTGAACCTGAGGAGTTAACTTGCAGACTATTCTAAAATCAGTCAGACTTGAGCCAAAAACTTACCCAGGGACATTAAAACAATTCAATGCACTGGTAAGTATTTGGGACATCTGCTTTATTTGCTGCAGGTGCTTCAACCTGGAGATCTGCCAGGGAGAGAGCTCTTATGAAACTCCTTCACCTTATGTAAGCAAGGACACACTCCTTCAATACACATATATATAAGGGTCAGAAGAATCAGAGCATCAGGATGCTTCTAACACTGAGGAAAGCTCCAGTGACTCCAGCCTTCCTGAACATCTGAAATAACACAGCAGCTGTGGCTGTGGTCAATAAGACATTTGCCTAACAGAATGTTAAGCTGTTTTCCTTTACAATCATTTTACAGCTGACTGATTCAGATGTTTTTTGTATAAATGCCTTGTTTGACAAGTTCATTCTTGTCTCTGCATCTAAGATAATTTCTCTGACCACCATATGGACAGGATTGATTTGCCAAATAACCCACCCCTACTGTTTTTGGAAGCAGCAAGCTTTTATTTTTTCATTTTTTTTTAATACAGTAAAGAAATTCTATAACAACAACCTTGACAGGATATAATAAAAGCCACTGAGAGGAGATATTTTCAAAGAGTTAAGACTGTATTAGTGTTACCCTTAAAAATGTCCACAGTATCTAAAAGAGGCTCAGTATTTAGAGAGAAACATGGAAAGCCATGCAAGTTGAATTATTTTCCTTCCTATTCAGTCATGGTATGATCTTGGGCAAGTCTGACTATTTCTGTGTCAGCTTCATATAGGTAGCACAGAAATTCTTCTCCCACAGGTAATTATAAAAAGGTCATATATACTCAAAGGCACTTCAGATGTGGACAAGTGGTAAAATCTCTTTAGATATAACATGATCAAAGGTGCCAATTTAAATAGAGGCATAGCCAATCTTCCCTCAGTTATAATTTGGAAGATGCATGTGCCTGTGAGGAAAACACCTTTGCACTCACATGAGTCCTGCTGTTGCCCCATTTAAAATAACTGTTCAAAGGGGAAGTAAAAAAGAGTATCTCCCAAATTTGAGTGCCAAGGATCTTTGCTATTGTTCCAAAGATCTGTTTCTGCAATATTAAGACAATACCATGTAAGATACATTATATCTCTATATTGAATACAGACAGCCTTCTGTCCTGCTGACTCTCAGAGGAGGGTAATTGTTATCAGGTACACAATTGTATATTGGAGCATATTAAAGAGTTAAAGTGGTTTTTAATTTTACTTCTGTGTCTTAAATGCAGTGACATAACCAAGGTGTGGGCCCATGCTAAATTTCCATAGCCATGAGTACTTCTGGTCTTATATCAGTAGGTATAGTACCAAAATCAACATCAAAATACAACTTGTAGTCAAAATTTCTTCCAATATCACCATACAACTGCACAATGTTAAATCATCCATTCCTTACATACAGATCACTGCAAAGTACTGTCTTCTATACCCACAATTTCCTATACTGGTGTTTTTACATGGAAGACCTTTTTTTTTTCTGACCTTACAGCTTAGCTCCTTTGCTCCATAGCTTGTTGAAGTGGAATAATTTCTGATAAACCACATACATTATTTTCCAGATGAAAACAAGCCAATTATTTATTTATATTGCAATTAATGTCACAGATAAGCAAAGATTATATTGTAAGCAGTAATAATTCTACATCTCTCACAATCTATATTCAAAAACTGTTCCCACCTTATAGCTTTTTATACAATTTATTTTCCTTTAATCTATTCTTTCATTCCCTGTCTCCCTGAGGCACCTGCTAAACTCTCCTTGAAAGTTCCTCCAGTATCACCCCAATGCCAAAGCATCATTTTATGCCAAGTTATCCAACCTTCAGATCCTTGCAATTAAAACCTAAACCAGAAGGTATCCAGCCTTCACTTTACTCTCTCAAGCATGACCAAATACAACCATTGCAGGAAGCTGAGCATCCTTGTTAACAGCAGCAGCATTCTCTGTCCTTACAATGTTACTGTCATGCCCCTGCCATTTACCCTGGGCTCTGACATGCCCTGATGGGGTGTCCCGTATCCTGGGAATATGTCCCAGTCAGATTCAGCAAGACTAAGAAAAGACTTCACCAGTTAAAAGTTTTCATTCTAACTGGAGAGCAGCGGCTCATTTTGAGTTGGTGAATTTGATTGCAATTTAGAAGCTGGTGCAGCAGTCTTGTTATAAAAAATACTTTTTCAATGCTTCTCATCCAGAAGAGAAGCATTCTTCTCCACCAGATTACAGGCAAACCCCCTGACTTAGCATATTTCTTAACACTCACCACAAAACTTTTATCATTTATTGATCAATAGATAAGGTTTCTATCATTAGGATTAAATGATCTGGCAATCTTTTCTAAGAAGGATGAGAATATACTTAGATTGCAGAAATAAAAATAAGGATGAGACATCCATCCTTTTCACTTCCAGAAAATACTAGATTTCACCACCCCCCCCAACACACCTTGAACAGCCCCTCTTTTTAGATATTTATTTGTTCAGATTTCAAGCAACTATTGTTTAGCTGTTCTTTATAAACAAAATTCATTGCAGTTTACACATTGGAGAAAAGGATCCCAAATTACTCTTCCACTGGTACTCAGTAAAATGTCAATAATTCCTGGAAAGGCTTTGTCACTTATTGTGAGATTAAAAATTTTAATTTAGGAGGAAAAAAGTAGCTCCATCTATCTACTGAATTTTATCAGATGAAATTTAAAAAAATTATTTGATTGGCACACAGAAAATTCCACAGATAATTTAAAAGTTTGAAGTTTTGGCTGAGGTTCAATTTTCTTTTGATGCAGATTTCTTGAATGATTTTATGCCAGTTTGATGAGAATAAAGTTGTCTAGGAATTGAAATATATAAAGCTTGTAGTTCAAATTCCTCAATATTCACATTATTAAAGACTTTTTTGATAAGTTGCAGATAATATTATGAAGTAGTGACAGCCATGTGAGTATCTTAGAGGAACAATCCACCTTAATGACAATCAGCATAGGGTATGTTCATTACACAGTAGATGTGTCCTTTAACATCACAGATATTGGCCCAAGGACATAGTTTGCACTGCATTTCCAATTCTTAACACAATGAGGCTTTCAATTTGATGAAATCTCCAGTGCTAGTGTAAAGCAAAATAATAAACTGAAGAGTGGAGATTAAGACACTAGTAAAACTGGGAAAAAACAATCTTGGAAAGATGCATGAGGCAAATATTCAACTAATGGATCTGATAAGTCCCAGAAACTTCAAGAAAAAATTGTCAGGTTTTTCTTCCCCCAAAGAGTTCCAATACACTGAAATTAGCAAGACAGTTTTCTTCTGAGAATTTTTTCAAAAGAAGATGATTCACAAAGGGAAAAAAAGCAATAATAAACAAAAATAAGTAATAGAATCATAAAATAATAGAATGGCCTTTTCAGATAAAGGAACAAAAAAAACCTTAAATGTAGAGGTCAATTTGCTATGAACTAAAACTAGTCAGAAAGCAACATTAATTGGAATCAATACATGGATGTGAAAATGTTTGAAAAACCTAAATAATTGCAACACTTTATTCTGTTGTCTTAAAGGAAATAGAAAGGTCAGGTAATTAAATTGTCTTAATGTGAACAAGGAGTAAATGCTGCAGCTTTTAAACATATTGAAGTAGTTCATAGAAAAAAGTAAGAAAGTAAATCATTCAATACCAAGACAATTAAACTAGGAAAGGAGAACCCCACACAAATTGACAATTCTTGAAACACTTAATGTAAACCCCTAACAAAACAAATTGCCAGCAAAATGAAAATTGATAATTTGTTTGCTTCAAATGATTTTCAGTTAGTCACATATTGTGAAAAATTGTATCATAATTCACAAATGTAGTGCCAGTTACCAAAGACACAAGAAATATTGAACCAGCTAGAGAGAAATGCTGTTTACTCCCTAGTGAGCAAAGGAGATGCTTGCTTTTGTACTTTCCCAGTTAGTTTTAAGAACATTTGGGAATAAAGTAGACTGGGATTTTGTTTTCTCTCTGGCAGGCAGCAGTAGTAGGCAGAAGAAATGTAATCAGCCTTCCTCTGATACTGTCATGTGCACATCGAACTACTGATCCCCAGATGGACTAACCTAGTCTTGGGAACAAGAGACTTAATTCAAAATAACAGCATGTCAGCATTAATTTTATTGTCCCATGTTGGTAAAACCTCTTTTCAAAGGATTCCACCAGAAGACAATGCTGCACTCAAAGCAGGCACAGAAACTTACTGAAACTGTGTAAAAAATGACACACATCTCAGTTTTATACCAGGTTCCCTCTCTGCCACAAGGTTGTCTTGGGGCCAGAGCATGCTTCAGCTTCTGTTACCTGGCACCACTTAGCGAGAAGCACTGGGGAGGGAGGCACTGGCTTTGAGAACTGCGTGTCTCTGAAGGCAGATGGCTTAGAGTCAGCCCAGAAACCCCCTGGGACTTCGGAGCTTCACTTAGAAGTGATGTTGGATACACAATTATTATATGGAATAAATCAAACCAATGCCACTCTGCAATAAAATAAAGAAATAAATACTAGCTAAAATGACACATTTACTTCATAAATTATGAAAATTTTTTTTTCAAAAATTATATATTTTTTCTTTTTTTAATAGGAAAAAGATAATTTAGCTGGAGATTTTGGCACTTAGTACATATATGCTGTGGAAAAACACTGTATTAATTCCTGCTTGTAAAGCACCTGTGTATACAAGGAAGATGAGGATGCCTAGATTACATTTAGAGAGCTGGTGTACCCTGATATCTTACACTCAGTGAATCCCACTGAAGGACCTGTTGGAACACCTCAGGAGATCCAGAACCATGAATCAAAAAGTATCCCATTTCAAAAATCTGGTATTCCCTCCTTGAATTTCAACATTTAATTCCTCTGCTGTAAGACTGTGTAAACCAGTTTTTTACTTAAATTTTGATGTTTGATTAAAAACAGGTCCTCTTTACTTTAGAAGAGGGGAAATTCAGCATCAGTGGTAAAACTTGTGGGAATTTTCCCTTCTGGATCTCTTGATTTATCAGAATGTATTTTATTGAACAGTATGTCAAAACGAAACTTTCTTGGTTGGATTGTTGGAAGTCAAAAAGCAAATTAATATCAAGAAATGCCATTTTTTGATTAAATAGCTATAGCTTCTTACATAGTACAGGGAAAAAAATTAATTATAAATATTGAAAATTGGGGTTTGCTTAGGCATTGGGATGGGTTGCTTTTTATTGTTGTTCCGACAACAGTTTACTAAGTTTCTAATAAGGTTCTATACTTGAAGTATATATAAACAAAATACAAATTTAGAGACTTTCATTTTTAAAATAATTTGCTTTGAACAAAATTAACAGAACCCTTAATCTGTGGGGAGAGGAGGAGTCTTTTTTGGGTACTCCACTCAAAGCATTACAGCAGCCTTTACTTTCAAGCAATGCTACAACAAATACTGGATTCCTCCCTTCATATAGAAAGTGGTTTATGACCTATAGTTAAAGAGAATCATCCCTCCATACAAGTGCCACAAAAATTATTTCTATAAGCTATTAAGAACCTCCTGGACAGAACGAGAGAAATTATAAGCAAAACAAAAAGAAAACTCAGCAAAACAACAAACTTGGTTAATAAAAAAATAAATCAATCTCCCACAATTACTCAAGACAAGAAATTCAGAGTAGTGTTATGGAAAACAAAACCAGAAAAAGTGACAGTGTCATTTTCTTCATAAAGAACAGGAAGCAGTGGGATTCTCACTTATTGAAGTTTAATATCAGACAAGCAAGTTAACTGACCTTGCCACAAACCCCACTTTTGTTCCCATTTGTCTCTTCTCTTGCCCTTTTCACAGATGAGGGATGGAATCTCTCCTATAAAGACAGGCTGAGAGAGTTGGGGTTGTTCAGTCCACAAAAGAAAAGGATCTGGGAAGACTTTAGAACTCCCTCCTGTATGTAAGCAGGGCTACAAACAGATGATGACAAACTTTTTAGCAAAACCCACAATGACCAGACAAGGGGCAATAGTTTTAAACTTTAGGCTGATAAGTTTAGACAGGAACATAATGAAGATTTTTTTTTTTTTATGGTAAGGTAGCCAAGACACTGGGACAGATTTTCCAGAGATGTGGCTGCCTCATCCCTGGAAGTGTTTAAAGGTGCTTTGAGCAACCTGATCTAATGAAAGTAGTGAAAAATGAGATTAGGCCAGATGACCTTTCATTGTCTTTTCCAACCAAAGCATTCCACGATTCTGTGCTCCCTGTTATATATGGGTTGATATGAAATTATGTCGTCATTTATCACAGTAACAAAACAAAGAGGCAAAAAAACTCCCTGGAGGCAAACAACATAATTAGGTTGAAAAAAAAATAATTAGGCTACTTCATGTACAATAGAGATTAGGGATTCTCATCCATAGTCGCACAACTCTGATGGTGGCTGTTGAGGAAGACTGTGTCCAGGCTGGCAAATTCCCCCTGTGTAATGTCTCCTGCCACCTCTGGCAGAGTAGTGGCCTGCATGCCCCTTCATGAAGACTATTGGTGCTTTTCATGTGTAATACAGTGAAGATCTCACCCTAAAATGATAAGAATTTTTGGTCACAGGCTCTCTGTTAAGGTGTTTATATATCCACATCACCCACAGTATGACCCCAGATTCAACATCCTTAATCATTAGCCAAAGCAAACAGTGCATGTGGTTTACAGCTAGCAGACAAAATCTGATGCCTCTCTTGCATCCAATATTTCTTGCAATAGATTTTCTTCCCTAAAGAAACTATGAAGTTTAGCTGGAACTGACTGACACATTCTAAAGTTGCTGGATAGAAGAGGAAAAAAAAATTACAAGGCACTCTCATAAGACTTTTCCTCACAGAAAGAAGATAGCCTTCCATTACATCCCCCCTTTTCAAGAAGATACCCTGAAGTTCCACCAGCAATCATGAATATTTGGAAGGAGATGAAACTCACCATATAGAAACCAACAAACAAAAAGGCAAGAGTTTAAAAATCATAAAATGTCTTACTACAAAGGAATAATAGCTTGGTAAGTGAGGTACCAAAGCATTCTCAAAAACACAAATAAACTGTGTAAGTCAAGTAAATAAATATCATAAACAGCTTTATACTTTATTATACCTTTCTGAATTCGAGTGATGAATTCTTTTAGGTCTGTTTTCAGGCTTTTCAGGCTTTCAGCACACTTAAGTGCTTAGTAACAGCTATCTTTGTTTCTTTGTGTTCATTGCTACATATCTTGGCAGTTTAGGGCTCTCAGAAGCAGGTCCTACATACTGAGTCTGTAATTATTTTCTAATAAATGATTGTGCATCATAACACCATTGCTCATGCAGGAGCAAGAGGATAAAAATACAAGTTGCCAAGTCTGTTAGAATTCAGAATGATTCTGAAAGCTGGCAAACTTTTCCTTCATCTGTTTCTTCTTAGTATGTAGTAATACTAATTTCAACAGGGAAGTCCTTATTGTAGTCCAAAATTTCAATACTGGAGCTTCTCAACAAGGAAGGACAAGGTGTGAGCTGTCCACTAGCCAGGAGAGGATGACAACTGGACCATCAGAGACACTTTCCCAGCATATCTGTACAAGATGATGTGCAGAGCTACTTAGGGGCAGGTTCCACCAACAGCCTAACCCTCAGCACACAAATGGGAAGTGGCAAGTCATTCCTCAAGTCACGTCAACAAGCCAGGGCTGGCAAAGGCCAGGGTTGAAAACAGGTACATCTATGGCAGAGCTCAGGTCCCAGGGCTGAGCTGAAATGGGACTCATGAGCACTGGGTGCCTGGGTGGGGATCGTGTTAATGTAGGTCCATGAATACACTCAGAACCCTTGAAAACGCTCAGATCAGATGCAAGAGGCTGAAGTCAGGACAGGCAGGAGGCAGCTTTCACTGTGGAATACCAGATGGATAGCTCTAACTGGAAGTTTATCTTGATCTGATTTACTGTAAAGACATATTTTCCATTATTATTTATTAGCATTCCGTTTTTGTGATAAGGCACGAAATGATGACACAGGCACTGCTGCTCTCGAGGGGAACAAAAAAGAAGAAGAGGAACTTTATTTTCTGACTCCAACATTTATAGTTTTCCAAAGGTGACAGTGGATTGGAGGGTGACAGTGCCCCCTCTCCAATGCCACTGGACAGACCAAGGGTCCATCAATTCTCTCCACCTCCATGAAAGAATGCAAAACATAGGTTATTTACAGAACTGTGTGTGAGAAAGTTTGTTGAAAGAATGTAAACATCAGAAGGCTTAACAAAGTCTTACAAAATCAGGGCGACATTCCACAAACCTTTGCATATTGGCTTCTCAGATTCCAAATATCCTCACATTTATGGGCAGAAATAGTTAACACAAATTTGCTCTCAGCATCTGCAGATAACCATATATAATGTAACATTTTGACATAATGAATCCAATAAACAAGTACAATGTTATTTCATTTTATTTTCCTTACCTAATTGCACAAAACCTCAGACACTTATTTTAAAATGCAAAAAGAGGGCAATTTGCAGAACATTTAATAAACAGAAAATGTATTTGGTTATTTATCACCTACTGAAAACACTGGCATTCAATTTGCATAAGATTTTTTTAAAATGTATTATGGTTTTGACTTTTTTTAGATAGTGAACTATTTTAATAAGAGAAAAACTGTATACTCTTTTCATGTAAATTACTTCAATCTTCTGCTCTTTAATTACAGACACATTTACTGGTTTGTTCATATCCAGGAAAGCTGTGATTGGAGGGTGCTTTCTTTATTCTCAGCCCTTAGAACACACAATCAAGGCTTTCCCATTAGTATGTTAGACCGTGGGTCTGCATTTCTGAAAATACTGTACAGTCATCCTTGACAGTTCATTAATAGTGGGTACAAATACATGCAGGGTGAGACGGAGCTTACTAAATTTTTTTACAATAAGATACAATTCTTTAAATTTCAGTCCAGCTCATTTTGATAATCATAGTTCAGCATGTTTTAGCTTTTCTTCCAGAACAGCACCAGACAGCTGCAGGCTTGACACCTGTCTCTGAGGGTCACAGGTGTGAGCCAGCCTGGTCTGGAAGTCGCACATCATGAGGCAGTGCCTTGGCTCTGTGCCTCTGATGCCTTTAAAAGATGCACAGGAGCACTAATGTGCATATGAAGCTTCCAGCTCATCTGGCTTACATCTGGCCACAAGTTATACATCTGTAGTACGTATTATCCAGTCATTGCACTCTTTTCCTTCCTGAGGTCTAACAGGTTGGTCAGTGGTGATCACCATAATTCCTTAGACTCAGGAGACTGAGATTTGGTTACTACCCTGTACTGTGTACTAAAGCAATTCTGACATAAGGCGTATAAGGAAGGAATTTATACCTTCTAGCAGAGATATTAATTCTTTACAGAAAGGACTTGGTAATATTAGGCTTTGCATGATAACTAAAAAGTTGAGAAAAATAAGGAAGTTGGGAGGGGCTCTGGGCATTTATTTATTTACTTATTTATTTTTTGAAACTTCCTTTTTTTTACAACTTACACTGTGATAACAGCAGGACTAATCACTGGATTAGGATGTTATTGCTTTGGAAAGCTCACAGCATATATTTGCAATTCTGAACAGCTTGCAGAGGTCTGCTTATGATATTCACAGAGATACTGTCAGCTTTGGTGAAGGCTAAAATAAAAATAAGTAACAATTAGAAGCCTGCTTTTTCTCTTACTACTGTGAGCTTCAGGCTTGTTCCCTGCACTCTGAAAGTGGGCATTCCACATTATTATTAAAACTAATGCCATCTGCGAATAGTTATTACAAAACTATTTCAGATAGTTGTTAGTTTTGTTCTGAATATCTTTTTTTTTTTTTGCCAAAATTCTCAGATAAGATAGCCTTAGAAACCAGTCATGTACCATTAGTTTCTTGGTATAGTGATTTCTCATAGGAAAATACTCCAATTGTAGTGATGGAAATTAAGACATTAGAATACAATGCAAATGAAACACTTTTTTTACAGCAGAAGGACTCTTGTGGCCATGAGAGTTCTCCTTTTGTATGTTGAAAATTTGCATAATGTGTTGACTTTGTGGGAACTCAAAATGAAGAACAGGACAGAGAGCATGAAAGGAGATCAGGCAGATACAAGGAACCTGTAACCAAACAGAGCTCAATCCCTCTTTCGTCTTCTGGCCGAGAGAGCTTTGTAGGCTAAAACACTTTATCATACCCATCCTGCAGCACCACACTGCTCTTCTATCTCTTTCAAATTTTCAGACAGGTTTTTATTTTTAAATACACCTGGCCAATGAAAGAACACTCTTCTCCACTAAATTACTTTTCTTTAGCAAACTATTCACTAGATTTTAATAAAAAAGAATGAATATTTGAATTTATCCAATGCTTCTCTAAAAGTTGAAGCTAGAACATTTGTTCTTCATGGCCATGAGGAATGAAGGACAACTTGGAAAGGCTTTGAGCAGCCTAGTCTAGTGGAAGGTGTCCTTGCCCATGGCAGGGGTGTTGGAATTGGATGATCTTTAAGATCCGTTCCAATCCAAATCACATATTGTTTGACAAGGCTCCTCTTGAGGTTCATGTTCTAAAGGACAGGAAGAGAAGAAAAAAGAAGAAGGAAATTAAAAAGTAGATGGAGTCTGGAAAAAATTATAAAATATAATTTTTATACCAACCAGCTTGACAGAGCTGAGGATAAAAAGGGGCTTTGAAGAAATATAAATATGAATAGATGAGGCATCTGTATCTGACCTTATGAAAGCAGTTTAATGCTTAAAGATCATTAACAGGGGCCTCAAGCATTGCTGTACTTTAGGATGAAATGTTGGGGAAAAAAAGGAATTTTAAAGAAGTGAGATAACAAGCCAATCAATGCTTTAATGGGAATGACAAAACGCATCATGATACTAAGCAGCTTCTAATGTCAGACCAAAGGAAATTGGATTGGCAAGACAGAAGGACAATTTTCAGGTGTCCTTACAGACCCAATGCTATTTTGTTCATTGGCCATCCAGACAAGTAATTTTCTAATAGCAGAAGACACATTCTTGTGCCTCTTAGAAGGCAAAACATTAAAGAAATTCTGTCCCCAATTTGTCCTTTTTTTGTCCATTTTCATGAGAAAATCTGAATAATGGTAACTGATAAGAGAGCCAAGTTGCAAAAATAGGAAAATCAGAGTATTAGCATTTATCCTGATTCCTTGGATGAGGCGGTGAAGAAAAGAACTTGCGATGATTCCGGGACTTTATCTTAGAAGCTTCTGCAGTTTGTTGATTTTCATTACTTCTCACATGTTATCTCTAAAAATAAAAAAGCTAAATGACACCAATTTTAGAATACCTTCTTTGATAATTAAGAAATTAGGCTCATATGCTTACCTAGAAAGGTTTTTATAACATTGTATTTTCCCCAGCTTATTAAATTGAATTTGATATTTAATTATCTGTGGCTTTAAATATTAAAGGAATTTTATTCACATTTCATCATGAGACAACAGTATCATCAAGGTGTTTAATAATTCTAGTATTTACTTCACCACATCTTGTCTTCTCTAGTACGTTTGGTATTAACACATCCAATTCACTTTTCACCTTTCAAATTGTTTGTGTTAGCATTGATTTTGCAAGTATTTTACCAATAATGTCTCATTTGAAGATGTTAGGATGTAATAAGATTATTTCTTATGAAACACTCCATCTAGCTCATATTAGATGATGTGTTTGTGCATTCAGGATATATTCTACATTCTTTTATGGAAAAGCAGGTAGTGGAGTTTAAAAAAAATTAAATCAAGCTAAGAAGTCATGCTGGGTACTACTAAACTTGTTAACATTTGAGAATATACAGAAAGATAAGGTCCTGTCCACAAAAATGTTGCATAGGATTTGCAAAACCAGGCTTTTTAATCTATGTTAACCAAATGGTATTTGAAGCCTTGTTTTGTAAGGTTTGAGAAGGTTTTGGAGATATTGGAAACAATATCTTTAGCAACCATTGAATTGCATGTGTGATTTGTCTTCCAGAAAAATTAGGGGGAATCTATTTTGTGGTCTGCACACAATGCTGTTTCAGAGCTCAGCCAGTTCCTCTGGAGCTGCAGAATGGAAATGGGACATAGATAGAGTCAATGAAAAGAAAACTAGGCAGCTAGAGGAGGAAGGTAATGAAAAGTGGGGCTGCAGATGCGGAAGGGTTTGAAGGAGTCCTTTGAAAAATACCTACAGGCAAAGGTTATATCAGATATATGAGATGCCCCTCAGACCTAACCACCTAAAACAGACCTCTTGATGTCTGATGTGTGATAGCTCTAGAATTGTAGATGCTGTGAAGCATCATATATTTTTCAAAACAGGAATTGAACAAATGAATTGAAATATGAGAAAAACCTTTCCTGACTGCATCCTAACCAGTTTATCTATTCCATTGCATAAACTGAAAAGCATCACGTGTGCTAGGAACGCTTTAATATGCTGTCAGATGCCTCTGCCCTGTCATTGTGATGATGCTGAACTGGCTTGAAACTTGTAGTAAAGGCATCTCCAGATAATATCTCTCTATTAGATAAAAACATTTTGTGGAAATCACTCTTTATGTTTCTAAATCTTGTTTCTGTTTTAACTTGCTCATAGATTTGACCTCTGTTTGTTAAGCAGAATACTGAAAATTCATTAGTTCTATTATTAGTTTTGTGAGGCCAGACCCAGTGGACTCAGCATTTTAATGCTTTCTATGCATTCAATAAAATTTCTTCAGTAACCGTGATCTTTTCTCAAAGCAAAGCATTTTAGAATGAAATAATTAAACTATGAATTCATGGCAATTGAAACACACAAGAGTGGTTCATTTATTTGCAACTTAGCTACAAGTAATGGGTGCATTGTTCTTGTCTATTGTTTTTTCTTATTTACCTCTTAGAATATCATGTATTTAAATCTGCTGAATTTGTATTTGTATTTGCCATCTTAACAGCATGTTAGCCTGTGTTTTTGTGAAATAAATACAAAGATTTAAACTGTCTATTCTTCACTGCATTTACTGCTCTCACAGAACCATCCATCCTGTCATCCCTCTTCAGGCAAAGTAGTAACTTTTCCTGCAATTATTGCTTTTAAAAATTATTAAAGATTTCAGCAAACTGTCTCTTAATAAGAGGAAGTATAGTAGAGTTTGCCCTATAAAATGACAATTTACATCTTTCAAAGGGTTGAGATTTTAGGGTTTTTAGACATTTTGAACTTCATTTTTTTTTCAGAGAACTATTTAAAAATTTGAGCTACAATTTGCTATAATCTTTTCAGAACAATTTTCAGCTAAAAAGACATTGTAGCTTTATCTGAATCAAACCATTTCATTTCAGCATTTTTTCAGTGAAATTTTCAGTGTTGACTGCCATTATTCGAAGCACATCCTGCTCAGTAAGATGATCTATAGTCTATTTTATCTTCATAATTTTAATATCTTTTTGTTCTGACTTTACTTTCAATGTTATATATAGTATTTCCCTGGCCACTCTGTTCTGCCTTACAAAACTCCTGCACCTAGAAAAAGGAAGATCAAAGCTAAGGAGACATACTCACCCCCACTGCTAATAAAGGAAAACATTTCAATTATGAGGCATGTTGAAAGAGAGAGAGCAAAGTAAACTGAAACTGTCAGGGTCACCTCCCCTTCCAAAGCTCAAAGCTACAATAAAAGGTCATCTGTGATGTGAACAAATTTTGTGGAAAAGGGATGCCTTTTAAACTTCTATGAAAGAAACCCCATCTGGCATGGCTGCTGTGACAGACCAGTTAAATGTTCCTGCCAATGAATGAATTAACAGTGACATACAACTTTTAAACGATGTCAGCATGGTCTTACATGGCAAGGTCAGAAGATGAGTAGCTTTTTGCAGCCCTGTCAAATCAATTACTACAGGCCACTCCAGAGGTCAGCTCATTGCCCTGACCATGATCCAGGTCTGTGGTGCTGCAATGCTGCACACAGGGGAACTGAGTGATCTGTAACTGGCGTGAGTACAGCCTAAACAGCTCTGCAAACAAAGACATCAGTGTGGCACCAGGCAAGGCAACACCAGGGCTGGAGGGCTCCAAATTAATGGGGAGGCACTAGCAATGGATGAGTGAAAGGCCTCTGCATCTTCTCCAGATTCCACATTGTGTGGGCGTGTGATAAAATCATCAACCACAACCCTTAAATGTTATTTTGTCCCCACAAGATAATGCTTTAGCACTTCAACTGCATCACATTTTTTGTCAGGTTTCAGCCATCTCCTTTGATATATTCTCTCCTAGATACCTTTATATTATTAAGGGTAGAAAACAGATAGATGGGAGTTTTTCAGTGCTATAGGTGTCATCCCACACCATTTACGACTTAGACACAGGCTGAACTTGCTCAGCATGTTTGCCTGCAGGTCAAGGTGGTATTTTCCTAGCCAGATACTTTCAAAGCAAAACCATTTTGAGTTTTAGCTGAAGCTCTTTTCTAAACCTTTCAACTACTAAAGCAGTCCAAATGCTTATGTACTGCAAACACTCTGTAAAATTGCAATAATCTGGAATTTCAGAAGCTGTTCCTGACTCACAATGTATGAAAAGTGTCAGTCATGCATAGCTATTGTAACCAAGTTTAAAGCACAAAGAGCTGAGAAATACATGTGTAATTTGTGTGTCCACTGTGTCTTCAAGGATTTAGAAGTATCATGTTGAAAATCAACTTTTCTTTTTACCTCAAAGATGTATACATTGAATTATTAATAATACTAAGGCCTCCCTGCACTGTTATTTTATTTCAGTACTTTTATATTGTTACCAGAGCTCTTTTAGGGCCTTGCCAAGTATTTAAAGCTAACCCATTCTGCATTATCAGCAAACAGAGCTGAATAAATGCAATCTTTGTGAATACAAGTCATGAGCAGTATATACCAACACACAGCTGAAAAATCTCTTTAGATATTCCTTACTTAAACTGAGATGAACCTAAAGGGCAAATTCTAGTCTTATATTCTCATTTCAGCAGGCTATATACCTACAAAAGGAAGAGAAAATGTTAAAAAGAAAAAAAAAGAAATGTCACAAATGAAGAGGCTGTAATGATTTGGTTTGTAGGGACACACTACTCATCCACATTTCACAGTAGCATTAAACTGAAATATCAGGTACCACATTCCCTTCACACCAAGCTCAGCATAAAGTGTAAAACACCAACTTTTTGTTTGGTCAAGCAGCTCACTAGATCACTGCTGTCACTACGTTTTATATGATCTGCATTATTCACTATGTTCTTAAAATAATAAAAAAAAAGATGCAAAAATAGCATTTGGATTATATTTGTTGTTTTTTATATCTTTAGAACCTAAAATGATCAATACACCCTTAAAGTGTCTTGGTGGCTTAGATAAAGGGGAAACTAAACCCCTGAGAGAAGACCTGAATTCCCCTGAGCAAAGTCAGTCAGCTTCAACCAGGTCACAAAGAGTTGGGTGTGCTCAGCTCTTTCTGAGTTTCAGCACTCTTGATACAGCCAGATCCTGATAACATCGTCTTCCTTCCAGAGCTGTAGCTCTGGGAATCAAGGGAAGGAGTGCAGTCATGGCATCCAGAATTCACATAAGTGGGTGAATAATTCGGATATTTTAACCATCATCTAGAAATTCCATCCTCAGTACCAAATCATCCATTGGATACATATTTCAGTTCTTTCAGGCACTCAGTTTGTAGAAATACAAATCCCACTGGGACTGAAAAATAATGCTGGAATAATGGGTTCATTTACTTTTTTTTTCTGTGTGTTAGAACAATTGGAACTCAGTGGCACTCCAGTGAAATACATATGCATCTCAAAATAGTGTCTGTGGAAAACAAATTAAAAACGAAATAAGCCAGAGAATGAAACAGGAATGAAATAGATTTGGAAAGCAGAAAGGAATGCTGATGAATTGCATGCAGCTTTTCCCTCACAAAACCAGGCACAGGGTTTGACTGCCGGCCAAACACACTCATTGTGTTTCAGTAAATCCTCATGACTTAAGATCATGTGTTGTTTTTGAAAGCATCAAGTTTGTATCTGGTTAGCAACACACATTGATCAGTGCACAAAAAGGGCAGGTGTGGTGATGCTTCCAGTGCCTAAAAACACTGTGATTTTTCTCGCTGGTCTTGGAATTCAAAATCTGGTTTAATGAATACAAATCCTGAGTTTGTATCCAGGTGCCTATTACGCTGTTGCTCAGAGTACTTAAAACCCAAATTTCAGCTAATACATGTAAGGGGAATGTTCATCTACCAGAGATTTAAAATCTTGATCCTTTGTAGAAATGTCATGTTATAAACCTCTCAGAGTCATTGAACTCTGAAAAAAAAATCTGTTGTGATTGATCTCACATATGTTCATAGACTTTATAAGAAACTTCCTGGAAGTAGAGAACTAGGTTTTGAAACTAGTTAGCTAAATATTTGCTGATTTTTTGGGGGGGATTTCTTGTATGTTCTGTTTTATGCTGTTGATCATTTTAATCTCCTGAATATAAAAATATACATCCTCATTATCATCTAAATAAAAAAGTAATATGTAGAAGATAATTAGATTGGCACTACCTTTGCATAGCATTTTCTTTACACTAAAATCCCAGAATAAATGTTTCTCCACTTTTTTCCTTTTTCTATGTGATAAATGATTCTTAGATAAGAAATTTGGAATGTTATTTAGTGGCAGAACACCTTATTTGTGAAGGTACTACAGTACTTCAGTACTACAGTGGAGCTACAGTATCCTGCATCTCCAGTACAACATTATCTTCTTCCTAGAAGTCAGAAAAATGGTTATTTGGTGGGGATGGACAGGTATCCAAAATAATCCATCCAATCTAATTTATTAAATTTCCATGTTTTTTTTTTTTAATCTGGTAGCTTATTGAACAAGATGCAAGTGCCTACAAGCGTTATTTATTCTAAACCTTAATGTCTTAAACCTCCATTTGGCACTACTTGATGTGACATTCTGGATCAGGCAGCTTGTACTTTCCCTGAAAGTATCAAAATTCAGTATGACTTGAGATAGATTTAATTATCTGATAACAAATATACAAATATACAAATATGGAAGTGGTGATACTTACATTTCAGTAGGTCCATTTTTTTTTTCTGTGGAATGTTAATATTTCCTAAACATCACATGGTATTCCCGTTTGAGCTAAAACACTTTTTCAGTGCAATAATTTTCTGTTCCTTAAAACTTGAAACAACTAAAAATACAGGTATTTCATTTTCTAAAGAGAATCCCTAATGGTAGAAAAGAAACCAACCCCCACTTTGTTTATTTCTGTCTTTTGGATCCGATGTTATTGATAGTATCAGGTTCAAGACTTCAAATAATAATTTTTTGGTCAAGGACTGTGTTTCTTTGGGAGTTTTATATGTTTGAAAAGCTAAAGAATATTTTGAACATCAGGAAATCCATAGAAAAATTTCTATTATATTTTGATGCAATATAGCATACACAGGTATCTCATACAGCTAATATTGATTTCCAAGCAGTATTGTCTTTATGAATAGTTGCCAGTAATTTCGCTTTCTTTATGTGGTGCTGGAAACCTGCTGGAACCAAAAAGACCAACTTCAGATTAATCTTTTTAATTAATTGGAGTGGTGAACAAAGTCTGTTATTGCCTATTTTGCTGTTAAGTCAAGTCTTGGTATTTGCTTGGAAGGATATTTTACAAGAAAAACTGTGGAAAGAAAAGAATTTCACTTACAATCATTACAAGATTTTATCACATCATTTTACTTATTTTGATTCTAATTTGATGTGATATGAAACAAAAGCTCTTGCTCCACTAAAGGAGAAATTTCATTACAAAAAAAAAAAAAAAAAAAAAAAAAAAGGAAAGAGCATCTCTTTCCAGCTCTCTGCAGCTCTAGACTCTTTTGACTTATGACAAATTAAACTGATTAATAAAATAAATCTACTCTGTATTTGTAAAAGGATGTGCATTGCAGCAACCTGATGAAAGAGATGCTCATGAAGACCCAGTAAGGGAAATTATCTTATATACAAAAATGTATAGGTAGCTATCACTCTTCAAAACATTTCATCCAAAACTTAAATCCAGTCTAAGAAACTGGACTTTTGAGTTCAAAAAGCTAATTAATTTTTGTATTCATAACTGTTCAGAGGCCCCAAGAGAACAATGTATTTTTAAGCATGCTGGGCGATGGCAGGTGATAGTTTTCGTTGCTGCTATCAGCTGTGATCTGGAATGCTGACAGACAATTTCTGCATTTTTCCCTTTTCTTAATTATTTAGGCTTTGTGAAATGATCTTCTTTTTCTTTAAGAAATCAAGGGGTATTTTTTTAGAGAAAACAGGTCTACATTTGTAAAGGCTGAAGGAAAATCATAACACAAACCACAGCACAAAATAGTTCTTGATGTATCACATAGAACTGTCCTCAGAAATCTTTCAGAGTGAAGAAATTAAAAAAAAAAAAAGCCAAAGATTGGGAAAAAAGAGAACAAGGAGATAGGAAAAGTTTAGTAGAGGCAGAATGTCCTTCTGGGGGAGATGAAACATATCCTCATCTATCAACCCTCTGATCAGATTTACTTTTCTTCCCCATTTCCCCAGAGGGAAGTAGGAGATTTGCTCTGCTAAAGCCAGCATGTTTCACTGATAAGTAATGCTTACCTTGCCAGGGTCTTGCTGCTTACTGCTCTTGCTGCTTAATGGTTCAGCTATTTATTTTCCTTTCACTGCAGGAAAACAAATATTTTGGCTGAATTTCTTTGGTGTCCTTGTTTAGTCACCTTACAATTAGTATGCAAAAGAGAAAATACCAATGCAATTAATTTTCTTGTTACCATGCCAATGCAGAAGTAAGTAGTCTCTTTTTAAGTCAGGCATTTCTTGCAGAGTTACAAAAACATCTTGCCTGTCTTTTTGTTACCAGAAGAGCTGAATGCAATGCCACACACTGGCACAATTTTTAAATTTCTTTCTATCACAGCCAATGAGTGTGAGCCTATGTGAGAGAACAGAGAGGTCAACTTCCAATACTTTGAACTGCTTCTTTCCCTTAATACACAAAGTGTATAATCTGAATGTACCTTCGAAAACTCTAAAAAGTCAGACTGTTCTAAGACAGAGATATTTTTTCTGATTTTATTTTTAAATTTGGTGTGTGGGTGTGGGTGTGGGTATATGTCTAATACTTACACATGTATTTCATAATTTTAAAAGAAACCTTTAACAATTAACTTTTTTATTCTTCTTTGTGAAATCTATGTCCTGACAATAGCAGCATGCAGCACTTGTCCCCATATATGTTTGTGCTTTATTTCCACTCAAAGACACAGGTTGCACATTAAAATTTATTGTAACATCATTACATTTTACTGAGGGCAAGGACTGCAAATTATGCTGAAATATGAAATAAGTTTTTATTTGTCTTTTAATGAACAGGATAATGGATAATAATTAAAGTGCCACAAACTTGTCTCGTGTGAGGCAATAATGATAATAATAAAGTACAAACTCGCAAGAAAGGATGTATGAAAGCACTATTTTTTTTAAACAAACAAAGCTAATAATTGTTCTTTGTTTTTTTTTTTTTTTTACTTCCTTGAGCTGTAACTACTTTGTAAAGTAGAGGTGAAGAAGAGATATGGAAGTTAATGAGTTTTTAGATAGAGATGATCAAACTCAGCCTTGCTCCTGGCTGAACCTGAGGACATGGAGCTGTGGCAGCCTGCCCTCTATTGGGATGCTGGATTCAGTAGCTCCCCACAATCTCCCTCACTTTTGGTGCTCTGCTTGGATTTTTGAGGTTTTTTCCACAGCAGGGTTCAGAGCCTCCTGAACCCTGACTTGCTGGGAACTAAGTGCTCAATGCAGCTTGGGGAAAGCCACCTTCAGTAGTTGCAAACAGCAGGGCAGCTCAGTAAGGGTCTGGTTCCAAAATTTCTGTAACACAATCTTCTCTGACAAAAAAATCTACATTATTTGAACCACCACCAGAATACTGACTCAAAAACACTGGTTTTGTTATTGGCAGAGAGGACCCATGTTCAATTTCACCAATAAAAAAAAATTCCAAGAACTCATATTCAGGTGTAGTGGGCCAATAAGTTATTTTATGAAATTTTAAATAACAATTTTCCTGACATGTTATTGTATTAATTATTCCTTGAAGTGCTGTGCTTCTTAGAGCTCTAGAAAACTGCCATACATTTCATTAAAGCTGCACTGTAATTTCCCTTAAAATATTTAAGATTAATAAAAGCATCCTTGGCCATGAATGAAATGATTGAAATGATTGAAAATGAAAAAATAATTTGAATGGTCTTGGACGTAAAGAGTGCATTACATGGATGGAAGACTAGAAAAAGGAAAAAAAACCCAAAGAATGTTTAAATGGAAGTATTATTTCTGAAAAGCTTGTATGGTAGTGCATTCTATCAGATTGTATTACACTTCCTCTTGTTTGATCCAAATAAAAAATCATTCAGCACCAGGAACTGTCTTAAATGACCTACATGGGTTTTGTATTCAGATTTTGTGTAACTTCGTGCCTTAGTAATGAACAGGGGCACAAGTATCACTGGAATTTACCTGACAGCATTAAACTCTTTTGTGTTTAGCAGTGAGGGCACCTTTTTGAAACCTATATTTGAAGAAGATAATGGCTTTGTTGTGTCCAAAATCAAAGGAGGTACTTGTGCCCCTGGATAGATTTTAGGCAAAATACCATATGACTTTGTAAAGTGGTGATGAAAACACAGTGGAGGATGCTCATGTTCCCATAAAAGCTTCAACTGGACTTCTAAATACTGATTAGTACAAAAATATTCAATATTTAATATATTTCATATATTAAATACAATTTATTTAATATATGAATAATATAGTAATCTTACCTGATTTTACCTCTCAGAGAGTTGATCACCAAATCAAAGCTGTTCATGTAAAAAACCTTTTATCTTAAGTAGACATCATATGCCCCTTCAGAGAGTGATTTGTCCCATCATGAGATGTGTATTCTACACAACAGGAGTGATGCACCCACGGCAGGAGTTAATTTGTCTCTATTGATTCAAGCGTGAATTTCTAGTACATGGTAGCATGCTGTGCTTAATAATAGATACACTTGTTATTATACCAAAGAAAATAATGTACATTTAGTGATTTAATAATGTACCGAGGGGTACATTCTATTTATATAGCACATTTCTCAAAGGAGAAAAGAAAGGTGGGTAATTTAAATATGCAGTTACTCTAGATATGTCTTTCAAATTGCTTTTATGTCTTCAAAATTAAAAAAAAAAAAAAATTAACCCACCCCCACCACCTAATTATACTAAGGAAATTTCTTTTGTTTTTCTCTCTAGTGGACAAAAGTCTGACCTGTGTTGCAGGACAAATTCTTTCATATTTTCTCCACAACTGACAAAATGCTTTTTTCTTTAAAATATTTGGTCCTTTTATTTTGTTTGTTTGTTTGGGTTTTTTTCTCTTAGGAATGAAAAAGCAATGTATAGATTAACAGAGAAAGAGGAAAGAGGAAAATAATATATATATTTTTTTTTTTAGTGTGGTGGGTCACTTCAGAGAAAGAGAATAAGACTCATTTAAAAAAGCTTAAGGATTTAATACACTGATCATTTAATGAAAAACACATAAACATTTCTTGAACAGCATAATCCACTTGTTTATTTTAGATCTTGAAAATGTGTAGTAACTATTGGTTATAATCACAATGCAAAATATTTAGAGCTACTTGTACTCTGTGTGAGTTCTTTGACAGCCTCACATAAATAGGCACCAGTTAAATTCAGAGCCAGGGTTTAACAGTACTGCCATTGGGGATGCGCAAAAAAGCCCAGTGACTGAGTCACCAAACCCAGAGCAGCTTCCTGCCCAAGCAGGGAGGATATATCAGACGTTAAATTGCTCATTTGATTCCATCCAGGTTTCAGATTTGTTTGACTTACAACATTTTCAGGTGAACCTTTTCTGAACTGTTTATTTTTCTCAAGGAAAATGACCCTTGGAGCAGTGCAGACTGCCCCTGCTAAGGGGAAATGAGGATTTTTTTCCCTATGTGAAACAAAGAGCAGCAATGTCTCCAGCCCTTCCTCCCCATCCTGGGAAACAAAGCAATCATTTTTGCTATTACATTTGCTATCAGCACAGCACAAGGCTTCCAGCTTGCCCTTTCCACCTCTCCCAGCTTTCTAGTTTCTTGTCTGAAAAATCTTCATCATTTTCAAATTTTCCTGTTAGCAGATTCAATGCTCCAATAACTATTATTTTGCAATGCAACACAGAGTGACCCCGATTTTCCATTCACTGGATTTTCTTCATTTTCTGAGGGAAAAAATAGTTCTTCATTAAATATCTATTCATCTGTGTTCTTGGTGAAATGCAACATTATCGCATGAAGAATCTGCACTAATTATTTATTTATTTGTTTAGCTATTCTTTAGAGAGAAAAAGAGGAGATGGTTGGGTGATTAAAAGGGATTAAATTGCAGGATTTTTGAAAGGAGGGCTTAATATATCATTATTACTAACCATTAAATGGACATCCTATATCACCAATGTAATATTTCTATTTTAAGATGACATAGACTTTTGAATAGCAATTTGGGATTCCATTAAAAATCATACATAAATATTGGTTTCAAGCTTTTGAAAACCCAAAAGTTCAAAACCAGTTCTGGTATTATTTTTAATCCATAAACTACATTCTTGGACATTAAAGGCTCTCATGTCATAAAGCTGATGATATAAAGTATTATAGAGTTTTGCACTAATGTTTAATTTTCTTGCTGTTCTTTTTGAGGAAAAATAAAGCCAAGCATTTTAACACCAGGAAAAATGTTTGTTTTGCTATGGTGTCAGGGATGCTATTTTTGCCTAAGGCTGCCTCACCACCAGATGATAGCAGAAATCAGGAGTGGTGGTGACAGAAGAAGAACCTACCTTTTTCAGGACATATTTAGAATCACTGTCATTAAAGTGGAGACTACAGAAATTTTGAAGAACATTTCTAGTCAGTAATTATTTGTAGTAGCTGTTATGCCAACACTGATATTGCAATAAAGATCCAAATGTTTCATGCAAAAATTTGATTCAGCATTATGGCATTGAGGCTAACATCTTGATGTGTGGGATGTGAATCGTAGCAGCTACTAGAGATGTTGGGACATGTGAGCAGGAATTTCAGGCCATGCCTGAAATGATGAGATTTTTAATATTATTGTAGGAAGGTTCTTCACAGAAGGCATCTTAAGTTCACTTTCAGAATAAAATACTAATTCCTAATTCCAGGTTTTATTTCAATCTGCATCAGAGGTTTACACTGTGCTATTTAACAAAATGTTAAGAGAGTTTAAATAAAAAAAATAAAAATCTAATGTCAGTTGAAATCATTCTTCTAAATATTGCAAAAACATGAAATGTTTTTATTACACGGACTCTATTGTTTGGAGTGAAAGCACACCTGTGTGACAAATTATACATGTAATCCTATATGCAGGATTACATGTCTATGATCCAGCTTGGGAGGACTAATAAGCACCCTAATAAACAAGACCACGAGTCAAGTGGGAGATTTGCATCTCTCCTTTCCAGATTTTTTCAGATTTTTGTTGTCTTCCCTCTCCCTTCCCGCAAAGGCACCCAGGTATAGCAGTCTGCATTTATTTTTAAGTCAGCATAAAAACAAATAATAACAAGGAGGAGAAAATGGGAAAAAAGGTCAGGGAAATTACAAAATGTTAATATATCTTAAAAATTTGTTGCTAACTGCATGAAATGGCAATTATAGTTTTGCATCCTAATATGCTGGCTTTTATTTGTTGTTTAAAAATGTAGTTGATTGATTCACATAGTTAAAAATAAACTTTTCCTGGTAGTGTTAGAGAAATTAATGCTAAATGACACAAATTACTGCTAAAACAAAATGTACTTTGTATTAACATGATAATGACATTTCTGAATATACTGAACATTGGGAAATGTTACATATAACAAGAGAATCTTAAAGTCTTTCTGGGTTTAGCTGTGTGTGTGTCTGTATGTGAATGTGTGTGTACGTGTCCACAAAAAGAAGTATTTTCCTATAATTTTCAAAATTTGAATTGGAATAATCTGGCTGTCTGTGTCTGACTCTTTAAAATGGTGCTCCAATAGGAATTAAATAAAAGAAGAACTTTAAAAAAAACTAATTTAAGAAGTGGCCTGATTCTTACTACATAAGGCAAGAACGTTTGAAGTCTTTCTGGAATTGGGATCACCATTGGTGTCAGACATGAGAGAAAACATGTATCTCTAAACCTCATTTCTTTTCTTATTCTTCCTGATTTTATTTTCTTCATTTATTTTTTTCCATTTTCCCATTTTTTCCATTTTTCCATTTTTCTTTTTTCTTTCTTTCTTTCTTTCTTTCTTTCTTTCTTTCTTTCTTTCTTTCTTTCTTTCTTTCTTTCTTTCTTTCTTTCCTTTTCTTTCTTTCCTTTTCTTCTTTCTTTCCTTTTCTTTCTATTTTTTTTTTTTATATCCAAAAGCATACTACTTACACCTGAATGTGTTTACAGGCTTTTATCAGACATTACTTCCTATGCAGAGGTGAATAGAAGAAGAAAAATTTCTTTATGAGGATTGCGCCAGGAACTGAATAACTTGTTTTCTATTTTTAGGATTGTGACTTTATTTATTGCCTCAAACCACAACTAAGGAGAAGAAAGTAACCTAAATTGTTGTCACTGACTTTTTTCTTGCTAGCCACTGAATAATGTTTTGGCCAGATATAACAAATGGAAAGACACTGACTTTTTCATAGCAGATTTTCAATAAAATCCTCTTGTTTTGGGCTTCTCACAGGTATAAAATCTCTGCTGAACACAATTGGGTAGCTGAATTTGCTTCTGGGTTTTCCTCATGTCTATTTTACTTCGGGAAGCATGAGTTGGTACATGAAAGAAGTGGTTCACCTTCATCTAAGTTAATTGAGTAAGAGCTAGTAAATTTAATTTTTTTTAAACAATGTTATAATAGTTACTGTATGAGTTAATGAATGAACTTAGTATATATAGTGAAGATATGAAAGAGAAAGCAAATGAAAGTTGACACAGAAACTCAATATCTCTAATGCAAAATGTTTAAAGAAGATTGCTTTTACTGTACTTTCATCAATCCTTTCAGGAGAGATTACACAATTTAACAGATGTGCAAAAGGGTACCACTTTTTCTGATGGCATCCAAAAATTAATCTTCATAAGCAGATGTGTTTCAAGACATTTGTTTCTTCTGCAAATACTGTAATATTTTATTCAAATTTAGATTTACTAAAGGTCTATTAAGCCAGGATGAATAGGAGACGATACCTTTTCTGTATAGAGTGCTTTACTATTTTTTTTAGTAATATTAATATTTAGTAATATTAAGTAATATTTCATCTGCCTCGAATTTATGACAACAGCAGAAATATAAATGCAAAACCTAGAATTAACTTCTGTTATTATAAGGTGGAGGAGAAATTAAAGAAAAGAGAAAGTATAATCTACTGGGCTAGAAACAACTTATTGGAATACCTCAAGGACCAGTTTGGAAATAACCTAATTTAATATTTGTAATCATGGCATAACCTAAAGAAATTTAATAGTCATGTTCACAAACAATGCAAAGTGAGATGGCATCACCAATACAGAGAAGGGGGATCATTGTGCAAAATTAATTGTAAAGCGAGGAATAAGAAATGGGGTGAAAATTTGCAATATAAATAACAAGCTCATTTGAATAGAAAATGATGTAGAGAACACAATGCTGAGGGGAAAAAACCTCTGAGATCCTGAATATAATGTAGAATTGTGACCACTCACATTTGAGATAAGTTAAAATTATCTAGAACAAGTACAGGAAGAGACTATGGGATGGATAGCAGAAAAATTAAAATGTAGGAAATGGAAAAAAGAGCCATAAAATAGAGGGTTCTGAGAATAAGTGATGTTTTGTCACATAAACAAATCTGTTAGGGGGATAAACAACACAGATGCAAAAATAATTTCCCTATTTCCCTTAATAGTGAAGAACAAGATTTGGCACAGAAGAAAATGGAAGTAAACAGTCTGAATAAATTGAGGATAGAAATTAGAAGAAGGCTTCAAAACATCAAGACAAAAATTTTTGGAAGGTCTTTTCAATAGTACATCAGGAGAGACACAAATATCATCAACTTTGCAAAAAATTTCATGATGCAGATAATTGGTTTATGACTGCATAATGTCATCATCTGACTCAACAAAGCAAAGGCCTTATATTGCCTGAGCTCGTCATTATTGGAGTTCTTGGGTTTGTAGAAGAATCAAATTTATTTTCATTTCATATCTATTCTACAAGAACTGCACTTATCTACAAAGAAGGGATAAAATAATGATTTGATAATAGTTTCTTTCAGAAATTATTCTATATACATATAAGCCATCTGTGTTAAAAATGTCACATATTATCACTTTTTTTAAAACTATAAAATGAATAGATTACTGAAAAACTACATATACAAGAGTACAGCTTCAAAAACTGTATGGAAAAAATTTGTATTACTCCTATGGGTTTAAGGGATTGACATTGAGATAACTCTTACTGTGGTTTCTTCATGGCTCTCTCCAAAATTACTCAATTAAACAAAAAACTTTAAAAAAACCCACCCACAAAATATGTTTCAAGGACTGGAATATAGCTTTCTTTCCTCTTTCTGGAACCAGTGGAAACTTTTTGCTCACTATGTTTGTCTTTTTCTGCTTATTGAGTTTATAAGAGTGACCTCAAAAGAAAATGCTCAGATATATGAAGAAACAGCAACAGGTTTGATTTTCCAGTAAGGCTAGCAAGGAATAAAGCTCCATTATAAGAAAGATGCAGCCTGACAAAAGTCTCAAAGCCAACAATTGACCACAATAGACATAGAATAAAGGATCTAGAATAAATTACTGAAAATCAACAAAGTTAAATACTGCAATCCTGCTGCTGTTAGATGTCTCAAGTTGGCTTTTATTGTCAGAGACTCCAGGCAACAAAATTACTTGTTTGTCAAGAAAGAGGACTGTCAGCTGTGTAAAAAAAGCATTGAACAAGAGGTGTTGGTAAGGCAGGGTCTCCACTGGGTAGTAGAGCTAACATTACCCCGAGAAATCAAGGAGTCACAATTGACCCAATTATTACACAGGAAGCGAGATGCAGTTCGAAGTACAAATAATTTAACTTTTTTTTTTTTAAGAGATATTCTTGGCTGCACTAAACTTTCATGACACCTATAAGGTGGGGTCAGCTAGTTAGCTAGTTCTGAGCTGGGAATGTGAGTTTGGCCTTCCTCTTTTCTCCTTCATGAGGACACAGGCACTTAAATCAGTGTGAGTAAAATAAATTGTTGAACGAATCTGGACTAAAATTAACCATCTCTGAGTGTGTTTGTGTGTGTGTTTTACTGGGATCAGTTTTCAAAAGAACACTATAAAACCTGATTTTTCAACTGTTTGCTAACTTCAAATGGAATTGCTTCTGGAACTACCGAGCTATGTTATATTTGCAGTTCCAGTGTGAAATTTCTTCCAGAACCAGTTAATTTATGAAAAAAAAAATTAAATTAATGTAGGTTTCTTTACACTGCATCTAACCAAACCAATTTATTTAGCATGAAACCTTTCTTGAAAAGTGGCTGACAATCAGAATTTTTGGGAATTAACTGCCAGCTGTTAGAACAGAGTGCTTCCAGTTCTGAGTCTTAAAACCTTGCAGCATTTGAGGTTAAGACATGGTGTCAATATGCACAACAATGAATAAATAAATAAAAATTAATTTTTAATATTATGTTATGATGATATCTACTGGGAATGACCAGTCAGGACCTCATTATTGTTCTACTGAACTCGATCAATGAAATCAAATGTTTTATCAACAAACTCTGCAATTGTTTGGTGGGCAAGTTCAACTGGACTGACTGTATGTCAGCTGTTTTTCAGAATGACAGAAATAGCAATGGATCATCTGGAGTGCTTATTATTTAGTGCTAATGAATGATTGTTTGGAGAGGGAAGAAAAATCAATTATGACAGCTGTGAGAGCTGCTGCCCCCGTTCCATTATTCCAAAAATAAATAGCAAAACTGCCTGCTAAGGTAGGAAATCAGCTAGCATTCCCAGTGAGACACAAAAGTTATAGGCAAAGAAGCAACTCCAACTTGTGTTTACTGCACATAAATTATGGTAGGGCCCCCAAGCAGAAGCAGAAGTCCTTGAACTACTGAAAACCCCAGTACTTTTTCCTGCTTGTATTGCAAGTGCTCAGCATGCTTTCTCTCCCCAGACAGTTAGAGTTTTCCTTGAGCATCAAACTGGGGTTTGTTTGTTTGTTTTTTTTTTTTTTTTTTTTTTTTAAAACCTTCATGCCTGATCCAAGATGAACAGGAGGCTGAGAGGAGATGATGGTGAATGACCCAATGACCCTCATATTTGTACTGCTAAGAGATTAAAGTATATTATGGTTTTAAAAAACAACAAGAAGAACCACAATGTAAAATTTAAAAAAAAAAAAAAGCCTTTTCAATTTAAAAAAAAAAAAAAAAAACTAGCAGAAAGGCTCACATTGGGCAGTCTAGGCAGAGCCCATACAGGACTATTCTCACTCAAAAATGGGTAATGTTTTTTCAGAGGAACTGTGTTCAACTAAAAAAACTAAAGGACAAATGAGAAATACAACTTCAGAAAAGATACTAGGCAGCATGTTGGATCTCTCCCAAAAATACAGGAAATAATGCAAACTGTTTAAGTTTCCAAGGGCTGTTTATGTTTATGAATATGCATGCAGGTAGCTAGATAGACCTAGAATTAGACACAGATCTAATGTGTCATCTCAGCTGCCATCTCAGTATTAAACTGATTGCCAAGGAGGGCCCTAGTTTCTCTCTACTTCTCAGGACAGAGGGAGCCCTCATTCACTTTGAGATCAGAAGGAAATGTGACAATGAAGCCATGGAGTTGTGTTGTGCCAAAGCTCACCCAGGAGTGCTGAGAGCCAGCTCCCTTCTCAATCCCTTCTCAATCCCTTCCCTTATGGAGCAGACCCAGGACACTCTCTACTGTCCTGCTCAATGGCAGCATGCTGTGGCCTGTGTTTCACTCTGCATTTTCTCTCTCACTAATGCAGAGGAAGAGGATGAAGATGGAAGGAATGGATTGAACAGCTTTCTTCTGTGTGTAATGATAGGCATATATGAACTTGTTTGAAGAGCAGAATATACAGGTGTGGTCAGAACCCTGACAGACTGATTCAACAGCAATCTTCCTCTAAATTTCAATAGATATTGAGCAGGGTCTGAATATACTATGAAGACACAAAAGAGCAAATTGCCACAGACATCTCATCTTCAGGAGACCTTACCTGACAGGTTTCCACTGACAAATGGCAAAGAAATAAGACAAGGAAGAGACAATATGTTAAAAAAAAAGTTTGAAAATTTCATTAAATGAATCAAGTTTAGTTTGTGAATTCTTCAGTGATAAGCTACTAAAACATCAGTTGTACTAATGTGTCATAAAACTACACACATATTGAAGGAGATTAAACTTTCTATTATCTGAAACTCCCTCGGGAATGGAACGTGATTACTAGAGACAGTTGCTAGTATGTCTTACTATGATTTTATCTGGGAACTAATACTTTTGATTACCAATTGAAATTAGTGTTTTCATTTAGTGTAATTCTGCATGACAGCACAGTCAAAAGGGAGATTTGCTACTGAAGTCAAGGGCAGCAGGAGAAGGATATTGATTTAGCTATGGGACTTTTTGGAGGAGCTATTACAAGCTTTAACAAGCACAGTATTATATAAGTTAATGCTGGAAAAAGAACTCTGGAAGACTACAGAAACTGATGGTGCTGTTATGAGAGCAACCTCTTCAGAAGAAGATGAAATGAACATCCAACATCTGCCAAATCTGTCTTTCTGGAAACCTAACCTTCTTGGCAAATGACAGATTGTTTGGGGGGCACATGAGTGTAATCTATCCTCCTTATTCTTAGGCACAGCAGAAGGTGATAATTACCTCTGTATAAGCAACTAAAGTTGCTACAAACCATGAAAGTTGAGTCTATGACTGGCCATCAGTCAGAGAAATAATTAAAAAATATTTTTCTGCAGATAATTCCATGGTATAAAACTACCTACTATTGATGTAAGATGGAAAAGCATTTAGTGGTTAGAGCACTTAATTTCTTCTGCAGGAGACCAGTACGAACTATGCTGTCCAAAGTAAAACAAAATAATTTTCTTGATCTTGGATCCTTCTGGTGGCCCTAAGTTCTGAATGCCCTCTGGCAGAGCCCTGTCACAGTTTATTATAGAAGTCCAGCAGGAGAATTTGACAAACAGAGGAGAATATATAATAAAGTGTCATAGCCAAAAACCCCCTCATTTTCCAGGACTGCTGAATGTACCATTGGTCAGCTTCAAAGATATATAATTAATAATCAAGGAAAACTGAAGATCACTTGAAAGCCTTCAGTTCCAGATAGGATGAAAGATCAAGCTTCTTCAATAATTTTGTTGCTGCCAAATTTCTCTGAAGTAACTTGTCATGTTATGACAAGCTATGGATAGGTTTCTGAGGAGTCACAGTTTTCTCAGACAAATATAATTATAGTACATATAGTCCAGGTTTTCTTACTGCAAATAAAACGTAATAGTCTTCTAAACTGAATAGTGTTTAAATCTGATCCGTGAACTGATTCAATGTAAACTTAAAAAAAATCTAGTGTAATAATTCAAAGCATTTTTTCATTTTCAGTCAAATCAAAAGTTTTGTCCAACACAAACCAATCTGCCTTACTTTTGGTGTCTTAATGTTTGCATTAAAAATGCCTATTTGTCCAGATTTGAAAAATAAATCATATTTAAGCTATAACAAACTGAAACATTGAAAATATTAAATTACAGTAACATTGTAAAATGAAATAACCTCCTTCCTTGTTCATCTGCTCATTGGAATTAGGTAGAAGCACAGATATGACTTTTTCCAGTGAATAAAACAAGTGGACAACAATTTTGATGTGTCTGTAAATTTTGTAAACATGTAATGTGTCTTGTAGTGTAATTTATTATTAATGTGTCTCAGTGGTCTGACCAGAAAAATAGTCAAAGTTACTGACTTTCAGTACGGTTCCTTTTCCTAGCTCCTTATCTAGGGTGAGCTTTGGGGGCTGGAATCCCATCTAACTTTGGAGACCTGATTGATTTCCTGTCATGGAAATACATTCACCTTAAGTCAGCAATGCAACAGAAGGACACAGGAATGTCCTGACCGTTAGGTCTCAAACAAGCTATCTGCCCTCAAAATAAAAAGGTGCAGGTAAAAGACAGGATTCAAAACTCTAGCCAGATGTCTTTGGGGGGAAAAAAAAAGATTTTGGGGAAGGGTTAAACAATGGTCTAAAAAAATAATTGTAATTAGTTCTCAGTATTGTATTGAGGTTTATGCTATCTGAAACAATTAATATATGCAGTTTCTGGGACGGAAGGTTAGTAAGAGAACATTCTGATTGCATTATAAAAAAATATATATATAAATAAAGAGACACCAAAGGGGAAAAAAGGCAAAAAAACCCAAATCAAAAAATAAGAAAGAATTCTGGTTTTGTTGTGTAAGAAAAAGCTGAATATATCAATCTGAAAGGATTAACATCCAGAAGAAAACTTAGGAATAGGATATTTACATCTAGAAGGAACAAGAGAAAAAAGCTGTTGCCAGCTGTTGAACAAGATACTGACACAACAATGAAATGTGGAACTGAATACACAAAATTAGAGAGAATATTTAAAAACAAGAGCTTAAAAGAAAATTTTAATGAGAAGCAGAAATGCCCTTAATCACCTGTTAATAAAGGTCTGTTTGTGGTACACCCTTTTTGGGTCTATCCCTCTAAAAAACACATGGAATTTTTGGTAAATACTGTATAAGAAATTGCAAGCTTGCATAGTAAACTTAAACAGGATGTAAGGCTTCACCCTCCTGTTTGCTGAAGTCAGGCAAGCATTTCTTGAACAACATAAAACCTTGAACAATTTCCCATGCTCAAAATCCCTTGGGCTGGCAGAAACAAGATGTTAGGAAAACAATTTCAAACCATACATATTCATTTATGGATATATATGGAATATATTAGAGTATAACATACTGGCTAAGCATTTCGTTTATATCACAAAAACATTAATGAGGGTTTGAAGTTCACCAAAGTATCATTATTAGAGCTTGGCCTTGGAAGTATCTAAAATTGTTTGGTGTCAGCACAGCTTGATTTCATAGCCATCTCATCAGAACAGTTGATGCTAACACATCCTTTGTATGCACTCTATGCAGAAGTCTAAGCTAACAAATCAATACATTACAAGGCTTATTGCCTTATTATCCATTTACTAAATCATGATCCTCCTCCTATGTTCAAGGTAAACCCTGACATGGTACCTTTCATATAATTATGGTATATAAATGATAAAGCTCTTCATCAGCTAGGTCACTCAAGAGCCTGATTGCTTCTACCTACTTAACGAGGAGCTTTAATATAGGCAACAAAGCAGTGTGTCTAAATATACATTCTAAGAGAAGAATGTCTTTCCACATGTTTTAGTGCACAGTTCCCAAGGGTTTTTATCACACTTTTTCTCTGACAAGCATTCAATAGGCATAGACAGAATAGGGATAGGTAGATTTGTTTCAAGAATTCATCTGAAATTTGCAAATTTGATTTTTCATCTAAAATTAAGTGCAAGACATAAGTTGGTATACAACTCAAATGTTCTAAATGAACAGATTGGCTACAAGAATAATGTGAAGCTGTGGAGATATAAAATAGGGGGCCTGCAGATAAGCCTCATGCTTTCTTCTTTGCCTCTTTGGATAGTGGAATTCTATTTGTCCCTGTACCTGAACCACACCATGGTAAACCAGCTTTCCTAGAACATTGCCCAGTCACAAACCAGTAAATTGGATGTTTTATTTAAAATTGCCTTTGCAATCATAGGGAAGTCATAATTCTCCTAAGGATAATCTTAGAAAAATCTGAGTTTTTAAAGAGTTGTATCAGAATTCTTCCACTCTAACACAAGAAAATGTCTTGCATGCAACATCTTCAAACTCTTTGAACTATTTGTGGGATCCTTTTGAAAACTGCAGAAATTCTGAACATGGTGTATTTGATTTGGATCTGGGAAGGCTGAGAATGATCCTGGGGTTCAGAGTTATCACTGTTGAGTTGCTTGGTCACTTGCATACATAGAGTGGACAGAGTTACTGTTTAGACAAACCTACACATGATGCTGCATATGTTATTGCTCCCTGGCAGTCCTTCTGCAGAGAAAATTTACAATTTAACATTTAAATAGCATGTATGATTGATTTGTGCAAATACTCTTTTTATTCTTTTCTTCTCTCCAGAAACAATTAAAATTCACTCAATCTCTGTAGTGTGTTGACCAACCTGTATTAGCTTAATAATTAAAGGACAAGTTTTTAATAGCAGTTTTAGAAGCCCCTACTAATGTAATCTCCTTTTAGAGTTTTTTATTTTTTCAGTATTTGACATGTATTGATCTCTACGCAGTTTGGTTGTTTCCATTTCTGAGCTCCAACATTTTTTGCTGATACATTGCGAAAACACAGTTCTGCTCAAGTAATTTCATTTACCTTAGGAGGAGGATAAGAGAGGAGAGGAGAGGAGAGAAGAGAAAAGAGAAGAGGAGAAGAGAAGAGAAGAGAAGAGAAGAGAAGAGAAGAGAAGCATCAGTTCACAATCTAAACCAAACTTTTCTTCTTTTTTTTTTATTCTTAAAAAACAGCAGAAGATCAAATGTCACAAGCTTCCAAGAATACTCTTATGATTGATAGCCATATAAGTTGATGATTGTCAATCTTGCTGAAGACACAGCAAGATTGCTGGGTTTCATAGCTAAATTTTCTCTCCCTGTAGGCAATCAACACCATCCTAACGATGCTTTCAGATCTACATATGAGAAAATTAACAATCTGTGAAAGTGCATTTATTTCAGGATTAATACTGGAAATCTGAATGGCACTATGGTGCCACTAGAATGCTGAAAAAATTACAGATGTAAATCTTCTTTTCTGTCTCTACTCTGACAACAGCAAGAGAGCTCCAAGTTTTTTCGAAGAGAGAGGCTGTGAACAAACCTGTGGTCTTTTCCTGTTTTTTTGATTTTTTTTTTAAACATTCCTCCTTCATTGGAGGAATGAAGAGGCAGCTGTGAAGTTTCACCCATATCTTCTGCTAGTTTAACCTTGATGTGGTTTAACCCTGGTCAGCAGAACAAACTCATAGACACATCTGTAAGGAGATACCAATTCTCACTTCCCTAAAAAAAAATCCATCACATAATCATCCTGTTTCAAACACAGCTCAGTCTGAAATATTTTGAAACAATGAGAATTCCTCGGAATTCTTCACCAGCAAATAATGTTCTCTGTGTGTACAATTCGCCAGGTACTCAACTGCATTTTCTTATCTCATGTCCCTTAAACTCAGGCTAATAAGCAGCGCTGCTCTGATGTGCAATAATTCCCATCATGGGATCTCAAAGAACTGAAACAAACATCAACTAATTTGCAAGACCTCAGAGAAGCTCAATTTAAATTCAGTAAACGAGTGAGATGAATGGAGAAGAGAGTTTTGATGGCGACTGACAAGAAAATAGTTCTAGAAAAAATACTGGAAACAGCAAACAAACATCAATTTTTTAATAAAATTCTTCCTCTAGGGGATTTTTATAAAAATACATAGAATTTGCAAAGAGTGGATGCTTGAAATTTTGAGAATTTCATGTAAGTGTGTTTCCATGGGAAAAAGTAGATTTAATGTAATTGATATAAAATTTAAGCTTGAAATAGTCCCAGTGATCTTGAGGTTTGGTGCACCCCCAAACACAGGAAGACTATGAGAGTGTTATGGAGTCTGAGACACCAAACTTGTTTTTTATCTAAGAATATTCATCTCCAGAGGAATGGTAGAAGGTTTGAAGAAGGAAAGAATTTTTTTTCTGTGTTTGGACATGGTGATGTCAACAGCTTGAACATGACAGCAGTCAATATAGATGTGTTGGAAGGCTAATAAATATCCTCTTTTCCTCTCATTACTTCTGGAATGGTCTTTCCAGCATTCATAACTCCAGCAGACAATAGTCCAAGCTCTCTGAAAGCATAGTCCAAGCTCTCTGCAGACTCAGCAAGATGACATTATTCTGGGGTGAAATTTTCCAAATGTTTTTCTTAAAATGGGATAGAATATTTTTCTTCCTGATAAAATAGAAACTGAAGCTTGGAGGTCACCCTGGTAGGGGTTTTAGTTTCTGACACTGCTCCTTTGCAAAAGACCTTCTTTTAGAGCAGCTGATTGCTCCCAAGACTGTCAAGCAAGAGATCAACTCTTTATTGAGCTGTCTAATCCCTCAGATTACGACTTTAAGCTTCAAAAGAGAAAAGTCTTTGCACTAACACTTGTTTTAAAAATTAAAAAAAAAAAAGAAAAAACCATAAAAATCTCTATAATGAGTTGTAGTGTTTCAGTTAATATCTTTCTCTGTATTAATTTCTGCTTTCTCTGAAATAATTTCAATTCTACTTAAAACACTAATTACAGATTAGAAAATAAGATTAGGGAACTGTTTTGCTCCTACAGATAGAATTTAGATGCCACCCATCTCTTCACCTTTACTTCTCCTAGATGCCCAAATAGAGAACAAGGCAGAGTATTCAGGAGATGATGATGCATTAGAGGCAATTTCCTGCTCATCAAATTCCACCTCACAGGATATTAAAATGACACATAATTAGACTAGTTTCAAAGGGATTACAGTTTTACCAGCCTTGCTTGTTATTTCTATCTCTTCACCTTTTGCTTCACCTCAAACTGCTGCTGATTATTCCACTGATCTCATAACCCCTCTTTGCCATATATGTTTTTTCTTTCTGAAGTCCATCTATTCCCAGAAGAGTGTTTCCATTGTGTTCTGTAAATTCCAAATCAGTTTTCATTATCAAATTCTAATCTGATTTCCAAATTTTAATTTGTATTACATTAATTAAAACAGTTACAATAGAGAATGCATCAAAGCTTAAATTATTCTTCCTCTGGCAAGTGTTCAAACTTTTACACAGTCAGTAATAAAAATTCTAAGGAAAAAAAAAACATGCCTGTTAGCAGAATTTCTAAATTCAGTCTTAGAGAGGAACAGGTTATATGTTTCTTATTGAAAAAGAAATATTTCTTCTCCATTAGCAATCAGGATATATATTAAAGTGAAATTACTAAATGTTTTCAGTTCAATCAGTTCAAATATCTCCATTGAACCATCATAAATTTTCTGACAAAAATCTGAATATGTGCTGCTGAATTTTAAAGGGTAGTGTGACAATACTGAAAGATCTGAGAGAACACTGATGTCATGGCAGTATCGAAGAAAAAGACAAATAAGGATTAATTAGGCCATTTAGTTTCAATACAGTCTCATGTACAATCATATAAAACAATGTGGTATGTCAACAGCAAAAAAATCACATTGATAATGAAATCAAAGTTGCATAAGTGCATCAATTTTAAGGATGTTACATACTGTTGCACAATATTTTTGCCTTTTATAAAAGTGAAAGTTTGATTTGTACAAAAATGATGCTTAGATTTTTACAGGATATATGATTAAACTTAATAAAAAATAATATAAATGGCAAAATATAAATTCGAGTGGAACAAATCATTAGATTTCAGAATGTCAGTTGAAGTGGGGAACCGTAAAGCAGTGAGAATGCTTTAAGTAGGTTATCTCAGAGGTTGGTGTCAGTTTTGTGTATTCATTAAATTTAGAAATTGTGTGCAATAAAAGAGAAAATAATATTTGGCAAAATTGGTAGATGAAAAAGTAATTAAAGCATGGCAAGTGGGTCTTATTTCAATGTAGTGCACTTGTAAGAAGTATGGAAAATTGATTGTTTATGAGCAATTAATATTAGTCACATTCTCAAACTAATCAAGATCCCAGCACCCTCATATGTAGGGAGTGCAAACAGTCAGTAGACTTAGAAAAAAAAAAGTAGATTTTGTCTAATTTACTAAATTCTGTGATATAATTGAGTGAGATAAATATTTTAAAAGGTTTGGGAAAAAAAACCCACAAACCAGAACACACACAACCCTATGGACTGCTGAACACACAATGAGAAACTAAAAAGCTAAATTTGATAGTTAAAGTCTATCTGCCTAGTACTGTGTCATCTGCTAACAAACCTCTACAATAAAGAGGTTTCTGCTAGCTGATTATTCTTTTATGGAGCCTTAGAATGGTTTGTGTTGGAAGGGACCTTCACGATAATGCTATTCCAAACTCTCCCCCAGGGGCAGGGGCACCTTCCACTAGAATAGATTTCTTAAATGCAAATCAAGCCCAGGCTTGAGCACTTCCAGGGATGATGCTGCCACAGCTTCTCTGGGCAACTTGTTCCAAACGCCTCACCAACTTCACTATAAAGAATTTCTTTCTAATATCCAATCAACTCTGTTTTAGTTTACTTCATGATAAAAAAGGGATTGGTAATATCTAACAGTTGGAAAGTTAAACAGACGCATATGAAAGAGAGGGTACATATTTTTTTGGCAAGAAAATAGCACCTGGGACTCTGTGTTTAATAATGTCAATGTCAATGCTTATAAATCTCTCAAGAAGATAAAATCTACCTCAAGTAAAGGTACAGGCTTACTTCAGAGGAGCTCAAGTAGGACATTTAGGCTATTAATGAATGAATCAGATAAGATATTTGTGAGAATTCTTTCCAGCCTGAGCTTTATTAATCCATATGAAAAGGACAGTTTGACTGACATCCTGAGTGTTCCCAAATTCAACACGATAGGGGAAAATACTCATAAGTTTTTCTGACAAAATTACCTGTTCTACGGCAGATCTCAACCTCTGAACTACTAATCCTGCATCTTCTCAGACTTAATAAAAGTAACAGAGACAACAAGACATGCTTCATGTCAGTGTTTCCATGGATGATGGAGTAGGCTGAAACATCTAGGCCAGCTGCATGGGTCTGAACTGCAAATACATGCAAATTTGTTAAATCAAGCAGCTCGTTCCTTCAGAGAGATTACACTCCATAACAGCAAGAAAAATGGGGTGAAGACAAAAATCAGGACCAAGCTTTCAGAAAGAAAATATCACCAGCATAAAAATATGACAGCTTTTAGCATTTATGATGTCTGTTCTCTAACTTTTCCACATGGAGACACTATAAAACTTTCTCTAACTTTTCCACATGGAGACCCAGAAAATACCTTAGTGTCTTCCAAATGTGTTGCTTAATGATCATTTGCAAGATCAAGATGATGACCTCAAAGTTTTGCTTCCTCATTATTTTCAAGGTCATGTCATTGACTTTAGGTACTGAAAACTGTTTTAAAGGAGTTTCTAGCAGTTTCAGGAGCATAATTTTGCAATATGAAGTAGAATCTTCACAGCCTCGATCATTACAGCAGTTCATAAATGGAGTTTAAAGCTCGAAATTACAGCATTTCAAAATGCACAAGGAATCATTACTCTCAGGGACCAGTCATACCTCTCCAGGAGGTGTTTATTTGTGTGAGTTTTTTCTTTCATGAATGATGGATCTGTGGATTTGTCTCTCATTCTTCTAGCCTCTCAAGAAAGTGGTATTTACACACACTAATTGGCAAAGCCACAGAAGTAAAATTATATCAGTTAATATTTTCACATGGTCTCATTTTTGGCCTTTCTGTTCTGACAAGTTGCCATCCTTAAATAATGAAAGAATTTTTTTCAAGTAACATATCAAGCTGAAGTTATTACAATTTAATATTTATGTGTCACTCATATTGTACAACTCTGCCTTTATCTTTGTGAACTAGAAAAGTTATATAAAGTTATACAGATGCAAAATATAGTATCTTTCTAAGGCTTCCCTATATGGTCCCTGTGGATCATGTTAAAAATTACCATTCATGCAAGGACACAAAAAAAATAACAAACCAAAATCCTTATGTATGACACCAGAAAAATAAATTAATTGAACAACCATGTTAAAAAGAGTTCTCAAAATGTTCAGACACCAACATTATATTACATTTATTTAAAGGACAGTGATAAACTGTAGCAGGCCCAGGGCCTGCAAGGCCTCCTTGGAGGTCAGAAGCCTGAGCTAGGAAATGCCAAGTCACTATGACTGGGCCTTAGAAGCCCCTCTCTTCCGCCTTTCGGACATTGCTTATCTCTCTGTACGCCTATAGGTCACTTTCCCCTGACCCTTTTTACTGGACAGTTTCCAAAACCCCTGTAGGGTATAAAAAACCCTTAATTCTGCCTGGTTCGGCAGAAGAGCTGTCACTGAGAACCTTCGTGGGACACCCTAATAAAGAATCCTGCGGAACCTTACACAGCGCTTCTCCTCTCTCTCCCTGCATCTGCTGCCACGGCCACAAGCAAGCCAAAAGAGCTGATAATCACACAGAGCTGATAATCACTAAAGAGCTGAAAATCACTTGAGCTTGCTTGGCTGCCTGCAGCTAGGAATGGCTTGGGAGATCGGACCAAGTCTGAGCCTCCACTGAGACTATCCTGGCCTCGGCAGCCCGGATGGAATTTACCGGGATAATAAACCTTATCCCTCCTTTCTATCAATATTCAGAATAGCCATGAAATCCTAGAGAATGAAAAATATGTTTCTAACATTGATAATTTTCTATTAAATTCTTCCTTCCTTATATTTGTGTGTAAAAAAAAATAAATCAGAAGATATGAACTATAAATCTAGACAAATTTATTCTTTCTTCATGAAGCTTGATAATTTCCTGGACAGTGCAAACCCCACTGCAGACAGACAAAAAGATTAAACATACGTAGAATGCCACACTATGTATCAAACCATAGATATTTCCATTCAGTCATAGAAAAAGGATTTTAAAAGAGAAGAATCACCAGTTTTGGAGAAATATATACAACATAAGAGCTTATAATATATAATATAATATTACATATAGGTGGGGCTTTAGTTCATCATCAGATTTTGGATTTAGATTTAAAGTAAGAATAAGAACAATGGAGTAGAAATGCACCTGCATGCATGTTGTAATTTTAAGTGTTTCTGTTTGTTATATGTACACCTCTCTGTGGGGGCCTTGTTGTTCTGATACCTTTGTTCATTAATTAATTCTTTTTATTCCTATCAAATTACTCATTAATTCATTCTTGTGGTGTTTCATCTCTGAAATGTCAAAATCACATGAAAAGAATATTTCATCTACAAGCTTGCACCAATTATTTCATTTTACTGCAAAGCTATGACAGGAAATACAGTGTATTAGTAATTAAAATGCGTAAAGTTTTCATTAAGTTTGAGAAGTTTACTGTGAACTAATCAGACATTCACTAGAAAAAAGCCAAAAACCAACCAACAAACAATTTTTTCTTTGCACCTAAAGTGTATAAGTACAACAGTACAACAACAACTGTTAAGAATAAGTAATAATTTTCAGTCTTTCAGGTCACCTTCTGTGCTGTATCTCCTGGTACAATCTGGTAGGATGGAGATGAAGGGAGTCATAGAACCATGTTGTAGGTTGAAAGAGACTTTGGAAGTTACTTTGTCAAATACAACCACTGTACTGAAAATCCCCAAACTGGACATATGTTGTGTGATGTCCTCTGAATGTCTGAATGTCTGAAAGTCTGAATGGTGGGACACAGACATTTCCCCTGCTGTATTTGCTCTTATTAATGCAGCCCATGGTTCTATTGGCTTTCCCTGCTGTGGCAGGCTGCTGGATTCCCAGCCTGATTCTCCTCTACAATGTTTTTTTCCCCAGTCAGCTCCTAGCTTGTTTGGCTGTATGGCAGATGTGTGACTCTGCATTTGCATTTGCTGAATTTCCAGAGGTTTCTGCCTACCTGTAGAGGCTCCTTTGGATAACAGACCTCCAGAACACTGCTTGGTGCAGGCTCAGGAATAAACTGACATGCAGAATTTTGCGGCCACAAGAGCACATCTACCCAAGAGAGCCACAGTCCATATCCAGAGCACTTGAGGCTTGTTCAAACTCTATAGCATTAAAAGGGTATGAAGTCACTTAGCACACAGGGTAGCACACTCTTCAGTGTAGTAATTATAGGAAATAAATATTAGGTAGAAAGAAACAAGTGAAGAGATATGCCTCACATTCAGGATGCCTGAGTACATTGCTTCTGGAGAAGGTTGACACTTTTGGTTTCTTGTTTTAAAAAAATACCAACTCACAAGTGATACATTAAGAAATGGGGTACAGATGACTCAGCAGGGAGAATTATGTCAAAAACCACGGAAAATCACAAGGAAAAAATCTTAAAGAAGGCAAAAATCCTGAAAGCCATACTAAACCTGATGCCATAAACCAAAGGCAACATCCATAAAAGTAAACTGCTGAAAACCAAGAAAGCTTTCAGTGTATGATTAAGCAGTATTGAAAAGCCCTGGTAGCACAGCAGTATGGATTTAGAGGACAGAACTTTGTGACCCATGCTGAAAGTACTCCACTGGATTGAAGAAGTCAGCAGTCTAGAATCTCAGAGCTTTTTTTAGACTTTTCCTAATGTTAGAGAGAGCAGGAAAAGTCGACAGATAATGACTGGAAAGTTACCCTCTATGGGACAAGTCAAGGAACACTTCACTCCTAACAGGAATGTCTTTTTCAAATTAGTCCTGGGATCATATAACCTACTAGAAGGTTGCCCTGTTCATTGCAGGGTAGTTGGAACTAGATGAACTTAAGGTCCCTTCCACTCCAAACCATTCTTTCATTTTATGAAACACCTATATCCCCTTTCCAGAATTATTCAGGTATTCCCACTAATGGCCTCCTGTGTGGGTTCATGCCCTAAAGGTGAAATACACTTTCTTTATAACTGTTTTAGAAGAAATGAATTATAAAACTGACTCAATGTAGCAGTCACAGATACATGTGCAGTTTCGACCAACATAAAAGATGTAGGACCTAGCATGTCCGTGTTTCTTCTGTTATGAAAATTAAATTTCTGTATTTTTAATAGCAGTTTCTGCTTTATTTAAAAGTAAGGAGCAATGGGATTTATAAGATTAGGCATTCAATGTTTTAAATAGTGTTTAAATATTATTATTTTTTAGCCTAGGTACCATTTGTGAAATTAAATTTTTAATAACCTTTCAGATATTTAGCCTTAGGGAAATAATTTCCTTAACAGTAGTTCAAAGGTTTAATGTCACAGTAAAGGCTTTGAAATATGATGTGATCGCTTTCATTCTAGAAAGTTAGCTTAAAAAAAAAGCAAACAAAGTAAAAATATTAATGAGCAAAAGTTATGCAGTCCAGCTCTAAAACAAGACAGGAAGATGGGGAAACAAACTGCTATCAAAATGCTTTTATAAGATTTTGTCCTGTGTTTTCTATACAGAGCATCAGTTTCAAAATCTTCACAATCAGGCTTCCAAGATTTGTATTTTGAAAATGTGAGAGGGGGCAGCAACTCTGAACTTCCTCTCCAAGTGAAAGCTAGACAAGTGTTTGACACTGGGAACATTTTCCCTTGCCTCCATCCCATGACTGATGTCTAGCCCAGATCTTTTGCAGTAGAAATGGAATATGGAAATAAACTGATTGATGAGGTACAGAAGGGCTTTTAAAAGGTTATATCCCATCCACAGAGTTTGTTTGAACTGAAACCTCTGCCTAATACAAGTTTTTGTCCAGAAATTTCTTATTTAATCAAATTTCAGCACATGTACATTTATCAATGGTCAGTCTGGGTTTCAAATGCTGCCTTTATTTCTCAGGATAAGGTCACTGCGATTTATGAAAGTAGGAGACGTTATTCTAAGGTCAGAGGGAGCAGAAACCCTTTTCCGGAAAGTTGCTGAACCACTTGGATTGAAAATATCTGTAGGTGTATTCATTCTTTCTCAATTATTGATGTCCCTTTTTTTTCCCCAAAAGGCAAAAATAGTCCCACTAGTTAAAGCTTGCTCATATTGTAAATAAATGAAAACAGACTTTTAAAAGATTTATCTGGCAATTTCTTTAGCAGCTTTCAGCTGACCTACAAACGTTTAAACTGTCCATTCTAGAGGTGATCTGCATTCCTGAACGGCTCAAAATAAATTTAATCTATCATGATACTTCTCACATTACTGTGAATAAGTTGGCTGATAGTATACAGTCAAAAATTATAGCAATGATAGAAAATTATAACAGAAAAAAAACCCAAACTAGCTACCTATTTCAAGCAGAGCTGAGTGCAGAAATATTAAATATATGCTCATCAAGAAACCAGAAAACATTAATTATCCTTCATATTTTCCTATACAGACTATTAAATAGTTTTAGCAATAATTCTGCCCAAAAATTTGATACAATGCAGATTTCACAGCATTCGTAGCAGTGGTTGTGAGCATACTCCAAAAGCCAAAATATTGCCATTTACTTTCAAGATTTATGTACACTCTCTTTTCTTCTATTCTCTTCCTAAATTGCAAATATATGACTCCAATATGGATTATCCTCAAATGTTTTTACAGAACAGCAGAAATGGCTGAAAAACAAGTGTAAATTCTGGAGAGACTGCCACCTGTCTTCTTCACTTAAACTCCTAGGAAAAATTCTGTAAATAGTGGTAAATAAATTAAATATTTCAATGTTTATTTGGAGCTAAAATCAGTAGTCAAATAGACAGTTAAATATCGAAAGAGTCCAAGGAAAAAGAAATCAGATTGGTCAGTTTGAGTTATACTGTTTCCCCAAAAGCATTGCATAACCAAAAATTAACAAAAATAATACTAAAAATATATTAATACCAAGCTAGCACACTGTGTAATATTGAAGAGATTATTAAATTTTGCTATTTAAAGTTTTGTAAGTTAAACAGAATTTTATTTCAGTTGAGTTGGGCTATTCTATCATCAAACCCAAAGTGTAAATAATAAATCTGGTCTATGGGCCAAATGAGAAATAAACAGGCTGAATCTAGAAACAAACCAATAAAATCCTCATTTTCCTGCATGCTGGATGAAATAGCACCAGAAAGAGTAAAAATATTTGTAATTTGTTTTCCATATTTAAATGTCTTGATATTCCTTTACAAAATCTTTTGATGTTTGTGGTTTTTCTTATTTGTTGGTGAGATGTTTTTTCCTAATCCCTGGACATCAAATAACCAAGGCAATGGAGAGAGGAAGAGTAAGAGAAAGAAAAAAAGATAGGACAAAACCAAGAGAGGTGAAGACAAACCAATTTAATCTCATTTGAAATTAGAAGTAATGTTATTTGTTTAAATTAATAATTTGGAAACTTTCTGTTTAATTTCCATATTATTTCTGTGAAAAAATATTTTTCACAAAAAAACATTTTTTTTATGGTAAAAAAAAAAATCTTTTTTTTAATTTCTTTTCTTTTTGAAAAAGTAATTAGACATGCTAGAAACAATACAAGATTTCAAGCACTCTTTCTTTTCAGCATAATTATTCCTATGACAATTTAAAAAGAAAGAGCAAGAGAGAGAAGATCAAAGCAAATTAATTCTTTGGTTTACTAGCAAAACAAAAGTGAAAATAGATTTTCAATGCAAACTTTTATTGATGGAACATTATCAATAATATTTTTAGCTTTCTATTAGAGCAAGCTTTTTACATCCAGTTTACCCTTCTGGGTCTCTTCCAGATGGAAACAAGTGGGACAATCAATAAATGAAGCTGCTCAGCATGGTTGCCAGATTTTAAATATTAAAATCCACTCCCAGGGAGGGCAATCATGTGTGCACATATAAGCGTGCATGAATATGTAGGTTCAATGTCTCAGATTCAACCCAGACCAACCAATGCTCTGTTATGCCTGAACATTACCCAGCAAACCTGGCATCAGATCTTGTGTAGATTTCTGATGTATCCACAAGTTAGCTAAAGCCTCTTTTGTGGCTGACATCACTCAGCCTCCTGTTTAGACATAAAATAACTTTCTGTGATTGTGACTACTGTAGAAAAACTCTGGGAGAAGAATTTACATAGGCAAAGCGTAGCAAGAATGGGACTTGACTGTCTAAAACAGGATAGTCAGATCATATTAACAGCTTTGGCAGCTCTTCCACTCATCTTTCTGCTAGTAAGCTTCCTTTAATAGGGTGGCCATAAGCAACAGATTAAGAGCTTGCTTTCATATACCAATATTCCACAAAAAATATCTGTGAGGTTCTATTTTATGCTAAAGGAGAAATCACAAGATATCTCGTGTGAGTCAATGACACTCATATGAGTTCTGGAGCAGGAAAAAACCCTGAAGATGAGCCAAATTATGATCTGAGAGGACTCTGTGTCAAGCTTAATGGCTTCTCTGGAATAACCTCAAGTTTATGTAAAAGCCACATAGATCAGAATATCATATTAGATCTGACATTTTTCAGAAAAAAATCATCCAAGAAGAAAAAGAAAATATTTACTTTGATCATCCCACACACAAACATGAACTATATTATTATTTTACGAGCCCATTCAGCTCTGCATCCTCTTTTGCAAAGACATGGGGGAGGATGGGTTGGATAATTTGCTTCAGCATCAAATGGCTTGAGCATGCAAAACAAAATGAGATAGATCCACTTTTTCCTAAAATCCTTTCATTCAGTTTCACATGACTATGTTTAAAAAATGAAGTAAATAAACAGCTAAAAAAGTGTTTCTTTGTGATATGACTCTGTAATATTAAACAAATTCAATTATTTTGCCTACTATATTTTGAGTAAAGCAATAAAAACAAGAACATAAAACAGACACACCTCAACAAGGCTATGCCATGTAGTCACTCAGCATCCTGCTATTAGTCATTCTAACTACAAGTAATCTACCAGCACAGATTGCAATAATGGCGCTTTTTTCCACAGCACAGATGTTCACGTTTCCCTGATCATCTTACAAAACGTAAGATTGTCTGCAAAGGTCAGGTCCATCTCTTTTTCTAGCATGAATACTGTGATGCTTTGATTATTCAGCACTGAATTTAGACTGCCACCAGTCTGAAGATTTAAAGACAAGCATGAGCATTTGCTCCTCCATTGCTGCACGATAATGGCTTCCACTGTACCCAGGATCACAGCATGGTCACCATTTCACCTCATTACTTTCTAAGGCATTTGGAGAGATACTCCAAGCTCAGAATGATGCTGCCTAAGACTGTGTCCTCCTCTGAGATTAGCTGGCAATTTAAACAATGTAATATGAGGGCTGTATCTTGAAAAGGAAGATAAAACAGTGGTTAGAAGAAACAAGAAGAGGGCCTTCTGAGGTCTCTTCTTAGATTTCCTTGTGTCTTGGTGGCTGACTGCAAGGAATGTAGATCTGATAGAAAAAAATAATTATGGTTTTGAAAGTAAGAGGTTTCAAAATACATCCCTGCACTTTGGCCGTGTATCACCTAAGGAACTAAATGGAATTTTCTGAATTGTCAGAGCAAAGAGGAGGAATATAGTTCTTCAATCCAGTAAAACACAGAATCGTAGAAACCTAGAATGCTCTGATTTGGAAATAACATTAAAAATCATCTAGTTCTAACCTCTCTGCCCTGGGCAGGGACATCTTCCACGAGACCAGGCTGCTCAGGGCCCCATCCAGCCTGGCCTTGAACACATCTGTTAGCAGACATTATTTCCATTTCCCACTGTGACATGGTGCCTCCATAGTGCTCTTCACCCTCCCTCATTGCTCACCACCTAAAATTCAGACATTCTGCACAGGAAATCTGTGTCCCTGGAGATCTGTCTTCAGAATCATCAAAAAGTATCAACAGATTTCTTTCATATTATTTCCCTAGCCCAATGTAAACTCTGTGAGGCAGAAGGCAAATGTGAATCCACTTCTATTTTTTTTTTTTATCCCCATATTTCCTCTGGACTTCTAAGAATGAAGATGGTAAGCATCAGATTCCCTCTGTAACATCTTAGACCTAAGAATGCAAAGAAAATAATAGGAAATCTTGGTAATGCGACATCTTCTGCACTGCTCTGCAGTGCAACACATCTCACTTGATATAAAATAGATTCCAATCCCTATTAATTGAAAAAACCCCATGCAATTCATTTCCATATAGGAAGAAATTATTAAAAACAACGTGACTTTAACTGAAACATGGAAAAATCCACAAAACAAAACTAAAAAAAAAAAGAAACAGAAAAAAAATGAACAAAAATCTCCAGTGTAACAGCTTTGGGTTTTTTTCCTATAGCAGCAGAGGAGATTATATCTGCTGGAAAAAGACTCAGTTTCAGCTTTGCTTCAGCAGCTGTAGCCTCGTCTTTGACAAATTCAAGAAATATAAACTGAGTGGTGACACTGTAAGGGGGAAAAGATAGAGCATAAAAAACATAAAAATGAATATTGTTCATGACTTGCATCAGAGTAGTGAAGGTGCAAAAAAAATATTACTGTTAGTTTAGTGCCTTACATTTTTCTCCCTTTGGGACATCCTCATCACCAGTCACAGCGAGTGACTTTGTATGAGAATTTTTGTAGAATGGTAAAGTCAAAGGCTGGAGTACTCAAGTGTAATTATAAATCAGGTACATATGTTTGCATTCATCCAGCTTGCCTCACAAATGTTAAAATTAATTTTATTCACATTAATTTTATTCACAATACTGTTTCTTTATCTTTTTTTTTTTTTTTTGCCTACTTGAAAAGAGCAGCAGTCTTCCTGATAAATGAGTCACTATTATGTACTGTCAGATCTCAAAAGACAAAAAATAAAGGGGGGGAAAAAAGTAATGTTGCCACTCTTCAGCACTGGATTAATTCCAGACCTCCCAATTAACACCATTGTAATTTAAATAAATGCCAACTCTTACAAAGCTTTTTACTTATTACCCTTTTGTTCATTTCAATATTCATTTATAAATTATTGCATAAAGTGTGATGCGTAAGAGAGTATGTGGGAAAGCATAACACCAACACAAAAATTATTTAAACAATTAAGCTTCAGGAAATTTAATATTAATTTGCTTCACAAATATTATGTATAATAGCATGGATTTCTCTAGCAACTCGCATCTGATTTAAAGTATTCGGCCTCATCTGTTGTCTTAGAAGTGTCAAACGTACATTGGTGAATTTGCTAGAATCTCTTTCTAGAAATGAAACACACTGCCAAACCCCATGTCATGACTGTAAGTCTTAGCCAGGGCAGAGAGTCCTTTTCAAACACACCTGTAATATTGCTCCCTTTTTGCTTTGATTTCACCTGGCTTCTTTCTTTGCTATGCTAGCTCCTTATTTTCAACCCTGAATTTTCATTAGAACTGTAACTCCAGTAATTTACTCAGTGATTAAAGTAATTCAGTCTTACTATATTGAACATAATCACTGAATCAAAGATTCTTGTCCCGAGGGAACACTTCTCAATACTAGGGCTGCTTGCTCTTCTGGATAATGTGTATGCTAGGACTGCAAGGCATCTTATTTACTATCATTTTGTAAACCTGTAGTGATGAAGACAAAGAAACCTGTACCTTTAGTTTGAAGATGCCTGTTTTACAACTTTGATTATTACAGATAATATTTGACAATTACAAACAAAGTTAAAAGTAAGACTATGTTATCATAAACCCAAAAATCTAATCAGAAACTTAGCTAAATTTGTCTATTTCTTTCTTAATAGATTAATCGTTATTTTGACAAAACATTTTGTTTTAACATGTTTAATTGGTATTAAAAGAGTTTGACTGCATCAGCATATAGTCCACAAATTACACTAATTAGTTTTCTTTCATTTACAACTAATAAAATCATTCCCATCCTAGATATAAGACACTAGTTGGAAGTCCAGACATTGCATTTTGTAATGGGAATTCAATTATTAGTACAGCCAAACCCTCCTTCCTATCCTACAGTACAACACAATACCTTTACAATCTCAAATCCAAGCTTCTGGTTGTATTTGCACCTATTTTTTGTCAGTGGTGCACAGGGGATGACTACAGCCCTCAGGAATAAGTTGACAAGTCCAATGTGAATGACTAAAGCAAAAGATTATCAATACTGATCTTCTGAGAATTCACAGTACTTGGGATATTACTTCCAGCATAGGTCCTACTCCCAAGAAAAATCTGTTGGTCACGACCCTGAAAAGCACCAAAGTACCTCTTAAGATACTACTCACTGTGAAAACACAAATTATCTAGGAACTGCTGGCTTCTACAGAAACAGTAAGTAGTAAACCTTTTAATGACACAAATTGCCATTTTTCTTGCATTACTCTTTCAGGATCCACCTTCTTTTCCAGGTTTGTGCACCATGATCATAGTGACAATTAATTTTACCAGTGGATGGGTGGGCAGGCACAGCCATAAGCACATTACCACACAAAGGCAAGAAGCATGGAAGGATGGCACATCTGTTATTACCCAAAAGTTCTCTCTATATCAGGAACAAAATGATGCCAAGACAGAGAGTTATTACTATACTGTCACACCTGAACCTAAAGAGGAGATCTGGGGTTTGTTTATCATGTGATGTTTAAGATGGACACATGATGTGATAAAAACGCCTTTTCTGACAGATTTTAATTCATAAATTCACTCACAGTTAGAGTAATTTTCTACATTTTCTCAAGGTAAATTTCAGAGTACTGTCTTAGATCACATTGGGGAAAACTTTTTCTTCTTCATTAAGTTTTCTAATTAGAAATATGGTCTTTGCAGATAAAAGTTTTGAAGTGCTAAATGATGAAGAGGCAATGGCTTATCAACGGCTCCATAAGGAATGACTGGCTTCTCTGGCTGTCAAAATGTCAAGTTATTTGCATTAAAGAAATGAATATATTTCTGCTTGCCATGTCTTTAGTAGAGACATGAACCAATTTGGAAAAATAAACACTTCCTTTGCACATTTTACTTGTTAGTCTTCCAAGTTCATTTCAGGTACTTATCCTTTGCCCATTTTTCTTATTCAAGATGCAATGGGGTCAAGTGACTCACCCATGCCTAGTTTTAGGGTGTTTTTTTCTTTTGCATGTGAAAAGTCAAGGCAGAGAATTTCTAAATATGTAGAAGAACATCATAATTTCTAAACTCTAAATTAAGTGGATCCTAGAACACAATTTTACATTTTAAATTAATTCTGCTGAATTTAAATAATATATTTCAGGAAAAAATCCCAGCAAAATACAGAACATGTTTTAATATTTATTTGAGAAAACCCCCCATAACGAAAAAACAGAAAAACAGAAAAAAATAGGTAATAATTTACTTCTTCCTTCCTTTTGAAGACACTTCTAATTTAAAATTGACCTTATTTGGAGTGCTTAAGATCAAATAGCATCCATGGGCAACTTCCAATGAAATCTACTCAAAGATTATATGATTCACATGTGCTAAGGCTGAATTTTTCTACCAAATTTATCAACCTATGTAATTTATGAATAAGCACCAACTTTAATTGATAACAGACACAAAATATTTGAGTCAATTAAAAAATAAACTTACAGCACATAAGGTGATACTAGAAGATGTATATTCATAATCCTGAGATAATGGCCTGAAAGTCATTAAAATGCTGGTACCAATATTTGTCTGATTTGAAATATGAAGAATAATTTGGATACTTTTAGAGGAATGGTCAAAAATAATAATTTGAATAGAAAATTGCAATGTTGTTCAGATAGCTTTGCATCATGTTTATCATATTCGTCTAAATCATGGAAGATAGTTGTACTTTTCTATTTCAGCATGCTTTTAAATTTTCAGAAAAAAAAAAAAACTAAAAAATCCCAGGTGAATTCCAAATTCTTTGCTCTAAGAGAGATAGATTTGCAAAAATCTTAGAGAAAGCTAGCTGAAAACTGAATGTGTCTTCATTCCCACATTAGTCATACCGGAAAATACTGGAATTCTGTGTCTCCAACCCACAATTTTGTTCTTGTTTCTTCTCATGGGCAGATGGTTCTTCCAAGAACTTGACTTCATATAGCAGAGAAAGTGTTGTGAATGAACAATGAACACTTAACCTTAGTTCTGAAGAGCTAGCAAGTAAAACTCTGTTTAAAAAAATGCTAAAAAATCATCAACAAAAGCCAAAATCTCAGCAACATATCCAAGGCTCAAATACTCAATTTCCCAGTTGCTAATGTTGCACTTTTGAGCAAACACATTATACTGTATGTTCTGTAAGATGTCAGCCATTTCTTATAAGGTTTCCTCTCTGAAGACCAGAGTATAAAGTCTTCAGCCAAAGCAGGGCAAAGATTGCCAAATATCTGCTACAAAATTCTTCTGGAAGCAACAGATCCTTGATCACTCAAGGTCTGCTACTGGCAAGGCTTCATTTGCTAGGAGAAATGTATAGGATAAAACTGCAGAATTTTGTATTATGCTGGAATGTACATATACAACAGCCTCCTTCCTAAAGTTACTGATATGTCAGGTCTGAAATTGCAGTTATAAGCTTCTAGATTTTGCCACATTCTGTAGTCACCATTTGCAATACCAAAGTCATCATTACAAATCAAATGCTCTGTGTCTGATATTTGCTTATGTGGAAATTAGCATAAAGATAAAACACCACGAAAAAAAGGCATGAGAGGAGGATATGATCATACAGGTTTGCTTTAGCTCTGTGAGGCTTAAGAGCCATGAGTTTAATTGCAGTCAGTGAAGAAAGATCAACATCTCCAAAAGTCAATGTTCAAAATTAGGCTCCTGCTCTGAAACATTACCCATTTCATATAGGAGCCTCCCTCCACCTATTCACTTGACCAGGACCCATGAGAATGTGACCTTATTATGTTTGGGGAATATCACAGAAGGAAGTTATTCAGAATTCAGAAGTTAATAAACATACAATTGCAATGACTGTGAAGGCATTCATTAAAGAGTTACTGATATTCTGTATTAGGCCATGTTTTGAACGGCTAAATGATTTTTTGTCTTTTACATTGTGGAATAAGTTAAAATCTCAGTGCAGCCAAGTCACATGAAGTGTTCCTTTGAACTTTTCATATAGTATCTCTGAAGGATCTTGAAATGCAGAACCAGATCAGAGAAGCACAATTGTAGATTAAATGTATCTCTTTGGATTTACATTTAGTTTTTTTTCTTGTGCCTTCTGCAGAAATCAGTTAAGAATCATTTATCTGACTGTGGATGATATAAAGGGTATTTTGTTGGAGAAATAGTGCAGAAGTTTATTAGTGACCCAAACAGCATTTGAGAGGTAGAAATATAATACTCAAGAATTTAAAATTAGAGTCTTATTCATGTCATTAAATCTCTAAGTGTCACTCCTACTGCTGATTTTAGAACAAGAGAGGATAATCAATTCCTTGATATCTTTGCAAAAGTTCTGTGTAACAGCAGAAGAGAATTCCGTATTAAATCCTTGAGAGAAGTGAAAGGAGATATGTTGCTATCCATTTCAATCAGAATTATAAAAGAGAAATTGACCCAAGGTAGATTGGAGATGACAACCCAAAAATTGCTAAAAATCATTTGGTAAAATAATAAAACCACATATTTTTTCTTAATTAAAATGTGTTTAAAAAAAAAATTAAAAACTAAAAAGAAGTTCATCTGAAAAATAAAAATTTAAACAAATGAGAGCCTCGATGAATTTTGTATTCTGTGCCTGAGAAGTCAGAATAGTTTTGTGACTGACTCCAGTCTAGGTACAGCTATGCATTTCAGCAAGAAAGGTTTGAAAAGAAAAGAAGAGCTTACCTGTGTCACCAGTTTCTGGTACAGCATCAATCACGTCTTCACTTCAGAATCATCAATAGATTAATGTTGTCTGGAGGACTACAGTGTCCTGTAACGGCAAGTTATAAATCATATGAAAAAGGAATCTATCATGTTCAGACAATAATGGCATAAAATAGCCCAAACTGGAATCCAGAACACTGTGTACATCTGCCATCTCTAAAGAGATGTCTACAAGACATATTTTGCTTTGGTATATTGTATCTACATAATCAATAAGTGGAGAGAAAACTTACATTTTAATGTGGGTAAAATATTAGCATCAAGTTTTAAGCTTGACATTAAATTATTATTATTTTGCTTACAGGATTGAAAGGAAGAGGAATAATTCAAATAACACATTAGAATAGCCTTAATTATCTAAAATATATTTGTCCATGCCATGTCAAAATTTTGAGGTGGAATATTCTGAATTCTTATTTTGATATAAATCAAATTTCTTCTCCTGCACTGTAATCCATGAAGACAGTTTCTCATTCTTATATCAGGTTACATACCTAACCATAGATAGGAGGGGACTGGACTAAAAACCCTAATAATCCATTATTATTTCTTTAAAAGAAAATAGGATGAACCTGGAAAGAAAAACCAGAAGGGAACAGAGCTCTGCAATGGTTAAACTAATATAAGGGAATTGTGTTCTCCTCTCTTTGATTCACATCTGAGACTTCAACATTGGTCATGGACATGTTAAGTTTTCCAACAGTGAGTTGGTTATTCTGGGCTGAAATTCAGCAGTTCATTCATCTGAGTGTTATACATGTACGTGCAAATTCAATTTTGGACTAAAGAAATTTTCCATGAGAATTGACATATTTCATCAGAGGACTTTATTTTAGATTTTCTAAAAGAGGAAAATGCTCATAGAATAAACAATCAGCATTAAAAATTAATCTACTGATACTAAACAACTAAATATTCTAATTAAACCTCAAATCACTGTAATTAAGATTTGCTAAGAACTTAGCATTCATGACAAATATAAACAAAGCATTTCTTTTTGGAATTTTTAGAAGAGTCATGGGGATAGGGATACACCTGATATTTTGGTGAATGATCATTGACATTATCAAATTTCTGCTCCTTTCAACGTAGCATTATCTACCTAGGAGTCTTTAATGTTCTTGGAATAGTTCTGCAAACCCAGAATTGTAGAGTCACAGAACATTTTAAGTTGAAGGGGACCTCTGGAGGTCCTCAAGTCCAATTTCAGAGCAGGTGCCGCCTTGAAATTCTTTCCAACCCAGTTTCTTTTTCAGCACGCCACTCTACAGTTTTCATGAATTGTTCATTTGTGTTGCACACACTATTCCATCACAGAACACACACACACAGTTTTACTAATTTGAAGGCATCACAGGAGTAAGAGAAAGATGAGATAGGTACTGAAGCACATACCAGAATATTAGAGACCAAAGAGCAGAATTGTTTCAAGCTTTATAAACGGAATCATCACTGTCTTGGAACTGATGAAACGCTACTGAAGTTCAATTAAAATTTCACAAATGAGATCTCTTTTTCAAAATAATGTATATTTTCCCCATATTTCCACCACGTGCTGCATGCCATTTGTTGGCTTGCTGGCTTCTTGTCCATACCTGCCTCTTGGTTTTTACTATATAGAGATCCTATGGCTACTATGCCCCCATATGCCTTCAGCACCTTTGATATAAACCTTCAGTTAGAGAGGATAAACTTGGGACTTATGTCTTAATGAACAGTTGTATTCCTTATTTTATAGGCTAATAAAGCTGGATATATTTCAAGTAAGTAAAGTTTAGTTTTTCTTTTCTCCATGGTCTTTTATCATTGTAGAGTATTGGAATAGTCCCAGCTGAGGAAAATTAATTTTGAGGTGTGTTTTCATAGACTATGAAACAAACAGTGTCTAAATATGTGTGTTTTCTGTCACCTAACATATTCTATCAGCATTGTATCTGAAAAAAAAAAATTAAAAATGTAAAGTATCAGCTTCCAGAAGAAATATTGGAACAATTCAATTCGCAGATGTAAGGTGAACTTGGGCCACACCAGAGAGTGGAATATACATGTTGTATTATGTCCCACTGAGTAAAGAGGATATGCACTAAAAAAAAACCTTGAAAAATTGTTTTGTACTATTCTAAAGATTATGACTGCAGTCTCTTCTGCAGTGTTCTGACAGTTTGGAAAAAAGCTTATGTACTTTCTTTCCATAATCATTGACATAACTCTAAGCAAACTGCTGTGCATCATATCACTGACTTTAGTAATTTGCAGGCACTTACAAGGAGTAAAAACAGTGCCACACACAGAGAAGGCTTGTGTTGAATTATGCAAGAGCAAACCACACATTTCACCCTGAATGAGGAAAGTAAGAGCCATGTTGGATATTAAGAAAACATATCAGGTTCAGAGGTCTGCAATTAATCTTGTCAGTGCATGAAGCCAGGCTAGCCTGTTTGCAGGAAGACAACATCTCAGCACCTTTTTTTCTTCTATGAATACACAGGCAGCCATGGACATGTGGGATTTGAATCCACTAATATGATGGGACATAGTCAAGTTCTTGAATATTTTACTGCATTCTTAGAAGTATTAAATATTTACACCAGTTCTTCCTAAATGTTGTACAGAGAACAGGCAGATGGAATGAATTTCTGTAAGCTACCCTACAGTATATGCAGATAATACATATATTTCCAGAAAAGAATTGCATTCTGCTGTCAATTGGAGCAGAGAAATTTAGTCTGCAGCTGATCCAAGTGTCTCTGATTGATAGACACAAAAGTCAATATAGTACCCATAGATACACTTTTAAAACAACATTGTCCTTTTTTATACAATCAGTGAAATATCATAATTGAATACATTTACTTTTAGTACTTGTTAACACTAAGATACATGTAGTGAAATTGACTGAAAATAAATTAAAATAGATTGGTTTTCTTTATTGACCTTGACAAATGTACAAATGCCATAGATGATGATTATGATGATCCTTATACAAAGAAAAAAAAATATAACCAAGCATTCTGCAAAGGCCACTTCCATTAGAAGGGCACTCTCTATTGATTGCATGGAGCCTTCCTTGAGAAGTACAACAGTAGGTGTTTTTTAAGAAAATTGATTTTAATGATTAGAGACCTCAATTTCCCTTTGATGTTTCACACCAGAAGTATTCTGTAAATATAAGAGCCTAGTATAAGTTCCTTAACGGGAACAAATAGATGCACTCCCACATTCTTTAAAACTTTGCATTCTAGTATAAAATAACACAAAAATATCACAAAATATGTATAAAATATCACAAAAATATGTCTAAATTGTATCAGATTATAACATTTCTTTTGAGGCTTTGCCTTCCTTCTGTAATCAAACAGAACGAAGGCAAACTGTGAAAACACAGTTTTCCTTCCACAGGAAGGTGGAGTTGTAGTTGTGTCATTGTCTCAATGCTGAGACATTTTGCAGTGTCTCAGCACATATACAGCTGATTATCTTAAGATGTTCCACTTCCCACATGAAAATATCTACAATACATTTGAGTTTTAAACCATAGATGCATCCAATGCAGCAGTGTAAGCATCTATGCAGACATTAGAGATCTGTGTAAAGTAGAAAAGTAGTTTAATGGTTTTTTTAAATTAATCACCAATATGATAGAATCACTCCACTAAAATTTCATGCAAAGTTAACAGCTGTGACTGATTCTGCTAATAATCATCACCTCTGAGCACCTGATAAATCATCTGAGGGAAAATCAGTCATTTTACAGAGATCTCCTATGAGCTCCATCCTTCTGGATTTCCAACAATGTAGAAGAGATTTCTATTTAAATTTCCTCTCTGCTTCCCAAAAATCTTTAGTGTGAACAAGTTTAGAAACTTATGTTCTCAGATGCAATTTCCCCCGCTCTGATAGAAATAATAAATGGAAAAGTGAAAAGATAAAGTAATTAGCACTCTTCTAAACTTTTGGAAACAGTTACGAAAGTGTGATTTACTGCCTGTTCACATTATTAGAGTGAGTCTCGGTTGCAAGAAGCTGAATTTGCTTGCATGTACAAATCTTGGATTAATTCCATCATTTTTGGAAGCAATGATAAATATCAGATATTATACATTTCTATATCAAGATTACAACTGCACCTTGAGTTGATTCTTCTGTTCGCTCCCAATGATTTCAGTGGGAGGCAGTTTCAGTTGTCTTGACACATAGGTCTGGACAGCCAGTTTTACTCAGTAAAAGAGAAGAAAAGCTAAGAATATGAGCAAAAAACTAATTTTGTTAGTTTTTTCAAATAAAAACCAAATACTTTCTACTAATACTTTCGACTTTTTAAATCAAATACTTTCTACTGCACAAATAGGAATCAGTGTGATTGGACTGGAAAAGGAGAATGAAAAGAAGGAGATGGGACAGTTGAGGAACAACCCACATCCTTTATATGAAGAATGGAGGATGTAGTAAAGATTTTGCTCAGCAAATCCATTCGTATGCCAATCACTCCTACCCATAGTAGCACTCTCAAGTTCAAAAATGAGAACCTGCATTTATAAGTTATCCAAGTATTAAAGTGATGTCAAAGACCTTGCTTTTGTTTGAGCTCTAAGCTGCCCAAATGTCATATCAAAACCTCTCTAAGCCTCGAAACCACTTTTTATTTTGTAGAAAAGGAAAAAAAAAAAAGGCTCAATGTCTTGCTTCCACAAACATGTTTAATAACTTCTGAGTTTTTAACAAAGAAAAATATACTTAATGACATAAGACAGCAATTTCAACACAGTATTCTACTTTAGCCTGCTCTGTAATATTTCTTAGTAATTTAGTTGAAGCCTTTTTACTTCATTAATTGTTAAATTAATGCATTTTCCTTACGACTTGCAGTCTTTCTGAGCCAGTTGATGAGGAATCTAAAAGATGCAGCTGCCTTGCTATGGCAATAAACAGAAGTTATGAAGTACAGAGCTAACTAGTTGTTTTCAAGTACAAGCATTTCCCAGTGAGATTGCCTGATTACATCTGGTGATCAAGGAGCTCAAATAGCAACGATGGAATGAATCTTAAGGAACTGCAGTTTTTAAACCAGTGCATGAAGCAGACCCTTTGCAGGACCAAGAGAAAAAGCTGAATACGTTTTAGTGTAACAATCCAAAACAAAAGTGTTAAGCAAAACAATTTATTTTCTGAGAAAGAAAATGGTTCCTCGCCTTGTTTTCACCAGAGCACAGGTGTTCTTCAGAGAGGTGGATATGAAAGTCATCATATGTAAAACAAGTTTTCAAACAGAATAATTGTAAAATGAATATAGGCAAAATTTAAAACTGTACTGGTTTTGCAGAGTGAATCTGTCACTCTGCTTTTATGCATTTTTATTGAAGCTGAGTAAGCCATAGAAACAAAATCATACAGCCAGCTCTTTGGATCCCAATACTTTCATTTGTGTTATAAGATTTTTCTAGTAAAAAAGTATCTGGTAAAACAAGAAAATCTCTGCAGATAACAATCTTCACTGTTTTGCCACTTACTCGTGAATGATGGACTGTTTTACTCATAGATTTGCTGAGAAAAGAGGATAAAGAAGAATCTAGGGCTAAGAGGATGTGATTCCTTCATCAGCTTCCAAAGTCCTTGTGTAACTATATTCATTAGGAATATATAAAATTTGGTGCCAGACACCTTTGTAACACCTTTGGTTAATTCTTTAACCAAAATGATGGTAGGAAAAGTGACATATTAAAAAATAAAATTAAATGCAATGTTTCTCCTGACAACTTATCTTCCTATTTCCAACTTTTTATTTAGTAAAACAGGATATATTATTAAAAAAATAGAATCCCCCTAAGCACCAAAAATACAGATAAAAATATCTGAATTTCCTTCAGAGTGCTTAATTATTATATTTCCTTCTCTTAACAGACTTAGGAGTTCCCAGGTCACTGTTTCAAGCTTTAAATAAGGGACATAAAGTAGAATTTATACTTTAATATTATCATAAGCACCCTTTGAAATCACAGCTCCTTTCTGCCAGGCCCTGAGCAAACAGCCAGGTGGAGAGACTTCCTGACCCAGAAATCATATACTCCATATTGAAGGAGAAATAAGAGCAATAATACATAATAGTATGATTATTGCCATAATCCAGCTGTGGAATGGGAACAAAAAACATTTGGATCAGATCAGATCATAGGACATGTACCCTGCTAAGACTTGCAGTAAAGGAGGTGCACTAGAAAACAGTCTAAGCTAGTGCAGCTATACACCAATATTTCTCATCCAACCTTCTGCGTCCCACTGGTTTCCTGAGACGCAGGTGGTGTCTTTGTGCTTAATAGTCCTGGATTAATTCTTTCATTCAATAAATTAGATCAAATTAATTATTTTAAAGACTATGTAACCTTTAGAAATGCAGGTTCCTCAGATACCTGGATGAGATAGCCAGCACTGCTGTAGATATGAGTGTGACATCATCCTGGGATTTAAGTACCTCAAAGAGTGTGGAACAGGGCTGACTGCTGGGACCTTATGATTTTTCCTTTACTTCAAGTGTCTGAATACTCATCACTATGTTATGCAAAGCACCTCCTTGGTTGTATTTGATGTGATTATGCAGTCAAGGATCACATTTGTACTACAGCAGGTATTGAACCTTTTAAAGGTTATATGTATTTTAAAAACATCTGGAATACATCCTAGTCTATACATCTGCCCAACTAATTTAGATTTCGGCAAGTAAGGCTTTGCCTGGATGATACAGGGGTGGTTAAACACATTAATACAAATAACACAGCACTTTCACTTTCTGTTGAATCACCATGGGCTGTACTTTAAAGAAAATCAGGCAAATGGCTGAATGGTCAACAAAGATGGGTCAAAAAAACACTCCTACCAGATACCTGCAGTTTACCACGGAGAACAAACCACCTGCCAGTTGTTTGAGTAATATGACTGGGTAAGCACTGCTAAGTACTCTGTAACAACAAAAGTACTGCTGAAAAAAAAGCCGTATACAAGGTATGCACACTGATGGCTTTTGCAGACAAAAAATGCAAATTAAGGCTCATAAGAATGCAATCTTACCCTGCCAAAATATTTATTCATGGCAGGCATTATCTGCACAATTCAGAAACACATACACCACTCCATATCACAAACTGCTGACAAGATGTAGAAAAGGCAATAACACTCTAACATCTATGCACTTTATTTGTTACTCTGCTGAGGTAGAAGTACATGCATACATTTTCAAAACTAGTTAGAGAGCTGATTGGCAACAATTCATTCCCTAGCATTTCTGCTACAGATTCTTCATTCACTTAGCCCCAGAGCCATCGGCATTTGTAGGCAAATGTGGAAAAAAATCCTTGCAGCCAGCAATCGAAGCAGACATCACGTAGTTATGTGTCCACTGGAGGGCTGATATCTGACTGGAAGGATCCGATGGCCTCAAATTTTAAATGACCTTGTGACATTAGGTCATTGTTTCTTTTCTATTACAAATTAGATATCTATACAAGGCTTTAAAAACCCTCCTAATTTCTTTCTTTGAAATAATATATTTGAATGCACTTTAAAACTTGAAGCACGTGAACTGGTACTGTTTGAATTATTAAATTCTGTATCTACAGCCATAAAAGAAGAAGTATTTTTATTTCACTTTTATTTTTCACAAACTTTTTTCACAATCTTTGAGCATTACCAGTGATACTGCTGGATGTTATGCAATACCTCAGTGATGTGTAACCAAGGGATATTTTGGAATAGGTACTGTATAGTGCCATTATTAACTTTCTTTCAAGGGAAAGCAAGGCCCACAGGCCTGAGCAGGCAAAGCACTGATACCTTTTTCTGAGACCATTGCTACTTTCAGTGCCCTCTTGCGATGCTATGTCCCATAGCATGGCCTAAGATCCTTGTGCTTGAGTACACAAATGTCAAACATTCTTTTAAATAGGCATTTTTGGCACTCACAGTGCATGCAAGTATAAATGGACTAATACTCACTTCTATCTATTTCCATTCAGATCACATTGATACTAAGAAGAACACCTCCCATCTTCATCTACTCTTTCACAGAATCAAAGAATCACAGAATGGGTAAGGTTGGAAAGGACTACAGTGGTCCAACGTTCCTGCACAAGCAGGGTCATGCTCGAGAACATCGTACAGGATTGCGTCTTGATAGTATGTAATTTATAGTCAGTGAGGGAGACTACACAGCCTCTCTGGGTCATCTGCTCCAGTGTTCCATTACCTGAATAGTAAAATTCTTCCTCATCTTCAGGTGGACTCTCCCATGTATCAGTTTCTGCCTATTTACTCTTGTTCTAGTGCTTGGCACCACCAAGAAAATCCTGGCTTCACTCTCCTGACACCCTCCCTTCAGTCTCTTCTCAAGGCTGAATAAACCCAACTCTGTCAGCCTTTCCTCATCAGAGAGTTGCTCCAGTGCCCTATCTTTGTCCCCATATTTATCCCCCCCATATTTGTCACCTTCTGTTTGACCTGCTACAGGAGCTCCACAACTCTACTGTACTGAGGAGTCCAGAACTGGGTATGGCATTTCAGACATGGCCTCAACAGAGCTGAGCAGGATCACCACCCTTGACATGCTGAAAATGCACCTCAGGATACCATTGGCCTTCTTGGCCACAAGGACACACTGCTGGCTCATGGGCAGCTTGTTGTTCACCAGGGCCCCCAGATCCCTCTCTACAGAGCTGCTTTCCAGCAGTTCACCCCTAGCCTGCATTGCTGTGTGGGTTTATTTTTCCCCAGGTGCAGGACCCTGCATTTGTCTTTGTTGAATTTCAGACAGTTCCTAGCTCCCCATCTCTCCAACCCACTGAGAGAAGGTTCTGAAGGGCTGCACAGCCCTCTGGGTGATATCATGCTCCTTTTTGCCATCAGCAAATTTCCAGAGGAGGCATTCTTTCCTTAGAGTAAGAATGCAGACAGAAGAATGCCTATGAGAGTTGTACAGGTAAAAGCTGAATTCTTCCATTGCAGTTGTACAGCAGATGTTGAGGTTTCTCTAGTGACACCAAACCAAACACAGTGCATAGAGGTTAATCTCTATCTGCATTCCCATATCTTTGCTAGATACAGATTCCCTGTGCAAAGAATGAACACTGTTCAGCTGCCAAAACCAGGCACAACCTGTTCAATGGAATCTTCAGAAGCATAAGAATAAATAAAAATCCTTGTCCATGCATACAGAAACCTCATTATATTTTTTTTATTAATCCTGCCCACTCTTACAGAGAGAGCTCTTAGCTTTAAATCTCCGCCAGTGGTTTTGTTTCTAAACCTTATTATATAATTTTCATTAGTAGACAAATTCCCCAGTTAGGATGCCATGTTTTAAAACTATGCTGATGATTTTCCTCAGCTGACTGAATTCAGCAGTAGAGAGGTAAAGCCTTGATTGCATTGCTGTGTTTATTGCAGGGTAGAGGGTTCCGAGGCACAGAAAGGGTACAGCCTATTTCTTTTCCTGCCAGTATTGTACCCTTCCTGCCAAACTGTGAGAGCAGCATTACAGAGCTGCTAGATCTCCCCAGTCAGAGGGAAGGTTCTCTGCATTTTCATTCTGTATATTTCTGTTAGCAGATGCTTGGCTTACTGCATTTTATGCTGTGCAGATCAAACCACAAAAAATAGGTCTTGAATAGAATTACAAGTTCTGCAGCTTCTCTGGAGGTGTCTATAGTTTCCAGTAATTTCCATATTTGTTAACTCTATCTCATAATAACAGACTCCTCCAAATATAAATAGCATTACCCAATACTGTTCTGTTGCTTGCAAAACCCTAGCTCAGCTCAGACTGGAACAGCAGAGTTCTCATTCACCAAAATGAGGGGTCTTAAAATGCAATTGCAATAATACTAGTTTGTTGAAGTAATATTATACTTGCATTGGAGACAGAGCAGGAGTCTGAATAAATAGGATAGAAAACTGGACAGCACAGGAACAGAGGGTCAAGGCTTGAAAATTTTTCTGCTTAAAATTTTATGCATTTGAGATGCTGGCACAAATCATCTGTTTTTGCAGCTTAAAGAAATTAATATTTAAGTGAGATCCTCCAGTATATCTCATACATATATCTCATACATAATGAACAAAAAAACACCTCAATGAGCATCTCATTTTTACTTTAGTATCTTTCTTGTTGAAAAATACGGAATTTAATTTGCATTGGGAATGGGTGTCATTTGCTTGGGCTGGTGCTGGACCTTATGGATTCTAGGGTGGCTCTTACATCTAGTCTGAAATCATGTTTTTATACATTTACAGTATTTACCTTACTGTCTGCAAGAGATGAACAAAACATGCTTGTGCTCTGATGTTTGTTTAACTCTAGGAATGTGTGGGTGAAAGCAGGGAATACAAAGAGCTGAAAATTTTCATGAGAAAACTATTGGGAGTGAAGGTGAGAACTAAGCCTGTGCTCACAGAATATGATATATCCACCTCTACAGGGTCTGGGACAAGTTAGTCTTGTCATGTGCTATCTGAGCCCAAACAGAATTCCCCACAAGGAAAATTCCACCTATGTCACCTGTGGGAGGCTCTAAAATAAGCTATTCCACAAGTGAGATTTAGGGATCTACAGAAGAAGGAATTATTGTACCTTACAAGCTTCTTTCTAAAACCAGTTGAAGTAGTGTTATGTTGAGATATGAGTTTAGGAAAAAAGAAATAAGCAAGCAACAACAATAACAACAATAAAAGTCAATCCTTTTTTTTCCCAATTAAAGGTTATAGATAAAAAATATAAAAATTAAAATGGCAATTGATAATATTTTTGACAAATGAAGAGAGGAGACTAAGAAAGATTTTTGAGACTTGAGCCATCTATTTTGCTTTTGCCTTAAAATTGGGAAGATACACTAGGAGACAACCATTTAGTACTCAATTCATTTTTATGAACAGATAACATCATAGGCAAAAAGAGAAAGCACAGGGGAAAAGAAGTTTTGAGTCAAAAGGAAGGTTAGCAGAAGAAGAAGTAGTCTGTCCTCTTCACCGGTACAGGAGGACCCTCTGTGCAATGAACTGGGGATAACTAGGTAGCATCTAATAAGTAGTAGCAGTTTAGTTTAATTTAGGAAAACAGGAAGATTGTCATGAATGTCTCTGCAGTTTTTGCTTCAGCTGTTTTAAAGCAGACAGTGTCACCATGATGGGAAGCATGGAGAGACATAATTGAACCAGGTAGGAAGAGATACAGGATTTGCTCATATGTCTAAAGACACTCTGGGCACCAACACCAAGAATAACATCCAGTTTGTACTACAAAAAAGCTAATCACAGCTGAAAGTTAATAGGAAAAGGCTGTCTTGGGAAGTAATGATGGCTATGGGGATCTGGGTGTACCCACTTGGGGGCCTTGGTGGGTGAAACTAAACCAAATCAAGCAAGAACAAACAAAAACAAAAAAAAACCCAAAAAACAAAACCAAAAAAACCAAACAAACAAACAAACAAAAAAAAAACCAACAAAAAAACCCTAACCCAAAACAACAAACCAAGAAAACAAAAAAACCCCAAACAAAAAAAAAAAAAAAAAAGCAGAACTCGCAGAAAAAAACCCCACAACCAACCTTAAAAAAACCGCAACCAAAGGGGAGAAAAAAAAAGAGAGAGAAAAAAAACCCAGAGCAGGGGGAGAGACCTTGTACTCATCCAACCAAATTCATCATCTCGTTCATATAGTTTCTGAAGCTTTAGTCCGAGTTGAATACCAGTCTTCCCAACAATTTCTAGGGATGTTCTGAGCCAGGATCTTTTGGGAATCTCCAGCAAAAGCTATAGAGTCCCACGGTCACCCAGTAATCACACCGCAGGATCTGGCCCTGGACACAGTCCATCCAATAAGTACTCCTGGATGCTCACTCTCCCTGGATACCTTATCCTTAGAGAGACACACACACTTACAAACATACACAGAACACAATTTGGTAAGTAAAGATGAAAAGGATATGTTTTGTGCATAAAATAAAAAGTGAAATGAGATTCTAAGTCATAAACATCATAAAGGGGCTGTGAGGGGGAAAGGTAAATCATATTAATATGAGCATCTAAATTAGTTTCAAAATCAGAGAGCTCCTATTAAGTGTCTTCAAGAAAGTAAAGTATTTCAGATAATGAAAAACATATTGCAAATGTTCTTAGTTTCATTTGTTTACTGCTTTCACAAACTACTTCAAGGAACTCATTAATGGAAACTAATTGGAACAGGTTCTGTGTTCATGTCCAGTTTCGTTTATAATTGCTGAAGTCACTGATTTGCCATGAAACAGCTCCTATTTAATCTGACTGATTAGAAAGGGCGCTTTCTCTTGCTGTACTCATTCAAGTGGAAATACATTGTTCACTGTCATGCACCAGGCTGTTCCCTTCATTTTATAAACCAAAGGATTAGGCAAATTTAGTCAAGGAGTCTTGAGGACTCTTCCCTCCCTCTATTCCATTCCTATCATGAGGTGAAACACTGCACTGATTATGAGACCTCTTTTTAATTTTTTGATTACATGAATTAATTGGACTTTCAGACTGGACTGAATTACTTTACTTATCATCATCCTGCTCTAATTTTGTTAAAAATAAATTCAATTAATATCTCTAATTCGAGCCCGTTTTGCCCATGATGGTGTTTGGTGAGCAAGTCTCCCAAACCTTAACTCATGAAGCCTTCCTTATATTTTCTCTCCAGTGTTCTGCAGATGGGAGGGAGAGAGAGTCTTTTGGAGGTGCCTGGCATGCAACCAGGGTTAAACCACTGCAGTCTTTTTGGTACTTTGGCCAGGAATCCAAACTGGATCAACTGCCTGGAAGACAGCTGTGCTGACCACTATAACACGAAAGCAGAAGGAGGGAACCCTCAAAGCTTTTAAACCCACAGAAAGAAACCATGAACCAGTGCAATCCAAACCAAGCTTTGCAACATTATCAGACAGCTGTGGTATTGTATAAGCACTGTTACTATCTAATTCCTTGGTTGCATGAGGAACTTTTAAAAGGGCCCTTCCTGCTCTCTCTTGAGGGTAATAAAGCTGAGTGAGTTTTCAGTAATAATCCAGTAGGCTATGGTTTGTGTTGCACTGAATCTCTCGTGCACATTTTATCTGTTCTTAGGGCAAAATTGACTCTTAGACCTTCTGTAATTCCACCAAAATCAATTGGATTGCCTGATGAACAATTCAGAACTGAATTTAAGCCTCTGAGACACAAGTGATCCCTAACTAATTAACCTACAAACATTATTGTGCATTGACAGTTTGCCAAGTTACAGTCTGTACTGAGGACCCAAATCCATCAACATTTATGACGTTTTCTCATCCTTGGTTAAAATGGTATTCTCAGGTACAAGCTTTCTCTCAAAATCAGTGCTAAAGTGAACAGCATACACCACTAAAAAGCAAAACCTTTGTGCCAGGAAACACCTGATGGCCAAAAGTCAACTACCAAAGCAGTTAATAAATGAAAGAGTTGCAGCTTCATTCTCCTTGGTACAGTTAATAATATTCAATAATGGCAAATCTGAGCAAGCTGCTATTCCAAAAACAACACTTAGCAGGATGAGCTTTGTGTTTACAATACTGCAGTGCCCTGAAGCTTGAACAGCTTTGACTCTCCCAAAGATTTGTTATCATTTCTAAATGTTTAACCCCAGCCAGCAACCAAGACCCATGCAGCTGCTCACTCACTTGCCCACCAGTTGAAGAGTGTAAGCAATCAGAAGGGTAAATGCTAGAAAACTCATGGGTTGAAATAATGTCAGTTTAACAGGGAAAATTAAAGCTGCACACACAAGCAAAGCAAACCAAGGAATTAATTCACTGCTTCCCATGGCCAGGCAGGTGTTCAGCCATCTCCAGGAGAGCAGAGCCCCATCCTATGTAACTATTACTTGGGAAAACAGATGTCATCACTCCAAACCCACTCCCTCCTTTCTCCCGCTTTATATACTGAGAATGATGCCAGATGGTCTGGAATATCCCTTTGGTCTTTTTGGGTCTTGTGTCCTGGCTGTGTCTCCCTCCAGCTGCCTTTCCAGTGTGACAGTAAGGAAAGCAGAAATGGCCTTGGCTCTGTATAAGCCCTGCCCAGGAATAACAAAAACATCTCTATATTATCAACCCTGTGCTCAGCACAAATCCAAAACAGTTTCATTACCAGCCACTTTGAAGAAAGCTAACACTACCCCAGCCTAAACCAGCACCCCGCCTTATCTCTGCATATGCACCATATTTAGCAGTAAGCAGTGAAGCAAATTGCACCTTCCCAGACACATCTGTTAACACTGACCACCCCATTCATAAGAGCAGTGAAACCTCATCAGAAAACACAACGATTTGAGGTAGGATCACTGAGAGCATTAGTCAAAGGCAACGCTGTTGCAGCAAGCATATTCATAGGCAAAACCTCATTTGTCAAAAGGATCCCTTTTGTCATCCTTATGAACTGAAATAAATTTGTACAGGTGTTTAAAAAGTAGAGGAGAAAGGGAAAGATCACTTTCAAAATGATGAAAGTAGACATGTAGTATGGGACATAGCATGATGCAAAAGGCACTTCCTGAGTAAAAGTCCTTCCAGTAACTGTTCTTTCCAAATGGTGTGAAAATAAAAGCTGTGAAACACTATGATTCTTGCAATATTGATAATTCTTCTTTATATGAAGATCTCACTTCTTTTAAATTTCTACATACTCATTCTCCAAGAAAAAAATCCACTTCTGAATACTACTCACTTGGACTCTTTGACCAATATCCATTGCTTACTTCTTCTTCATTTTGACTCTGATGCTCAAAACAGAGCTATTACATTTTAATTTAATGAGATGAGGTTGCCATTTGCAGCTGTTCAATATTCTATAAGGGCTCAGTGTGACCTCATTACCTGGATTTTTGATATATTTATTTTCTCAAGTTGTCTTTGGGTATGAACAATCCAAAATGATTTCTCTCTATTTAGAAACTTTTATTAAAATTCAAAATTTGTAAACATTAGAGAAATTGAATAAGTGCCCATTATTTTTCATTAGCTCAATTTTTTAATTTTCCTCATAAATGACAATTTACTGAAAGTTGTCTCACTTCTCAGTGATGATTTTTGCAAACAAGCAGAAAAAGCCATTCTGTTTTAAACCCTTTCTTGATATGTACCCTGTGTCATATATCATATATCATGTCAAATCAGTCTAAAAATCTCTTTTTTTTTTTTTTTGGAAAGATATGAACAATGAGAATAGAGAAAATATGAATGGTTATTCAGTCATAATGATATTGTACAGAGCTTGTCCAGCTGTATTTTGCTTATTATTTACAATACAAAGACTGTGCCAGAGCATAGACAGACAATAAAGGAGTGGTTTGTTTGGTTTTGGTTTTTTAATATGATTTTTAAAACTGGTAACTGCTTTGGAAAGGCCTGAAGCTGACAATTTTAGAGCTCAGTTTGCACTGCGAAACTAGTTTGAATTTTGATACTTAAAATAGTAGATTTAAATTATTTCATCTTTTCTTATCATTGCACAGATAAACAATATTTTCTTTATCATTGGTCTGCATCTGGCTTACATGCCTAACCTTGAAGTGAGCTGCCTGTGTAATATTTTATTAGTGTGTCCAGCTTTTCTGATGTACCAGTCCTCCAAATGCCAAACATTTAATGACGTTTTTAATATTTATACAAATTCCACTGTGAGTTAACATATTTTGCTCCCAGGTTTAAAAAGGGGAACAAAGAAAAAAAAAACAAAACAAACAATTACAATCAGGGTAAGTCTGGTAATAAAAATGTACAAGAGTATTAAATTCCAATAAAATATTTACTGAGGATAAGCAATGTTTTTGGTACACTACGCAATTTACATTTCAAGTAGGATCAACTAATCTTCCACACATTCTGGTTTATAATAACGAAATACACACACACCCCAATGGAAGGGAACAGAGTCTTCATTAGGAAACTATTTAAAAATAAATGTGTGAATATAAATGATCTATTTGTATCCAAGCTCCAGTAGACTGAAAATGAAAGCCAAAAAAGCAAGATGGTGATGAGCAATATTGCTTTCGAGAGCTGATTTATGTTGGGTTGTGGAACTAGAGTTATCCCCAGCTTATGAGTCCTGTATAACAGCAACAGCAATATCAGCCTAACAGCAATGAAGATTTCTGCTTACTTAAATGGCTACTTACTTAATTTTCTAACAGTGCTGCTGATACCAATTAAACACAAGTGCACATTAACTGCTATATAGATGCTATTAGTTCTTCTTTTCCAGTTGGTAGCTCAAGACAAATAGCCAGGCTGCTCTTGTAAAGATTACTGTGTGCCTACATGATTTTTGGGCTTCCTGACAATTTGGAGCAAGTGAGAATAAAATTATTTCAGTTGGTGTAAACATATGGTAAACTGATATATATATTTTACCACACACCAAATTTAGAAATAAAGAATTTCACAAAGACCAATACATTTTTGTATGAGCACAGTTGCTTTTTGACCTGAGAAGTGTTTTCAATTTAGGGAAAAAAAAAAAAACAAAAAATCAAAAAAACCTCTGACAAAAATTGACATTTTTAAACTAAAGTTTTCATTTAAAGTACAGAAATAGAGATGCCTTTTTCTATCCAGCTTTTTCCACTTCCCTTGATTTGCACATGTGTTTATACTGCAAGTTTCTGCCATAAATTTAATACAATCTAGGTTTCTACATCCAAAAAAATGCTATTTTTAGTTTCTCTTCTTTTGTTTGAATGAAGAGAGTACAAAACCTGGGATTCACTGGTGCACTGGTGCACTTGCACAGAGCAAGGGTCCAGGACCCAACAGTTCAGAACATTTTATTTGACAAATTAATTATTCCTTCCCCAAGCACAAATACAGGCAGGGTGGAGACAGACTGACTGCAGCCCTGAGGAGAATGACTTGGGGATCTTGGTTGATGAGAGTCCAAACCTAATCTTTTAATGTGCATTAGCGGCTCCAAGCCCTGGGCTGCACCAAAAGCAGCGTGGCCAGCAGAGGACATGGTTCTACCCCTGTACTCTTGTCTCACAAGACTCTGCCTGGAGTATTGTGTTCAGGTCTGGAGCCCCAAATGCAACAAATATGTGGACACAAATATGTGGAGTCCATGAGGATGCTCAGAGAGCTGGACCACCTCTGCCCTGGAGACAGGCTGAGACAATCAAGGCTGTTCCACCTGGAGAAGAGAAAGCTCCAGAGAGACCTTACAGCACCCTCCAGTACCTAAAGGGGCTACAGGAGATCTGGAGAGGAACTGAGGCAAGGGCATGGAGCAATGGGACAAGCACTAATGACTTTAAGTAAAAGAGAATAGGCTTAAATTAGGTATTAAGAAGAAATACTTTACTATGACAAGTGTGAGGCACTGACACAGATTACCCAGAGAAGTGACTGTCCCATACATGGAAGTGTACAAGGCCAGTTGGATGAAGCTTTGAGCAATCTGGTCTATTAGGAGGTATCTGCCCACTACAGGGAGGTTAGAACCAGATGATCTTTAAGGGCCGTTCCAAGCCAAACCCGTCCATGGTTCTGTGATTCCATTATTTAGTGGTTCTATGATTCTACTCAATGGGATTGCCACAGCCTGTGGGGGCTGGAGGTCCAGTCAAAGAAAGGGTCACTGTAATCACCTGGAGGGCCAACCTCTGAATCTCTGCTTTAGGTTAGGGGGAGCTCCCGGAGGCTTTTGCGACCCTATGCTGATTCTTTATAGCCCATTGGCTCTTCCCCTTTGCTCCGCCCCTGCAGCCTTATCCCATTGGTTCCCAAATTTTTTTCCTGCCCCTCACTTTCCCTATATAATCCCCTGTCTTTCCCCAGTTCCCTGGAAGTTCTATGCCTGCCACCCTCTGCAGTGGGCTCTGGTCTTGATAACAGCCATTACACTGTGGAACACTGTCTAGAGCTCTTGTCCTTTTCTCCCAGTCATCCTGAGGAAGAAAGCCAGAGCTGAACATCGTATGCCAGGCTAGGAGAAGGACATGCCTGTGCCTTTTCCTTTAGGAAAGTCATGGTACCCTTTCAACCTCCTCGCTGCCATGGCACCAACCAATTTCCTTTTTGAGTCTTCATGAAAAGGGCAACTAAATCACACGATTGATGAAACAATGCAAAGTTTTACAGTTTTATTTATTCAATCCAGATTCGAGCTGCTGCAAGCTACCCAAGGCCTAGAGTAGTTTTACAGAAAGACTGCTCCTGTATGACACTGGTCCAGCTCTGTATCTGAGGACTTCCACAATCACAGATGTGAGCCTCTAACCTCTGAGCTAGCAATCAGCTTCCAGATACAACCTTGGCTCTAAGGGCAGCCTGAAGTGCGCAACATTGGCATTTTTCTTGTGTTATGGTAAGTTAGCTTTTTTGTTTATTTGGATGGCCTTATGGAAGTTTGCCTAGCCTTGATTTAAAATTATCTCCCTCAATTATATGCAGATGATGATTAAAATCACTACTTGTCTACTTTTGCCTATATTTTGTATGTATTTATTAATGGTGCAAATGCAAAAGCTTCTAGATCTTTAACAAACCTTTCCAATTTGAGCTCTTTAGCATTCTGACTAGTAAAGCTAGTAAGAAAGGAAGATGTATAGGCTATAATTTCGTCTCAGTGGAAAAGTCAGAGATTTTATGCGGGGAAAAAAAAACATTCCAAATTTTTTCTTTCTTTTGGTCTGAAATATCATTTGTTATAGAGTAAGGAAAAAAAAAAATAAAAGACATTTCCCTTAGCCAGAACTGTCTGTTCTATCTCCAGTATGTATTATTCAAGTTTTGTGCACTGAAGTCTACAAAGTTCTGTGAATAACAAAATCCTACTGGAAAGAGCCTGCTGTAGAATGCTTAGCCCCATCAAACCAATACATTTTCCAATGCATCTGTATGTTCTCCATGGTACTTTGATACTTTTGACACTGCAAGCAGTTTTCCCTTATGGAAGTAGAGCTACAGTGAGCAGTTTATTGAAAGAGCTTTTTACCTTTTTTTCCCCAGGGTACACATAAATGCCTAACATTTGCTGCCAATTAAAATAATAAACAAATAGTGTAAACTGTATAGATTAGAAAAAAAGTATAATTGCCCTTTTTAGTAATAATAAGTGGTTGTCTTGCTGAAAGGAAGATATAAACTAGACAGGAAGAGACAAACTAGACTGGAATTCATTTTCACCTCCCAATGTGAAATCTTTTATTGTTTTTCTGTGCTATGATGGTGGAATACAAAGCCTAAGTCTCAACAAAGCAATAACGCTGCACTGATGCACTCCCAGCATCGAAGTCATAGGCAAGCAACGCTACTGTCAGGCCCCAACTCAAGTCTCCTTACAGCCCTCTGGGCATATCCAGACTAAATAGCTTTGAAAGGGGGAACAGCACATTAGCAGTCCCTCTGAGACAATCTGAGTAGAGTTACTGCATAAAAACCGCAGTTTAAATTATGTTAATAGACCTGCAAGCTGCAAAGAAATTATTTATCAGAACTAGTGCAAGACCCTAGAGTTTATGCATTTTTTACATGATACTTCCATTCCCTTACTGCAGTCCTTGGTCTCTCGTATAAACCTTTATATGTCACCAGGGATAGGGAATCTGTCATTTATATCATCTGTGCTTTGGCCAGCTGTGGTTCTTTAACTCCATTCATGCCAGGGCTTCTCTGTGTCTGTTCCACAGAGTGCATCGAACCACTGTTAGTGCCATAAATGCATCAAAGCCTTCAGTTCCCTCCCCGCCTGGGATGGAATGAGATGACATTCCATGAATGATGACCTCTGGAAGTGTTCAAGGCCAGGCTGGATGGGATTTTGAGCAAGCTGGTCTAGTGCAAGGTGTCCCTATCCATGTCAGAGGGGATGGAACTAGATGATCTTTGAGATCCCTTCAAACCCAAACCATTCTACGACTCTCTGATTGTATGTGTGACATATGGCACAGACCATGGCCATCCACACTGAGAAGACATGCAAGGTAAAGTGCTTCAAAGGTACTGGTGCATCTGCCTAAAATGGTGTCACATAAGTCAGGAATGTAATTTTTATATATTTGGGAATGACTACTTTTTCACTGCATGTTAATAATTAAGAACTTGACCTTGGAACACAACAGTTTGAAATGAGAATTGCCCAAGCCCAGGTTTCTCACTGTGACTGTGTATGTATAGCAGCCTTCATGGATCAGAAAAAAAAAGTGGAAAAAACCCCAAGAAGAGAGTGAGGAGAGGAATAAGATATGTATAAATTATCTGAAGTGACTCCCAAAAGGTTAATTAGTTTTTTCTGGGACACTATGTGCCAGTCTCACAGATTATGAGAATGACCACCAGAGGATGCTTCTGTTGCAACAAGCTTGGCTTTAAGGAAGGAAAATTAGGTTGTCTCCAGTCCCAATTTCATCCTTTCTGATTTCACAATGCTCTGATTTTTCAGCTGCTGTAAGGAGGGAGAATTGCTCAGCAGAATGCCATCTGAGATGACTGAATTTCATTGCTACAATAGCAAGAGGTTTGCATCCAAATTTTCATCAAGAGAGATGCTGCTGCATGGCAGGACCTGATTCCCACTTTACTAACATCAGCTCAAATCAGCAGGAAACCAATGAAGTCAACAGACTATCAAGAGCAATGGGGTTAGGCCCACATTAAATCTGTGTGAAAATCAGGGGGAAAAGATAATGGCTCAACATATCTGTATATACTTTTAAATTTGCAATCTGTGAAAATACCAAGCATGAGAAAAATCAAAGGTAATTGCATAATATAAATGGGTCCATTTAGTTCTGACATTAAAAGGTGGGTGTCATCTTCCTAGCTTTTAGGTCTCTAATCATTTCATTCTACTTTTCCATTATTCATACCCTTTCACAGTTTATTGAATTGCTCAAGACTACTCACCCTTTCTTTTTCATCTTTTCATTTTAGTTCTAAAATTTGTGTGTGCGTACAAGCTTAGGAAGAAATGTAAAAGAGCTACTTAGCATTTGAAGGAGCTCTGCAAACAGTTATTTCAAGCCTTTTGTTCTAACATAAAATAAGAAGTCAAGGGAGGAGACTTTTCAAATTTGGTTCAGAAGAGTTTTTATCACTAAGGTTTAAGAAAAAGATTTTTTTCCCCTGGCATAAGCCATCATCTATCTGTGGTGCTGCTAATTTATACCACCTGAGGATTGGAAGTGACATAAAGTGAGCAGCTAAAGAGTCTACACGTGACTAACATCTGTCGCATTCCTTAATATACTGTTGCTCAAGGAATGAAGTGACAAGAATTAGTGGAGTGCCAAAAAAAACAAAACAGGAGAAAAGCTTCTAACTTACTGAATGTTTTCAGTACTCCTACAACTGCCTTTGAAATTCAGAAAATAGAAATACAGGAATACATGTTAATATTAGTGGGAAATGATTATTAATATTTTTAATAATGAGCTGTTGCACGTAATTTTGGAAATTTACCTTTGCAATCACATGCAGCCCAGCCCAAGGATCTCTTATAGGATCTTTCTCATGGGTAACCTCTATTTTCTTCTATTGGCTTACTAAGTAAAGAGACTGTAAAACCAAACACTGAATGCCATGAGAACCTGGGGACAGTGCACACATGCAGTAGCATGCAGTCACACAAGCGAAAATCACTTTCTCTTTAGAAAAAGTGCCTTGGGGAAGCTGTGGGCAGAAGCCAGGCTCAGGGTCTATATACCAATAAAGAACATTGCTCTGGATGCCTTGTGAGTTGCCTTGGAAATGAGACCTTAACCTTATGGATACTACAAGAAAAAGAATTACAGAATTATACCAAGATATTGCAGAAGAAATCTCATAACCCCAGGAGCCCAAAGGCAGAAGCCACTCTCTTGGTTAGTTAAGGTATACCTAAGTTTAAGATGTGTAGCATCATGATTAGCCTTCATACCTTATGCTGTTAACTGAATATAACTGGTTATAAATGAAATATTATGTGGGATGATTTCTTAAAAAATAATGAATTTTCACAGTATGTCTACTTTGAGTTCTAATAGAAACAAGAAGACTGAAGCATATAGTGCATAGACTAATGCTTTATAGTGCTTTTATCAATAAAAGGATCCAGGGAAAGGAAGAGAATATGTCAGCATAGTGGGACTAGACAAGCTTTGCAAGTTGATAACCCAAAAGCAGGTGATATTTTTCTGCATTTTTAACTCTACATCAGCAGAAAGAGAATAAAAATCTTTGTGTGTGTGTGTGTTGTCATTTACTCACAGAAGAGCACTCAGACTCCTTCGGTACTGCAGCAGTGCCAGCTTATCAGTAAACAATAATGAAAATAAGGATGTGTATAAATGTTCCTGGGGGACAACACCTTGTTGACTGAAAGTATCCATCTTTAATACACCATCATGCAATATTTTCTTCAGGCATCCCATGAAAAATAATACAAAGGAAACCTACCTAGCATTAATGTGACAACTGCCAGAAGATATGCAATATACAATATTCCCTTAAATCATTTCATTTTTGATAAAAGCCTAAAATACAAGTTGAGTGAGGAGCATTATTAATTATAGGGTCAAGTCAGACACAAATATTTCTTCCTTCACAATATGATGCAAAAATATTTAAATTGTTTAGAAGACACCTTTGAATTAGGTGACATCCATGTTTGTGTGGTCATAAGCCTGGTCTGAAAAAATAACTGTATAAACATGCATTTTATTACTCCAAAGACCATGACACCCTGATCATGCCTACAGTATCTAGGCTAAGAGCTGGTTGACACCAAATTTTTGGAAGAGTGGGCAAAGTGAGAACCTGTCTGCCTTTGGCCATGTAGACACACTGTTGGATAATCATTTGGTTATTTGAACAGTGTTGTACAATGTCCACCCCTTCTCCCAGCTACCATGATGGAGAGAACTGAAAGCAGATCTATAGAGATTTGTTGAAAGCAAATCTATAGAGAAAGAGAAATAAGCTGTAAGAATCAGTTATTTCTGTCTGGTATTGTTGAGCATAATTTATCAAATTTAGAGCAAGTTACATTCCTGTTATGGCACCAGTTATTTCAAGAAAAAAATCTTTCCAGACCTTCAGAGGCAGGCTGGGTCCCCAAAAAAGTGCTAATGTGTGCTTTTCCATATCACCCATTTACACATGTTGTATTCATGGCTTCATAAATCCCAGGCTTACCCAAAATCGTGGAGAGACACACTCTCCAACAAAATACAGGCATATACTACATGTGACAATTTGCCTCTAAACACCCCATGCCTGTGCAATGCTATTTTGACATAGTGCTTCTGAAACAGAGCATGGTGCCCTTCTCCAGACTGTTCAACAGATGGCAAGGAAAAGATGTATATGTGTCCTCAGCAGCTAACCCCATATGAGGCTTGAAAAAAAAAATGCAGAAAGACACAGCAACATGACAGAATCCATTAGTGGCTTTTAATGCTGATAGTGATGCAGAGCTGAGCCACGAGCACAGCTGTATGTGCCTTCGGAAGAACACTCTGCCCAGCTCTAGTTCAGAAACAGATCATTAGAAGCAAATCAATATAACCTGCCGTTCTTCTTCACTCTGTCCTCTTTCAGAAAACTAATCAGCAGCACTGTGCTGGATATTGAGAGCTATATTCTGGCTGTACCAATTCACATCAAACTGAAAACCAGATGAAATCAGAAGCAGAGAAAAAGAGAGAATTTTTTCTTTCTACAGAAAAGTGAGGGTAAAAAGCCACTTGCAAAGAAAATGTTCATGCTATTTCTAGGATTTGAAAACCATGGTGTGATAACCTGCATCTGTAATTTCTGTATAAAAAGAGACAGAAGATTTCATTTTGCCTATTAAAGCTTTTGAAATGTTTTTATAAAAGTGTTTCCATATTTTTGTGGTATACAGTAATATGTCAAGTCCTAAACATCATTTTTGATGCACAGTAAAAGACCACTGACAGAAAAACTTAAACATATTATTCTTCTGCATCCTTTGTTTAATGGCTGAAAAAAAAAAAGATATGAAGAGACCACGTGTTTGTGTGAGGCTCTGCAAAATACGTATTTAACAATGCTGTGCTGAATTATGGAGTCCTGAATGCCAAGACCCTGCTCTAACCATAGCACATTCCTTATCTACCTGGTCTAGTGATCCTACAAAGGTCTCCACTGCTCTGAGCTAAACAGTTTTTGGCCTCTGAGAAAAAGATACTTTAGCAGAAGATTTGCTAAATTTTCAAAGTTACACACTGAACAGTTTCTGTATCTCTCAAGAGCACCCTCAGTTCTCCTGGAAAAGAAACAGAATGTCACTTTTTTGGGAAAAAATTGTCACAGTTGAGGCAAAACTAATTTTTAAAAGGAAAACAATTGCTTGATGAGTATACATAGAAGGAAATTCAGTAGTATGTCTTGATGATCCCAAGGGCAAGCCTTTGTATCCTGAAATACATTCATAGCAGCTCTGCTGAGGTGAATACATTTCCACTCTGGGATCCTGGAGGGTCTCGCCTTCTGCACACCTGAAATCTGATTGCTGATCTTCTGCACTGGTGTCTGGAGGAATTTTGACTAAGACAGAAAGTTTCTTGGAAGGCAGAAGGTGGGTGAGCTGGCCAGGAACACAGACAGGTTTGTTGTTAGCTCTGCTCCTCTTGGAATCGACATGCTCCTGAGGAACTTTTCACTTAGAGAAATCAGCATTTTTCCAATAGAAAGCATTCTGTCAAAATATTTGTGCCCACATGTACTGCATCTTCATCCTTGTCACTCTTTGCCCTGATGGGAAAATTTGACTGCTGAGATTATTGCAGTTCAGCAGCTATTCTCTCCAGGCAAGATGTTGAACTTGTACGTCCCTTACCCCTGTCATTGAATCAGAGATTTGTGGAATTGTTTGGGTTGGAAAGGACCTTAAATTTCATCTAGTTCTAACCTTCTGCCATGGGAAGGGACACCTTTGACTAGACCAGGTTCTCCAAGCCTCATGCATCTTGGCTATGAACACTTCCAATAAAGGGGCTGCTGCCACTTTTCTAGGCAACCTGTGATAGTAAAAGGCTTCTTCCTAGTATCTAATCTAAATCTACCCTCTTATAGCTCAAGAATTTTCCCCCTTGTCCTGTGAGCATGTGCCCCTGCAAAAAGTCCCTCTCCAGTGCTCCTGTAGGCCCCCTTTAGGTACTGGCATCCTGTAGGTTCCTGTTGGGTACTGTCCTTGGACAATATCAGTACAATTTTACATAAGAAAAATTTTCTTGTGCTGCTCTGTTGCCAAATTCCTTTTACACTACCCTGCCAGAATATATGCTACAAAAAAAGTACAGAAGTTATGTTTTGTCCCTTGACAATTTTTATGGACTTCTTTTAAGAGAACAGAGGTTGGGGTTGATTTTTGTTTACAGTCTCTACTACAATACATTATTGCTTAGATGTAATAAAAGGTAAGTGTGTTATTTATAAATACTGCACCAATTTAATTACTGCTACTTGCAAAAATATATGCCACTTGTTGCCACAATTATCAGGTACAATAGCAGACATCAAGCACTCTGCTGTTTTAATGAGAAGCGGTCTCTTCATTCAGCTCCCCTTTTTCCTCCAAAATGCAATTAGAAAACAGTGATTAGTTGAGCCAATTCCAAATTGTATTCAAATGAAAGCAATTTGGCTAGTCTGTAGGTCCAATAGGTGATACTTTCTAAAGTCCCTAAAAGAATTAATTGAATTTTTCTACCCACACATTTTCTAGAGAGGGGAGAGATAAAAGTTCTCTTTCATGCAAATGCTTTGTTTTTGACAGTGAAAAATCTTTTTTCCATAAAAGCGTATCATAAGGACCAGCCTGCAAGAGTGTCTGAGAAATTTTATCTGTGCAGAACTTTTTCTTCCTTGGAGAAAATATTGTCCCCTAACACACATAATGTTTCTGTACCTCTGAAACCTTTCAGCTACTGACATTTTTAACAAACTTCCCATAAATAAAGATGTCTTAAAATGGTGAAATCTACTTTATATCCAAATCCTGAAAGAAAACATTCAGATGTGTTCTAATAGCTTCTAGCAACTGATAAATCAGTGATGTGTTTACACAGATGTGATTTTCTTATCTACTTTGAAAAAGAACTTGGTCAGAAATCTCAGCTTCACTGTAAATACAGAACATCACTGCAGATAAATTTTCAAATTAGTTCAGACTCAAAGCTGTAGCAGCATAATGACAATTCTGATGTCAGGATGGTGATTTCAGCTCCTACCCAGAGCAATCAGAAAGATTTCTATTTATACCTTAATTATTTCCACACTATTCTTACACAGGTATCCTAAGAGTTAAAGGTCTGAAAAAAACTGCTGCAAAGTTCAAAGTAACCAAGAATGCAAGGGCTTTAAAATGTTAAGGTCAGTCACTCCACAGAATCTCTCACAGACTATTTCCACAAACATAACTGGATTGATAGAAATCCTGTTATTTTATATGCATTATGGATATACATACACACACACGCACACACATATATATATGTAGAATATGACTGGTTCAATAATTTTTTTTTCTTTGAGGCTTGTCCAAATTCTGATTACCTTTATCCTACCTAGACTCCTACCTAAAGCATTAATGAGATGTCATTTTCTTTAATTTGTGTCCTAAATTGCTATAAAGTGCTGTTGAACGGCTGCCCAAATCTGCCTCAGTTTTATGTTGAGCAAAATAATAATGGATTTGTATGCAGCATACAGACACAAGCAATAGTTATGCTACACAGGTGCTGAAAGCCCTATCATGAGAGAAAGTTGTTAGCTGTGCAGGCTGACCACCAGCTGTCTCAAAACAGATACAATAGACTTAATAATAAATGCAAGGTTTTATTTGTGATTAAGGACATTTTATGGGTTTGCACTGAAATTTATCCTAGGATTTACTTGTGACTCTGCTTGCATGACAACTAAGTCAATAAAGGTTCACTGAAGTAAAAAATGGGTCTCTTTTTCCATGTTTTTCCCCTCCATAGAGCTGCAGAAGTAGCTGATCTGCATTCTGTCCCCAGTAAGGATGAAAATTCATTGCACATAGATGAAAACTACAGCTTACAAATGTTATTTTTGGTGGTGCTCTAAGTGGATTGTTCCTATGTGGTAATTAGTATTGCTGCTAGAATTACAATAACCAAACAAAGTCTAGGACAACATCCACTCTTCTCTTTCTCTTTTGGACAACCACTCTAAGACACGTCTCAGGTTTTGAAATTTACACAGATATATGGAATAAAAACCCCTCAAATGTTCAGAGATTTGTCTTTATAGTCCTCATCACTCATTAATGACATTCACAGACGTGGCTGTTTTCATTTTTTCTCTTCCACTCCCCCTATTTCATGTTGCACAAAGAGCTGTGAAACAAAGACTCATCAAAGTCACCATTACACTACATTTAACTGCACAGAACTGCCTTTCTCATCTATCAGATTTTTAAAACATTCCAAGTCCTTCTGTGACTTGATTCCCCCTCATTATTTTGGCTTCTTTGACATCCATTGCTGACTATATCTGCAATTGCCCTCCTCCTCTGTTCCCCTTTCTCAATTTTTTTCTGGGTCAAACACCATTATGCATAATCGTTCATTTGCTCGAATTCTAACAAAATAGCACTTTTAGTTATTGTTAACAAAATTAAAATTTTAAATGAGTTATTGTTCACACTGATTTCCATCTGTATAACTTATTAGGCCCTTTTTTTTTCATTTTCAGTGAGCAAAAAAATCTTTGCTGGTCAACTATTTATCTACATTTTTATTGAAGTGTATACATAAAACAACCACACAATTTATTTCCATCAGATTAACTACAGAATTACCCTTAAAAAGTCTTTTGTAATAGATCACAGGTTTTTATAGGTAAAAAAAGCAGTAAGTTACCAGTGAAAAAAAGAAAAAGTAAGTATAAAAATTGTGGGTACTGCTACCCACAACTCTTCATTACCCACTAAAAGGAGAAGGTACTAAAACCACTCTGCCCCATGAGATGGTGACTCACTGCCTTTTAACAAGCTGCCTTTTAGACCTCCACCGTCTTTAAATGTCCTGCAAATGGGGAGGTTTTCCCTGACACTGCCTTCTTTACTCCCTGCTTCTGTATGTTTATACATCTTGATAAAATCCCTCTGAATTTTCTCCAGTCCAGGCTGATCAGTCAGAGCCCTCAGCCTCTCCTCTTGTGCCAGGTGCTCCAGTGCCCTTTCTTGGGCATTCTCTGATATGTCCGTGTCGCCTTTGTCCTGGGGAGTCTAGCAGTGGATGCAGCATCCCAGATGTGTCTCATGACACCTGATCAGAGAAGGATCTCCCTCCTCAACATGCGGGCAAAGCTCTGCCCAGTGCAGCCCAGTAGACAGGGGCTGCCTTTGCTGGGTGTACATTCCTTCCTGAAGGTTAGCTTGGTGTCCTCCTGGACCACCAGGTCATTCTCTGCCCAGATGCTTTCCAGATGTTGGCACCTGGGTAATCCTGGGATTATTCCTTCCCCAGAGACAGGAATTGGAATTTCTTTTTGTTGCACTTCATACAGTGTTAGAAAGCCATGAGCAGCATTTTGGCAGTGGTAGACTCTGACATGTCTTTTGGGTAAAAGACACCAGAGTTAATTCTCCTGACATGGAGACAGAAAAGGAAAGCCCAACAACCCCAACTGAATCTCTACTATAACACGCTGCTATTTTATGTACTTATTTATTATTATATTATATTAAATATTTAACCCAGAGATTTAAATCAGAATAAAATAGGGGTGTGTCTGGTCACTTCTAGTCTAACAAAAAAACAGTTGCCACATTGTTCTCTTCACAAGACAAGTGAGATGTATTTCTGAAAGGTCTACTAAAAAGGATTCTGAACATGAAGGATTTTTCCAAAGCACCTGCTGATGTACTGTTGTCAGTTGCATAAGGGTAAGATGTTCCACCTGAATGAGAACAGCCATAATACAAACACCTCAGACCTGAAGCAAGAGTAAAGATAAAATGCCCTTGTTCTAAAATCTGTTATCACCTTCCCAAAGATCTTTTCATGGTATTGTTTTAACTCGAGGCTCTGAGTTTCACCAGTGATTTTCTTCTGGAGTCCACAGCACAGGTCACTTACAGTTACATGCTGATGCTTCTTTGTAAAACAGAAAAGGTTACAAACCTTCCTGCCAGAATAACGATCTGAGCAGGAAAAAAGAAAAAAGAAAAAAGAAAAAAAAAAAAAAAAGCTCTGCTACTGATTTTGATCAATTTTGCTGCACTGCTTTGTATTCCACAGGCAGTCAAAATGTGTAGGATTAATATCATCTGCATACTTAGCAGAAGTCCCATGGGTTTTCCTTTTATCTGTACATATGAAGAAATCCCAGTCTGCTACCATAGTGGGAAACTACAGCACCCTTTCAATTACACCTAATCTAGCATGCTGCAGTTTGAGTGAGATTTTTCTTTAAAACTGTAGATGAATACAGAGAGTTGTCAAAGCAAAATTATTCCTAAAAGAAAAATGTTTTGCATGTGGTTCCAACTTGCTTTTCAATAATTAAACAACCTAACCAATTTCATTTTCTCATATTCAGACTTTAAAAACATGCATGTTTTTAAAATGTTTGTAAATTTTTCAGGCTCATCTCTTTTCTTGTTGTTGATTTTTTTGTTGTTGTTGTTTATTTGTAGGGGTTTTTGTTGCATTGCCTAATAAAGCTTAATAGCTCTTTTCAAATTAAACTAAATTAATATGCCAGCTGTACCCAGTTTTGAGCACACAAAGCCCCCAACAGTTTATAATAAATTAACACATATGGTTATGGTACATCTTAACATGAAATTCTCATTTTCATGTTGGATACCAGATTCTATTAGTTTTGCTTCATAATCCTTAGATTAAGTTTATCTCAAGACATCACTCTCCACATCAATAAGTACAATTAAGTACATATTAATTTGCCCTAAGTGAATTTTCCTATTCTGGTTTATAACCCATGGATGCATGTTTACTAAAGAAGTTTCTAAATTCCAGCATTTTCTTACTGCCCCACAAAACTTGTAATTCCTCTCCCCTGTTAATATTCATTATCCAGCTGTGACTTGCACTATTTTTTCAGTTCAGTTATACAGGCACCATTGCTTTAAAATGGCATTGATTTGGTTGTCACTACAATTAAGCATGTACATAATCAGCATCTCAGCAGCAACCTCTCTTCTTCATTTGTCTTTCACTAAAAAAGAAACTCTGGACACACAGATTCCCTCAACCATTTATTGAGCTTTAAGTTCTAGCAAAGACCAGACATGAAGGCATCATGACTGCTTTCAGCACAGATAACTCCCAAGATTATGATGAAAAAGTCAGATCCCTCTAGTTGTGTGTTGTCAGATCCTGTAGTTGTTTGTATTTCAGTTCTGGGTTCCATTTCCAACACAAATGTCTAGAGCAATTTGGTATGCTTTAAAATATCCTATTTGGCTTTCAGCTTCTGTTCTAGAATGGTGCAGTGTCCTGCAGATCCTGTGCCATAACTGCCTGACTTGCTGTGTGCTGAAGGTGTATGTGATAAAGCTGTATAAATACTCACACATATATTTATATAAACTAAATCTTCAAGGCAACCAGAAGAATGCATGCCTAGAAATGACCATTTTGATAGAAGAGTGATAATAGAAATATTACCCACATACTCTATTAATGCTACGCCCATATGCAGTGGGTGAAGTTCATGCAGAATACTAGCAGAATAGTGTCACATTCCCTAATTTTTTAAACCAAATACAATACAGTAGGAGTTATTTTATGATACAAATGTTAAGTGTCTCACTTCCTGTACAGCTAGAAGTTAGGATATTCTTATATCCACCATCATTAAAAGTTTTATGAAAGCTAGATAAGAAAGAAGCAGTTAAGCAAATTAAATATAATTAGTGTTGACTTTTCTTCTGATAATATTTTAACTGATGACTGATATTGCTAATTTTGTAGTATTAGTTTTCAGTGACAGTGGTTTTACCATCGAGCCATTATTGGGAAAAGTATGTAAAAAATAGTTACAACACTGTTGTTTCTTTTTATTGAAATGAGAAAAAAAAATGTAATCAAAACTTGACCGGATGGATTTGCCCATGATGTAACTGTGATTAGGATATATTAGAAAATTCATGAAAAATAAAGCCAAATTCATTACCAATTAAATAGCTTAATGTCTGTTCCAAATATTGCATCATATCTTTAATGATTAATTAATTTATGCCATTGGGCTCAGCAGCATTCTCTTCTGCAGAAAGACTAAAGTCTTGTGGAAGAATAGGCACGTCCATAGGATTTCCTGGAAACTTCAAGAGAAGCTATGCCTTTTTTGGGAGTCAGCAAGCCACAAGATATTAAACATTCCATTTCACAGAGAAAAATACAAAATATATTGTAGTGAATATTTTGCCACATCAACATTCTTATACAGTGGATTGTATTTGGAGAAAATGTGGTTTATTCTACCTATCTGTAGAGAATGAAATTGAACTCCAAGGAATGGTATCAACATTCAAGTCACATCACTGGCCTGATGAATGACCTAAAAAATCTGGACATGATCCAAGAAAATCTTTGTGGTTTTGTTCCCTGATCCAATGGCTATTTATGCATTTACTTGAGAGTCATTGGTAAAATAACATTGGAAGAAGCATCTGGGACCAAGATTTTTTTCTTTGCGAGGTAGTGACTTCCAACCAACCTCCAGGTTCTCTTACTTCTCCTAATCTCCTGAGTCTTACTTTCTATTCTGACTGTGACCAGAACCATAAAGGCTATTAAGAATGCTATCACCACTTACAGCTTTCCTAAAGGCGCTGTACAGGCAGATATGAATCTTCTCAGAATGAGAAGGATACTGGATCGTGATACTTTTGTTCCTTCAAATACCTTTCTCCAAGGCTATGGTCATCATGACAGTTAATCTGAATAACCTGGCCAGGAGGCTCTGTTCTGTTTGGCTCTGATGAGCAAACAGAGCTCTTCTTATTCACAGCAGCTGGTGAGAAATATTGACCAAAGTCCAAGAGAAAAGAATAACCAAGAGGTCAGCACAAAAATGGGTAACTGTGGCTTTGGAAGGTTATTCAGGAACTCTAGGGTACCTTTAGAAATGGTCTTGCTTTCTACCATCTTCTGTTTGGCAGCCTTCACATTGGTGTCTCACGTGAGGGAAGCTGGGAGATGTCAGCGCATCAGAGACACTGGCCTAAGATGATTTACAGGTGATCGGAGAAAAGGAAAATGTGACATTTTTTGCAGGCTCACTCTGGTTTTACAGAGGTAAAACCCAGAACTTCTTATGGAAACTCACCAGGTTTTTAAAAGACAAAGAACTAGTTATCCTTCTGTAGTTGCTACACAGTAAGATTTCTGGCAGTTGGCTAATATTAGTAACCATTGAATAAAAAGTTTCGTATCGATCTCCTGTAGATGTTCAAAGATCTCCCAGGCTGAGATAATAGATCCCTTCTAAAAATACATTAACTCTTGTCACATGGATTGATGTTATTCTTCTCTTAATCTTTGCTTTTGCACAATTGTCTGGGCTTTTTAGAGGTCACTCTTTTTGTGGTCAAGGTGGCTGAAGACCACTTTGCAGGACGTCATTGTCATTCTGAAATTAGGAGGTCGGTATGCTTTCAGTTGTGTTGTAAAATAGCTACTGGGTAGCAAAGCCATCCAGTAGACACTTCTCTGAAGTAGCTGTAATTCAGGAGACATATTTTGACAAAGTGAGATATTCAGCTGGACACCAATATTTTATGAATCATAAAGACATCATTATGAAATTTAGAGGAGAACAGAGGATATATAAAGGGACACCCTTTCTGAGCCCTGGCAGCAGATGATTTCAGCAGTTCTTTCTGTTCTGGGTCAGCTGTTTTTTTTTTTTTTTGGTGGAGCTAATATCTATACAAATGGATCTTTTAAAAATCCAAAGAGAAAATTAGTCACAGGCCTTCTAAATTTTCCATTTTGGCCTGAGAAAAGGGAAAAAAGAACAGTGTCTGTTTGTTAAAGTCATATAAACATTAGTGTTTATAAATTGTACAGGACAAAAAAAAAAAAAGAGTTGTAGATAGCAGGTGCGACAATGGAATCTAGTAACCTTTTAGCTTGTGTTCTTTGCCATTATCATGATTCAAGGGATATATATCAATGCATATAAAAATAAATTGTTACTAGTACAGAAGTGAAAGGTTTTCTGAAAAATATGGATGGTGATAGAGCAAGTATAATTGGCCTTGTTCAAGCACTTTGTACAGTTTTGGGTTTTTTACCCTAAACCACTAAATTTCATGTGATTAATAATGACTTTCAGCACTACAAATGTGATTTTTTTTAAGACTTCCATTGATTCTCTAAGGAACAAAAAGACTTCACATGCCATGCACCTAAATACAACAGTTTGAATTTTAAGCAACCAGCATTTGCAAGGAAATGAAATGCAATATCAAGACCAGGACTTTTTCAAAGGAGTTATTTGCAGAATAATAAGGCTTACCGGGAACTGCAATGTGCTCTGGGAAAACCGGCAGTAGTAGAGAAATTCACTGAATGGAATATTCATTATTTGCTTAGCTGTGGTCACTACCTCTCTAATTCCGCCAAACAAGGGAAGCACTGTTTAGTGTCCAATAACATTAGAGAAACGCACAAGGCTCCAGTTCTAGGCACATTTCATAGAAAAGCATGGGATTTAAGTTCGTGTTTGAGATACCCTTCAAATTTATTATTTCCGGCTTTGTATATTCTGTGACAAAAAGCACTGTGATTACCACAGCACCTTCCACAATCTGACTGTTCTAGACAGATGGAAAAAGATAAGTATTTTCCTGGCCCAATGGAATTTTTATTAGTTCCTATCCTATATCTGTTTTTTTTTTTTTTTTTAGATGGAGCTGAATATTGTAAGGTTAGTTTTCCAAATTATTGCTATCAGACTGCTACTCTAGAATTCATCTCCTCCTGATGAAGTCACCTTCCAATCTCTTTTTTTTCCTTTCCTTTTTTCATTTTTTTCCCATGAACCATTTGTACACATTTGTTCTTATCCTGGTGTTCTGCTTTAGGTTAACTTACACCTTTCTTGATGTCCTCAACTTCATGCATTTATCCTCTGCAATGCTAGACTAAACACATTCAAATCCAAAGGTTTCAAATCAACAAAGTATTCAAATCTGCATTGAAGTTTAAGATCTGTGTAAAAGACTTGTCTAAGTTCGACTTTAAGTAAATGAGGCTTCATATAGATAAAATAAAAGCTGGATTTTTAGGGCAAAATATCTATCTGACACTCATGCCTTTTCAAACATTTGTTTAATCCACCATGCAAGTTGCTGTTAACACCCACACAGATACAAGGAGAAATAATTTACAAGAGTGATATTTTTTTAATATATTTTTCTAATGTTATGCATTTGGGCTAAATTTTCTGATTGAGTTATGTGACTAAAGGATTTTATCCATGAACACAAAGGAACAGAGAAGTATGGTGATGGGCACATGATGATTCAGATCACCCCAAGAGAGACAGGAACCCCTGACCTGGTGCCTCCTTGAAGGTAACCTTAGCCCCACGGGCTGGGAGTGACACTGCCCACAAGGGGTAGTGGAAAACCACCTTATGGACTGCCATAATAGTGGGTTGTGGGATGAAGTGGAACAACACTTGGGGATTGCACCAGACTTACTGGGACGTAAGATGGGATGTTGTGAGAGAGCAAAATGTTAAAGGTTAATGACTCAAATAATCCATATGCAAAACAAGCAGGTGATTTGCTGAGGCCAGGTTTTCAGCCCCCAAATGAAGAGAGTTTTTGGATGTTTGATGTCAGAATTTCTGAACTGCATAAGAGCTGCCCAGGTGCAGAGGGGTGTGCATCCACCACTGGAGACTGACCAGGACAAACCAACTTCTTTTATCAAAAAGCTGCAGTTTGAGCCAGGTAAAGGAAAAGGTTGACAAGAAGCAGATCCTGCAAGGTGGGATAATGCTTTTTATCGCTCTAATATAGAGTATCTGTTAAGATCCTTGGGGGTGGGTGGTTAAAGATGACTAATAGAGCAAGCCAAGGCAAGTATAAGGATAAAACAATGTGGGAAAATAGTGGTAAGAAGACACACTAGTCTGTAAACAGTGCATGCTCAGGGCATTACACAGAGGGCAGTGAGATACTGGAATGAGTTGCCCAGAGGAGTCCTGGCTACAGGAATTGTTCAAACCAGGCTGAACAAAGCTCTGAGCAAGCTGGTCTAGTGGGTGTCATCCCTGACCACATCAGGGGTTTGGAACGAGGGCATCTTTAACATCCTTTCCAAAACAAGCCTGTCCATGATTTCTACATTTTCTATGAATAGAGCTACAGCAGCCTCACCTCTGTCAGGTTCCTGCATTAGGAAACCCATCGTCCACAGGTATTTGCTTTACTGCCAACAAATATGCAAAACAATAAAATAACACAAAAATTTCTCTTATATGTGTTGGAAAAACATATATGAGATCTTCAAGACCTAAGGAAGGCACGAGAAAAAGGCAAATTGGGTTTTGTTTGAGATTTCTGTTTTGACATTTAAAAAAGTTAGTTAAATTTGCCCAACATTATTCTTTCCTAACGAACCTAGCATTTTCCTCAAAGGAGACTAAGCACAATATGTGTGTAAGCATATTAGCAGAAAGGCTGTAATACATTTTGCACGGGGTTGTACACATCTATCTGAAAAATACTGGGAAAAACAGGATTGTTCTTGCAGTGAATGACCCTGCACATACCATATTGCATCACCTTAATAAAATGAAGAGAAACTACAGAGTCCTTTAGGCATACATGAGGTTTCTATGCATTAATCATATGTGCAATGTGCACACAGAAGCTAGGTTGCTGAAGCAGCTTTGCAGTGACAAAAGTTGTCCCTTATTGTATCAAGTAGTGAGAAATATGGGAAAAGCATTACTAATGGTGCCATCTTGTGTTTGAGATCTGGAAATGTTGCATAACTGCTCATGATAATCAATTTGCAGCCAACTTTATGAAGTAAGAGTGTACAAGGCATTGGACCCTGAACTTAAGTTGATAGACAATAAATCAGGTTTTGGGCTTTTATTCTGCAAAAGACTTTGTGATAAGTTTTATATTAAATGAATGTTTTTGATGATGAAATAGTAATAAAGGAGTACTCATAGTGATTTTCTCAGTCTCCCAATTAATAAATATTTGCATCTTTCCCTTTGATTTTTATTTTGTTTTAAACTCTCCAAGTCTAAAATCCATAGGGAACCACCACCCCCCCCCCAAAAAAAAAAAAACAAAACAAAACAAAACAAATAAACAAAAAAAACCCCAACAACCCAAAACTATAAATATTGCAAGGGATCCTTAAAAAAACTTTCAAAAGAGAAAGCCAACAATTTGAAAAAATTCTTAGAAATACCTAGAGGGGCCTGCAAGTTACCCAAATGTTTCATAATTTAAGTGATATGAAAAGGTGAGAAAAATGCAACATTTTGTAAAAAGAAATAAAGCTCACAAGTCAGCATCACAGCTATCTGATTGCAAACACTCAGAGGATCACAAACAGCGCTTGGTTTTAGTGAAGCTGATTTCTTTTGATGACAGGCTTACAAGATGAAAAATGGGCAAAGAAATATGAAGACATCTTGACATCCAGATAAGCTCCGTCATATATGCCAAAGCCAGCTACTGGGGAAAAAAAATCCCACTCAAATCAGCTTTCCTTAAGACCTTAAAATAAATAGTTGCTTGGTAAAATTTATGATTATCAAAAACTTGTTGCATACAGTTTGCTGATGGATTCAGGGGAAGAAAGAACAGCTTATATAGCTTATTTTTGCTGTTAGCTCTTGATGCTTGAATTGCAAATCGCTGGATGTGAAACCAACGTATCCAAAAGGGAACCTTCAATGTGTAGTGAGCAGAGTTTGCTCTCCTTGGTCTGACCATACAGGCCTGTTGGACAGAGTTTAACAGCACCTGTCAAGGCAATATTCCCATTTTGCAAGGAATAAAATGTAATCACTTGCAAACCACAGGCTTTAATTTAGCTCTTTTATAGTGTTGCTAGATTTTCCTGGTACAGCCTTGCCACCAACTTTCTATTTAAACATGCATTGTAAAACCCAATCCATCTTTCTATAAATATTAATAAGAATTTTATTGCAACAAGTATGGAATAATCTAGACACATTGGTTTCAGCCTTGATCAGCTGCTTCTCCATCATTCCCACAAACACTGCTGGGTATTTTTCTATAATGCTCTTAGGACATGGGGAAAACCTGTCTACAAGTGATTAACCTGATATTTTCCCTTATTTTAAACCTGTAATAAACCTAGAGTGTGGGTATGGCAGTGAGTAGGAAAAAAATATTAGTTTCATACTAACGCTTACTGCAAAAGCTACTTATTATTCCCAAATCTCTCTTCTCTCCCCACCAGTTTGTCCTAGAATACTCAAGGGTCCAGCTCCTGAAATTCTTTCATTCTTTATCTGTAGAGGGACTGCCTTTGGACAGTGTTATTGCCTACAATGTTGTTAACACTCTCAATTAAAAGAGCAAATTAAGAAGGAACATTTTGAGTCAGTGTTCAATTTGGGATTTTTTTTGTTTTGATGTGCTGTATTTTTTTTAAGGGTCTCTCAAGGTCTACCAGAGATCTGAACATTCAGCAACTTTCATGGATCCTCTTGGATATATGGTCTACTCCCAGCTCTACTCTTTTAACAATTCGCTTTTTCTTTATCTGCTGTTTAGATTTATTTAGATAAGTTTACCCTCACTGGTACCTGGTAGAATATATTTAGGGAATCTTCTTGTATTTATAACCTACTTCCAGACCAGGCACAAAAAACAAAGTGGTCATACTTCTATGAAAATGAGTTATGTTCTGATTTTGGAGGTATGATTCACTTTCTTTTTTTTTCAGCCTACAAATGGAAAATACATTTGGAGATAGACTTGACTTTATGAGTTGTAATTTAAAACAATGTTTATTATGAATATCTTGTACAACACTATTTGTGTGGGGAAAGTGATGCTCATAGCACTTTCAATAAATTATAAATAAGATCTTTGTTGTTTCCTTGAGAAATTTTTTCTTTAAAGTTAAAGAAGGACAAACCAGACTGTATCAAGAAAAAGATCAGTTCATTGCTATGGCATGATGGAATTTGTTAACTAACTGCTAGCATTTATGAAATATTGAGTGACTGATAACCTGAAAATCAAATTAAATAGCTATGAACAATAAAACAAAATATTTTTAAAAATCTGGCACAGGGGAAAAAAATCCACAAAAATCCCCAAAGCCCAACAAATCTGAAACCAGGAATTCCAACAAAACCCTTCTTTTCTTCAGAGAAAAAGAACTGCTATAGTATCTGAGGGGACTATGAAGTGACAAATATCCAGGCTCAGTGACTTCTGTTAAAAATTGTGACTGTAAGGAAGTAGTTTAGATTCAGAGATCAAAAGATCTGCAAGTTCATGTCTACTTGATGTTTCAAGACCTTTCTGATTTCAGAATCAAGAACATCTTTACAAAAGATGAATTCTTGGAAGCCTGTAGGCCTTCAGTATCTCCCCAGCATCTCTGAGACAAAGCAGAGGTTATATAAATACACTTAATACTCAGGTGTTGCTGCCTGCTGAAACACATCTCAACATAGATGTAAATGCTTTTGTAAAGATAGCAACAAATGACCTGGAGGGTTTGGCATTTTTGAGATGTTTTGAAAAAATCAGTGGAGAAGAAATAATTTAAAAATCAATATTTGAATGTGACTACTCATGGTAAAAGGTATTCCACAACATTTTCAAGACATGCACCTCAAAAACATTTGCCAGGAAGAATGATGTGTATCTATGTGCTTGTGATGTAGCCCAAGGAAGGAGAAAGTTTAGGAGGCGCCCTGCAATAACCTTCCTCTATACTACACTGCAGACCCAAAATCCCACATTTTCAATTCCAGTTTTCTCCAGCTGGAGCTCCAAATGAAATTGATTCAGTGGCTTTGGGAAATTTCCATCCACAGAGGATAATGCATGTACAGTGAGAGGACTGAAGAGGAGAAAACAGAGTTGTATACAGGAACAGTAATGTATCTTCTTTCTCAAAGTCTTCTGCGTTTAAGGAATATATTCTGGCAACCCTCTTTGCCACTAAGCTATTGGAGGATGAAAGCTCTCAACGTGGTGAGATGTGTTAAAGTAACAGCCTGATGACTCATGGCTACATCGCATCAGAAGGATCTAAATATTTTATGAAGCATAAAATGAGCAATGAACTGTGCAGCACTTAACACTTGCTTACAATTCCAGCAATTACAAACTAAAGCACAGCAAATCTTTGAAAGGGGAAAGAGATGGAGAGAAAAAGGAAACACCTTCAGTGTTTCTACAGTAAAGCCCCAGTACCTGACACCTAATTTTGCAAAATATGTGAATTCTGACTCAGTCCATAGAGGAGCAAACCCAGAGGGTGATATTAAGAGCTTGAAAGGTGGCAGAAGAAACTTACATCCTGAAAACCAGTGCAAGACAAAGAAAATTTACTGGTTTTGGACAGGTTTTGTGCTATTTCATTGCAATTCCCCTGGGTTCTGGGGTGACCTGTAACAGGTTGCTATGGGCTGCTGCAATGTGCTCAACAGGAGCCTTTGGACAACAAATCTGTGCCTTAAGCACAAAGCTTCGTGTGGCTGTCTTTAAACCCAGTCATTACAGTGGCTGAGACAGGAATAAAAGCAGCGATCAATATAATAAATTTGGTCAAGTTGCACTTCATAGATGAGTTTTTATGTTAGCCTGCTTAAGAATCACACTGAAACATGATTTTGGATATGATTTTCCCTTCTGATATGTCTGATGGGTCTTTTTGTTTCAGTAAATGAATAAATAAAACCTCTCTCTGTCTGACATTGTTAATACAGTCCCAAGTTCTGTTTTTCTTAATGTGCTTCAGCCAAGAATTTCACTAATCTCTGCAGCTCTGTAGCAAATTAGGAACCCATCATCCATCTGAATCTCAATTACCAGCTCTGTTGCAATTAGCTACAAAATTTTTTACCCAAGATCAGGCCAAAAGACTCCAGGCAGTACCACCTGCTGAAATTTGGGTCTGGTAAGGACTTTTTTTCAATATGCTATGGATGTTGTCTGCAGAACTTAATTGAAAATAAAAATTAAAAAAAATAAACCCTTGTATTTAACTGGAGCATGGGTTTTGGTTGCCTTGAAATGTAAACTTTTCCCTTTTCCTTATAGCTAATTAGATTTTTTTTCTTGTAGCTGATTAGATTGTCTATTACTGCAAATAATGCAGTTTCTCCCCAGTTCTTTCCTTGTTCACCTCTGAGAAGAGTCTGTCTCTTAATCTGTACATACTCCCAGTAGGAAGCTGTAGACAACAAGAGGGTTCCAGTTCTCCTTCTCTTCTCCAGTCAGAACAACCCAGATCTCAGCCGCTCCTCCTGCATTCTGGCCAGCCTGGTGGCCTTTTGTTGGCCTTTGCATCCCAAGGTGTTAATGTCTACCTCAATCGAATGGACCGAAAAACAAGGGAAGTACTGGAGATAAAACATGAGAAGGGCTGAGCAGAAGAAACCATAGGCATAAATATCCATAGAAGAATCACAAAACTAGCCAAAACCAAAAGCCCTTCAAAAAAAGAAGGAAGCTTGAAGTTTTAGGTCTTTGACAGTTCTAGAGAAGAGCAATTTTTTTCTATAAGGATGCAAAACAGTATATTTCTGACCAGCAACATAAAAATAAAAAATAAATTATGAGATAGATTCATTTAAAAGAAAAAATACAATTAGGCATTAAATCCAACAGAGTCATCACATCTGAAAAAATGACAAAGACAGGCAAATTTAGCCCAGGCAAGATCCTAGAGGGGCTGAATACTCAAGAGGAACCACTGTAAATACGTCAGGGTTTCAATTCCTTACTCCCACTGTCACTGTTGGCAAAACAAATCTTTCCTGGATCTGCTTACCTGCAGGGCAGAGTCCACTTAGCTGCAGAAATCCCATTTTAACAAATATTTCTGTTGTGAGTAAGGTGCATGTTAGACTCCCTCCTGACCTGATGCGTTGGAGCTGCAGTATGATAAACTAGCCCATCCTTTAGAATACTTTTAAATTTTTGCCTTGTGTTTGCTTTACAGTTGTGTACAGCCAGTGATGAGGATACAAATTATTCTCTGAGTAAGCAGATAGTTAATTCTTTTTTTTTCTGTTTTATTTTGTATTTTAATACAAACAGAACAGATGTGGACCAGTTAGGCTTATAGCAGGTTAAAAGGCTGCACTCTCCTGTTTAAAAATGATACTGCACAATGTTTGTAAAATCAATCTATTCTTGAATGCTTCCTTTCTTTATGCAACTAAATTTACATATCCTGCAGCTGAAAAAGGCATAATTAGAAATTTGTGATTAATTTAAGCGGGAGCAGCTATAAAAATCTTAGGTATTTACATAGGTCTCATAAATTAGAGTCACAAACTGTAATTTGTTAAATTCAAATTCTGCTAAAAGCTTGCATTTACATAGATGTTCAGATGTTAAAGTGTTGACACGCATTTTAAAATCAACGCTGCTGGCACATTCATTATTCATGTCAATAAGCTGGAAGGTTTATTTGGGAAGTTATTTGGACAGTTAAATATGATGGTCAGTAAGAAACTGCAGTTGTAAACACTCTAAACCAATGAAAACATGCATCTTCTGTATGAAGAATTAAAGATGTTGCTTCAGAAGATCTGCACATATGATCATTGCCAAAAATAGAGCTACACTGATTGATTTTGCAAAATATATTAGGTTAATTTCATGGTCCTGCTACATAGTGATTATTTGCAAGAAAAATAAATCGGGAAATGAGCTGCAGTCTGTCAGGGGCAGTCAGCCCTTAGTACTTGGTGAAAGTTGGCAGATCATAGAATCACAGAATGATTTTTATTGGAAGAGATCTTAAAGCTCATCCAGTTCCACCCGCCGTAGTTAGGGGCATCTTCCACTAGACCGGGTTGTTTCTAGCCCCATCCAGTCTGGTCTTGAACACTTCCAGGAATGGGGCATCCACAGCTTTTCTGGACAATATATTCCAGTGCCTCACCAGCCACACAGTAGAGAATTGCTCTTTATTATCTAATCTAAACCTGCCCTTTTTCAGTTTAAAACCATGACTCCTTGTCCTATCACTGCATATGAAGATACCAAACAATGTGTTCACTTCAAGAATGAATTACAAAAAAAGTAAAAACTGTCTCATTTTAGGACCGGAGTCAGTGCATCTGAAATCAAAATGAAAGGGCATATTAAGGTGTGGGAAACCTTTTTTTTTATAATGGTGCAACTGGAAATGTTACTAATGCAAATAGTTAGATGGTTAATGGGCTGAAAGAAACATCAATGCCAGGTCATCCATTAGCTGATGCAAGTCAGCCTAGATCTACAGAGGCATAGCAAGCTTTATGCCTTCTAAGAATCTGGCATCTATGTAGTCAAAAAAGTTATGTTTTGCTTCTTAGCACTGAAGATACAATCTTTTCATATTTTAAAATACTAATATAATGAATGTTCTGGGTAGATCAGTGATTTTATTTTTGTTCTTAAATAACACCCTGTGTAGACAAATATGACTGATGTATAACTAAGGGGATATGCACATAAACATTTGAGTCTCTATAGAAGTAAGAAGTAAGAGACTATAGAATTTCCTTCAAAAATGTCAACATGATTCTACAAGCAAAACTCTGTAAGCAAGACATGGCAAAACAGGGAAATTTAAAAATGCCCAGTGAATGATTAGTGACAGTGTCACGTGGGATATTTTTCTGACCATCTTCAGAAATCTCTAGGAAAAACTTAGTTTTTATCCCTACTATTTATATACAGAGATCTAGTGAGAAAGCATCCTCTCCCTTCACTCAGCAGAGGATTTGAACAGATTTGCCCAGATTCATCTCACACGGCTTGAAGTGATGGCAAAAAAATAATGCTGTCCTTAATGCAGCAAAAGGCAAAGACAGGCAAATCTAGCCCCAGGTAGGATCCTAGATGGGCTGAATTTTCCTCTGAAGACATCTGGCTCTTTCTTTCTCTCTTACTTGAAGAGAATCATCTGTTTTTCTTAATAAGTTGGTGAGGTGAATCAGCACCATTTTACTTCAAAGTTAAATAAGAAGTGTGAACTTTTGAAAAACTGCACATATGTATCTCCATACAATATAATACATACCTACAGAGCCAGCATACAAATTTACATCTTTAATTTTGGATTGCCCAAATTAAGCTCAATGGTTCTGCTAACAATTCTGCTAACATTGCACCCAAGTCCATGCCTATATACAGAAGTGATCTTCCAACAGAACCTTCTCTCTTGAGATCCTTTCTGCCCTACTGCCTGCCACATTCTTTGCAACATCTAGATGCTTCACCAGAGCACATCTCAGGTTAAGTCAGATCCTTAGTGAATGCAGAATGAGTTTTTGCCTGCCTCTGTGCCCCAAAAGCACTGAAGCAGCTGTTTGTATACAAGAATCCCATCAACACTGACTTGAATCTGATACCTTTAGTGTGAGACCACAGGTATAAATTAAGGCCCTTTAAACTGTCTGTAACTGTAAATTTCTAATGGACACAATGGTATGGAAGAATATTTTCTGTCCAGGCAAAGCCAAAGTGCAGTGTGGTGCATTGCACTGTGGTGCTGATCATGGGCTTAGTCTACACATGTGGTAGCAGCCAAACTGCTGATTGTAGGTGTTGAGAATACGTCAATGGCAGCAAAAACCCAATAGAATGAAAACAAAAAAAAATCCCATCAGATATAATTTTTTAGGTAGTAATTGTTTACTGTTATTTGATTTGGTTTATGAAGTATTACATTTCCTTTCTTGCTTTCTGTTTTTTTGCTTGAGTCCCACAATGTGGTCTACTGTAAGCTCCTTAGAGAATAGAAAATTATGTTATGGGTGCCTAATTTCCATGCACAGCTTGCCACAGTGACTAGCTCTCCTTAGAAGAGAATCAGAGTCATTTGTTACTGCAAAGCATGCTGCTGATAATATGATTAGAGGCGATAAATGCTCATATTTTCACCACTGCCAATATAATGTAACTCCCACAGGTTTAACTGTTTAAATCTTCATAGTGATCTGCTTTATAAAATGCCAAGCACCCAGGAGTTTCCACAGAAGTCAGAGGAAGCAGTACTCAGAAATTTTGAAAATAGATTTTGAAACTAGAATAATCACATTATCTAACATTTTTAACCTGTTCAACCCATAAAACATATTTACACATCTTGATAATCTTTTAGAGACTTTCTTATAGACAGCTGTATCTTAAATTAGCCTTATCTCTGGATTTTAATATTATACACTGTTATAAAGTTCATAGGACACTTTAATTTTTTTCTATATTTCTTGGGGGCAGCATTCTATTACTTGGCTTTTACCCTTGTTTGAATTGTGAGTTTCATACAACCAAAACAACACAAATTTACTCTTTTGTTTTATATTTTGTCTTGTTATTTAAATACAACATCCAAAACCAGCTTGCCAACAGTTAAATACTGGTTTTATGCATGTTAGGAGGTCTGGAAATGTTTTGTTGGGTTTTTTTTTTTTTTTTAAATGAAAAGGATATGTAACATAAAATATGCACTGATTTTGATTCAGTCTAATAAACTTAGAGTGGACATATCACAATGAGTGAAATAGCACTCAATGAAATCTAAATAGTGTATTGTTCTGCTTTGTTTATTTTAATTTATTTATTTTTATTTATTTTATTTTTATATGGACCAATACCACTGCACTTGACTTGCAGATAGTACTGGCAAATCTAAATCAAATCCACACCAAATTACTCCAGCCAGGGCTTGCTCTAACCAGAAACCTCAGGCAATGATTGTTTTCCCGCTTGTGATGCCATAAGTACCAGCTACACATCCTGCCTCAGTATGTTCAATCTTCTAAATTAAATGCTGTTGTTTTTTGTACAATAAAGAAAAATAATCTTATCTGCTCTGCCTCTAGATTTAATTAATCCTGACATCCTCTACTTTATAGCCATTCCTCTAACAGCATCCAGGCTCTGTGGAAGACTATAGCTTCAATTTTTTCATCTCCACACTCTAGCTTTGCACAGTTGTTCCTACTCATAGGAACATTAGAAAATCTCCCCCTAATTGGTCATATTCCATCTTTGAAAGGTCATAACCATGATTCTTATTCACTTCAGAGCAGTTCTTTTAAAGGGCAGGCCTGGGTGCAGATTTATAATCATGTTTCTATGGCATTGCTTGGTGGAACACAAGAAAAAATGTAAGCAAATCTTATAGGGTAGTCAGCTGTCATAAGATTTTCAATCTATAAGACTCCCAACTTGAGTTGCATCAATTTTTTTTTCAGGACATGATCCAAATTCCTAAAGTTTCTGTGAAACTTTGGACATTTACGACTAGGTACATGCATTCACTTTTATAAAATTGATATTGCACAAGAGGCAAATTATCTGTCAATCAATATGTTCTTTTAATAATATTTGAAAATACTAAAAGGCATTTATTTATCCTTTGAAGGAAGCAATTTAAGTCTCAGCAGGTAATTTGCATATTTCATAGGTTTAACTAAGCAAGGATTAGCAAATTACAATGTAATTAGCTTTTATCCCCTAATTTGTCAAAATTATATATTCTGTGAGAGTGACAGGTGGGTGGTAAAACTTTTAATGTAAAGTGTATTCCTAAAGTTTCTCTGACTTTGTAGAGAGTTTGGAGAAAAAGTAGTCAACTGTGCCACCTGAAAATGAAGCATCAATAATTGAATGCATTACAAAGTGGTCCAGGAAGGCCTCCTTATCACATTTAGTCTTTAGTCCACTCTGAAATGTTGATTGCTAATTGTAGTTAACAGAACAGATGTTTGCCTGGCATCATTTAGAGAGCATGGAGGGGAACCTTTGTTTCCATTCTAGAATGTGAGGGTAAGTGGAAAATCAGTCTAGGCTCAATGGCTTGATCCTAAATGCATCTGGGGTCAATGGAGGATGCATTGATTTTAGAGGACTGAGGCTGTGTCCCTGATGAAAGGAGCAAGGGACTACTCTAAAGAAACAATCCTCTGTTAATTTCAGCACAGGGAGAAGTACAAGGATAATGCTGATGGCACTTTTTTGCTTTGCTGCCATCATGTCTCACCTTGGAAGGGTTGCTGCATTAATTCAGCTCAACTTCTACAAGTAACACAGATGACAGACAAACAACAAAAACATTTCAATGTTTTTCACTGGCCAGTAGCCACAAAGGACATCCTGTGCTTTGTGAGCTGTCCATCTGCCAAAGCACAGGAATGTGAGGACACCAGACAGTCACTATGTGCACACCGTGGTCCAGTCAGTAGCTGTAGGCAGGCAGGAATTCCTACCTGTTCTAAACTGAAAAGACAATAGTCTTTTTTTGAAACATGTGATTTTTTAATTACCCGTACTAGATTTGCTCATCCACCTTTGACCCTCAATGTCAATGTATAGTAAATAGCTTAGTCTCATATACAGGTTTTGTTTGATCAAAGTAGGGCATTATGAAAATGCTTTGCATGCAGCTAGAAGTAAGATTCAGATTAACACAGACTGGAAGCATGAGACATATCTCCTAAAATAGCTATTCACTTGCTAAGGGTTCCACTGAGGCTTGAAGGATGACAGAGTGCCATTATAAATAAGTTGTTGTCTGCTCAGCTTTGGATGACAAATTCAGGTGCTACAGTGCTTTGCCTTTTGCAATATATCATTTTCCTAAAGCATGTGGTGGTTAAGGCAAAACCCTGCTCAGGTGCTGAAAATTCACAGAGGGACAATTAGCAGAAGTAGGACGATTGTCTCTGACAGTTCTATAATAACATGAACCCTCTTGATTTGCCCAAAATAACAGTGGTAAGTAACCCAGAGCCATAGTATATTTGGTGTTTTGTCTACAATTTAAAGGATAATTTACATCTCCTGCTGTGTGATAGCACAATTAATTATATTTTCCCACAGGTGCCTAGTTTTAGTGCTTAAAAGAGGTGAGGAATTTGTGATTGAAGAAGGAAAAAAGACTTTTTTCAAAAAGAACACCAGAGACATGGTGCCATGTTATGTGGCTAATACGCCCAAGAAATTACTGCAGACACTTTCCACAGTCAGTCACCAGTTATCACTTAAATGGACATCAAACACGTTTCTATCTGGTAATTGCTCTCTAGTGCATTTTAGTTGCTCATTTTTATTTGCAACAATTAGCTGGTTTAAAATTAAAAAAAATTAAACTACACAAATAAAATTTTTAAAAACCCCACACTCATTCTCTGTTGCAGAGAAGAATGAGTTAACCAACATGAGCAGTATGCTTGAATTGCTGAAGACTGTACAGCAAGAGCTGTGAGAAAAGGTTGTGAGAAAGAACTGCAGAAACTGAGAAAGATACATAAAGAAGGAACTGCAGAAACTGTGTCCCCCTCCCAAAGAACAGAGCTGCCTGCTGTGATAAGTAAGTGCACAAAATAAAAAGCATACATTATGGCCTGCTATGTACTAAATCTCACATAGACAGAGCAATTGGAAATTGTTATGCAGAAGCTAAAACGGTATAAATGTCTGTGCCTCTAGTCAGTAAACGTCCTTGCAGCACCACACTGCTTGGTCTGTCTTTCAATCGCCATTAATTCTCCCCACCAGCTCTCTGAGGAGTTTCATCAGGTGACCTTTGAATAACCACCTACACAATTTGCACAGACTGCCTGAACTTCTAAAATATTTTCCAACCCGTAACAAAAGACACAAACAATACTTTCTTTTCCTTTATCTTATTGTCTCTAATCTTACATACAAGAGATCGAGATACTGTATATGGGGCCCAAAATCCTAGGAAACTATCCTATTACTTTATTAATAGGATGAAAAGTGTACTGGCAAAATAATAGTACACTAAGAAATGTTAACATGGACAGGAGTTATGTGGTCCTTCTGTGGTGAGGACAGGAAACAAGAATAAGATACTTCAATTGTCCTCAGTACCTATGTAAATGTCACATCAAAGTCTGATGGTGAAATTCTTGGGTATTATAAGTGCCTTCCTCTTGTTTCAGGTAGTCAATCATATCAAAGAGAAGAAAGCAGCGCTTGACTTGATCCAGGATAGAAAAAAATAGCTGATTTAAAATTTTATTATTAAAGAACATGTGTGTTACATTAAGCCTCTGGTCTGAAAAAAAGGAAGACTGGAGGTGAATGTGATAGTAGTACATGAAATAAAAGTAACACAAAAATAAGTAAAAAAACAGTGACCATTCACTTCCTCTCCCTCCTCCCCCTCCCCCACCGCCATGCAGTACATAAAAATAAATTACTAGAATGGAAAATGTAGCAGAAACAATCTGAAAAGCTTTTCCACACAGCTGGAGTTAAGGTTGGGAGTCTGTTGCTGCAGAACATTGTGGACTTTAAACATTTCTATAAATTCAAAGAGCAATTTGGAACATTAGTGGGGGAAAAAAAAAAAGGACACAAGGGCTGTGAAAAGCAAAAAATTATTTTTTTCTTCTTGCTCCTGAATTCTGTATGATACAGAATCTAAATGACTGGCAGGGTTTAGTGGAGAAAGTTTAGTTATGTGATTGCCCTGTTATTATGTTTAGTCACTCCTTTTAGGCCTCTGCTATGGACAGTACTCTATAAATAAATGAACTATGGTCTGTAGAACCTGTTCTACATTCTAATGTAAATCTTTTAATCTGTTCCTGTTATATTCTTAAAAAGAGGTATCAGTCCCTTACACCTATGAACAGATACTTGCTCTTTATAATTATTTTTCCATAAACTGAGCTGCAATAAGGGAATGATATGCTCTTAAAATATAAAGTTTAATTCTGTCAATAATAAGGGTGGTATATTTAACCAAATGTGAAAAACAAAATTGTTATAAAAATGTTGTATTTATGAGTTTTAAGAGATGAAAAAGAAGCTGTGTCCATTCTGTATTCCCAGATTCAAACTTTTTATTCAAACTGTTCTAGAAATATTTTGACATGCCCACGGTACTGATATATGTTAAACAGCAAGCCTCAAATCATAAAAAGATAAACTTCATCTACTTATTCTGAAATCCAAAGGTTCTGAAAGAACACAGCACCTGGAAAGATCAGGCCAAGAGGTGTTTGGCCCAACCCATGTTTGGCCAAGATCAGCCAAACATGGGTTGTCATTTATTTGAGAGTGATTTGAAGAGAAATTCTGCTCTAACATGAGCACTCAATGAACTCCATATATCCCATAAGGTTTACTAGAGATGTATTCACACTGGTAAATACCATATTTCTTGCTGGAAGTGTGTTTGTGTATACCTTACACTTTACAGCAGCACTAAATCCACGATCAGGCCTTTCCATTTCCTAAAACATTTTTTTACTGACCAGACAAGGGATCACACACTAAACTGTGTTTAGTCTTGCTGCTCTTCTCTTGGCAGAGGGGATTGGATGGAGATATGTCCCTGTCTCTCCTGCTGACAGAGATCGTTTTAGCCACAGAAATCTGTATCAGCCCCCAGACATAATGCGTACTTAAAACTGACCCTTTACACATTTAGGGCAGCAGTCAGATGTACAACACTCTTGCCATGGAGGAAACAATACTAATGGGCTGAATTATCATCTCAGTAGGCAAAAAACATTCAACAAATATGCAGAAGAAGAAGGGAGCAGATAAAAGGAGAGGACAGAGTAACAGCAAATGTTTTTTTCTTTTAATTTTTCCATTTGAGTTTGACCATTGATCATGACCCATGCAGATGGTGTTTCATGCTTCAGGTGTTTAAACCAACTAATTTTTAAGGGTGCCCACAGGGCATGCATCTCTTAGCACTCTGAGCAGCTTTTCACACTTCTGCTCTCCATAGGCCTTGGAAAACATTGGTTTGCGCTTGAAGACACTTTTGTTAAGTGGCCTGGAAGCAGGAATTCTGACCTGTAATTTCAGCAAATTAAGGCTTAAGCTGAAAATGAAGAAGCCTTGAGAAAGGTAATTTTTCTCCTTAAAACCATCAAATATTTAGTTTCTGGTTAGTCAACAGAAGCAGCATGGACAACTCATAATTTAACTGTATATGTTAAAAGCACTTTCATCAAACAGCATTTATGGAAGCAAGTACCTTAGTGAAAGACAGAGGTTAAAAAGCATTATCAGAACAAAATCAGAAGGAACTAAGACTCCTACACTGACTTAAAACAGAGTTTTACTAAATTTTCTAAGCATATGGAAAAATCTAAATAGATTTCACTACTTGTCTTGACCAAAAATAATACATTGTACCAATAATAATGATACAAACACAATCCAGAGGGAGATTTGGGATCAGAAAATGGCTGATATGTGACTGGGGATGGAAGTGGCTGCTTAAACAGCAGCTCTGAGGTTGAGAGCCATTTTGAAAAGAGCTGGTACTTGAGTTTCCTGAGCATACTGTTTAGATATGGACTGACTATGTCATAGGAATGAAGGAAAAATCAAAGCTGTAGGTGAGAAAGAGAAGGAGGAATGCAGATTCAGTTCCTCTTTTCAGTCTTGAATTTCTCTGTGTTTCTACTTGGGAAATTCAGTTTACTCCTGAGTAAGTACTTTTGCTTTGGAAGCTTTAGACATGTAAAGTTTGATTTTCAGGCTTGTGGACTCTGCTGTTGCCATTGATTTCATGACTCGACTGTATTATTGATCCAAATCTCAGTACTCCTCACAACTTCTTACACCTTCTGAAAGATTGCTCAAGAGCCCATTAATTCCCAGCTAAATTGTATTTAGTTACCTAGCATCGTAGAACAAGATAATGTGCGGGATAGACAATCCAGTCCTGACTAGGAACAAGCACATAGAAACCTCCTTGAAAATTTTATGTCATCCTTACTCTTAAAAATCTCCAACGAAAACGTTCCTCAATGTTATTGTACTAGCTATTTACTAGTTTAATATGTTCATTTATCATTCAAATTCTTGTAAAAAAAAAGCCAATAGCTTTTTTCCCTCTTTTTTTCCTTTGGAAAATGGAAAACAATAAATTGCTGTCTATAACAGAAATCATACTCCACTCTGCAGGATAAAAAGAAATTAAATTCACACCAGTGCTTCTCTTTAGTTCATGTTTTCTGATTTGCTGATCATTGGTGGTTTCCTCTGCATTCTCTATTACTCATCTGCATGCATGATAAGGCGCACATCTCCAAACTTTGACATGATATCCAAGCATCAACTTAAGGAGAATAATTATTTTAGACTTTTTTAACAGTCCTTAATTTTATTCTTAAATATATTTCAGTTTATTTATAGAGATATCCCATTAAATAAATGCAAAATAATTAGCTTTGAATTCTTGACATTCCTATTTCTACATCTATAACTACAATTCACCATTTCCCAATGATAAAACATTAGATTAATCTATATTAATATTTTAGCTTGGATGAGGAACTTTGAAGTGGATTTTCAGGCATTTCTGTTTATTGTGCTTTTTTGTTGTTGTTTTTATCACCAGAGAGCAGAGAATGAATTAATTTAAGATGAAAAATCACATGGAAGATTTGCCCAGGAGCACATGTGAGCACAAGAGCTTTAGCTACTACCTGGTTTTAAGATCACAGAAAGAAACAATCCAGCCAGAATATTAATTTACTCACTCCTGGAAACACCTTTTATGTTGACTTTACATGCACAGTGTTTTTCCTTCAATCAAAATAATTTATTCTGGGTTCTAATTGTCAACATAAACTTGGGTATTTTGGACTTTCACTTTTTTTTCGAGCATATATGTACGTTTGTATCAGCATCCTTTACAGCCTGAACTACATCAAAGCTCTTCTGGGGATCCAAGTAAATGTGACTTATCTTTATAAAAAAGGATGGTGGAAGAATGGAGAACTGAATACAAGTATCCCAAATCAAACTCACTCATGCTTCCCCCTCTCACATTAACAAAGGAGTTTTTATGTGGGTTTTGTTGTATTTCTTTTCTTAGGTTTTTTCTCTCCTAATGCTGTGAGTTGAATTCAGGTAGGCATATTTCTTATGACGGTCTACTATTACAGGGAATATACTCTGATGGAAATACATTTTTCCTGTTAGCTTTATTGCATGATATCACAGTCCAGAGGAGCCCCCTTCTCCCCCATTTTTCATGTATTAGTAAATTTGCTGGACTTGATGTATCCAGAAACAAAAATCCAGTACCCAAAAGTATTAGTTAAAATAATATTTTAATTAAGACTACTCTTTTGTATACATTCTGTAGTTGTACTGGACCCATCTGTTATTGGTCAAGTGCCATTAGGCTATCACATCAGTAATCTGATTTTACAACATAATATAAGCTGAAGGCAAAGAAACACTAAGTATTATTTTTTCAAGAAGAGCAATCTTTATTAGATCTGACCTTTTTCTAAATCAACACAATAAAAAGGTGTCATTTTTATACTTTCAAAGATTAGTTTTCCTTACAGTAAGCAAAAGTCATGTCTCTAAGGGGGCTTAAAATTCTCATCGGAAATAATTGAATCTCATTACAAGTATGCACTATGAACCTCTCATGATTTGCCCCAACCAACTATTAAAAGCATGTTCCTGTACAAAATGCTACCTTTCCAACATCTGCTGCAACACAGTATAGTACTAGCAAATTGACCTTTCATGAAGACTTAAAGCACCATGTAATTAACTTTTCCTGTGTACAGAGTTAAGACTTGATGAAACTTGGAGGTTAAATGCCAATGCATCCTTTGCAAGCATTTTTTATAGTGCACTGCTTGGCTTTCAGATGTTAATGATACACTTTCTGTACCCATTTTCCTTAAAAAAAAAGAAGAAAAAAATTGAAAATTTGTACTGCAGTGCACAATGCAGTCCAATTTCACTCTTTGAGCTACCCCAGTCAACAAGTAATAGCTCTGAAACACAAAGCAATAAACTGTGTTGGCAGTTATTTTATGTTCCTGATCCAAAAATCCATTGAAGCAGATGGAAATGTATTGTACTCATGGCTGCATGGCTTGCACAAATCTAGTTCTGTACAGTTTCACTTTAGCAACCAGAGCAGCTCTGTGTAAGACCTCTAGATGGTCATCAATACCTTTTTGCGGGACCACTGGTTGATAGGCGCACTTCTGAACCAGAGTGATTACACGAGAAACAGCCTTGCCTAGATAGCACTTTTGTTAGTGCTGCAAAAGTCTTTTTAAAGGCTTGAGTGAGTATTGTTTCCTCCATATCTCAGTGATATTTAAAAGTTGGAGAAGAGATTTCCCATTTGTCACTTTTTTTTTTCTATATGCAGTTAAAGTTTTTTCACTGACTGTTGGATTTTTAGGGTACAAATGATTCATCACATGTATTTACTCGAGATCATTGGATTCACCAAGAAGTTGCAGTATAGCAGACACTGTAAGTGCTTCCTCTTGTATATCACAGAAACTAAATATATTTCTTGATTGAATTAGACCCAGAAATATTCACTTCTAAATTGCTGCTACTATTGTGTCTCAGTGTCATATCAAATTAATAGACTCTTAGTACTCAGGCTCTTGTGTGCCTAAGTTGACATGCACTGTGTATAACAGATAATTGATTATAATTAAGACAATAAAGAAAGATCACAGTTCTAGGACAATTTCACTTTTTTTTTTCCCCAAGACTATTGACTGATACATTTAAAATAATTCTGAAATCCATACATAACTAGATGAGCACTGGAATTTATGAAAGCTGTACTCCTACCTTATCAGTTGGTTCATCTCATACATTTTGTGATATATACCAGCAATTGTTATTCATATCCCAATTAAAAAAATAAAAAGTGATGCTAAGCTTGTCAGACCAGAGCCAAGACCAATTTTTCATATGCATCAGGACAGCAATTGAAAGTATATATATCACTCAGGAGCAATGAGTTGTTATAAGGAAATATTTAAAGTCATCTAGGAGGCAACATGCTATAGGGCAGAAATTAAAGGGTAGACAATAATCTATTGAGGCTTCTTGACATCAAAGATTAAAATGACCTTCTAGGAAAAAAAAAAAAACAAAAGACAAAAGACAAAAGAAGAAAGCACATTTCTGAAACAGATAGAAAGGAAAACAAATTGCATGGAAATTGTGCTTCAAGCATTGCCTAGCCCATGGTGCCACAACATATGAAAAGACCAATTGCTTCAAAATCTCTCCTTTCATGTTTCAGGGGAAATGCCTTTTATTATAAACAGTGGTGGAGAAATGTTTCTGGAAGGCTTTACAATACCAGTGCACATATGTCTCCATCAAATGAATCATGTCCCAGCAGAAAATTACAAAGTATTAGGGAAAGAATGTTGCAAATTATAGCTAATACATTGCTTATGGGAATCCAAAGGGTCCTTGAGTGGCTTGAGAAGTGAGCCTTTGAAACCTCCTGAAGTTCAACAAGGCCAAGTGCAATTCCTACACTTGGGTCAGAGCAATCCCAGGCACAAATACAGGCTGGGTGGAGAATGGATTGAGAGCAGACCTGGGGAGAAGGACTTGAGGATGTTTGTGGACAAGAAGCTCAATGTGACCCAATAATGTGCACTTGCAACCCAGAAAACCAATCATTTCCTGGGCTGCATCCAAAGCAGCGTGGCCAGCAGGGCAAGGGAATGGATTCTGACCTTCTGCTGCACTCTTGGGATACCCACATGAACTAGTGCATTCTGTTCTGGGTTAATTTCTCTGGAGCAATTCCAGAGGAGCCCAAGAAGCTGCTCAAAGGCTAGAGGATCTCTGATATGGAGACAAGCTGAGAGAGCTGGGGTTGCTCACTCTGGAGAAGGGCAATCTGCTCACTGTCACAAGAAAATGACAGTGTCTAGAATGGGAAGTCACACAAAAATGAAAGCATTGTTCTGGGAGCAAAGATAAATGATGCATCTGTAGATGCCATGTGCAGAAAGTTTCTCAATAGCAGCAGAAAGAGGATTCTGTATTTCTGGAATTTGGGGATTAATTGTGTTTCATTTTAATTTCTTTAAAGCAAGAAAAAAGTGCTTGCAACAATGAGAGATTTAAATATATTTTTAAGTGCAAAGGAAACCAAAATTCCTTCAAGAACTTCTATCTCCTGCACTCTCAGAAGAGACAGATTAATGTTATGTAGCATTCCAGCAGTTGATAAAAGTGTATAAACAGAAAATACCTATAATCATATGATTTATATACATAGACATAGTATTTGTACATATCTTAAGGTATGTACAATGAAGCAGACTCTGAAGCAGACTCAGAGCCAGGTCAGATATAACATAGGTGCAATCAAGGAAGGTCCCAGTAGAGACAGTAGTCTGGCCCTTTTATATTCCCATCTACCTACTTGAAGATTTGAACTCTTGATATAATTATCCCATAAATTCCTCCGATTCTTTAACCTTAAACAAACTTTATTTTCAGAACCATTTTGCTTTAGGATCATATTGCATCAACAGAAACAAAGGAACTTTCTTATTTCTGTGCTTCTGAAGGAAAACCACTGTAAAATGTTGTGAAACTGCTGTAGAATATTGTGCCTTATTGTCATTATTAATCTAATGAAGATCTTCCAAATATTTTTTAGAATGTCACTGATTCCTTGTTTGAATATGAACTATAAATGAGTAATAAATCTGCTGTAAGTTAACTTAAAAACCAAACTTGAGATGAGTATCCCAGAAGAGAAACAAAAAAAAGCCAGGCAGAGAAAAATTATACCAAATATTATCTCAGACTGAGCAATTTTCATCTCTATGTGTGAAAATGCATGACAAATTAAGTTAAGATTTATTATTAAATATATATATTAAATAAATATATTATTGAATAAATATATTTATTTTTTCCTTTCAGATTGGTAAGTTTAGTCACAAAAAAATGTAAGTCAACAGACATCCAGTCTGAAATGTGAGAAAATAACATATATCTCCCTGAATATCTGCCTCTTTGTCTGCAATTAGCCATTAAATAAATAAGATTTTAAAATAATAAATAAGATTTAAAACAATGGATATGTATCAATCAGCACATCACAACAAATATTCAAAACATGTCCAAAGTGTCTATCTTTGACTAGAGCTCTACATTTTACCTGCACCTGAAGTTCTATCTGAAAGACAATGACATGAGGGTCAGTATATAGTATTGTACTGGGATCAATTTTCATTAAAACTATACAGATAAAATTTGACAATGTCATAAAAAGACCTGGTCTTAGACTAAAAAAATCCCATGATGTCATAATGGTTACTTATTTTCTTTATACTCAATACAGTTTCTATGTAACTTACAGTGTAGAAAACAATGTTGGTTATGATTTCAAACCAGTTGCAGTGTTAGCTCTAATTTCATCTGCACAATTGTACACTGCTGCATATCTTAAAACATGAACAGCTACATACAAAAGGACAGTAGAAACTTATTGGTCTTTTTTTCCTGCAAGTTCAACAGTAATGCCTGTTCTTAATTTTGTTCTTCAGACAAAATAATTATTTCTTCTGAGATTAATAGCACCCAATAAGATAAAACCACAGCTACGGCAATATTAGAAACCACAGACTACAAAACAATCTTGGTTCTATGCATTTAGGTGGCCTCTTCTACTTTTCACTCTCTTAGGTAGAGTGTGAATTGTTCATTGTCTAGTTACAAAGGCAACTTTCCTTCTGGAAAGTCATAAAATGCTGCAATCCTCAACCTAAAATCTCTCAGAAACCATTTGACAAGACATGACATAACAGGGTTTTTGTTCACAGAAGTGTAGTTTCAACAAAAATTTTACAATTAAGAATCAACCTGTAAGTTGATCATGTTGATGTCTGTATAGGTCTGTCTGTGAGTACAAGAAGCACCCTGGAAATATTTTGTTAACAATAATTGTCACTCTTACTAGATCTCTTTAAATGAAGTCTCTCTGCTTCAGCTGGTACACTTCCTGAGGGTTCTTTCTTTCTTTCTTTCTTTCTTTCTTTCTTTCTTTCTTTCTTTCTTTCTTTCTTTCTTTCTTTCTTTCTTTCTTTCTTTCTTTCTTTTCTTTCTTTTCTTTCTTTTTTCTCTTTCTTTTTCTCTTTCTCGTCTTTCTCTCTCTCTTTCTCTCTCTCCTTTTTTTTCTTTCTCTCTTTTTCTTCCTCTTCCTTCTCACCTATTTTTCATACCTTTTGTTGTACCATTTTCTCATCTCGCACTCCTCTCACTGATATTATTTGTAAATAGCACAAGATAGTGCTGTAGATTCTGGTCTTGGTACGATCTCACAATGGTTCACTGTGTGAACATGAATGTTCCACAGTCATGTTAATTCCATGGACACCCCTTGAGTTCTTGATCTTCTCATTGTATTATTCAAATAACCCATGCATTTTTGGAGGAAGCAATGAAAAATTATCAAAATACTCAAAATGGCTGACGACAATAAGCAGAACATCTTGAGCTCACATTGCATCAGCCAAGCATCCAGCTACTTTCTTCATCAGACTAAAACTGACCTTCACTTGTTCCTCTGTAAACCCTTACATGCTCCTGAAACATTCTGAGGTGTACAGAAGAGTATGATTTTGAGAAAGGCAAAGGTCTTACTAGGAATTAAGCCATTTATAAAGGATTCAGGAATGATCTCTGGTTATCAAATTGACTTTGTGAGCAAGTCTTTGATTAGAAAGCCTTATTACTGGGGGAAACATTAGTTTCTGAGAGCAACTTAGCTTTCAAAAACAAATACTACAAAAAGTAATAGACTATAAAAGTCACATTATTCAAGAATCAACAATAAGAAGCTTTCTTTATTTAATTATATTTCTCTTCCTTGAGCCAAATACAAACAAGTTCAGCAGTTTGCTCTCTGGTGATGTCAGCATCTGACACTTTGAGAATAACTTTGAATTAGTTATTCTAACCAAGAGTGTATTCCTACTGATCCTCACCAGCAGTTCCTATAGATCATCCAAAATAAGAGGATTTTTCAAGGGTCTGTCTACTTCTTATTCTGGAGCTTATCCTCTGGGTAGATATTCCCACCTGAGAAATACAGTAATTTAAAAATAGGGTGTATGGCAGAAAAATACTTGAAACATTCTTTTAATATCTAAAACACCCTACCTTTTCATATACTCTAGCTGCTATTAACTAACAATTTTGGAACATATATCTGATCTGTGGAGCATATATCTGAAGGGAGCATGAAATGACAACAGAACAGTGACATGGTCTCAAAGAACTTGGGATATCCACACTTACATATGGATGTTTGTTGCTTTTAAAAAGCAAGATAATTACTTAAAGGATATCTAAGTTCATTAAATGTTTCATTCTTGGGGAAAATTAAGTACAAGGAAAACCATACTGATAATTATAAATGAGATTCAAATACTAATTATAGTAATAGCAGCTCACTTAAAAGTCACAATCAATTTTATTGAGCCTGTGTGAAGAGACACAGTCTGCAGTTTTAGATGATAATAGCATTGGCAGCAAAGCTAGCGTAGGAAGTTCACAGCCCCAGTCCAACCCTCACTGTTCACTGCTTCTAATTTGCTGATCTCAGTAAGTCAGAAAACCACAAACCCACAAACAGCTGTACTAGCACAGGAGAGACTAAGACAAACTGCATGGGAAGACAGGACTGTAGAAATAACCTCAGCTGCCTTTGTGTGCCATGCAAGCATCTTGTGAAACTGCACCCTAAAAGTACATCTACAACCCACAAGCTTTCTCACTTCTTACTTCACTGCTGCACTTACTTCACTTAGCTGCACATCAGCTGGTGTTTCTGTGTAGGCTAAAATAAGTTGTAATCACTCATTTCACTACCCCAGATACCAGTGGATACCCACAGAAAGATGGATCAGCACAAATGCTCAGAGAAAGGTGCCTGCTGACTGCAGGTGCAGGGTCTATTTGCTTGTATGTAGACATCTATAATGAAATGAAAAATCTTAGACTCCCACCCTGACAGAAGATGATACACTCTTTCATACTCTGAAATAGATGTTTAGATGAGACCAGGAAAAAAATATTCTTAAAATTTTTCCTGAACTTTAGGCAGAACAATATCCTTTTTTAGACCTGGCCTCTACATAGGTATTCAAAGGCTGTATTTTGACATTTGCAAGACACCCATCTATCTATATATATAAGTGATGTCAGCAATCACCATTAAGAGTCCCACAGTAAGTCTACTTAAAGTTTGGAACTATTTGCATTTCAGATGCTAAACTGCATTTGATGAGTACCTGCATTTTGTTTACTGAGGGGATCAAATTATTTGGCTGAACTTTAAATGCAAAGCCATATGTGATGACTTGTTTTAATGGCTTTACCCAGAGCAGCATTTAAGCTTTAAAGAACTGAAAGCCTTCTCTGACATCCCTGGGACTGCAGTTTACATCGTACTGAAGTGTTGGCTTAAACAGTGCTGCTTTTCTGAGCTGCCAGCTCAAATCCAAGTGATCCTTTAGGATCCACATCTCCCTTATGCAATGTATCACTACTCTTCAAAATCAGCAATACCTGGGTATTTGTAGAGTAGGGAAGTCAAAATTTACTCTTTGTATAATAGTTGCAAATCATATTTGCTCTAATGCACACTAATAAAAACATCAAAGTAAATTTTCATTATGGAAAAATCTGAAGCACAATTTTGCATACTGATCATGATCTTTGTATCTTGTGCAACACGAGAATGCCACTAGCTCATACTCAATGTTCAAACTTCCCTGTTCTATTACTCAAACTCTGCATGCAGTTGTATTTCTAACCTACTCTCTTTCATCTGTGTACAGTCACCAAGAGAAAAAGGTCTGGGGGTCATGTGGGAACTGTAGTTTTTGCCACCAGATACTTTAAAAGCAAATATTTCCCTTAGACACTAAAATGAAAACAAAGTCATTATGCTGCATTTTCTGGAATGAAAAAGACTGAAAATTTCCCTAGGAACATTCAAAACAAGCCAGGATTTTTATCTGATGTTTTTCTCTCTCTTTTTTTCTTTTTTTTTTTTTTTTTTCTTTTTTTCTTTTTTATGCAGCAACATCAGAGTGTCGATATATTCTGTTCCATTTCTGAACTTCTGTGGAAGGTTTCAGTGGTTGGAGAGTAGGGAGGTTTGTGGTTTCTGTGATAGTGTGTTATTACTGTGCAATGAGATTTCATTTCTGGGTTTTTTTCAAACCACCTCAAAATAAACCCCACATCAACAGTGTGGTTAATGTCTTAACAAACACACCGCTTTTGAGATGTTTTGATGACAGTGGTTGGCTCTGATTTTTCAAAAAGTACTGACACCAGTACGGCTATCTCTCCACTATTTTCCTCTTACCACTTCCTGGACTCATAATTACTTCTCACTAATTCCATTTCATTACTGAACCACAGGGATTAAAGAGGATATTGCCATATGCCTATAAATAGAACTGGTCCTCTCAGAATCTCTCAATTTCTATGCAAACATTTCAAGTGATAGAGCCACTTCAGAGTGACTTTCATTACAAGTGACTCCTTATTGTCAACTTTAGAAATTTGCATTTTATTGATAGTTTGGTTTTATACAGCTTTCAACTCCCAAACACAGGATCAAGTAATCCTTCAGTCTCTTGAAGGACATCTGTTGTCCTTTATAAAGACCAGCCAGTAGAGCCAAAACACAGCAGAACTCTGCTCTTTTAGTGTCTTTTATCTGGACATTGTTTTTCAACAAGCATGCCAAAATTTCCTTTACATGTGTGGTATCACATAAATACCTGATAGCTGTGAAGAAAAGTGATGGCTTGAGCATGGCTTTTATAGGTCTACATGGGAGGAATGTTTTTTATAGCAAAGGACCTTTTAATCTGAGAAGTATAAGACATAACAAGATCTCAAATGTGGAAATTGAAATTATGTAAACTCATTTCAGGCTAGAAATAATGAGGAGAATTTGCAAATTATTACTAATGAAAGTACATCATGTATGTTTCAGCACTTGAGATCAAGGCTGAATAACTACTTCAACACATGGAAGTAGCCTTTGTTAAATGGTGAGCTTGAAAGAGAATGATTGGATGGACATCTGTTCCTGTGCTACCATGGAAGCAAGTTCAACAGACTGGTCCCTTTGGATCTCAAATTATTGAAAGGAAACTGCAGTAAAAGAGGATAAAACTGTATGTCAATGCAATCTATAAATAAACCTATTTAATTTCCTTTCTTTTTTTTCCAATAAAACTCATCTTTAGCCATAACATGGCCAAAAGAGAAACAACAACAACATCAATTTTATGATGCAAAAATTTCTGAGTTGTATGGTTCATTAAATAAGTCTGCATAGCTGACCAGTAGTCCCTTATGTCTGCTACTGAAATTGTATAATTGACTGTATATCTTTTACACAAGTAAGGATGAATGCTCAAAAATAATTAAAAAAAAAAAAAAAAAAAGAGAAAGGGGGGGGGGGGGGGGGGGGGAAAACCAAAGCATTGAATACCAGTTCAGTCTGGAAAGCACCCAATTGTCAGCACTGTTTGACTATAGAGGCACCTGCTGTAGCCTCTACATGCTGATTACATATATACTCTGACATATCACGCAAGTGTGATATCCCTAAATAAACTATACAAAGCCTCAAAACACATCTGGAGCAAATATACCAGATCTGCAATTTTATTCCCATTATGATTTTCCATTTGATGTAAGCAGTTTGATGGACCTTTTCCTACTCCTACCCATGCAAGCATGATAAGGATGTCATTGACCACCTGACTTCACGTTGCTTTGCTTTATTACTCCTTAGAAGTTTCATATGGCACAACTAAATGGGCAGAGGCATCTAAAACTGGCACCTAGTCTAGTGTGAAATGGAGGACAATAACAAATATTAATACTTCATCCCACAAAGTATATTTTGCCAAGATTATCCAGCTTTTATCATCTCAAGAAGAGAGTTATAGTCCTGTGAAATCTACATCAAAAATGTATTATGTACGGAAGTAACTTTTAAATTTACGGGCAAAATTAAAATTAAAGATATACTGGGGAAATTAATGTGGAAATTCCTCATTTACAGAAACAATGTTTGACCATGAACCTTGAGTTTTACATTCTGCTGATATTTAGCATTAGCCAGGTGAGAAAACACATCTTTACATCTTTAAAATGTGTCCTGTTATGATTAGTTCAGACATAAACAGTTCTTAAAATAGCCGACCAACCAATAACTTGTGTAAAAGTTATCTTTTACAAAATCACCAGTCAGTTAATTCTCTTGCTTTGGAGTCCTTGTGTTAATATGAGGTGACAAACCTGGGTGGGGTGTTGCACAGAACAAGTTGGTCAGATTCCTATGCAGTGGTTCATCTCATTTATTAGGAAATAGTTTAAAGAATAAAAAATCACCAAATTCTGTGTCATTCTCAGTTCACACACCAAGAGGACCATAATTATTGGTACATATTTATCCTTCCTTCACATAATATGAAAAGTCCAGTGGTTTAGGGAAGATCAGAGATTCAGGCAGGAACCCTTTCTGAATGAAATAAATAATTTGACAAACATCAAGGAAAAGATACCAGGCAAAAAAAAATACGAAATTCTGTTGAAATTAAAAACTCCTCATAACATTGAATTTATGACATTAATATACCTAATTCAAAAGTATTTTGGAAATAAATTTCTCCCCAGTTCTAGTAAACTCATTGTTAGCAGAAATAAGAACCCTTACTTATCACAAAATAGAAAGAATATTCTTGAATAGTTTGGTTCTCCCCTCCCTCTGATCAATTCATCTCCCTAAATGCAACATGGTTTCACAGGCAAAACTAGTTTGTTTGCAAAGTTTTCAAGGTTTCCAGAAGAATAGGAAACTTAAGGACCTTGCAAATAATAACTGAAAATAATATTTTATTAACATAAGCTCAGTTTTATTTTATGTTCTCCAAAGTTTTCTAGGAACTTGAAATAACAGCATTTGAAATCATGGCATATTGAAAGGAAAGATATTGCAAACAAAATGTTTGCCATAGGCAAGGTAAAAAATAATTTCACAAACCACCAATTCAAGATTTTTATCCAAAAATGACAATACTAGAGCTGCACTATTAATCTACTTCTGAATAAAGTTGCATGAAAGTGAATCAAGAAAAAATCCAAAGAAACATGCTTAACATACATAGACAGAAGAAACAACTATTTCCTCTGAGTTTCTGAAATGGAATTTATTATATGATAACCTCTTCTATTTAGAAAAAAAACCCTGTATTTTTGTGTTCCAGATTGAAATAGCAGATTTTTAGTAAGTCTTTTATCATTCACTCATCTCAGAAGCCTCTGCGTGTAAGTACAGAGAGAGGCATATGTTTTCTGAAAATAGTTATGTGTGTTAATGAAAATAGATAAATATGGTTTTTGAAAATAGTTAATAGATGGACTGATTTTAGATTGAAATTCCATTTAGTGTGTCCCTATATTTTTGCCTTCATTTAAACACCGCAATATAATTTGGTTATTCAACAGCCTTTTGTAAAGAATCACATACACTGAAACCTTTATCCTACAGATACTTTATATCTTGTAAGAGGGACACTGACGGAGTTTTTCATGAAAAGACAAGCTTCGCTTGCAGAAACAGAAGAGAAAACTGCTAAAACTGTTACATATGTGAAACATTTTTAGTAGAGAATCTGCTTTGTGATTCTGCCAAAGAAAAAAAAAAATTGTAATTTTTTTGCCCTTTCCTGGAGAACTTTGCAAGCTTTTCATTTCTGACTAAAACCGCAATCTTTTTTCTTTCCTATTACTACTTTACTGTTCCATATCTTAATTTTCTAACCATATGCTCCTCTGATCAAATCAGCAGATGTTTCTTCTTTTGAGCTCTGCCTGCAAATATCTCAGCAGGGTCAAAAGAGCTGATTGCCAGCAATGCTAACTGAACTAAACATATTATAGAAACTGACAAAACTTTTATCAGTCAGATTTCTAGGGGTTTTTTTATTATCATTTCTTAGCTATTGTTAATCTCATCAGAAATACAACTGTGGCCTCAGAATTTGAAATTGTCTTTGTTCTCAGCATCAGTGTGTCAGAATTCATCTTTGGGACACGATGCTGTTTATTATCTCAGCTATTTTAAAAACAAAACACCCAGCAGCGTTTCTGAACAGGTGACTGGCTAGAGTCAGGCTCAGCAGTCTCCTTGGTGGTGTTCTTTTTTACATCATTTCTGACCTTGCATACTAGGCCTGTCATGTCTTTTTTTATTCTTATCAATACACTAAAGTATATATTTAACATTTCACCCTGCTTTACCTCCACCCTGTGTTGTTCCCTTTGAGATAACAATCTGTATGTAACTACAGTAGCTGGTGAAAGAAATTCACTGAATTATTTAGCTTTGTTTTCTTTGTCTGAGTGCTGGAGAGAATACTGATATACACAGCTTTCTTACTCCTAGCCCTGATTCATGAGTCATACATCTTGTGCATAATTCACAGCTGCTGACTACGACCTTAGGGATTTTTAAGTAATGTTTTCCCAAGAGCTATTCTTTTTTGAGCAAACCACAAATGAGTTTAAGAAACAGTAGCTTATATACTTACATGAAATGAAAAGGATCATAGGATCACAGAAGAGTTTGAGTTGGAGGGAACCTTAAAGACCATCTGGTTCCAACCCTCCTGTCATGGGCAGAGACACCTTCCACTAGACCAGGTTGCTCAGAACCCCATTCAACCTGGCCATGAACACTTGTAGGGATGGAGCAGCCACAGCTTCTTTGGGCAATTTATGATGGTATAAGACCTTCAAAAGTCTTCACTTTTGTCTGATATGCAGAATACTGATATGCAAGAAACATTTTACCTCAAATTCACCAAGGCTTTACATTTTGTTTCTCTGCATTTTGATTACATATGTACCAATAGTTCTATGCTACAAATTCTCAGTTTGCAGAATGCCGTATTTACTTCTATTTCTAAAAACACACATCCTTGAGACTGTGAAAGATGTACTACTGACAATGTCATTATGTCTATGACTTTCTGAAAGACTGGATTCTCCATCTGCAATAAGGGACGTTGCATCCCTTCCATCACCTGTATCCTAATCTGTCAGGTAGTCTTCAACCTAAGTGATATCGTTCTTTCAGGGCCCTTCTAATGTCTTAAGGTTCTACCTGCAGCTGTTTTCTTTCAAATATGCATGACAGATGGCAAGTGGAACCTAAAAAAATAGTGTATGTCATGATGTTTCAATCTATGTCATGATTCTGAAGTAAGTTTGGCATAAAAAAAAATATGCATTATTCTAATATATCTAGGATCTAGTCTGAAATGCATTTGTCATTTAGCTGCTACATCAGACATATTTGCACAATAAAACAAGCTAGGCCTCCAGTGATCGTTTCTCTCTCTTCTAACTCTCTGTTGCTGGGGGATTTTTAAAATTTTATTACTATTTATTATTATTATTATTATTATTATTATTATTATTATTATTATTATTATTATTGTTGTTGTTGTTGTTGTTGTTATTTCAAGCTCTATTATTGAGAAAAGCAAGATTGAATCTACTGTTATTTGGTCACTGAGAACCAAGCAGATGCTAATTAACTGTGTTAAACCAATGACACTAACTTAAGGCATTCACTTGTCAGCAAAATCTTGGCAAAGGCTCTAGTTTAGAATCAGAACATGTCCTTCAAAACTTGATGGACGTCTGATATTTTTCATTGGTTGGGAGTTGAAGCATCCAGCGCTGACTGGGAAAAACAATTGTGTATGCCAACAGATAAATTCATATATCCCTCCTAAACTTCTAGCAATTCTAAGTTTAAAGAAATAAAACCCACTTCTACTTTGTTGTTATCTTATTTAATTGGACTTTGTGGTAGGAGAAACTGAGAAGGGTTTAGCTGAAGAAAAACTTCTGAAAATCTTCAGGAAAAGGCACATTTTTCCCTGCACCTTTAGGCACCTAGAAAAATAGGGTTCTGATCAATAATTAAAGATATAAAAATAGATTTGGCAGAACTAATAAACAGCATTCATGTGAAAAGTGTTGCATAAGGTTCTTTCTTTCTAGAATCATTAATGAACAAAGATTTTCCTCCTCATTCATGAGATGTACATCAATAACCAACCCCTCATGGAAAGAAAGCTGCAAAGCCCAATATACAGTTAAATAGACAATATTTCCTGTACTGCAAAAGATTGCACTTTGCTAGGGAGAGAAACCATCAGCAAGCTCAGAAATGACAAATACAATTGAGTTTATTCACAGTGAGATGAACCATTCACTGTTGGCAGTTTCAGATTATTGAGCTGAAGAAAATGGACACGGTTCCATTCAAAGCTAAGAAATGCTCTTTGACAGGTGATTAATATGACAATCAAAATAAGAACATTTAAAAAACCCAACACAAAAACTGGGATTGGATAGGTCAAAATTTTTATGCTACTTCTGACCCTGTAGATCAAGGGTCAGACATTGTAGGATTTAGGTCAGACATTGTGGGATTTAGGTGGGTGACAAAGATCTAAAGCGAGCAACAACAAAAATAGCGGGGGAAGGAAGATTTGGACAGTGTGAGATTAATTCCTTTGACAAGTGTGTTTTCTATATCTTCAGCTTCAGGTCAACTGCTTTTGCTGCAATTAACATTCTATAATGTGAGGAATTTGCAGACCATGGGTGGTAGAAATAAATATTTATGAAATGCATACTTGACCTTATAATCAGTATTAATTAAGAGTGCAACTACTTTATTACACAGGGGCTTACACACATGTAATATGCCAACTGTAAATAAACCCAATTAAGAAATTCTAATCTATTTTTATCTTTCTTCTGAGTCTCTAGAGATATTATAATATACACTTCTTTAAGGGTAGAAATGTAAGCTTTTAAGGGCAATTTTATATATCATTATCAGTCTTTAATGACTTAAACACAATGTATTTAGTGCTAAAAAAATGGATCCTTCTAGCATTTTATTTATTGGATGCAGATTTGCATAATTCAAAAGAATTATGCTGGCTGATGTAGTGGATAGCATGACTTACCCTAATAGCTGCCATTATATATTATCCACCATCACCTATACCTGATAACAAAGTTACTTTTTTTCTTTACTCATTTTTGTAATTATCCAGGTCTTCATCTCCTGACGTTCACTCACCCTAACCCAACCTGATCTAACTGCTCAACATCTGAGTTAGCTGCATCCTATTAACTGGCATCTCAGTTCTCTGGCATCTCTGCTATGGTCTGAGACTGAAACACTAATTACAAGATCAAAGACTCACCCATGTAGCTATCTATTTCTATATTACAAGACAAATTACAAATAGTAAATCTGAAGGCAACTAATCCTACGTAAAATTATAGAACTATTGATACAACTGGGACCTTACATGAGGTCAAAAAGCATGATAACAATGTATTTTTTTTCCTATGAAGAATTTTAGGGTGTGAATGGAAGGATTTCTACCAGCAGCTGGAGTGCGGCTACATCCTCAAATATTTGTCCATTTAGGTGCCAGGAAAAGGGGACCTAGGGGCAGCTATGGGGCTGACAGGTGGTCTGAGCCCAGCTCCTGGGTGGCACCACCTCACAGGTAAGCCTATATACATATTTATAGTGTACGTATATGTATATATTTCTCTCTAACACACTTTTGCCCTGATTAGACACATCAAGGAACAGAATGAGGCTGTTGGTGTTGTTTGTGTGAGTGCGAGAGTTGCCTGTGCGCCTGGTCATGTGTACTGTACACATGTGTTTGCATGTGTGCCTATAGGGGATGCACATTCAGCTTCATTCTTGGAGCTGGGATCAGGGAGTTGTCACTGCCTGACATCTGTTGCACTTCCAGATTTCATAACTGTTAAAATTAAGGATCTGACTCAGCCAGAGCTACAAAATAGACTGAAAAAAAGTATATGGTACAATCTCAAAACTGTATTCCATTATCTGTTCTCTAGAGGTTTTTTCTTTCTCATTTAACATGGAATTTTATGATCTGGGTGGTTTAGTTAATTTTTAGTTAATTAGAAGCAGAGATAGTTCTATAAAAATTAATTATAGAAAACAGATGTTGATAGTTTGGAATCCTGCAGCCCTGTATTACAGAATTTCATTGACCATAAGATTTGTGCTTAGTTTGCAAGCCTCAGGACTGAAATTTCTTAGGTTTTTCATATTGAACCTTTGCCAAACTTCTTGAGATTTTCTCCACTTGGTTTATCTGTGACCTCAATTTCACAGCAGGTGTTTATATGTAATTTGTAACACTTTTCTTTATCCTTTTATGGTATGATCATATTTATATAAACAGAATTAGCAATCTGTTATTCCATGTAAAATGAAATATTTCAAGACTATGTTAGATGGAATTTTGAGCAACCAGGTCTAGTGAAATGTGTCTCTGCCCATGGCTGGGGGATTGGAGCTAGATGATCTTTAAGGTCCCTTCCCATTGAAACCATTCTATGATCCTGTGATTCTGATTTATAGCTCCCAGACAATGATGTAGTGTAAATAGATAAAAACCTACTACAACAGCAGAGTCCTTGAGAGGGGGAAACACAAAACATAGCACAGAAGAGCAGGGGATGACCAGTGGGATACAGGCTGGCATTAGAGGCAGCTCACCCACAGACAGTTTAAGAAAAAGAGGTCTGGAGCTGTACAAACTGGGTTTAGGGGTAACAGAGACAATGAAGTTATATCTGACATATGTACCATAACACAGAAAATCTGGAGGTAGTATGCAGCTGCAGGTGAGGGTGTAGGTGCAAAAGCATATTAACTAAACCTAAACTTGGGCACCAGACAGTTCCTAGGGCAAGGAAGGGAAAACTGTGAACACTAGTGGTCTCCAGATGCTAATTTTCTGGAACACCTTTCCAAACAACAACCAGTAAAGTGAAACTGATAAACCTGGAGAAAAGCAGGGGAAGGGCAAACACAACACCAGGACAAGGGACAGAGAAATGCATGTGTAACAGTTTTAATTGCATAATTTCTTTTTTTTTTCCTCTACATTTTTTAGATTTCAATAAGTACCAATTCCTTGATTTGACTGTTGGGATTTCACTTATACAAGCAACAAATTCTTAATTTTGTGTATATATATATAGATATATGTATATATATATATACAGTAAGTGAGCTTTTTCTTTTCCTATAAACAAGATTTTGAGTGGAGCATTTTCATGTGAAATTTATTTAAATTACTGAATTATATTGGCTGGAATGAAACCTGTATTGTCCCCAAACAAATAATGCATGATTTCCAAAAAAACTGAACCAAAGAATAAAAGAAAATTAGTCTTTTAAACTCCCCACAAGACAAATAATAGTAACTACAGAAGCACTTTAAGAGCAATAATTCTCATGTGGAGCATCACTGATTTAAATAATAAATAAGTTGCCCGGGGAGGGGAACCTGAATCCATCCCAGTCTTGCAAGTTTAATGCCAGGGTCAACAATATATGCCCAGAGCCTGGGGTGAGATCACAGTTCAGCAGAAGAGCACCAGAAGCGCAGCACAAAGACATTCCAGCCACTCCAAACAGTAGCTTGGCCTCATCAATGTCCAAGCTTAAATGCCTTTTTGCTAACTTGGGCATAATGGGAAATAAACAAGAGGGACTAGAGATGTGCATGCATGCAAGGCTAAGACTAGGGAAAATGTGGGCTCTTCCCAGAAGGAAATGGCAGACTTGATTACCTGGAATTTGCAGAAGGCTGATGTACTCAGTGACTTTTTGGACTTGGTTTTCTGGCAAGTGCTTTAGCCACACCACCCAAGATAACTGTTGGTAGTAGGAGATTTAAGTCACCATTGCTTGTTTGAAATGTAGGTTTTAACCATGTACAACTCTTCATTTATTGTAACACAAAGTAAAAATGTCTAAATGAAACAAAGAAGGCAATGGTAATTCTTTAGACTAATATATTTCAATTCATATTTCAGTTCATTAATAGCATGCCAAAAGTAGTTACTCATGCTCAAACGAAGGTTGGTAACATTTTCTGAAAACAGGAACTCACTCCATTGAATGTCTCTGCTTAATTGCTTGTCGCCATCTGATCATGTCCTTAATAATTTTACTACTTAGCAGGTCTCCGTGTAAGGGGCAGCAACTGGTTTGTTCAGGTCAAAACATCTCACCAAGTCAGTTCAGTCAAAGATCTGCATGTGTGTGAGGACATGGTCTGAAGAAAGAAAGCGATTTAAGAACATTGCTGATTTGTCTGTACAAACACAGGCACTTGTTCCAGTCAAAATGTTCCTGCTTCCACTGTCTCTTAAGCCATGTGTAACAGGTCTTCCCTAAATCCTACGTTTTGTCTGCCAGCCCATGTTAATGCCTCAGATACAATGGAATACCTCTTAGAATACCTAAAAATGTCACTACATACCTTTGCTTGGGGCCCTGAAGTATTCCCGCATGGTCTAAGTGAGAATGAATGACAACTGATACTGTCAGAGCAAAACTTTTGGAAAGTTATTATTTTGGGAGCTGAATCTTAATTGAGTTCTTAGCTGAAACTGTGCTTTAAGACATACCAGTAAAACCACCAAAATTATTTCAATACACCAAGAACACAACTTGGAATTCTAAAAGACCTATTTGCAGGATGTTTCCCTTTATGGGCTACTTCAGTTTTTGTTTCTGAATGTCAGTCATAACCCTTTTCTATCTTTTTTTCTTGCAAATCTTTTGAGCAAGCAACAATTCTTTTCCCTGCTTTCTTTATTTCCAGTAATACATCTAAATAAATTCGCCAAGGTTGTTAGCTGCCTCTTTGCTTTCAGAGGTCTGTTAATAAAATTTTGCTATTGAACTTGCCCTTGTTCAAAAATGGCTTCTGCCACAGGATTTTATGCAACAAAACCAAAACAAAAAACTATCAGACTATCAGATTTTTCCTGGCCACCTACCAGCAGGAAAAATCTGTGTGCCATGAGCTTTTTGCATGTTCTTTACCAGGTAGCTCTTACTGTACTGGGTGGTGTCAGTATCAATAATTCCTAGTGTGTATGCAGATGGTCAGGTAAACATTAATGGTTTTGATAGCCCTACACTGCAATGTCAAATGACTGAACCAGGACATGGACTGTAACACTGACATTTCTGAAAGCATTCCTATTCCTGCTGTAGTGTGAGAGAAGGGTTAAGCGGACATGAGATGTAAGTATTGTGTCCTTCTTTGTATTATTATTATTGTGGTGGTATTGTTACTATCATACCTGCTCTAGCAATACTTCCAAGTATTCAGGACAAATCAAGACTCAGCTTTATACCCATCTACTTATGCAAAATAAAACCTAAGTTTACAAACCTTTGCAATCAGCAACAAAGAATCTCAGACTTTAAGGATGTGAAAGAAGTGTAAAATAATATATGTGACATGGTTGGGAAATGAACACAGTTCTACAGTCCTGCATAAAAGTGAGATAAACCTCATATCCATTACATCAGCCAAAACTGCATTGTTAGACTGTTTATTTTCCTGAAATCGTAGAATGGCTTGGATTGGAAGGGACCTTAAAGATCACCTAGCTCCAACTCCTCTTGCCATGGAGGACAAACCATCCACTAGACCAGGTTACCCAAAGACCCATCCAGCCTGGTCCTGGACACCTTCTGAGACAAGGAGTCCACAGCTTCTCTGGGCAGCCTATGCCAGTGACTCACCATGCTCACAGCAAAGAATTTCTTCCAAATATCTAATCTAAAAACACCCCCTTCAGTTTAATTGAAGGGGGTTTAAAACCCCCCTTTCAGCCATTCCTCCTTGTCCTATCATTACATATCCTTGTGAGCTGTTGAGGTACTGGAAGGTTCTCTAAGGTCTTCCAGAACCCTTCTCTCCTCCAGACTAAAAAACCACAACTGTCTCAGCTTGTCTTAATAAGAAAGGTGTTCTGTCCCTGTGATTAACTTAACGGCCTCCTCTGGACTCTATATATTCAGGAAATAGCTGTTCAGGAAATCTTTGCTTAATCTCTATTTCATTCCAAAACAGGAAAGTGGTTGTTATTTTGGTTATCTGTCCTAGAAATTTGAGTAAAACTTTTGGTTTCTCTGTCAACACAGCCTAAAGAGCCTTGTAAATGTATTTGCTTCTTCCTAAATGTCATAGCACATCTGGATGGGCTGGATTCCCAGGTGGCACTGGCAACCTTTTTTTTCTGAAATCAGTGAAACTGTTTTCATACATGCCAACTAGGAATTTGAAAATCACTCCCCTTAAGAGTGCAGTTTTGAGAACAGCAACATCAGCTGAAGCAGGCAGAGTATGTGTCTTAAAAACTCTTTGAGAGCATATATTTTCTGATCATATTGGAAGAAATAATTGTTATATTTTAGACTTAACACACAACTTCTTTAACAAGTAACAGGTAAAAGTCCATATTGGATATGAGTCTATCCTATGAAAGATATTTTTAAAAGCTCTCCATTGTGACCCAATATATTTCAAGAAAACATCATGTGTGACTTGTAAATTCATTACTTCAATCTATGCAAAAAGCTCAGAGTATTGGGGTTGTTTTAATGGCTTTTAGGCAAATTTTGCTTTGGAGGGTGGGGGGGAAATTGCTTATCTTTAAAAGAAAGGAACAAAGTTAGATAGAAAAAGGGTGACAAATGCTTTAAATGGCAGGAAAGCTGGCTTGGGTACATGATGTCCCTTGCATCAAGCACAAGCTAAGTGGTTTCAAATCAATCACCATGACCAGGAGAGAGAGCCTGGAGTCAAGTAGGGAAAGCAAGAATTATATGGTGAGAAAAATGCCCCAAAAGCACTTGAAAATGATGTAAATTAATGCTGAAAGCTTCTGTAATAATCCAGGCCAACATGTCCTTCCACTCAGCTTCTTGGAAGAGAGAGGAAGTTTTTGCATCACCAGGCTTTTTCAAATGTCACATTTAATAATAATGAAAAGGTGCAAAATTTACTGAAAATGCATAAATTGCATCTCAGCTGTGTAGAGGAATATGGACTCATCATGAATTTCGTCCTGCTAGCACCATATCAGTGTAAATTGTGCATAATGGTGAAATTAACTGCAATTTTGTGTCCTGATCTTTAAAGCCTCTGAATGCTTCAGAAGAAATCCTGAATAGTTTTAATCAGCAACAACTCTGAAGTATATGCATATAGATAAGGGGGGGAAAAGCAGCATCCTCCCTCTGGTCACAACACAGTCCCAGGCAGAGATACCTGAATGGCTTCTGAACTAGCTCAGCCAGAAGAAGCAATAGCATATATGTGTGATACCTCACCCAGTGAAATTAGAGCCTTTAAAAGTGTTTTGGGATAGGGGATCATTTAGCTTAGCTAAACTGCCCCCGGCATCCCAGCTAGAAAAAGAGAAAAAAATCATATTTGGACTAACAATAGTTTTCAGCGCTTCAATTATCTCATTCTTCAGAGTCCCAAGTGCAAATTCTCTATCAAACTGTACAATAAGTACTTTAAGGTGTGCCAACCCTTTTTCTGGTTCAAGTGTATTACCTGTGTCTAGTTCCTTCAGCACATTATGTACAGACAGCTCTAAATTGAAAGAAAATTTACATTTTTTCCAAGTATTTTTCTAATAAAATGAAACTTGCAAAAAAGAAAGAAAAATACAAAATTTCAGTGAAAAAACACACTTACATACTCAAAACACCAAAAATGTTTTCTCAGCATAGCCTCAGTAGAAAAACAAGTTTGGATGTGTCTGTGGTTTTTAGTCTGACATGACACATAAGGCAACGTGAAAGCCTATTTCTACAATCTAAGTGGAAAATCTGATAGCAAGGTATTATCTTTTATCATCAATGTGCATCGTTCATAAGAAGCTAATAAAAATGTTCTAAGATTAAGAATGAATTTTTCTAGTTTTTTGATTAAACATCAGAAATCAGTATTGCTAAAAATCTTCACTCTCTTTATAAATAAAAATTTGAAAAAATTATATAATGGAAATCCAGGGTTAAAGTATGTAGTTTACTTGTTTTTCTGTAGCAGCCTGGAGCTGAGCCTGCCATTGAGGAGTTTCTCTGGGGAAAGCTACTGCTGAACCAAAACTGGCAAACCCAGCTAGGACCAAGGGGTACTGAGGACAGTGGTGTGGAACCAGATAAAACACAAAACCCATAGACAACAATTTCTGGTTGTTGGTGTCCTGGTTTAGGGCAAGTTTGGGAGATACCCTCCAAAGGGGCTTCTCTACGAAAGCAGATTCAATTGCCCCCTCCCCCCCAACAGGTTCGGGAGAAAATATCTCCTTGGAGAAAAAGTGGAAAGAAACCTGTTTATTAAACAATAGAACCCAAACAATATTAAACAATAAAACTTCTCACTGCTCCAAAAAAACAAACTCAGAACAGTCCCCTCCCCAGGTTGCAGTTCGTCTCACTCAGTTTCTGATCAGTCTCTCTGGTGCTGGAAATGCGGCGACCCAGGCCCGGCCAAGGGGCCTCAGGTGGAGCTGCCGGGGCTCTTCTGGGTGTTCAGTCCAGAGCAGGCTTGAACAGATCCAAGAAAAAGGAAAAATCACAGTCCAGGGAACTTCTTTGCCTCAGCTAGCTAAAACTAACTAAAAGCAAAAAAAGGGGAAAAGAAGAGCTCTGTCCTGCTGTCTGTACGTCCGCAGACAACACAGTCCAGGAGCAGGAATGTGGAGGAGTGAGTGCAGTCTGAAAAACAAACTGCGCGCTTCTTCCCTCCCCTCTTCACTCTCTGGAAGAGAGTCTTAAAGGTGTAAAACTTATTATTCAGTATAAACAAGATAAGACGATTGGGGATAAAAGCATCATATAGTCAACCCAGGACAGTTGGTGAGGCCAGTAAGGTCAGCAGCCAGTGGGGCTGGCACAAAACTGAGTTTTAACAAATCGCAAAATGTCAAAAATTAAGCACTCCACTCATGAAAAGCAGATTAACATGCTTATGAGTTAGACTTTTCTGAGCCTGGGTAAGAAACTAAGAGGCAGTGAAAAGGAAGCAGGGTGAAGTTACAGAATGAGAGACTGTTTAAAAAAAAATTAGTGGCAACCCCAAATAACAAAACAAAATAATTCATGATGTTGCCAACGGAGCCCTGAAGGAAGGGGCTCAGGTTCCTCATACAGGTTTCTGAGGATTGTGAAATAAAGTATATTCATATCTACTTACTTCAATACAGTTCCATATATTAATGTGCTACTAACGTAGTAAATTATCATTTTCATTTTGCAACAAGAGAGCAGAAACAATGAAGTTAAGCACTCAAATTCACACCAATAATTGTATACAGACTGCCGGTCTCTTAATGACAAGACCGATGCCTTAATCACTTTTCTTCCCTCATTTCCATTTCTCCATATGTTACACTTTATTACCATAACCATTCCTTGACTTATGTGTATCATCATTTAACAATAGATCATTTGAAATACTTGCCTTACAAAGGCTGACAGAGAAAAACATTTCATAAATCATTAAATACTTTAATTGAAAATTACTTCAAACATGACTATTATTATCAGCTGTATTAATAACAATTAGTAATGGCCATTAGTCCAGACATTTGTAGTGCTCATGATTCTTTTCACTAAAAAGAATCTGTCTTTTAGAGAACAACTGTTGGAAGTTAATTGTCAGGTGGGTATAATGATGTACATTTATACTGAGGTTATAATGAATCAAAGTGCAGTTCCCCAAGATGCTAAATTGCTAAATCTTAAAATGCTACACTTAAAATTTGTATTTCTAAGAGAAGTTTAAGACAGTAAAAATAAGTTCCTAATAATTGATAAGCATATAAATGTGGGGGGTTTTTTGTTTCTGGACACCTACAGGAATGTGTTGTCCTTTCAAACCAAATCAGTACTATGTAGCAAATGAAGTCTGGTATTAGAATAATTCTAAGAGGAAACATGAGCATAGAGCACTGGACAGTAGCATAATTACCCAGAGGGATTAGAATGCAACTGTCCTATGGAACAGGACTTGCTTTTTAAATATATTTTCCTCTGCCGAAATAAGTTCTAATTTTGCATTACAGCATGAAAACTATTCGTTTAAACACCATCAATAAAACTTCCATCTGACCTTTTCACGCCTTCTATAAAGAAGCTAAATGTTACTCACTTTTCACATTCAATAAAAACTAATACTATGTTCTAGTTCAATGCATATCTGTGTCAAAATGGATGAAAATCACTCTGTATTATGCGTAAATCCTTCCCTTAAAGTTGATTTCCAAACTTTTGTGTTGCTAAATATGTCAGCTTGGTTTATTCATGTGCCACATGCGGAGTGTGACAAAGAAACCTGAAGTTCATCTGGAGGTCTTCAGTTGTTTGGGCCTTCAGATCTGTTTGTCACAGATCTCCCATTTTTAAAAACTAACCAAAAACTACCAGAGGTTGTTCAGTATCTTGACTAATGCCAGACAGAACGGCACTGAGTTTCAAAAAAATTTGATGTTTATTCTGGCCAAATCTTCAGTGGGTATAAAGTGATACAGTAGCACTGTCTTTGGTAAAGCTATATTCCCCAGCTAAGAATAACTGGACTTCTATGATGTACCTCTGAATAATGATTCTGGTCAATATTGTCAGTGACTGGGGTCAAGTTATCCACCAAACTAATTTTCTTTAGATGAACCTCTCTATTAGCTTTCTGAGATCTTAGTAAACCATACCTTACATGTGAGCATTTTCTAAGAGACATTATACTCATGGATGTAAGAATTTTGCTGAGGGGTTTAGGGTTTTAGGTTTTTTTCTTCTTTATTGTCCAAGCAGCCAAGCATAGCAACAAATGGCTGAAGGCACAAAGACTTAAAAGCTAAATTAGGGAGTCACAGTCAGAGAATCATTTCTGCTGCAAAAGACCCTTGAAGATGATGTCGTTCAACCCCTCTGATGTGGTCTAGGACACCTTCTACCTGACAAGGTTGTTCAAATCCCCATCCAACCTGACCTTGAACACCTCCAGGGATGGAGCATCTACAACTTCTCTGAGCAATCTGTGCCAGCGTCACACAATCCTTACCATAAAAAATAATTTTTTCCTCCTATCTACCTTTTTTTTAAATCTAAAAACTGGTGCCTTTTCTCCTGTCCCTGGAAGTTTGGGTAAAAAGTCTCTCCTCAACTCTCCTACAAGCCACCTTAGATATTGAAAGACATAATAGGAACTGTGGTAAAGTCCTTTTTTTTAACTGGAGCTGTAAGGATCTTTCTACTGCTCTATAGTAGTAGGAAGTCTTTTAGAGCTGCTTGCTCTAAGCTAGCTCTAAATAATGTCTTTGACAATTTTTTGTGCAATTAAAATATTGCTCTAACTGTTGTTTATTGAACTCACTTATATAAGATCTCATAACTAATATTTCAGATTCTTAGAACTCTAACAGTGTAGAGACAGTCTAACTTATATTCTCCCAAAATACCATACTAGTATCACTTTGAAGCATTTAGAAATTGTCCCAAATTTTTGATATATGACATGCCATAAAATATGTGAAGACACTGTAAAAAATTTCTTAGGAGTATAAACCAGTCGTCAATGTCTCAAGTGTTTGCATTTCTCTTACTTTGTCTTAGTGATCTTAAGCACTCTGAGATATACTTAAAGCCTCAAAAGATAGTGTGTCCTAAGCACAAGTACAAAACAACAATGATCCTGTAAAAACCTGCCATGAGATCAACAGGGAGAAGAATAAAATGTTCCTTGTACATTCCCACGTTACCCAGAGAAGCTGGGGGTGCCACATCCTTGAAGTGTTCAACGCCAGGTTGAATAGGACTCTGAGTAACTTAGTCTAATGGAAGGCATCCCTGCTCTTGGCAGGGTGTTTGAAACTAGGTGATCTTTAAGGTATCTTCCAACATCTATTTTTCTGTGATTCTATTATTTATGATACACATATGGATGAAAGATTCCATTTTCAAATATATTCTTTATCTTTTTCTTATTTCCATTCTTAATTTTCTTTGGAAGTAAAAGCAAATAAACATCCTTCCTCTCTGTCACTTACTAGAAATTTCCTTTTGCAAAGGCTAGACCAGGCACATTGACATTTAGTCTATGTGCCTAAACACAGATGACATGTCCCTTAAGAAAAGTCAGTTAAGATAAAAGGAGAAAGGCAGTATCAGAAAATATTGTATCTACAGTTCTTCAGCATGAGAAAATACCTCTGGTACAAAGCAGAACTTTGAGAATATCAGATTTGTGGGAACACTTACCTCTTGGTTCCTACAGTTCAACAGAAAAATAAATACCTGCCTCCTACCTAATTCATCTTTCTCTTCTTTGCATAAACCTTCAAAAATTGTTGGTTAGCAGGTAGCCTCAAATATACTAACAATATAAAAGAGAAAACATCAGAGTTCTTCCAAAACCCTATATCTAGGAATTTTTTTCCAGTTTGATACACAAAGTGTTGAACATATCTTGCTATTAATATTCAGATAATTAATAGATGCACACACAATGAGAGACTTATTTTTTTTTCTCATTTCTTTTCTTATTTTGGTTTTGTTTTCCTGTTTTTCTTTTCACAGAAGTCTAAAGACTGATAATTTAAGAAATAAAAACCATTATTACACTGTAATTCTGTTTTCATCAACATCTACATTGGGTAGTAAAAAATGGCAGAAAAATCTAAAATTAATATTTTCCTTTTTCACTGAGGTTTCAGTCAGACTCTTGTGAATATCAGTAAAACTATCATGTAAGACTAAAATTTATTTCTATGATTTTAACAGCAATTGCATTGGAGAAACAAAATTCTCTCATCCCAAATTCTACAGTTTTATATAAACAAATAATAGCAGCTTCTCCCTAACCAAGTCAGCTTTTGCAACTCTCAGTCAATCAGTTGCAGTCATCAGTTATAGACATCCACCTAACCTGAGAAGTCCTAATGCAAAATTTCATCCAATCCTGTAAAAATGACAATGTCAAGTTAAAATATAAATGGACAGATCTGGATGGGATTTCCAGAAAATCCATCTAGCCTTAATAGTGAGATTTTGGAAAATCTTTGGCTATTTTTTTCTTCCTTGTTGCTCAAAACTTCATTTTTTTCCTTTCCTCCCTTTCTCACCTTGATTTAAAATGCTGAGTCACTAGTATGTCTCATTTCCCATCCTCATTACCTCCTCTAGTTTAAACCAATATAACCCTGGAATAGTGTTCTATAAAAAATACATCATTCTTTATTTTTCTGTGGCATTAGGCAGAGTGGTTGCAATGGACTTGTGTCAAGTTTTCAGGGTCAGCTCCTTGTAATACCACAAGGATATGGGCTTTGTGGTAATAGAATGTTTCAGTGCCTCTACTTTTTCTGAGTCCTCACTTAACTTCTTCAGTCACAGAGGGGGAAAAAAAATCTGCTGTAATTTCAGCTTTGTCCACAAAACACTGTATGAATTTAAATAATAGATCAATGCTCTCTGATTCCACAAAAGTAATTATAAGCAACAGTTTCCAGAGAGCACCAAATTTAAAAAAAAAAAAAAAATAAACTTCCTGTGCGGAAAAACCTCTATTAGTATGAAAATTGCTTAAAGGTTATTAATTAGTTAATTATTCAAGGTTAATAAGTTAATCTTGCTTAAAGGTTATTAAACAATCATATGTGTGAAGCGTATCATAGAATCATTTATGGAAAAACCATTTAATATCATTGAGCCCCACTGTTAATGCAGCAACACTGTGTTCATCACTAAATCATGTCCCCAGGTGCCACATCCACGTGCCTTTAGAATACTTTCAGGGATGAATCCCTGGTGGGGAGATTAATCCTGCTTAACCATAGACATCTGAAAAGTATGTGCCTCTGCCCAATAGCGCCACCAGTAGTTCTTTTAATCATCAGTAGGGAAAAGTAGGTTCTTTCAGTGTGTGATCTGACCAGTTTTTTCAGACAAACTAATATTCCTGTGATGTCATCCTAAAGTCATGCTATATCTTTCTCAACTGATTAAAAGACACATGGAGATGTTTGCATTTGGTGAACTCAAATCTCTAGAGGTTCAGGAAAAGGGAAACTCCTCCATTGCTCGTCAATTCACAATCTCAAAAGAATAGCTTCAGGACCTTAACATGAGCATACTCTAATGCAGAAAAGAAATGCGATCGATTCAACAGAAGTCATTGATACAGCATTGACAATAAATGTTGCATACACTGACTGGAAATACTCAGTGCACATATAAGTTTCCTTCAAGTACTGGCCATCAAATAAACCTGCATGACCAGTTTTATTTTGTATATTTACAGTTGTCTTCAACTAGCATTGATTATACTGTAGATGCAGAATGCAGTCTTCATTGCCTTCCATTGAGCCTCACAAGTAAAACCAAAGAATGAAGCCCATGGATTACAAGTGCAAGCATATTTTTGGTCGCCTATTCTCATAGCAGTAACAAATGCATAGCTGAATATGAACAAATGATTGCAAATATTTTGCAAATTTTCCCACATGTTTCTACCATAACTGGGTTAAGATTTTCCTGACACCAGCAAACTTTTGGTCATGCTCCGGGGGCAAATGAGAAGCAAAGCAAAGCCAGCTGAACAGCTGGTTGTGAATATCATCTAGAGTTTCCTGGAAATCTTCACATATCTGGACTGTATTCAGTTGGATGCAACATCTCAGTAGGGAGTGTAATATTTTAAGAAGAATTTGATTTCCTATGTAACGTTAACACTTTGCTGACAAAGGACTTATCAAAGAAATTTTGATAATATTTTAGGATTTTCACTTTGACATTCTGTAGTTCCACTGAATGTGTTGTAAACTGTAATGTAAAGAATCAGTAAAATTGGTTTCTCAGAAACTTTTTTTTCTACAACCCCATTCCTAATCATTCCAGACATGTCAGAAAAATAGCTGTACTTCAGAAACAACAAAGCAAAAGCTCAAAATGTCATTCAGCTTGTTTATTTCACATTATTCAAAGTGGCTTAGAGGACAGCAATTTCTTTCCCAGCCATGTTCACTTCTGCAGCGGCAGAAAACAGTGAGCTGTAATGAAAATATTTCCCCAGCTCATCTTGATTGGTGGCATAAAAAAAAACCCCTAACAACAACAACAAAAAAGCAAACCAAACAAAAAAACAAGGCACAAAATCAAAATAGACAATTTAACAATTCACGTTCCTTATCTCTATTTTGGTTGTTTTTAGGATATTCCATTCTGTTTAGACATTTTGCATTCATGGCAGCAATGCCATTAACTCCAGCAGCAGTTGTGAACGATCACTACTTCCATAAATCACAATTATAACTTTCTGTCAGCCATCCTATCCCAACCCTGACCACACATGTAGGACACATGTTTGGCTTCAATTCTAGATTCTATACTCATACTAGACTTGATTGCTTTTCCATGTTGCCATACTAAATCCAGAACATAGGATATAAGCAAAGGATTGGCAAATCCCATCCGGCAGCCAAAACCAGGTCTTTCCTTGCATGTTCTCTCCATCTACACCTTGCATGTTCTCTATGTACAGAAAGGACCATATCAAATTGAGATATAATTGGGACATATATCGCATATCTCATAAACTGTATCAGATTTTAATGAACCTGAAATTCAAGAAAACAGCATTTGAAAAAAATAAATAATAACTGAAAGAGTAGGTGCCATCACCACCCTTGGCAGGAAGGTTGGAACCAGATGATTTTGAAGGCTGCTTCCAACCCAAGCCTTTTATGATTCTACGATTCTATAAAATATAAAGGTAAAGTGAGAAATTTCATATAACCTTTTATTATGACTATGTTACCAGCTGCATCAATAAACAGAAAATCCCTCTGCTGAAGTTAACAGCATAATACATTCTGATCTGCAATTATCTCACATAAAACCTGTCAGCAGGTCCCCAGAAGATACTCTCTGAAGTAGTACATTTATTAAGGATAAAGACATGCAGCATAGGTTTTCATCTCCTTTTACTGAGGTTTTCTTTTTAACTTATTTCCCTACAGTATTAGAAATCTTGCATTTAAAGACTCTATAAGATCACAGGCCAAGCTGTTACTGCTGGAATTTTACATACAATCTCCTTCATCTCTGCAAGCAAACAGATAAGATTCAAATCTTTACTTTTCAATTAGTAAAAAGAATAAAAATTTTAAAAATAATATCTAAAGATATTTTCTATATTACTTATACTTAGCAGAGTTGCAATAATGGATATTGAGCTCTTATAAATTATTCTTATGAATCATTAAAGCTCTACAGCAAAATCATTGTGAAGGTTCAAGTGTTTAGTTTGATCCTATCAGGAAATTGCAACTGAATACAAATTTATTTATAAAAAATAATTTTTAAAAAAATTAATACAGCAAGGTTTTGTCTTAGTGATAATTCTCATTAAAAAGACAAAAACTTTAAAAAAATCCATATGTACCAGATGTCAAAGTTTTAGTGACCAGTGGGAAATTTTTATAGGAATGTGCATTATATCATGAAACAAATTTTTTTTTCATTCTTGCTAAATCAGAAATCCTTTGTAACAACAACTACCTTTAAATTAATAAACTTGATATTAAACATTATACCTTCCATGGGTACAATTTCTAAAAGATCTAGGACAAAATTTATTGGACTCCAGCAAATCTGAAGTGCCAGCCCTTCGCTGCAGGAGTATTGCAATAATTCCAAATAGCTCAAATCAAATAAAAAATATATGGTGACTGCTCACCCTTATTGTCTCTGAATTTGATCATTTACCTAAAGACAGCCATTCTTATACTCTCAGAAGGGAAAGGGATCCAATACTGTGGAAGCCACAAGAGGTACCATGATGTACTGCAGCACCTGTACTGACACCCTGGTTTGTAAACAACACTGAAATATTTTCAAATCAAAGTCATTCATCTTTCAACATTTCATCCAAAATATGGAAAATGGCAATTCTGAGCAATGCCGTTGCCAGTATTTTCACCTATCCTCTTTGGCTGCAATCTGCCTGGAGCATCCAAGCAAATGGCACTTCAGCAAAGGGCAGGGATAAAAATGGGAGAGGAAATAATAAGTGGAGCACAGCTGAAGGTCAGCCTGTATACACTCTTCCCTGACATTGGCTGCTGGAGGAGACAGGTCAGATGTTTCCATGAACAAACACAGGAAAAGCAGATGGCAAAGACCTCAGGGCAGAGACCTCTCCTTATAATATAACATATAATTGCACAAACTCACATGAAATGTGTACAACAAGTAAACATTTCTCAAGACCTCTGCCATTTCTGATGATTATCTCTGTCTTCAGAGAGTACTGAGTTTTCACTGCTAAAAATGTTCAAAGCCTCCTTGAATGGGTCTGACCCTCCCCTTTATTAGATGGTTTTATACCAGTGTTATTCAGTTCAGCATTGTACTTCTACAGATTTCAATTATTTTTTCTGAGACCCCTCTGTGCTCAAGAGATTATAAGAAAGGACTACAAGCATGCAATTATAATGCTGAATGAATGAGACCTGTTTTGATATTTTGGTCCAAATGACCCTTCCTTGCCATCATTCCAGAGAATGAACTGCTTCTTAGTGTTTGTTAAATGCCACTGAGAGAGCACCCTGTCTGTAGCATTATATAACAGTGTCAAAATGATTTAGTATTTCAAAGCTATCTGGAAGTCATACTGTGGCTGACTTTCTCAAATAGATTTTTTACAAGGTAACTCAAAGTTATGTGCTAAAACTATATTATGCTACTTGCTCTGGAGTCTGCCTTCATTGACTGGTTCTGCCATGTGCTCACAGATGATGACACATACTAGACCTCATCAGCTACACCATTTTCTGCACAACAAGAAGATTTAAAAAGCAAACAAAGAAGAATGAACAAGTATCAAAAGAGACAGGGCAGGTGGAAGGCATTATTTAGCCTTGAGAATAACAGCAACAGCAAAGATTTAGATGTCAGATAAGATGTTATGAAAGATGATCTGGATTCATACCTGTGACAGACTGAAACTTGTATGAAAGGCCAGAATTATATTCACTTGTCCATTTGGGCAAATAAGAGTGCATTATCTGTAGTCTATTAATATTAACATTACTGAAATGGGAACTGATACACATCTCTTCTTTTAACAATGCAGATAGTTCATCTTATATATCATTCCCTCAGAGTTATCAGAACCATTTATTTTGCATTATATTCTTCCTATTTACTGCAATAATTATATTTGCAAACAGTGAATCAATAGGAAATCGTTGTTGATTTTGAAAATAATTTAATCAAGACAAGATATGAGACATTCACCCAAAATGAGTTTGGTCCTACTACAATAAATTTTATCTTGCTACACAAGCTGTAACCTTGCTCATTACTTCACATTCATAGAGGCAATGTGAACAATTTCTTATTAATTTTGGTGGTAAAGACCCCAGAGAATGAGCCCTAGGAACGCTTGGACAGATTGAAGAGACTCAGATGGGAAGAAAATCTATAAAGGTGAAGTCACACATCCAACAGATGAAAACGTACAATTAACTCTCCATCAAAAGATGCAGAAGTGAACTGCAGAGCTGTCTTTAATTTTTTTCCCTCCCTTTTGTTGTCAGGTTAGATTTTTTTTTCTATTCCACTTGTAAATAGAGAAATAAGGGGATATGTGTATTCAGTCTTCAAAGTAGCTCAAAAGTATCTTGGGATATATGAATTCAGGAAAAAATCTTCTAAACTAAATTTTTGCCCTGATCTAAGACTGAAACTCTCACAAAATTATTAGAGAAAAAATAATAAAATGGTATAACACTCACTATAGATATATACTGCCTATAATCCTTTACAAGGATAGCTTGTAAGATAGAACAGCTTAAACTGTTTTAACAGAGCTGTCTCTTTATACTGAAGACAATGTTATGTGACAACATAAAAGTTTCATTACAGCAAATTTGAAATGACCCAGTGAATTATGCTGGCCACACCAAAATTCTTCCAGTAAAAAGTTTTATAATGCCATCCTGCAATTGGCTTAAGCTTCACATTTTATATAAAATCTGGTTTATAATATTTTTATTGAGTCTTAAAAAAAGGTATTGGAAAAATAATTTGCGTTGTATACCTATAAAATCCAGTCTACCTTGATATCCTGCATCTAACTTAACTCTCCATGAGGAAAAAAAAAAAGCATTGTTTTTTATTAAATCCTGTAGAAAACAGTTAAAACTATTTACACCAGATTTTAGTCTATCTTCCTGGTGTAAATACAGAAGCCAACAGAAAGAGGAATTGCAAACAGAAAAGGATCAGTCCTTTCTAATATAAATCAAATGTCACTACTGTTTTAAGGTTCAATATTTCATCATCTGCCAGGTTTCTACATAAATGCTGCATAGCACTTGATGTGGCTGAAAAGCTGAAATTCCCAGCTCAGAAAGTGTATTTCTAACCCTGACAATTCTCAAGAGATTGAACCTTAAAACTGTAAGTAGAACAGGGCTGAATACTGCATTACTACAACTTTTAGCAATATAATTGCCAAGCTCTACTTTCAGTAGAGCCACAAGTGAGACGAGAAAAAGGGAGCAAGGAAAAGAAGTGGATAAAAAAAGACTAAGAAAAAACCCCACAACCAACACCACCCCCATATTAAAAGGTCAGGAGATTTGTTTTGAAAATCTGAATTATTTCTTCACACCTACAACTGTGATGCATTTTAATAGGGGAGGTACAGTCAGGAAAAGAGGCAGAAATTGTGTAGGTTTCTAAGAGTAACACTTTTTTTTTTTTTTGGCTGTTCAGTCATGAAGTTATGTAAAGTGATACATTATGGGGAGAGAACGAATCTTATGAGGAGCAGCTGAGGGAGCTGGATTTGTTTAGCCTGGAGAAAAGGAGGCTGAGGAGAGACCTTATCTCCCTCTATAACCACGTGAAAGGAAGTTGTTGCCAGGCAGGGATCAGTCTCTTCTCCCAGGTAGCAAGTGACATGACAAGAGGGAATAGTCTCAAATTGCACCAGGAGAGGTTTAGATTGCATGGTAGGAAAAATGTCTTCATGGAAAGGAACACTGGAAGCCTAAGGAAGTGGTTAAGTCACCATCCCTGGAATATTTAAAGAGGTGTTGATGTGGCACTTGGATACATGGTTTAGTGGTGGGCTTGGCAGAGCTGGGTTAAGGGTTGGTGATGATCTAAAAGGTCTTTTCCAATATGATTCTATTATTCAATGTTTATAACTTATAGTACAAGACTGAGTTGAAAAAAAGAAGGTGGAAAATATTTGCAATTTTTTTTAATGCTCTTTTGACATATTTTTTTCCTAGCTAGAATTTTATATTTAGTTATAGATTTCTATTGAATTGACTTTTAAGGTAGAATCCCCTCTACAATAATTTATTTCAGTGCTGGATTTGTTTCAGTTTTTGGGATTTCTTTTTAGTTTCTTCTTCTATGATCACGGGAGGAAAAAATGTGGTTTGTGGAGATCCAGAAATTCTCTTGGTCTGGAGGCAGAGTTGCTGCATTCTGATTATGAATGATTGAAATTACTTTGGAACAAAACAATTTTTTCCCTTTAACACAACATTAGGTGTGTGTATTTGCATACATGCATATGGAAGAGATTTGTAAGAGCAAACTGAAGTTTCTGTGTCCACATTGACCAGGCACTAGCCAGCAGCCACAAAAGACCAGTTCTTTTGACAAAACCGGAAAAGAAACAGCTGCTGAATAGTACTGAGATTGTTTAGAGTGCAACATATCTGTGATATTAACACTGTATTTTCAAATTCACATGACTGTTGCAAATGCCACAATATGGATGGACTCCATGTCCTAGATCGTTATGTGAATTCAGCTTGTGAATTCAGCAGCACAAGCAACTTAGCAAAATAAAAACTGAACTAAAAAAAAGGGAAAATGTGATCACAAACCCAAGCTAAAACAGGTTATTGCTGATCAGAAGTGCATTAATTCAAATGAAAATGTATTATATTACAGGCACTAAACAAAGACTATGAACATTCTGGATGTTTTCCTGCATTAGAAACTAAACAGCAAAAAGCATGTATGAGTGAAGAATGCATCTGGTTTGTAGCTAGCTCTACAATTAATAAATCAACTGTAACATAATTGTGACTTCTACCTGAATGACATCTCCAATTAATTTTGTATTGGTTCCCAGTGCAGAGGTGAGGTCAAGGTATCTTTTGGCTGCATTCCTAAATTTAAACACCAGACAATCTCATGCGTCTGGTTAAAAGTAATCAATACTAGCAATTTATCATAATTTGCTTTGCAGTGCACACTTGTGCTGTTTAATCAAGTGTCTTGCCTGATTTGTCTGCTCACAGTTGCATGAAAAGCATTCACTGAGCATGCCCAATACATTTTTCTTTTCCACACAGCATCACTACAGTGCCTATTGCCCACTGATTCATACTCCAAGTGAGTTGCAAGATGACTTATGCATATTGGCAAGGAGTAGAAATGAGGCACTGCCACTTTAAAGATCTCATGATAAATGAATCATTCTTGGCAGCAGGTTCTCTGATGAAATAAAAACTACAACACAACAACAAACAACAAAAAAGCCAACAAGAAAATAAACAAGCAAAAAATCACCAACACCCCCAAATCACGGGAGTTTGATTAGCAACTTCCTTATATTAAATATAACTCAATCTACAATGAGATTTAATTATAGAGTAGCCTAGTTATCTTAAGTCAGTTTATGACCTGTGACCTTTTGCAGTCAAAGGGCAAATGCATCATTTCTTGTTAGGACATATTCAGTTAATTGTATATAAATTATATATAGTATATGGACTAAGCAGAAAAGCAGCTGGCTTAGCTCTTTAATGAAATGGCCAAAGGGCACGATATCCAACACAAGAATTTAACTATCTGTGTCCCAGCTCAGAGTCAGAGAGTTAGGTGAGGCACAACACCACCTATTTCACCTCATTTCTCCTGAAGTTCCCTGAAAGCAGACCTATATCAAAGACACCTCAGAGACAGTGGGATGCTGTACAGTTTGAAATCTTGCTGGAGGATGATAATTCTCTTGTAAGTCTTTTGGATCTGGGCTTCTTTGGCATGGAAGCTGAGATACGGGGAAAAGGAGAAGGGTGAATAATCTGGTATCGCCCTGATATGAAGTGTGGACGTAGGCAGGATGCAGTGCTAGACCTAGAAACCATGTACGATGAGGTTCTGTTAAAGATATAACAAGGAAGGAAGGCTTCTTGGGTGAAGCAGCTCTCTCCTAAAAAACTGAACAGCCATCAGCTCCCAGGAGAATAGTTGTTATCCTTTAGTATGAAATGCAAGCTTGTCTGACCTTTTGTTGTTGGTCTGTTAAATATGATTTGTTTCAGGTACTTTTTTATTCAAGAATCAGTAAGCTTGTGTCCTAAAGGAGTAGCCTATAATCACTCCACCAAAACCTGAATAACAAAGGTTTTGTAGGGGACCAGAAGCTATTTGTTTAGGGTGCTCATTCTTCAGAACATAGTGATGTGTCTGGGCTCAAAGTTTGCCCATGCACTGAGAGCTGTGCTACACATCTAGGAATTGAAAGCAGCTACAGTGATGGTGGATGGGATATACAAAAACATCTAGTACTGTGAATTGGTTTCTCCAGTACAGGGGTCCCTGCACTGTTAGTCATGAAACTACAAAATACCCCAAAAAATGGGATTGTACCTCCATGAGCAGGGATCTCTGCTCTAACTGAAACTGCAGGTGCAGTCCTCAAGCATACTTTGGAAGTGCGCCAAGAGAATCAGGATGCAAAAATGTTAACAGGAACCCATCAAAATTCAGTTTTTCCAGTATTTTTATTTAAAAAAAAATTACATTCTTCCTATATGCCAGTCCACCTTGCTCTAAGCTGTTTTTGTGGTGGAGTGATTTTTTTTTTTTTAACTCTCTTGTAGATTTCAGAGAAAGATTAAGTTGCATTTTCTTTTTATGGGTTTCATATTTTTTGGAAAAACAGTTGTAAAAAAGAGGTAAAACTTCAAGAGATACTGCTCAAGTCTATGCATTCCTTCTGTGAAGGCATTTTTCTAAGTTTCCCAGTGTTCCCTTGCTTTAGAGAAGGATGACTGTCTGTGGCACTGTGCCATCAATGTTTTCAATCTGAAACTCATCCAAGGTCAATACAGTTCTATTCTGGAAAAAATACATGCTATATTTTAGCTTCTAAAACTAATTTACACAAACTACTTATTTACTTATATTTTTAAAAAATTAGCAAATTAGGAAACATAGTATGGGAAGCATTTGCAAGCATCTGAGGAGATACAACTTCATTGAAAAAAGGTAATATAGTATATTATCATGATGAAATTTTGCTTTCAATAAACTATGTGTTTGTTTTTTACCTGCTCTAAATGCAACACTGAAGTCAAAATAAAGCATCAGCTCTGTTTGGGAACTAGAAAATCATTGGCCGGACATTGCATTTAAATCTTCTTTCCATTCCTTTTGTTTGTCTCTTAGATCTGAAACTATTGTAAATCGTTCAACTTCTTTTGCCAACATCTAAAGACTGATTTTAACAAAAAATCTTGCAAAAGTATTATTCTAGGTTTTCATACCTGTGGCAAGCTTTATAAAATACATTTCTGATTCCAATATTTTGGGATAATTCATTATTTAAATGCCTGAACAGGTCTTGCAGCAGCCCACTGTTTCCCACATGACTGTGATGTCTGAAGTCCAAGAGTAATGTGAGGATATTAAGCCATATAAAATCCTTAGAAACACTGAGACTACAAATTGGGTGAATTCCATGTAAAAATATGAAAGGTCAATACATCTAGAGGGGCTGAAAAAAATCCCCCTAGTAAAGCACATATTTTCTATTTGTATTAGAGCTCAAACAATTCTGAGGTTGAGCAGTGAAAAGAAAGCTCAGAAATTCTCAGGAACCAATGAAAAAAAATATGTAAGACAGAGTGATATAAGCATGCTTTTACAGATTAGGCTTTTATTTCATTATTAGATTAGCTGAGAAAAAACTGAGCTCTATGAAATGCAGATAGCATCCATGATTTAGAGAAATAGACCCTTGCATAAGGCAATATTAGAGATTGCTTGTTGGATTGCAGTCACAGCCACTGAACACTTCACAGCAGTAAGGAAATTAAGGCAGGGAACTGCAGGCAAGGAGTTTATTATTTTTTTCCAGTTGTGTACATCTTTTCTGATAGCTTTAAAGGAAAGAAGGGGTTTTTTTCAGAAAACTTTGCAAAATCTTTTTGTCCTTTCCATTTCAGTCATTCAGAACTGAAGTTTAAAACCAAAGCTTCCAGAGAGTTGGAGATTCCATAAAACTTTGTAAACTCTGTGGTCATTTCCAGACATGAGAAGTTTGTGGGCTGGCGGACATCATCCCAGTTCATGCAGAGATAGCATCCCAAGTGTCTACCCAAAACAGGCTGCAGGTCAGCTAGAGATGGTTCCTGGAGCCTGCTGAGATCTGGAGAATATGAAAGCTACACAGTGGCCTGAAGTAAAAACACAGCAGTTTGGTCAGCCTCTGTTCAGGAGAGCCTAGTCTGTGGCAGACCTTCTAGGGCAAAATTCTTCATAATTTAGTGCATTTTCTACCCTATTGACTAAAATATGCAGAGGACACTGACTTCTGTTGTTGTACATCTTGAATGACAGACAAACCTCTCATCTCTGCTAGTGATGCTAACTCCCAGCAGCACACAGCCAAGCAGTTTCTACCAATAAACCTGCAGTGATGGGCAAGGGTTTCCAGGCTGTACTAGCAAAGGAGCAGCTTCTGTAAACAGATTTTTTTCAGTCCCTTCCATTCTATGTCTCTTAGCTTAGACCAGAAGTAGCAAATATGTCCACCATGTAAATAAGAAAGGGCAGAATATATCATTTTAGTTTGAAACCCACACCTACAGTTGAAAATTAAAATACAACCTGGAATTTTGGATTTTAAAATCTGCACAAAAGTGAACACAAAGCCATTTTCCTTTGTAGTTGGTTTTCTCTTTATAGATATGAGACCTCTGTGAAGCCAAGTGAGAGTTTTTCCACTTCAGTGGAATTTAGATTATATCCATAATACACAGAGGGAGCACATGCCCTTTATAAGAGAGGGATAAAAGCAGCATCCACAGGGCAAAATGACAGAGTATGACTGCAGGAATCTTTGTTCAAGAAAGAGCACAACACATGCTTTTCACTACTAGTTCATCATTCTTATAATCAGAACTGCAGATGATATGGAAAAGATGTTTTCCCTGAGGATATAATACTAAACATAAAATCAGAAGACAAGAGCTTTACAATAAAATTGAAAAGGGCCTATACTACACCCAAGAAGAGATATATTTCCATTAATTTCTCCTTTAGATATGTTTCTTCCTCTAGGTTTGAGCACTGTTCAAACAAAAGATTCAGAAACTGACGCTGCATGTGGTTACTACCAATCAGGGGAACATGAAATGCAGTGGACTTCAGTAAGAAAGCCCACCAAAGATTTGTACTCAATTGCTTTTATGTCTGAGCCAATAACCTGATTGTATTATTATTCTGAGATATTTCTCTCAATATCTCTTGAAGCTCTGAGAAATAAATTACACCATGCAGGTTTCTGAGATCTTCAGTGCTTTGGACATGAAAATCATATTTAAAGAATGTATGATAGAAAATACAGGAAGATATCTTGAACTAAATGCATAAGATTAGTAATAACTTGGGTAGACAAAAGGAATATTACTTCAGAGGTCACATGACCAGTAAATTGAAAAGCTCTACCTACTTCAATACAGATTCAAGCAGAGTAAAATAAATTTTCATTTTTTTCAGTTTTTCTGATTATTCCTCAAGTTCATCAATATTTTCCCCATGCACTAGAACCCTGTGAACTGTGCCTTTGAGCCAGTTCTTCATGCAGCACACAGTGAGCTCCCTCGTCCTGCAGCTGGACAACTTGTCCAGAGGATGCTGTCTGGATATGGCACTCAGGGACACTGTTTAACAGTGAGCACGGTGGTAGTCATATGTTGATCATAAATGTCTTTTTTAAACATTAGCAATTCTATGATTGCATGATTCTATAAGGAACACTTTTTTTTTTACCATTCATTTCCAACACATTTGCCTTACTGAGTTTTAAGAGAACTTCCAGGTAATATCCTAGTAGGCAAGGAAGAACTCTGAAGTAGTGTAGTTGTTTCCATTTTTGCTCTTTAAGAATATGCCTTAGGTTAGGACATCTTGGAGTTTTATTTTCTTTCAGTTTTACATTCTCTATTTTTGGCAAATATCTGGGAATTTCACAGCTCAGTGCTGATCCTGAAATAATTCAAACCCACTGTTTTACATGAGTCCCAGTTCCTAATAGACTCTGCCTCTTCTCCCTGAAGTTTTCACTTACTACATCAGTTTGGTGTTTGGCAGGTTTTAGCCAAAGAGTCACTGGGAGTTGCTTTCAAGTGTGAAGCTTATGTCACAGTCAAGACTGCCATGACACAGAGTATCACCATACACTTTCAGAAAGCATCAGCCCGTACAGAGTAACACAACATCACATCAGAGGACTTCAAGCATCTGCCCATCTTGTTCTTTAGCCCAGCCTTTTATATCCCTGATGGTTTATTCGTTGCACCTGTGTGCCCTCTGTTCCCTGTGTGATTGGTCAGTGCACACCTGGGCACTCCATCTCATTACCTCCGATGCTGCTCACCTGCCCTGCACAGCTGCAGCCCACTGGGGATGAGGCTCGGCCACAGCCCCACTCTCAATTACCACAGACTGTGTGCCTACGACTTGTGCAATTGTACTGTCTGTTCAGAGTCTGTCTCGTCTCTAGAATTACTCAGTGTGCTCCATTTGAACAAACTGGTCTACTGTGACATGTCCCTGCCCAGGGCAGGGGTTTGGAACTAGATGATCTTTAAAGTTCCTTCCAACCCAGACTATTCAATGAATCTCTGAAATTGCAGGGTTTCTTACATTTTTAGTCTGGGGGAAAAGTGCAGCTGAGAAGATACAAGATCATCTATCTCTATTTTTATTCCTCTCTAAATGCCTGCAATGATAAAAAAGTTGAAAAAGGAGCTCAGTGTTTAGAATTTTTTTGTATCCTATTAAACCAGTTATAAAAGCTGACCTATTGACATATACACTTCTCACAGCATTTTCTAACATTTACTGTGCCACTGCACAAGGGGCATTGTTGAGGATCAGAGGTATTCAAAGAGTGTTAACATAAAAGAGAAAAAAGGTGCTGGGATTGCTGGAGATACTGTAGTCATGGTAGGAAAGGCAACTAAGCTGTGGCATAATTCTACCTGAAATCATCTTTTGTTAATTCTGCTACTTGTGTACTTTTTGAAATTCTCACTAGTGCTGGCATGAGATTTTCACATCAATCCTTATATTAAAAAATTTAGGAAAAATCCAAAGAAATAAAGGAACAAAACACTGTAATTAAGACTAAAGAGGGGAAATCAAGGGACTCAAATTCTTATTTAGGGTCTATCTCTGTCTGCTTTGGGGAAATTATGTACCACGATTTGAAGACACAGAACAACTTTGATAAGGAAACACCACTGTATTACTATCCCACATCATTTTCCACTGGGCTATTTGGGAAATTGATGGGAATACAGGCAAATGCTGTTATATTTCATTTTTGAAGCACCGGTTGCATGTTGTGACATTTACAGAGGGCTTTTCAGAGCAAAGCTGCAAGTTATTCATCTGTTGATATTTTTAAAGAAGTTTTTGTTGTGAAGACTGCTCTGCAGGAAACATGATTTATCCTGTGGCTGCATGAATTCTGCTCTGCTGGATACACACAGGGATGGGAGGGGACCTACAGTTGTTTACTGCAGCACAGACACATTTCTGCTTTACAACAATGTTGCTGTACTAATGATTTTTATATGAAATATAGGAAATATATGAGAGAAATTGTTAGTCTCTATGAAGAAAGCTGCTAGAAAATGCTAATCCTGATAGACTTCTGAGGTAGCTCATAGGGAATAAGAAAATATATTTGTGAGACATTATCTTGTACGTTTGAAGTTACAAGCATGAATACTGTCCAAATGACTGGATTGTCCAGGGAAGTGAAACAAATTTGCCTTTACAGGCTAAAACATAATAACTTGTTTACAGAAATTTATAAGTTTACATTGAATGAATTGCCAGATAATAAGAAATAAATCAGACAAGAATTATTGTGGTATGATGGATGCCTTTGGTAGGGCATAAGCACCATCATCTGGAAAAGTGCTGTCTTCAGGGTTTATGAGAACTTGGGCAGAAACATCTACAGATAGTTTTTATGCCACAGTCAGCATGCCTAGCAGCCAGGAACACACAAAGCTTTAAAACTGGAAGGCTTCTCAGTTTGTCCCCATACACTGACATGGTAGTAAATCCCTGGATAAATGTATTTATGAGTGGCACAAATTTTTATAATTTTCATAACTTTCCCTGAGGTGTTAAGTTCTTGTAGCTGTTCTAGATAACTTCCGGTCTGCTTTTCTGTCAACCCCTTAGGTATCACTGAAATTTTATGTCATGTATTGTGACTCTGATTGCCAGAAAGATTAAGGTCTGATAACTGATCACTGTGCCTACTGGGAAAAAAAAACAAAAACCCAAAAACAAAAGGTGGTCAGAGAAGTCATTATTTATAAACTCTTCAACTATCTGACTAGTCAGACTCTACCACAAATCCTGTATTTTTTGGATATGTTTAAAAGACGCTGCAGGAATTTCTGATTTTTAAACAAAATAAATTTAAAAAAAATATGCGAAACTTTATTTTCTGAGACCTAAGGAGAGACAAGCAAGAGGAAGTATTGTTCCTTCCAAATGCTGAGAATCATTCTCCTTCTGCTACTGAATGTCAGCTCTGTGGCAGTCTTATGGTGTGACAACATTGGCACTTCTGCAGTAAATTTCTGGCTCTTATTATACATAATGACAAAATAAAATTATTGTTTATGTTGGAAAAGACTTCTAAGATCACCAAGTCCACCTGCTAATCCAACATTACCAAACCCTCCTCTAAACCTTGTCCCCAGGTGCCATATCTCCTGTCTTTTAAATACCTCCAGGGATGATGAGTCCATCAGTTCCCTGGGCAGCCTGTTCCCGTGCTTGATAACACATTCCAAGAAGACCTGAAGTCTGGGGCTGTTTCCTTGTCCTAGGAATACAGGAATACAGAGGCAAGGGATCTTGAATAATTACATAGACATAGTAATTGAAGTTTCAAGGATCCACAACACTGAAGTTTCAAGGATCCAAGTCGGATATTTTGCCTGCCTGATATTCCTACAATTTCCTAGTCTTCCAGATTAGCCTCCAAAATTTAACTCAGTGAATTGCTCTGCTAAATCCCACCCCTCTTCACCAGTAATATGTAGCTCAGGGAGACAAACCAATTGAATTCCCTGGCTAAGTTGGTCACATAGAGATAGACGAACATGCCTTTAGCCATCAGGGCAGACAACATGCCATTGCAGTGTTGGATAAAAACAGGCAGCGGTTCAAGCCTACCCAAAAAAGCCAGGTCTTGAAGGTATTCAGCAATGGTGTTACCACAGCTACCCTGTACCCTGCAGAAACAATACACCTACGGGGGGATGAACAAACTGTCTATAGATTATTTAAAGAAATGTCAGTAATTGTTTTGAAACAATTGTACTATCTGCTTTGCAGTGCAGAAGCAAATTAAAAGCCAAAAATCAAAAGCAGTGATAGCAGTAAATAAATGCTTAAAGTGATTTTTGTGTGAAAGTTTACAATGAAGATGAGACTATTGAAACAACAATGAGCAAGTGAGCATCCAAGGAAGGTGCCTGTGAGGATGAGAGAAAAAAACTGAGGGATTCTTTTCAATCTGTGAACACTCATGAGGTTAACTAGACTTCTAAAACTAGACTATTCTAATAGCCATATATCTTAAGGTCAGCATCCTGATTTGGCAAAATCACATATTCTTACAATAAATCTTGAGTCAATGATAAATTATTGCCTCCAGTCAATGTATGTGCTGAAGATGTTATAGGAAAATAGATTGTGGGAAAAACAATTTAGTAATTTGGGGATAATAAGTCCGTACATTTTACTGAGAACCTGCTTTCTTCATCATTTTGGTTATAAGGATCCCTAAGCTTGTGATGAATACCTCTAAGCAGAAACCTTGTTTTCAGCCAGACATATGATCCACCGCTGTACTTCAACAATGTATTTTTTTTAAGTTGAGCTCAAATGCAATAGCTGAAAACATTCCTTTCTGTACCTCAAATAACCTTTCACTTTCTTATAGCCTCATTATGAGAAAGTTAGAGGCATTTGCTAAACTGCTTATTCTAAAATACTTAGAGAAAGCCTAAAGAAGGCTTTCAACGCAATGTCTGTAAAATATAACCTCACTGTTTATGATGTTAAAAGGAGAGATAACAATAAGGCTTGCCTTAAAAAGTGACTTTACTTACCATTGTGAATTTGCACAAATAGTTTGGATATATGTGTTTAGTTTTACAATATTCAGAGATACTGGCTGACAAAACATATAGCTAAAACTAAAATATATACAATAGCAAAGACTGAAGTGCTTTTTTCTTATTTACTTTGATTTATTGAGATTCTGTGACATTCTTTATTTGGAGATTTTCAGAAAGACATCATTACTTTTATAGCCACTGGGTATTGTAATTGTATTTTGGATGACTCTGACCAGTGAAGCATCTACAAACACTTCCTAACAGTGGAGAGCTAAGAAGGCCATAAAGAAGAGTGTGAGATAGGCTAAAAATAAATTCCTTTCTGGATAAAGCAGATTTTTTAAATGAAAGGATTAATCTAATATACTAGTTTTGATGTCACTGTAATAAAATGAAGGAAAAAAATAAATATTTAATTAATGTAGGTTCTTTTATGTTGCTAGAATAGAACCATCAATGCTCCCTTCCTCTCACTGTTCACTGAGCTACAAGAAACTTGCCCTGCTTTGTCATGGCTTGTTTCTACCTCTGGCCACATCTCCATGGATATGTCTGCATTAGGTTCTGTGAGGAGGCACAGACTGGTTCAGGCTTTTGACTGAGGGAACCAAGAGGTGTGAAGTCAAAGCAAGACTATAAATTATGCATTCATTCTGAGTAAGAGAACACTGTGTTTTATTTGTGCTTAGGGGACTCTGCAAAGCCAGAAATACAGCCTGGTGCTCAAAATATCCAATTCATAGATTTTGCAGTACTTAACAGGATCCTGTTTTCTGTGTTCCTGGGGAGCAGATTTATAAAGGCCATAGTTCATACAGAGGCCCTTGATTTTTATGGGAAGATCCTTTTTTAATTTTTTTTCAGAGTGTAAAACTTCATGCAGTCACTAAACATGCATTAGTTCATGGTTTTCAAGCCCTTTTGCTTAGATTATGACAGTGAACAACATTCATTACAGTTCACAGAGGAGTTTCACCATAAAGGTGTTCAGGCAGATTTATTCTTCACTCATTCAAACTTGAAATAAACCATATCAAGTACACAGAAAGCAATATATTGTGTCTTCATGGCTAAAGGTCACTGGTTTGCCTCCGTTAAGACATGTGAAGCAATCCTAACAAAGTTGTCATATTTTCAAGCCATATTTACTGGACCTAATCTTCTTTGAACCATGTCACTGCTGCTGAAATAAACAAGGGCATGGCTGTCAAGGACTTTTAATTTTCACTGACAGCTGTCAAAGGGTCTTTCTTAGACACCAGTCATATTTTAGATAAGAAAATAGAGTTTCAGGCTTCATGCTGGCCACAGAACATAAGCAATTGTGATTGAAGATGCTCTCACTTCCTGAGTTTAATTTGAAAACATAAATGGTAAATGGGATTTTATGGTTCAAATAAGATAGAAGCTGATAATAATATCCAGTTTATTTATTGCTTTTATCATTGCTTTTATGGTATTTATTTTATAATGTAACTGAAACATTGTTCTAGCTCAAAGCAGAGAGATTGGACTTTATACTGTGAATCTCCTATGCACTTTTAAGAAGGAACAATGAACTACACAGAATCAAAGCCAAAGCTGTCGAACATCAGTCAAGCTGGTGGGACCTCCCCAAGGCAATGATTAATGGTGCATGGAAATAACGTGACTGATGACCACTAACTTTGAAGGGTTTTGCTTTATGGTTCCAAAAATGTTTCCATGAACCACAGAGAAGATGCATGATGCAGGATTTTGCTACAGGCTCAAAGACTGGTGCATGAAACTAGAGAAAGTATAACACTTTCAATTATGTTTCTCTTCAGTTTGTTCATTTTGTAAACTTAATAAAGAAAATTTGGAAGTGGAGCCATCTGCAAATAAGAATTGGGGGGGAAAAAAGGAAAAATCAAATGAGTTAATACAGAGCAGACTTTTGAGATTTATAAAATTAAATTTTTTATGCTCATCCCTCACCTTCTGCCCCTTGCAATTCATATTTCTGCCTTGTAGTCCACAATATCATTCCAAGATTTCAAAGGAATCACTTGTTTCTGAATGAGTCTACAGATGCATCATAGAAGCAAAGATTTAGGAAATGCTGAAGGACGACAAATAGAAGAGACCTGAAGGAAGAGTGAACACAGTTTCTTCCTACAGCCCAGAGTTAATTGGTCTGAAAGAAGAGAAGGCAGAGTTATCCAGCGACTCTTGTGTCTCTCAAAGAACATTTTGGAAAAACTCCTTTCCAAAGATTTCTCAGCTATGTCTTCAAAGACCTTATACTAGAGCGGGCATATCCTCACAGCTACATTAATTCCACAGCTCAATACTTCCCTTTACATTTGAAAGACAAAGTACCTCTGAGCCTAAAAATTACCTGTAGAAACCCAGGTCCCACAAGAATCACTCAGAAGACACAACACCAAGACTAGAATAAAAAGTGGCAGAACTCCTGACAGATATGCCTTATATATATAATAAGTCTAAGTCATTCTACTGGTGGACCAAGATGAGAATTTGCAGATGTGCAGCAAAAGGAATGCATATATTTGAAATGCAAGATATCAATTCATCTTTAAAAGCAAAATTATTCTTTAACATGAGAGATATAGAGCAAAATAAAAACTTCTAAGGAAAAATATAGAGGATATATATTTTAGCTGCAATATTGACTAAAACTACAATAAGAAAATTAAAGTTTAATGTTAATGTTTTTAAGTGTTGATTTTCCCAGAACCTGTTAAGAACACTGTTACACTTACTGTAGCAAAGAATGAACAAGATACTTAACAAGAATTGTTGGGTTTTTTAAAAATCAATAATATAATTTTATGCATAAAAGACACTGTCTTCATTCTGGAAATTTTTATATTATTTTGTTTTGGTTTGGTTTTTTCCTGAGAATGTAGGGCATTATCTTTGGCTACTAGACACATAAATCTTTTGGAAAGTATTCCTTGTTCTTCCATGATTGGTTTATTGTTTGATTTTTTTCCCAAACATTTAAATTTATTTAGCTGTTTTCTAGAGCAAAAGAGCAAAACAGGTTTGGATATCATGTTGCCACAATTCACTTTAGTAAACTCCATTTTTGCTATGCACAATGAGGAATGCATTTGCCTACAAAACTGAACTATTCCCTTTGGACAAAGCTGAACTTCTCCTCTTTATTTTCACAGGGCTGACTAAAGTGTCTTCATTCCTTAGGTGTCACTGAAATTTAGCTGTTAAGTGCACACATGTACTCAGACACCCAAATCCTATAGCGCAGTTAACATTGTCACAACTATTAAGGATGACAACCTCTTAGCAACCTAGATTAGCTCATGCCCAGGAGAAGATGCCAGTAACTCAAAGTTCTTGTCTTTTTGTGGTTTTCTGTTTTGTTTTGTTTGTTTACTTGCTTCACTAGGATAGCCTGATCTATCATCAGGTTTTGAGCCCTTCTAATTCACATACAGCTATAAGTTGGAAGACCAAAAGATGACCTTTGTCTCCTAAACTGTTATATTTTCAGTAGCTTTACTATTATTAGAGGGTAAGCTTTGTGCTTGGTAAACAGATCACATCATGTTTTTGGTTCTTTCTGTCATTTTAGTGGAAAAATTTGGAGTAGAATTTCTCAGAAGGAGCAAAAAAGACCCTTAAATGATATAATTTTAAGAATAGCCCTAAAAATTTGAAAGTATAATTCTTAGTGAGAACATTACCCGTTATATTCAATGACAGATTAACTGGCTATGTCCATATATATATATGGAAATGAAATTTTCTGTATTCAAAAACATTAGGCTGTTTTTCAGATTTATGAGGTCAGTGGTATATTCTGCATGTACTACAAGTTGCTTTGACATTTTTATTTTCCAGGTAATTAGACTGAAAATAACATAATAAGCCTCTTACTTACCCTTATTTGTACATTTTTCAGAACAATGAACAAGCAAGAACATATTTTATTATTTTGCAACAATCATGCTGAATTAATATCATGCTGTGTACCACTCAGTATAACCCTCTGAGGCAATAAAAGGTCAGGAGTGCTCTTTAAATCTTCACAGAAGTTTAGGAGCTGGTGATGAATGAATCAGCAAAAGAAAAGTGTATTGGTATGAACTACCGTACCCAGGAGGTGTTCGGTATGCTTTAAGCTATAAAGGTGTATGAATCTCAACAGATTCCCAGCAGATCTCCGTCGCTGCCACACAGGCAGCCACCTGTAACTACACTATTGGAAAGTGCAAGAGATATACCATTATACCTTTATGATAATGTCTTACAAAGTCAGATTGTGAAGACAGAAAAATTAGTTTGGGAAAAACACACAGCATATTCAGGGATGGAAACTCAATCCTCCTGATTATGAGGACTACTTTTTGTACAGCATCATTCTACTGTTAATTCTTTGTCAACAAAACTAAAGAACAATTGTAATTCTGCTAAAAGTATATTAAAAGAATACTATTGCATCCAGCAAGTCAGGTCCTCAAGTATTTGTTGCACTGCTATAAATTTCATCTCTTTGCATGTGTGACAATGGGTTTAGTTTATGTAATCTCAACTCCATTCCTCAGAAGTCCTGCCTTTATTCATGGGCAGGTTAGATGGTTCTCAGATAACACAAAGTAACAAAAGACAACTTTCAAACTGGCCTTGCTTTCAGCAGGGAATTAGGCTACATGACACCATAAGATTCCTTCCAATTTATATTATTCTATCATTTTTTGCAGTAGTCTTTTTCCATTCATATTGCTGATTATATAAACCTAGATTTTATTATAAAATAATAAAAGCTCCATTTAAAATAAATAAACATTCTATGATTATACCACACTTACTCAATTTTATGAAACGGGAGAATAAAAATAGAAACATATCCAAGATGAAACAGGAAATGTGAAGGAGAATGAAAGAAACTGACTCAAGTCTCAGTGTAGTATTGTATCTACCATTTCAACCATGCTCAGCTTCAGTACACTTTTTAAAATTGCTGTATGACCATTTCTGGTTTTAAAAGCTGAAGTAACTGAATAGACTAAGGATTCTCCTTTTGGAAGGTAACAGCATACCTTTAGAGATCTTAAACAGTGGTCAGAGCTTCCAATTCAGTATGCCAGGAAGCTTCATTTTCCTCCTTTCACCTATTTTCTGGCAGCTGCAACCCTAAATCACTATATCCCCCAAGGCCAGCCAAAGCAAACCTTAAACTCTGATTTGATACATTTCAGCTAGATAAAAGAATAATTAGAGTGAATCATCAGATGTATACTGATAGGAGCCAAACCACAAATGTTGAAAAGTGTTAAGTGAGAGAACATGCCAAGGAATGCAGCTTCCAAGTCTGTTTTTAACACCCTCCTGATAGAATTCTTCACATTTTTTTATTAGTTCTTTTTATAAAAACTTGAAAAATTAGCTCAGAATTAACATCTTCATGTATTTGTATGATGGTGTTATCTACATTTATATCATGGTGTGTGGTGGGGCAGGTTATTTTTATTCTTGTTGTTGTTATTATTATTGTTTTTCATAAAAATCTTCCTTCTAATTATTACCAGACACCTATTGTGAAAAGTCAGCTACCACTGGAATTTAATTTTTCAAGGTGCTATGAAGGCATATAATGGCAGGCAGGCTCAATCTTTATTGTCTCATGGGCTCCACCAATGGGAAAGCACTGTCCTGTTAAAATCTGCTGCATGAATGCCAATCAGGTTTCCATGGAGCAAAGTTACCCCATGTATTTTAACACTTGGATCTGAGTTTTTGACTCCATAATAAAGATTAGTAGCCTAACTGAAATGATTTAAATATTTTTTTAATAATATGTAATTCTGTTCAAAGTCCTCAGAGCAATGAGATGACACTCTTACACTGGCTTCATGGACAATTTGTAGCATGGTGTTAAAGGTGTGGTTCATTACTTTCTCATGCTAGGAAAGCATATTGAATATTTCAGTATCCACATCTTTCTGGGATAGAGCTGGAGGACTCTGTGTGAAGGGAGCCAAACACAGTGCAGTCTTCATGTACACTGTTTAACTGGAGGGGCTCTTTGGACAAATGTCTGTCTGTCTTTGTGGAAGAAACATGCTGGCTTACTCCAGAGGTGACACTGGCAGCCAAACAGAAGCAGGTTAATCACAGGACAAGGGATCTGCAACAAGGCTGCAAGGAAAAGCAGCAACTCATCTATTAAGTTCCAGAAGCTGAATAAATTTGTTATAGAAATGTAAACAGCAGTGACTGTGAGATCCTTGATCCTGAGCTTTACTAATTACAGAAGAGTTTAAATCAAGTGACAAGAAAGTATTATAGAGTTTCCCACTTATTTAGCAAGGTCTAGCTCAGGTCTAACTGTGCACTGAAAGCCTAATTTTACCATCACATAATTTATTTAGCTAGTAAATAAGATTCACCAGGATATGCAAGTAAAGAATACAGAATATTGTTTTGTAAAACAATGAATCCAAAGTAAAATATTACTTCCCCACAGAAATGTTGATAAATGTTATAAAAGAGAGACACAAATGTTTTTCTAACTCTTTTTTCATGTGGGCGATATGAGAAATACTGATATTATGCTAAAAACAGCAATAGAGAAATTAATAAGTGTTACCTGTTCTACAATATTTTGATATTTAAAATAGCTCCTTGTGTGACTTAAAATCCTGCTCTTAATTCATAATAATCTTTCATCATAGCATACAAATCTACTCTCTCATTTGCACAAACCTGACAGTTTGTTAGTCTAGTAAGCAGATCAAATTTACTTGTTAATTTACCCATTGACTTGTTACCTTACCTATTTAGCTACATTTTTATGGAGAATTTACCACCTGCCTTCACGAGAAAAGCATTAACTGTTTTTGGCTTGAGAGTTCCCTATATATGGAGGATCCTCCATCAGTGCAAATATACCTTCCAATCTGAATGTTTCTCATTCCCTCAAAATGTGGCTAATATTCTTCACCATTAACCCAAAGAATCAACAGATGTTAATTTCTCACCTTGCACTATTGCCATTAGTTATGTATTTGTATCCAAGACACTTCTGCGTGTGATTAATAATATAAGAATAAGCTTGGCAGCTTGCAAATGAACAAAGAGGTCAATGTCCAAAAGGTTAGTAGAAACTTTGGGGAACAGGTGATCCTAGAACAGGTCAAATAAAAAACCCTTAGAGCCCTACTTATGTGGAGATTGTGGACCTTTATTTTGTTCAATGATTGATATCATTGATATTGATGATCTATGATTCTATGATATACGCTGCTATAATTACATGCATCAAATAGTTTTAAAATAATTACATAATTACAAACACAAATTATAATTCTATCTAAATATGTACACTAATAAAGTTCAGTGGATTACTCAAGGCGTACTCAAAGAATACGCAAGGAATACTATGAGATTGTTCTTTAAAAAGTCCCTGACTGCACACAGGTAGAAAAAGGGAGTGGATCAGGGGTATACATTTCCACTTCCAGAATGAGTTTAATCTTTGTTTTTTGAAATCAGGTGCAGCTTTCAAGTGAAATTGAGTGATCCTGTTTTGAAAGACGTCCGGTATAGTCTAGGCAAGGCTAGATTAGACTAGATGAAGACAACACACAGTATAATCTCAGAATACTCATTAGATGTACAGTATTTAAGGTCAGAAGGTATTTCAGAAATCACTTTCACATGCCAGCAGAGGACAATTTATACAGGCACCTCTGTAATGAGACAGAGCATCTCAACTGTCAGTAATGAAATTTTCCAGTAGCAGGCATGGATGCAAAGACATGAAGGGATGTAGATTTCCAAAGGAAGACAACTGCATAATGGTAGCAGCTACCCTTAATTACTATTTGAATGCAACAATAAAAATCTAAACTAAATCTGATCATTGATATTATCAGTGATTCAGCTACAAAGAGCTGGTGATAATTATTCTAGTTAATATATTAAGATGAGCTATCAGCTATGTATTATCCATGACTGGCAAACATAAACAATTGTATGCAAGTAAATGGGTTAAAAGTTTAAGGATCACGGAACTAGATGAAATTTAAATTTTACAGAACAATCAACCTGTGGGTTTCAGATTGAAATTCATGAGCAGTCCTAGGCTCCTGGTTTTTGTCCAGCTTCATGCTGCCCAGATTTTTCACTCATTTCACTTGTATGCTGTGTTTAATCTGCTGATGCAACAGTTGCTCTTGACTGACACCAGTAATGAGTCAAAAGGAATTAGTCCTTCCACCCACAATTAGCAAAGCAAAATAAGCACCAAGAGTAGTAAATAAAGTTTCATAAATATTCACCATTAATTAATTTTCAAAACTCTTCCATTTTTGCTTCATTTTTTGCTGAACAAGATGCCAGTCATCTGCAAATGAGCAATCATCTGGCTCTAATTCCCTTCAGGGAATCTGGAAACAATAAATTCCTGTCTCCTACAGGAACACAGAAAGGGAGCTACCTATCTGTAAAGTCTATTGAATACTATCCTCTTTCCAGGTCTTTTCTTATTTTCTGAAAATTTCCAGGGCATTTTTAGACTAAATAATTCCATTTTCTTCATTACCTGTTTCCCCTCCCTCTCTTCTCTATTTCTAACCAACCCGCAAAGGGATGTTTATACTTTTACTTTTTAATGAATAGTAATAAAAAAACTAAAGTACTTCTAGGAGAACTAAAACAAGCCTTCCCCAACCCAACCTCCAAAAAAGCCCAAAAAACCAAACGAAAGCAAAGCAAAAATCAACTGCCCAAAAGCTTTACTGTTTGTAGAAGAAATTTAGCATGAGTTTCATGTACCTCTGAGAATATGTCAGAAAGAGATACATGCCAATTTTATAAAGGTCTAAGTTGAAAAGCTGATTTATTTATGTTCAACCTTCCTCCAGAAATAAAAACAGAATGAATTGTGAGGGGGAAAAAAAAAGGAAAAAGGGAAAAAGCAAAAAGGCATAATACTGAAAAAACCCAGCTATTGAATTGTGTATTTCCAAGAGTCTTTAAGTGGAAAGACTATCCTTAGACCTGTTGGCCTCATAACAAAGTGAATTTGTTATGATTTCAGAAATACGCTTTGTTATAAAATACACAAAGCCTTTCTGCCTCCTCATCTCCCACTCCCCAAAGGAAGCTCACAACTGTAGCTCTTTTGTGATGCTTCAGTGATTTGCACAGCAATTTAATTCCTTGGTCTAGTCAGGAAAATCCTTACATGCATTTTATTGAAGAATGGGTAGGGGAAAAGGAGAGTGAGAAAAATATAAAGAATGATTGAAGGGAAAATTGAACAATAATTGGATTAATATTCTAGAAAAATAAAATATAATTTTAAAAAAGACACTATGCCCAAGAATTCAGGGAAAGAAAAAGTTTCCTGTTCCTAATATTTAATAAATACCCCTGGTAGAAAGCTGATCTAGGCCTCCTGGAATTTGAGCACAAACAGTAATTACTATACTCCCTTCCCACTAGGCAAAACTGCCACCAAACCTGGAGGAGACCACATCCCTTTCTTTTGGTGGTGTTTGTACACAGTCCACATCCAGTTCTTAGAATCTGTCTCAGTAGGCAAAGGATAATATTGTCCAGGAATTGGTGTCTTCCAGTTCTGTGGTTCTATGCCACTCACCAATAAACTGCCCGTTATGCACCTGAATCCTACACATGCAAAAACATCTTAGCTTGAATCAGCCTAAACCCATGAAACACAGCTGGAGCAAGATTAATATTTCAAACACGAGACAGGAACACAAAGTGATTTTGAGTTATAATTAATTGGTGGTCAGAGTCCATTAATGTCTGAAATTTTGCAGGAACCATGAGAAGTGATTCTAAGGAAATATTCCAAGAAAGACAACACATTGATATTGCATATTTTTATTATGCATCTGCTTCTAGGAGATGTCTGTCTTGTTTTGGCATTTGGGAAAACAGTAAAATGTATAATTTAACCTGGTCTTTCTGTAAATGTAAACATAAAAGATTGTCAAATAAGATCTAGGAAAATCAGTTTTTGTGCAACAGAATGACACTTAATAGGTATGAAAATTACCTCTATAATCTACTAAGTTTGTGTGATTTATTTATTAAGTTTCCAAGTCAATAAGAACTAAAATAATGCTTAGCCTATTAAAAGGGGGAATCAACTTTTTTGTGTGTGTGTGCATACAGCCCTCAGAGGTTAATTAGAAAGAAGAGCTAAAAATACCTCTTTTATATATATATATATTTTAAAGAATATCTTATTTTCTTTCCACCAAGAATTTTTAGCAATGCATCCCAGGTTAGTGTCTTTAGAGTGCATCTGTGAATAACAGAACTAAAACCACCAAAAATAATCTAAGGAAAACAGAACAGCTCACAGCTTGGGTGAAGTTATGAGCTTGAGTCCTTGAGTTTACTAAATGCAGAGCAGATCTAAATTTACAGAAAAGTTGAAGATTGCTATGAGGTTAAATACTTTCTGATCTCAATTTCATTCCCTACTGTTTAAGAAATCATGTTTCTTTTTATTGTAAAATCTCTTCTACAGTTGAAAGTTTCACAGGAAAGTTACTTATCTTTCTATAGTTGGTCTTTCTAAAGAACAGTTGAAATAATGTATCTCGGTAAATAGAAAAAAAGGGTGCAACTTTTAAAAGAAAACACATCCAAGCAAAAACCAGAAAGGCAGTCAAATCCTCTGGGTGTTGATACTGATGGCCTGTGGCTCTACTACTTTGAGTTATGATCTTAGAGTCTCCTAGGACAAGCAAGGTCAGGTTTGGTCAATACACAAACAGGATACCTACAAAGAAAATCTGGGTCCTGCGACTCATGGGGTCACAAATTCAGTAGCAAGAACTTTTCTTCTGTCTTGAGCATTTAATCACTCCTGCAGGCATGGTCACAGAGGTCATTCTAGTCCTAGAAGTTCTGCTTTCTGAACAGTTATAAAATTGCAGCCATGACCACTTGAGGATATTAAGAAAATCATGTCACTTCCAAAAAAGCAAAGGCATTAACCTTCCCAGCCCATTCAAATTTCAATCAGATATTAAATACTTTAGTCTTTGTTGTTTTACTTATTTATATTTTTCATCAGCCCTATATTATTAAAGTACTCTCTTGAAATATTTTCGGACTCATTTTTTGATCTTCATTCTATGGTATTTCCTATGTCTAATGTCCTTTGGCATTCCTAGAAAACTGGGAACTTTTATCATATCTGTCTTCAGAAATTATTTCCTCTCTGAAAATCACCAATAGCAATACTTTGACTACTGAAGCCTTTTGTTACTGGCTTTCAAAAGGCCCAGAAAATTTTTGTCAGATTTCCTTACACCACGGCTTGGGTTTCCAGCCTGCCTTCAGATTGCCTATTACACTAGCCAATTTAGGCATAAGAATTGCTGGGGTTTGCAAGTTCAAAGTAATAATGAGCAATTTGTCTATCTCCAGAAACAGGAAAAATGCCCTGGTCTGAGCTCAAGGGTCATGTTCAGTTCACAAATATGATGCAAAGTGAAGTCAGGGAAACTATCAAGTCAGAACTCAATGTTAGATAGTTATGGTTAAATAAGAGGAATCTTAGACTTACTACATGTTTTATTATTCTGAGGGACTATTATAGAGATTAGATTTCTCTGAGGCTTCCTTACAGTTTTTAACCATGTACTGGGTATAAAAGATGAAGAGGAAGGGACCACACTTCAAAGATGTTATGCACAAATCCTTTCTTCTTTAAAACTCTCTTATTTTGTATGAAAGTCTCTTCTATAAACAGCAGTCATTCCCACAATGCAATTGATTTTTTTGCTGCAGAAATATAACTTTTCAGACCTGTGAGCTGTTTTTTCTTTACCAAATGATTTTCACCTAATATTCTTGTAGAATCACAGGTTTAGCTGTGAATTTTTCACATCAGAACATCATGGGAATATGCGCCAAATGGCTCCTTATAATCAAGAAATATATCTACTGTTCCAGTTCTATACATTAGACCTGTTGCTCTATTAAGGAAGGGATCAGACAGCTTTTAGAGTTTTTGGTTTTGACAATTCCATACTGATTGTCTGTCCTCTTCTTCTTTTTCGTTGCTGTCTTCTTTTTTCTTTTCTTTTTTTCTCCTAGATATTTTTTTCTCTAATGGGACTCTGTTTCCGATGACTAATGGAATATCCTATCATTAATTTACCGGCAGCTATGCAAAAATTCTGTCTTTATAGAGGAGTTTCTTGATATTGTTGGGATAGAAAAATAATAGAGAAGCTACTGTCATAGTGTGATTTGCTGTCCAACAAAATATTTTATAAATCAAGAAAAGATATATGGGAACAGTGAAGGAATTGTCTACATTATAGAACCCTGCTTTCAAAAAAAGTGACTTAGAGATGCATTTTGGGTCATTGTACTTTGGCAGAAACACTCAAGAAATAGTATGATGTTTGAATATATAAAAAGTAACAAAATATAATCCCTCTGTTAGTTTCAAAAACACTGATAATAATTTCCTCTCTAAATTTTTCCATTTAGACAGGATTTGGACTATTAGATTTTTCACCTCTGCTGATTATACATAAGATATTCCAGTGTCTGGTTTTTGGGGTAATTTTTCTCTTTCTAAGTGTGACAAAATGGATTTGAAAAAAGGACTCCATACTAGGGAGTAGTTATAAAAAGTACTATGGCAACTTGTTATAAAAGTGGTGGATGCACTCATTTCCCACCATTTAGTATTTTTTAAATGAAATGATACTTAAAAATTCCATTAAAGTGTCTGTATGCATGGAGAAAAAGAGCACTAAAAAGATGTATGCGATAATCATTTTGGCTAAGAAATTTTTTAATCTATCAATTTTTCTGTTACTTTCTGCTTTCCAGAATCCTCTATACTGTCTTCATCAGTCTGGAACTCCTTTTCTTTTCTTTTCTTTTCTTTTCTTTTCTTTTCTTTTCTTTTCTTTTCTTTTCTTTTCTTTTCTTTTCTTTTCTTTTCTTTTCTTTTCTTTTTCTCTTTCCCCTTAAATATTTAAAATATGCATAGGTAGAGAGTGATCTCTCTGACAGCTTTGGAGATTTGCTTATGCTTGAGGCAGCATGTCCACACACTCTTTTGTGGCACTTAAAACTGACTTTTACCAGTGCTTGCCTGTTTTCATCCTGTCATTCTGTCTGGACTTTAGTAAGTTGACTTACTAAATCCAGAAAATGTCTACTGTCAACTCTGGACAAGGTTGTTGGCAGAAAGTGGGAAGAGGGTTGTTTTCCTTGCTACCTGGAGAAGATACCAGCTGCTCTGCACAGACCATACCTGACATATGACATCTGTTCCATAAATTTCAGGTACCGTAGCATTTAAGGCTCACACCAATTCGGTCTGTAACATGAGTATCTTTGGTTCTAATGACTCAAGTTATTAAGTCTAAACTAAAGCTACACTTGCTGTGTTTTATTTTGATGAAGTTTGGTGAAGATGTATTTTGATGAAGTTGCCAGAATAAACATCTGAAAAGGAATATTCTACCCTATAATTCAGCAAAATTAGTTAAGAATATTGTGCACAGCTTTTCATCTTTTGGTTTGATGAGCAATCTGATTAAATCCATCTTTTTGTTATCAGGAAATACAGAATCATAGAGTTATTAAGCTTGGAAAAGATTTCCAAGACCATCAAGTCTGACCTTCATCTGAATACCACGTTGGCCACTAAACCATAGTGCAAAGTGCCACATCTGCTCCTTTTTTGAACACTTCCAGGGATGGTGATTCCATCTCTCCTTGTGGGTAGCCTGTTTGAATGCTTGAATACCATTTCAGCTAATATATTTTTCTTAATATCCAACGTGAACCTCCCCTGGTGCAACTTGAGGCCATTCCCCTTTCCTCTTACAAGTTTCCTGGGAGAAAAGGGCACACGTCACTGACTAAAAATCTTTAGACAATGGGTGCAGTCCAGTCTAACAACAAGTAGAAGAAATTTGTGGAACAACCCCTCAAGTTCTATAGTCCCACCCTGAGTACATGGAATACATCATACATGTATTATTATGTATGATCATTATCTTAGTAAGAAACTCCAAGCCAAACATTACTATTCCTTATATATGAAAAATTAATATACGATCATGTCATGAGTCTTCTTTCATAGTTTGTCCAGTACTGAAAGTATTTTTCAACTTTTTTTTCAATATAATTCATTATTATTAATTCTTTGGCTATTCAAAAAGAGAAAAAAATACATTTCCATAAAAATATCTGTTTAGATTTCCAAATGCTTTTTATCAACTGAATAAAAGAGTAGTGATAATTAACAGCACTTTAAGAACCTGGCTTCCCTGAAGTCAGATTTGACAGTCAGGTGTTATGGTCATCTCACCACAGAATTGTGCAGGCTGGAAAAAAGCTTTAAGACTCAATCCAACCATTAACCCAGCACTGTCATGTTCACCACTAAAACACATCCTCAAGTGTCACATCCACATGCCTTTTGAATACTTCCAGGGGTAGAAATTCCATCAGTTTCCTGGGCTTCTTAGACAACATATTCCACACCACAGAGAAGGTCTGCCAACACAGAACCCACTGTGAAAAACAGGGAGAAAATGGAGAAAAATAGGGAGGAAGAGAGAGGCAGATAGAGGAAAGAGAGAGTGGAAGAGAAGAAGGGAGGAAAGGAAGAGAAAGGAGACTGCCTTTATTGGTATCCCACAGAAAATTTTCCCACAGAAGACTGAAATACATATTGTAGTTTTAAAATATCAAAATAGATTATGCTATCCCAAAAAATCCAAAGACCTAATAGAGGAAGTGTTAATGCTTCATGTTGCCCCAGCTTTCTAGCTCTATAGAAAGTTTCAGTTTCCTACTTAATATTTCCAAAATTGGTGTGAGGTCTCACATTTTTTTGTGCTAAAGTTTAACACTCTGGTTTTAGCCTGAATTTAGAATAAAATAGCAGTATAGATATCAAGTTATACAAGGCATTGTAGAGCAAAAGGCTGAGTGCAAATTATAGTTTTCACAATCAAATAATTGACATTTTACTTTCATGATATAAAAATGACCAAGTAAAAATAAAAAGGCCTTTTAATGCCATGATTTTGATAAAGTTCCATCTCTTATTTTATTTTGCACCTGTTTTATTTTCTTCTTTATCTTCCTTAACTCTTTTTTTTTTTTTTTTTTTTTTAATCTGGAAACATATCCTTTCTATTGAGACATATTGCTGGCAAATCTGTTGATCCCTAAATCATGATGAGAAAAGCATGAAGAAGCCAGGAATTTTAGATTTGTTCTTGTTGTTGGTCTTCCAGCCAACTTTCCATCTGGGACTGATGCTATCATTTTGTGTCTTGAAGTTGGGTTACACTGAGATATTTTTAGAGGCTAGAGGAGGAGGAAGCTGGCTTTATGTAGTCCTGTTTTCTGAAGCTACAAGATCATCATCTGATTAGGAAGATTCTCAGTACATAAGTAAAAAAAAAACAAAAAAACAAGCATGGCCAGTGTAAATTATGGCCCACAGGATGGATTTCTAAGAAATCAGATACTAATTTCTCTATGAATATCCTAATCCCTTTAGATTTGACATCCACATTTTGGATGGTGAATAGTGACTGAGATAAATCTCATTCAAAATACTTATCTCCACTAAGACAAATTCTTAGATATGAGTTATTCTGACATAGCATTTCTGAATTTAACCCAGTTTCCTTTGTCAAAAATATCTGAAAATCTTTCTGAATTTTAGTAGCAAACATTGATTTTTTTTTCTGAATATAATCCTGCTGCCTCAATATTAAACATCTCTGAGTTATTATTACTGTTATTATCTGAGAGATCAGAACATTTCCAAACTGGATGAATAAACTAAACATATCTTGCTCTTTGCAAAGACAGAAAACCCAGATCCTGGCACTCTCAATCATCATGGGAAATGTGTCATTATTCCAAGAGTCAAAGAAGTCAGCAGAAATACTTATGGAACAATACAGAGCTAAGTGGCAGAACAGGAAATCAGATTTTTTTTTTTTTAAATTTAAACCAGAAACCTCAAAATGGTGAACCTGTGATGACTGAACAGCGAAAACCTCACAGCAAATCACGGAGAAGTCAGAGCCAGTACCTCCCAGTAGTAATGCTCCAGTACAAAATCAATTTGTCTTATTTGCAAGAGTTCACCCTCTCATGGTTTAGGAGCCTCTATTTTTCTCATCTGCCAGGAATACACAATGAGTTACAGGTAAGCTGCTTTGGGTCACCTCTTCTGCAGTGCCAAGTACCCTCTGTGCTGTTTTATAATGATCAGAACCTGACTAGAATACAAATGTGGTATTTTCCATGCTCTCCTTGCAGTCTGGAAAACAACAACATGGTCCCCAAGCAGATTGGCAGACAAATGGCACCAGAGCACTCTCTTGGCAATGTGTGTCTCTGTTAGGGCCCGAAACTCTTTGAGCAATTTCAGCTGTCAGATTGCAGCAGATGAGCCAACCATTACCCTGCTCAGCCCCACAGGCCTGATTAGCACCTGCACTGTCACTCTTCTATCTGCAAGGAGGTAACAAACCTGTTCACCAGCTGCACAGGTGACAGTAGACCCTGTGGTGTATCTCAGCGTCCTGCTATTTTAGAGAGCAGCACTTAGCACAGCACAAACCTAATGAACTGCTCACTGCTCAACTGGCAGTGAGTTTCTGGTGTCTACAAGAATTTCCAAAGTGCTTCTTCCCCACAGGATTCAGTGATATAGGACAGGTTCTTCACCTAGCTCTGAATGGGTTTGAAATGGAGTCATGTGATGTGTACCTGACTTATGAACCGTACCAGGTTAAAGCAGGCAAGACAAATTAACACGTGCCATGTGGTGATGATAAGGCATATACCTTCTGAAAAACAGATTACTGTCTGCTCATGATAATACAATGAACTCTGTAGACATAGGAACTAAATTTCTAACAGCAAAACATGTTTGTAAGAAATTAAGGCGTCTCATGATTACATCTACACTGAAAATAAGAAACCCCACAGGAGAAATGTCACTGTGGCATCTTTTTTTTTGGGTAGTGCTCATATTTTTTCACTGGCTGAAGACAGAATTCAATTTATCATCCTAAATTAGCTGCTTAAAAAAAATAATGAAATATTGGCATAGATTTTAATATAGCTCAAATAAATTATGACACTGTGCATAACTATCACAATAACTTATACTCTAGCAGTTGGGTTGTATTGACTGGTTTGACATTTTTCTTAATAAAACAGTCCACATATTTCTTTCAAAACACTACTAATGAAAATGATTTATTGACACATTGATAAAAAAATTTACAAAATTTGTTAAAGGTTTTTAATCTTTACAAAATATTGGTAAAGGACAAAATAATCCACCAAAAAAAAAAGTATTTTGGGAGAATACAAGAAGGGGGGGGGGTTTATTTGCTTGTTTGTGGTTTTTTTGTTTGGTTGATTGGGTTTTCTTGGTTCCAATTTCCTAACAATGACTATTTTTTTTTGTTGTTGTAATTTTAACATTGCTATTTTACTAATTTCTGAAATAGGTAACTAATTTTCCTTGCATTCCGAGACAACTACTCTACATGTTACTCTGGAAAACAGAATTAGCCTAGGAGGTGTAAGTAGTTTGCATATATACTGCAGTCCTCTGTAATTAATATGGGATGTAAAATCTTTGGTCTCACACTAAGGAACACATAAATGGCTGATCAGAAACTTTGGACTCCATAAATGTTGAAGTTAGAAAGAAATTATTATATGACTTTCAGGTGAATAAGTCTGCTTTCACAAAGAGCTAGCTGCTCACAGTGGAAATGTTTTTAAGAGAGGAAATATACTTTGCTCTCATCTATGATTTTCTGTACTGCAAAGGCATGAGTCTCATTGTCTCTGTAAATTTATAAGCTGATGTGACTGTTACTCTCAAAGCTTCCCTAATCTGCTCAATTCTACATCAAATCAATCCATGTTTATTTTTATAGCATATTGGAAAACTGTGCAAATGTATTTGTATTGTAATCCTGACACTATACAGAATAGTTTCAGAAATAAAGTGTAAGGTTGTAGTGCACTAAGAAAATCTTGCTAATGGTCTTTCTTATAGTTGTAAACTTAAATTGGCAAAGAATACTAATAGAAGTTTGCATATAGCAAATGACATTTTTCCTATTACTTAGTAAATTGCACAGGGTGTCTGAAGCCAGCCATAAGCAAAACACAGTTTAATTGTCAATTTAAGTGGGATTACTGGGATATGGTTTCTAAAACTCAATGTAGACCCTTCTAATAGGATTCATAACTGCACAGACACACTTTCTTATTGTAAATGAAATTGTCTATGAACTGTTCTACTCCAAATAAAAGACTTTTATTTAAGTTACTTGGTTACTTGAACAATGGTGGAACAATTGGGAAGTCTAGAAAAGTTATCTTGTAATGTGCATGAGGATTTTCTTAACAAGCAATCTCTACAGCAGTCACATGTACTGTTTCAAACTGTGATTTTGTTCTGTTGACACTATCTGATCTCAAGAGTTGCAACATCTGAAAGCCACTTACTGGCTAGTGACAGAAAGAACAAGAAAATAATGATGCACAAACTTTTTGAAAAGCCAAGAGAATAGATAACATGACACTTCTCTATAATAAAATTATTTGAATATGAACAAGATTTTGAAACCCAGACAATAATAATAGCAATACAAAGTACAAGTAGTAAAAGCAATGAACTACAGTGGAACATGTCATGTGGTGCTTCTAGAAAATATGACACACTTTTTTCTTTAATACAAAATATATCTACAGCATAATATGAATGCAATATCTTTCTCAGAAAGGCTTCTTGTGGTCTACTCCCACTGCACAGCTTTGTACAAATTTAATAAATATTTCTCTGAATTTTTCATTATTTCACATGAGAATACACAGTTCAGGCATCAACCTAACAGTTTTTAATTAGCTTCCTTGAGCTCCAGATCAAGATCTGGATTCTACGTCTCAATATGTGAAACATTAAGAGAAGATCTTACGTTGAACAGACAAACAAACAGAAACAAGGTTATTTCAACTGGTTTTTAACATTAATATAATATTAATAATAATGCTATAATGTTAAAAACCCTGTTTTAACAGGGAACATTATTATAATTTAAAATCAAGTCCTTCAGAGCCAAGTTATTTACAGTAATATGGTATAAACGAATGAACAAACACAGAGCTCTCCCAGCATGAACCATTATATACAGTTCATATATATCATATGTATATGAACTGTATATGATATCATGACACACAATTCATTTACAACATGCTGGAAGAAAAATAAAACACATTGTTCTCCAAGGACTTCCCAAAAATTGCATAAATATTTTAGACTGTGTTTTTGAGGGGGTTTTTTCCTTTTTTTTTTTTTTTTTTTTTTTTTTAATCCTGAACTGACTGGAATTATTTTATTATTTTTAAAAACCAATCATGGAATCTGAGATCACAAAAGCACTGACAAAGAGGAAGAGAAAAGAATAAGGACTCCCCTAATAAGTCCAGATATTTGTTGGTCAGGTTTCAGGAATCAAGCCAGTTTGTCAGTCTTGGAGAAATTGGTTGTCAAAGACAACTAGGTGAAGGATCAAATGCACATTCAGTAGAGATTTGAATGACTCTTTATAGCAGATTTAGCTGTTAGAGAATGTCCAGCTCTCCACCTGACCCAAGTGTAAGAAACTCCACACATCTTTCTCCTGACTGGGATTTACCATGAGGAACTGCCTAGTTTCAGGGAAGGTGGCATTGTAGATAGAGACAATATCAAGCTCTTTTACTTCAGCCATAATTCCTGACCAGCTTGTTACTATACTTGGAATTGAAGCTCCTAGAGATCTTTTCATGAAGTAGGAAATACTGGATTTCCTACAGTTACCACTATCAGCTACAATAATTTCAAGATATACAGTATCTAGTGACTGCGTCACTGACTTATTATTTAAAGAATTTAGTTTATAGCATTAAAAACACACAGAGCAAAAAAATTGCTTTTGGAGTTGATTAAACACCTCAGCAGAATAGATGTTCATTCTCTTGAGAATTGGTACAAAGAGAACAAGACTAGATTAAAGGAAGCAAAGTATTTAATCAACGTTATTTCAGGATAGGAGTTAATTTCCTACAGGGACAAATCCCTTTCATATTATCTGTACATTCCCTTTGTGCAGAAACTTTTCATATCATTCACATAATCTTTTTCATCTGTGAACAGTCACTGTCATAAAGAACCAGAGAAAAAGACAAATCTCTGAGTTTTGAAGGTTTTCTTTTTCTTTCTTTCTTTCTTTCTTTCTTTCTTTCTTTCTTTCTTTCTTTCTTTCTTTCTTTCTTTCTTCCTCTCTTTCTTTCTTTTCTTTCTTTCTTTTCTTTCTTTCTTTCCTTTCTCCATACAGTTTGATTTAGCAGTTCTGAAGAAATTTATAAGGAAATTTTTGCATTTTGAAGAATGTTAAAATCATTTTAAGGATGTTTGGTCTAAGGAGATAAAGGAACCCCAAGAAAATCTTTCAAAATTTAACATTTTAGGGAAAAATATTACTTCTGAACTCAGAAACATCATACCTTTTAGAATTGCCGGAATTGAGTAGAGAGGTGAAATGGGAAGACAGTTTTGGTTTTGCCTATACTTAATGCTGACAGATGTTCTGAACAGATGAGGAAGGGAAAAGAAGATGCAAAATTTAATTGTTCAGCCAAAGAAAGGTAGCATTTAGAAACAGTGAGTGGATCTCTCAGTTTTCCTAAAATCTCTCAGCTGTTATCACTGGATTTAATCTTGCTGTAATCCAACGTGCAGAGTGATGTAATCTCTGGCTTGTGGTTTCCCAGGAAACTGTGCCCCAAAATGGCTGAAAGTACAGTTGTCCCTGCCATTTTGTAACTACGTTTGTAATTACACTTGCAAAAATGAATTTCGGCACTGCCTGGGTATTGACTTTGAATACAGCACACAAACTGCAGAGTGTGCAGCACATCACACAGAAGCAAAGCATGGAATATCTCACACATGCTCCACTGGCTCTCAATTAAAAAGATTCAAACCCAATTCAGTGTGGCTGTTTTAATCTCCAAGGCTGAGGTACCAAGAATTCACTCCTTCTATTGTGAGCCATCTAGACAGATGGAAAACAGGGCACAGCTCTGAATCAGAAATGGCTTAGTGGTGGAATACAGAGTGTGCAACTCCTTATCTCAGCAAAACAGAGTCAGCCTCAGCCTGGCAATCTTTGGAGCAGAACACTCCTCCTCCTCCACTCGAACAAATTATGCCACAATAATGAAGACTAGCTGCGTGATAAGGGAAGAGACACAATGGAGAGTAAGAGGAGAAGCAACTGGAAAAGAATGACTGAATTGAATAAAAGAACAATGTGGCTCCTTTCTGGCAGAGACTGTGCAGTTCCTTGTTTTGTTTCGGTGGTTTAGTTATGTGTTAATGAAAGAGATCTTAAAAGAACTAAGGTTATCTGAACATCATAATTCATAGCCAGGGGAAAGAATATCTCAGAGGAGAACAGATTTTTTTCTTTATTATTCTTCAAATGTAAGAAATGTTCAGTGCTTCACTGATTCTACCAAATTTTTGCACTGAAGATTACAAAATTTCATGTTCTTATTATCCAGAGAAATTCCACAGGATAGATTTATGATTACCCAAATACATAAATTAAATTATCTTTCTGTGAATCTTAAGATATTGTTGAAGCAAAGCAGCAAACAGTAGTTCAATGTACTGAATATAATCATACTTCTAAATTATATCTTGAATTATTGATGGACTATTGACCCACACAGAGTATCTTCAATAACCCATTCCTAGCATCTACACTTCCAAGTTTGTACACCCTACCAATATACTAACAGACATTGGGTAGGTGAAATAGACAGAAGGGTAGATGAAACTATAAATTCAATCTTTTTATCAATCTATCTTTTGTTAAAATCCATCAGATCCTTTTGCCATGTACAAGGTTAAATCTAAGTTATTCAACATTAGTTTTACCGTGTTACACTGCATAGGAGAGTTTATTAGGCCATCCACATATTTTGGAAAAATTTATTTTTGACAATTTATCTAAATTAAGAAAAATAATTAGTTTGGTTTTGACTACAAGAGCAATAAGATTAGTGATATGAACATAACACTAACCATAATGATTATGTTCCTTAAGTATAAAAAATACTAAAATAAATAAGAAAGATACCTCTTTTTTGCTTTGTTTTGTTTTGCTAGGCTACCAAGGAACAAAATTTTCTTTAATTTTATTGGCATATAAGCAAAACAGAATCAAGAGAACTGCTTCATTAACATCTCATCATCAGATCCTGATCCAAGCTTGCAGGGTTGCCAGTTGGGAAAACAAAAGAAAATCAACCATTCCCTAAGGAATAAACCAAACCTTGTAACACTCTGGTGTTAAAACCTGCTTTTTGATTAATAATAACAAGATAACTCTGTAGTCAGTGAAGAATAATAAACATGATCCCACTATAAATACTGTGCGAATAACGTGCAGACACCAAAGCACTCCAATTAATATGCAGCTCTGAAAATGTTTCTGAAGAATGTGCTTTCATATCTCTGCAAATCTCTATACAGTTTTGCATATACACACACATAGGTACATATATATGTGTACAGCTTACTTAACATGTTTACCTATTTTTGAAAACTTTTATTGATTTATATACCTGATGTGATGCTTATTCAATATGTTAACACACTAGGAGGATCAATATTCTGCATTCTAATTTGGATAGCAGTAGTGTATCTGTGTGAGTGCCCTTTTGGCCACTCCACAAGAGCCTGATCAGTTTTATTTCTCATATTCTCTGGTGGGTTTGAAGTGAAATGGGTGAGATTCAGGGCAATTCAGTCAGAAGTTGCTGGGTTTTTGAGGTCCACAGTAATGACACAATGTATTAGAACATGAGCAAAGATTATGGGGATTGTCTGCCCTTTCAGAAAAGCCACAATTTCTTGTGGCTAATACCAAAATAAAGTGAAATATCAAACTTGTATGACAATTTTCAACTTGTTGGTCTACCTGATGAGAAATGGACTGAAATATATTTTCAAAGCTAAAAATGGCTTACAGTAAAAAAATAGCCTTCCTAGCCTCTGTGAATTCAAGTAGTTTACGGTGTCTCCAGCACCAAACTATACACTGGTGTTCTAGTCACTGGGGGAGGCAGACAAAGTATGCAGATAAAATATTCCCATACAAATAGCAGAAACCATCATCATTCCAAAGCTCATATTCTGTATATGCTGTTTTGTTAGGCACAAGCCTAAATCCCTGTTTCTCCCCCAGCTGTTGATTTTCCTCTCGGATCTATTATCCATAGTATCAGAAAAAGTATCCCTCATCTCAAAAAGTGTAAGACAGAAAAGCTGACTAATGTAACATAATGTAACATCTCTGTAAAATACTTCACTCATGTAAGTTCATGCACAAACACACACAGAGGGTTTGGCTAAATTGTGTGTAATACATTGCTTCAAGACCAAACAGATGTCTCTATAATATCTCTTCTTGCCTGCTCTTCAGGGCTGCCTGAGCACTGCATAATTCTTTCTGAAGTTTAAGTCCCTTTCTTACACTCAGTAGCTGTTCTACTTTCCAATTAGAATCAATATATACAGATAGAGATGGTGGTGATAGTATGGGAAAATACTCAATTGACTGCTTTGAGCAGTTTCAAGTCCTCTGCAGTGTGATAATGTTTAACCTGGTGTTATTGTAAGACCTGATTTAACCTGGGACCAATTCTAGCTTGTACTGTAGCACAGAAATAGGAACTAATTACTCCTACATTTTTATGAGTGTCAGTACAGTAAAGCTAGCATTTATCTCAATCTCCCAGTTAATGGCAAAAAGTTGTCATTTCTCATTTTGAGAGTGAAGCAAATAATTGAAACAGATAAATTACAGTTTGAAACAGATAAATGACAATTGCACTTGGTGTAAAGAAAATAAACCAGTAAACCAATAATATATTGTGAGCTGTCCAAGACATTTCCAAAGATGGGTGTCTTGAAGTTAAATTTCTTGAGTGACCTTCTACAGTAATGTTCCATGCAACAAGAAGAAAACATCTGGATATAAAGAGGAATGGTGTGATATATTACAACTAGAAAAAATACTTATAAAGAAAGTCATTTTGAAAAATGTCTCCTGCATGTTTTCTTACAAATAATGTAGAAAGTTTGCATTATGAAGACAAATAAAGACTTACACTCTTAGTCACAGTTTGCAGAGCTATGACCTCTGTCAAACTCCACATTTTAAAATAAGAAATTTATTTTCATTTGGAAATGAACAGTGTTCATTCACCTGCATTTAAGGAATATGACAAAGTTGGAAAACTGAGAAGGTTCTCCTGGGTTTTAAAGTAAATAGTCTGTTTTATAGCTTTTGAGGCTATCCACAGAAACTTATTCCCATAACTGCCATAATTTAACACATATTTATATAATGTTGGAGTGGGAGTGTTTTCAAAGTTATTCACTACTATACTAATTTGTCTGGCTTTCATTGCATTTTCCTGATGTATTTTTAGAAGTTAAAATCTTGACAGAAGAATTGAACACAAAGGAAGGGCTTCAGAATCCTGGATTGCAGGAATGGAATTCAAATAACCAGACATTTATTGCTGACTGCCAAAATCAAGTGAATTTGAATAGGGCTTTCAAATGTACCTAAGTCATATACTACCCAAGCTATTGTTTTGATAAGGAGCATGGAGGGAAAATAATTCTTTTACAATAATTCTCTACTAGGAAGAGGCTGATTTTATGTTAGGATTATAAATATATCAGAAACCTTTAAAAAAATGTCCATTCCTATGCATCTACATAATTACTCCTCCAGGCATAGAAAAATGAATAATCCCAAATGCTCCATGCAATTCCAAATCAGAGACAAGAATTTACTCTTATTTATAAAATAATAACAGGTGTTGTCAGGGTTGGAAGATCATAAAACAGAGAAGTTCAACAAAACTGTGCAATTCTTTTTGTTTGTATCAAATTAGTTGACTAGCTGCCTTCAGCTATCTCACCTTAAAATCTGATAAAATACAAAGACATGGCAGTCTCTGCTTTGATGTTGCTAGTACAGATCAGTTTTTTACTTTCCACATAGATTTTCTTTTAGTGAGCAAAAATTGCCTCTGTCCCCAAAAACATTCTGCAGTATGATGTGTGTTTCAAGCCAAAACCAACTTTCCCCCAAAAGACACCCATCTACTTTGAAAATGGAGGAAGGTACAGGTTACAACACAAGAGGTAATTGCTGCTGATACTGTGGCTATTTCTCTGCATGGACAGATATGAACTATGAAAGCAGCTGCTGGATGCCCTGTTTTCATGCAAATATCCCCAGCAATAGCGGGTTGTGCGGCAGATCCTTGGCCAATGCACAAATCCCCCTGCTCTTCTATCATGCTGACATCTGAAGCACTCAGCAGAGAAGAAGAGAATGTGGCTTGTAAACAAATTACTTCTTCACTTATTATTTGAAGAAAAAGAAAAGGTAATGGATGACCGAGAGAAATATTGGGTAGTATTTTGGGGCCGCCTATGACTCTCATGCAAGGCTTGGCTGATGCTGAGTGAGACTTGGAGCAAGAGCTGGCTTCTTCCCCTATAGTTACTTCCCCCGTGCTGGTTTTACTGAGGCAGGAGGGAAACAGGGTATTGAATACAATACCTTGTATTGTATTCAATGAATCCTGACTTGCCAAGAAGATAGTGACACCTTTTCCTTGGGAATGGTCCCAACCAAGTGAATGATGAGACATAATGGCTGTTGCTCAGTGCTCTGGTTGGAAGGTGTTTCGTGGTGCTCTCCTTGCCAGGGATGGCAGTGGTAGCTCAGAGGTTGGTTGAGGGCATTTAAACTTCACTAAACTGGGCATAGGTGGAGGGTTTGCACTACATCAGCCTTAACACACAAAAATAGCCCCCACAAGCCTGACCAGATTGTCTGTACAGAAACAGGCCATGGGTAGGCAGAAGCACCTTCAATCAACCCTTTTTGTTCAGGGCCCTAATTTAGTTTCCAACATGCACATCCAAATGCTGTTCTTTCACACATCTCTGCTCTTAAATTGTTGTTTTTTTCAGGCTGAGATTTATACTCATATTTCAGAGCTGTGTCAGCCCTTGTCTGCTGTCCATAAGGTGGCTTTGGAACATACATGTGTGCACCTATTATCCAAAAATGAAAAAGATTTTTACAATGTTCCCAAACTGTCTATGAGAGCAGCACAAGCATTTTAAGCACTACTAATGCTCACATGGACATGGGCCAAGCCACGTTAAGAAATTAATTGCTTTGTGCATTGTGCAAAAGGACCATTTTTCATCAGTATATATATCTCAAAAGATAAAATCATACAAACACTGGTTTTTTTGGATGGGAGATTCCTCTTGCATGCGATGACTCCACTTTTGTGAAAATTCAAAAACATTATGAAACAACACCCAGTATGAAATATTAGCTGGCACTTAGTAAGCTTCTTTGGCTACAAGGACAGAGTTCTTTCTGCCTAACTTCAAACACCCATTTATCATGCCATTAACTTTGTACCCAATTTCATAAAGAGCAAAGCAGCCTTTTGAGGGGAGCTCACTGTTGAACTAAAGCTCAAATAGTTGTCCATTGTTCCTTTGCCACAGTACACAGGTTCCTGGTGACATTCAGCTAATGAATTTTCTTGATGATTAACTACCCGTTCTATGGGATCATTGTAATAGAAACATATTAGCTCCTGTTACAAGTGAGGTGCATGTGTCATTACTATAACAGAGCTGGGCTTGATTTTCTTCCTCTTCCTCGTCCTCCTTTTCCTTTCACAAAGTCTGAGCAAAAATTGGAAAAGTGTCATCAAAATTCAACATGGTGAAAAGAAAATGATGCTCTATTGAGCAGTTAAATATATTTAGGTGCAGCTTTTTCATTAATTGTTGAATTAGAAGAAAAGTAAAATGCAGACAGAGATAGAAACTAGCTCCTATTTGGAATTTTTATATTTATGGTCATTCTAATTGTAATTATACAGAGCATGCTCTGGAAATAAGTGGGAAAAAAAGGCCATGAAGACTCTGTAGATGTATTTTTCTGAGAACAGACCTTATAATTAACTGCAGATATTCTCTTTCTTTTCTGTTTCCCATTTTCTCTGCAGTTCACATTCTGGAAGCGCTCTGCTCTGTTGCTTAAACTGCACTGACATCTTGTGGCACTGAAATAGAAGAATCCTAAAAATTAAATTTTAAATCTTTATAAAAAATGAGTTACAGTGTTTACCTTCAAGTGCTGCTGTGTTGAACTCCTAAGCTGGTTAGCGTTTACTTGCTTGCAAGCAGAATTGGAGTCAATCTGCCACAATCAACCTAAAATTTTGAGATGTCATGATAGAATTATAGGATGGTTTGCTTTGGTTTGGTTTGGAAGCGGCCTTAAAGATCATCTAGAACAACATTTTTTCCTGTAAAACTGAATGTGTATAAAGTCTGTTGACTAAAAATCCCATGTCTATGAGCATATACACTCAGACACTTTCTCAGACTCATGCACCAAGAGACAAACCATTAATCTCTGAGCTGGTCTTTTATCACCTTGGCAACAGCAAAGTGTTCTGAAAAACTTCAGATCTTTTTATCCCTGAGAATGAAGACAAGATACAGGCAATCATCAGCTAAATAAAAATCTCCTAGTGGAAGTCCATGGACAGTACAGAGAATTCAGAAGTGAATTAGGCTCCAGTTAATTCCAAAGGAATATGTTTTTCATCTTATCAGAAGGTGAGAAAATAATTTGTGATTCTCCATTGGAGGCAAAGTAAAAAGCAAACTACTGCTATGTATAAAGAAGGTTTCACAGGGAAGTAGCCACAGCCCTTTTTTTGTCTGTGATTATATAATTTCTCTACCGAATGCTCCTAAATCCTGTGAGTCTTATCAGTGGTTTCATGATCACATAAAAGGAAACCACATGTCCCTAGAAAAACACAAGAAAATAGGTGTGCACTTAAACCCTTAAGATGAAGCAGTCTCCATCACACTCCTGTTTGCATTATTCATTGCTGCTGCAGTGTCTGAAAATGCCTTGTAATATTGCATTAGGTGCACATGACCCTGTAGAGATAGAGAACTATTATTATACTTCCTTTGCAAATGGAAAACTGAATCAGAGGGAGAGGAAGTTGGTTGTCTAATTGGATAGGAAAATTATGTGAAGAATTTATGTGAAAGCATCAAATGGAAGTGAAAAGCCAGTCTCTGAATTAGCAGGGACATTGTTGTCCAGTTCATTTGTTTTGTCACACAGTTTCTTCATATGAAGTGTCTAATAACTGTGATCAGAGGATCACACGAAGGTTTGGGTTGGAAGGAATATTAAATCCCTGACATGGGCAGGATTCCTTCCACTAATCCAGGTTGCTCAAAAAGCTGTCCAATCTGGCCATAAATACTTCCAGGAATGAGGGGGTGTTCAAGTACCATGTTCTGTGGTGTTTGCATGGATGCTGAAAAATGGATTCCAAAGGAATTCCTGCTGGGAGATTAAGGAGGAAAAAAAAATCAAAGTAAAACAAAAGATTCTAATTTCTGAAAGCATTTGACTTTGGGAAAAGATCTTTTCTTAAACACACTTTCTGACTTTTACTTACAGTTCTGCTTGCATCAACTCTATTTGAACTTTTGTGTGAGGTTTCTATAAGTGTTTCAGCAACCTGCTTTACTTCCATGTGTGCTTGCAGAAAGGCAAGAAAAAAATCACTAATAGATTTTATCAAAACAGGCAACTGAAATTTTCCATTGACATCCATAAAGTCAAATACTGATTATTTTTGCACTGGATCATTTCCTACTCTTAATGTAAAATATACCTATGATGCCATTGAAAGTAAGTCTAGAGTAATCCAGTAAGTTTCTTGATTTTCTTATGTTCAGTTTTTAGGTTTAACTATTGTTTTTTCTTCTATATTGCAGGCAGAGCTGGAAGTAAAGACATGCCTGAGGGACACCTTGATGGGACCTGTGGTACAACATGCAGGATGAATAAAATACAGCTCACCCAAGCAGTTGGCAAAATGTATCTATTATTACATAGAATTTGGAATAATTGGAATATGTCTTATAAAATAGGACCTTGTTTTAAATAAAAATCCTCTGTACTACTCAGATTTCCTTTGCCAAAAACTAAATAAACATAATTATGTAAGGATTCTGGGCAACACTGCAGCAGTTAAATAACCAACGAATAATCTTAATGTATTGATGTGTTGATTTCCAGAAATCTGACACTCCAAGAATCTTCTCACAAGAGTTTATTATATTACTTCTTTATTTCTCCTCCAATACTTTCATTCCTTTGTGCTACTAAATGTTTATTATGCTTTGAATTTTCTTGCTTCCCATCTCTTCCACTTAAAAACCTAATCATTAGGAACAATGAGATAAGGCTTAGTTTACGTCCTGTTTTAACAGATTTAACTATGAAAAAATTTAATTTTAAGTCAATAAAGAAAAACCTTTACTACATACAGAAGAGCTTTGACCGCTCCCATATGAGCTTGACAAATACAAAATCCTGCCTGTGGGAGACTTGAAAACCCCTCTTTCCCAAATATTAGTGTTCCAGGATTGATTATAAGAATTCTACAGAAAAGTCTTGGGGTATGAGCCAGCAAAGAGCAGCAGCATCCTGGCTTTCAAGAGCAGGAGCAGATCCAGAAGATCCAGGGAAGGAATTATTCCCCCGTAACTCGTACTTTTGACATTGTATCCACTTTTTGACACTGGTTCATTTTTTCACTAAAGACATATTTTCATATATGACATATCCAATACATACCCCAAGGAATTATAAAAATCAGAGAAAATTAATTCATTTTGGACCTCACTAATCACTTTTTTGCAGAAATACTGATATAACCAGGCTATAAAAGTAGGGGTGGTAAATTAACTACAAAGATATTCATGCAGAAGAATTTTCAAGGGACATTGATTTATTTAGAGATTTCTAACTGAAAAGATACTTTTTGCAAGAAAATATACCAAATACCCAGAAGGAAGCTTGACTTTGCATTGCAAAGCATCCCTAACCAACCTACTTAAGTTCATATTGGGTCTTGGAAGCCTGCATTCTTCAATGTGTTTGATGTGGGTTCTTGACAAAAAAATTAAATCTGTGTTGAGGGGAAGCCGCATCTATTTTAGACTTCTAGTGCGATCTGAAATCAGTGGGATATTTTTTAATCCTTCTTTTTTTCATGCTGAGTAAACTTTTAACATATTTCTGAGTTTCACTACAAACGCTTTTCGAGTGTACTTATTTCCTGTCACATCAGGTGATTATTAGAGGTACAACTTCTCTACAAAGACTGACTTCACTTTTGCACTAATTCAACATAAACCTGTATTTGCACCATTGCCACTCACAGCAAGTCAGCTCCCCAGAGAAACTTAAAGAGCCTTCAGTTCAGCATGCCTGAGAATCCACCATAACAGGATGCTCCATTTCAAAGGAAGAGATGAAATCAGGGTTTTAAATACAAAATATGATGTAATGTGATATTCGACATGCAGCTTTGCTCTATTTTAACAATATTAGGGGCATGAATGTTTCTGTTTGCTATTACTGAAGAGCTTTAAGTGCTGTTATAAGGATGTTTTTAAGAAATGCAAATAAAGTCTAGGCAAGGTCATGACAAACTAAAAAGACATACATTATACTCCTCTAAGTTTACTCCACTTAATACAATACAACACTTCAGGCTTACAGTTAAAATAGGAGAATAACAAACAAAATAATTTGTTTATAGGAAAACTTTTGGGGGGGGGGGGAGTACAAATATAAGTGTTTTTTAGAGGCATAGTTTTAGTATTTTCCCCACTTTTGCCCCCCAACATCGTTTCTATATTCATTCCCTTCAGTCAAAACCTGATTTACTTCAGAATGAAGGCATTGGAATTTGGTTTTAATAACCGCCTCAAAAACAAAGATTGTGATATTCTGAGGAAATATTTTAAATAGTTACAGCAATGGGACCATGGAGAGACTATTTAGGAAAAAAACTTTTCCAAAAATTTTCATTTTACCACTTTGCTAAAGGCCAGGTTGGGGCACTACTTCCAGTTGGTTCTATGGAAGTCTTCTTCAGCACATTTGAATAAAACTTTCAGAGGTTTTATGACTGAGACAATTAATTCCAACAGCAAAAATAAAACTTGACAAGATAGTGATTCAAAAGTAAAAAGGGGTTGCAAGAAAAAATATACAAAAAATATAGATGTTTAAGGTAGTGATTCTCAAGATTTGTCTTATCACAATGAACACATCACATCCATCAGATGCAATGACAACTTCTTAGAAGTTGGATGAAATTTGGTTTAAATAGACTGGTTTTGCAGGCATGCATGTTTCTCATCTATTGTGATCTCTTAGGGACAGAAGTGTAATTTCATCTTCTTGTTCGCCCATAAAAGAAAATATTTTCCTTTGACAGTCATGCTTCACATTAAAGTGTTCTATATTAGCAAATGTTTTTACACAGCACTCCAAAAACCCAAAAATTTTACAGAGACTACATTGCATCAATTTTTTGTTTATATCATCTTAAATTTTGCAAATGTAAACTGCAGTGGATAGGGAGGTTGTCTTGAGGTTGGCAGATAGTACAGAAACTTTTGGTTGCTGAGGATTTTGGAGTGGGTCTTTTGGTTGGTTTCTGTTTAGTTTGGGAGTTTTCATGGGGTGTTTTTTGTTTTGGTTGTTGGGTTTTTTTTTTTTTTTTTTTTGTTTGGTTTGGCTTTTTGGTGGGTTTTGGTTATTGGTAGGAGTTTTTTTGAGATATTAGAAGAGTTTCTCAAAATATTGCTCTGCAAGAGTCATCCATGCAGTTTCACACAGGTAATAGGAACAGGCAGCAGTCAAGCAAGAATCCAATTTGTAAAAGTATTCACTTTATCACACCACCCTAGAAATATGCTCTATGTAGTAACCACATGAACCGTTCATAATAAATGACCCCAAGGGAAAAGTGATTAATCATATTTCACTTGTTAGTTTAGCAAGGTGAAACACATTCCAGTTGAAGAAGATTGCCTTACTGATACATATTTAGAGGCACGAATTCAGGGGCCCAATAAAATCTAGAGGTATGCCATTTATATCAAGAAACTTCTTTGCTAAAGGAAGGGTGGGGAGACTTCTTTTTAGACCACAGTCAAACAAGCATTGGAAAAGAATGATCTCTTCTGAGACATACATGTACTGGTTATATCATTGATATATGAACAAGTAGGATCATGTTAAACAGATGGCACATAAAGCATTTCCTTTTTGCTCTAATTCCCAAAGGAGAAAACAATTGTCACAGAAGATATGCTATGACATATTGTCACAGCCTGATTTGCATTTAGGTGAACTATTGCACAGTACTGTTTTCTTGAAATGGGATGTTCTAACACAGTCTTGGTCTCAAAGATCTCCCTGCCAAAATTTCTTAGGTTTCTGTTCGTTTATCTCTTCCTACAGAAACGCAGAGGTCAAAGTCAACTCCAATTTCAGCAGATGCTGCAAAGAGCATTAGTCTTTCCCAGCAGCCTTTTGCAGTGGTTCATCACCACTCATCTTGTGCAATGGAAGCACAACTTGAAACACAAATCTACTTGTGCATTGAATTTTAAGTAACTAGTGAGACATGTAATATCTGTCTGCGACCAGGCCCTGTATTACATGTAGCCACTGGAACTCTTCAGAACGAGATCTGAGGACTGGGACAGTCAACATGTTCATCAGCTTCACTGGACACTGGATTTCCACCTTATATTTCTGGCAGTATCATATAACTTGTGTTTTTATAGGGAGGAAGTGGTTAAGAGGGAAGGGTATTGATTTTGTTTCTAATCTAACATAAGCACAATGAATGACTAAGTAACACTCATAGGTACTAATACTCCATGATAATATAAGTTTTAGAGCAAATGGGTTTAATCTGTTGAGATGGATCCCTTACAAAGTTTCCATGAGCTTCTAAGAAAAATCACATGCTGATTTTCTCTTGCAAGGGTTACAGAATAGCATTAAAGATCACTGACTGAAATAGGTAATATTCACTCAATTATCAGAGCCAGTTATCATAGAGATTTTTAAAATTTTCCCGTTAACATCTCTTACCAATGTAAATCTGTTGGTTCAGTTTCTTTAAAAAATGAACAGTTTATACTGTTTTATTAAAAAGAAAGTATCACGATCCTCCTGGCCTTTGTTTCCTTACAATCAATCATTTCTGTCTGCAAGGCTCTGCCCTCAAATCCTCTATACTGAGATACAATATTTCACTATTGTCTATTAAATAACTCCTTCTACATTCCCAACTCATTGGAATGCAATATGGTTTTTATTCATAGCTTATACTTGTCTTGTTGCATTATAGCATTATTGTGATTATTAATCCCTTCATCATGTAACAATAATATGTGATAAATCAGCCCTCTGTTACCAGTCTGGAATTGTTACTTGCTAAAGTGCTGCCTTTTACCTCTGATAAAAATCTTGTATTAAATTTTCTTCCAGTAAGATCCTTTAAATCATTAATTTGACTGAGGAGTGATGCAAATGACGAATGAGATTTTTCTGTTTTAATCTCAGTAATGAATCCTTTATCTGTAAGTAGCAGCTTTTGTATTTTCAATATGGGTCTGTTTAAAGTGTTACACAGGATGAGAACTGACTAAGGTGGGGGTTTTTCCCTTCTCCATTAAAGTACCTTTGAATGCACATAGATTATTATTTTTTAATTTTTGTCTTCGTTATTTCAGTGAAAGGGACAGATTGGTTTTGCACAAAGACATTAGCAAGGGGACTTTGAGATACCACCTCCATGATCTTAGTCAAATCAATTATTGTCACTCTAGGAAATGGTGGGGTTTTTTTGTCCCCAGATGAAAATGAGGACAGCATTCCACCCCTCCCTTCCCAAATTTTGTCAGATTTTCCTATTTAGACAAAGAGGCCTTTGTCACTAAGAGGTCATTATTACATTTAGGTATTTTAGGCCTCTTATCTCTACTGGGACCCTTACTAAATATATGGTGTTAAGAACAAAATGCTTCTCCACTTAAAGTGCAGCATGTGAGAGTGAAATTGATATAGTTTTATTCTTACCTCCCTAGTGTCTGTAAAAATTCTTGATTAAAACCAATTAATACAAATTATAATCCTGGATGCTTTTCATACCCTCCTAGCAAAGTCAGTTATCAAAGAGATTTTTAAAATTGAACTAAAGAATAAATTTAAATAATTGTACAAGTTATACTTATTGAAAGTTATTGGAAATAAGCTAAAGAACATCAAAAGAGCCATTTAGAAATCAGGTTAAACTTCTTGTCTTTTCTTTCAAGCTTAGTACCTTATTCAACTAACTAAAGAGATCAGAGATAAGGTTGTAAAGCATTAGAACAGATTGCCACATGAAGTGGTAGAAATTCCATTCCTGGAATTGCTCAAAAAAAAGTGTGGATATGGAGAACATGATTTAATAGTGAACATGTTGGTGGTACTAGTTTGCTGGTTGGACTTGATGATCTTAAAGGCTTAAAGGTCTTTTCCAACCTTAATGATTCTATGATTCTACTAAAAAAAAAAATAAAAAATCAAAGGCATAACCTCAAGAGAGGTTAAAAAGACAATGGAAGGAACCACTAACTGGTCAGCGGTACTCCCTGGAAAAGCCATGGAGGTCAGTCCTGGAACACATTTCAGTGTACGTGATGGAGGAGGTGGTCAGGAGCAGTCAGTATAGATTTGTGAAAGATAACTCAGAGTTGATCTAACAATTGCCTTCTATGGCAAAAAAGTCTGGATCTCTGGCTAAAGAGAGAGCACTGGCTGTCATCTTCAACAAGGTTTTTGGACCTGTCTCCCTCCTCAGGGACTTTCAAAATTCTTCCTTGTTTGAATTCAGGTTTGACCATGAAGTAGTATGGTTACCTCTATCTGGAGCTCCTAAAAATGAATTAGAGCATGGTATGTTCTTCTCCAGGTACTAGTATATTTTCTATAGTTAAGCAGGATTTTATATCTCATTCTGGCTCATTCTGGACTTTGTAATTATAGCTCCTCTTGTGCATGGCTACCAATGGAGTAGGATTTCTGGGTTACTTTTATAGCACAGACATTATTCAGAGATCTGTTCCAAATCAAAAATCACAGGGTGGAGGAAGACCACAGGGGAAAACTTAAAAATAAGCCACCAGGAAAAAAAAACTCTTTCCCAAATTTATTTCCATATTAGAGGTGTAATACTAGGCACCAAATAACTTTAAACGCAGATAAAATATAAATATTACTGCAAATATGTTCTTGTGGCTCTTTCAAACAGACATAAAAGAAGTTATGGACAAAATGTTGTGAAAAAACACACAAACCTTAAAATCCAAATGGCTTGTGGGTCTATCATTTCAATGTGGCTTTGTTCTTTCATAGCACAGGACAAATTAAAGCAGATTAGGATTTGTCATCACAAACACTGTATGAGCTGCACCACAATTACCTTGTTACTTGAGCATCTCAAGGCTTGTTGCTGCCTTAGGCAACATCCCTCGTGCTGTGTCATTGTGCCTTATCATAAATTATACTCATTAACTGTGTATGAATAATGGTGAGTTGTAGACGATTTCAAATTTGATTTAACACCTTATTGTGTAGAAACTTACCTCCTATTGGATATCCAAAAGCCATCCATAATAAAATTGTTTACTTTTCAGTTTGTGGTTGTTCCTAATTCTGTTGCCTGTTTTACAAATCTTTCCCCAATGTATTAGAGGGATAAGTCATGAAGATTTCTGGTTGTGCAACTGAAAGTGAAACAGCATGAAAGGCAGCAGCAGCTGGGACTAGGACTCAGGAGTTTTGAGCATCTTCTGGTCTCTATCCTATTAATCTCAGGCAAGTAATTTTGTCTTTGAGTTCCCACTGGTTGTCTCCTCTGGAGAACTTATTACTTAATGAGATACTAAGACCCTACATTCAAATAGGATTTCTGTAATACAATATTCTCTACTCCTAATTTAGATTTCCTAAGCAATCTGCTGAGAAGGGGGGGATGAAAAGAAAAATATAAATTGCCATACAAAAACAACTCACCACGAAAAACCACCCCAAGGGCCAACCAGAATTTCCAAGCAGAAGGGAAATCACTTTGCACTTTTGCGCAAAGGGTTGTCTTATCTTGGCAATTCGCATATATTGATCAACTTCAGAAGAGATTAGACAAATACTGTGTAGTTTTTCTGGACCTCAGTGTGCATGTAGAGTACTGAATACAGAACAGCAACTTGAATTTTAATGTTCTCTGAATTGTCTTCTCAGCATGCTAAATTTCCATTTCAAATTAAACATATATATAGCAAACAGGACAGTTTACTTAGCTGTTTCACATAATGTCTCTGGACTAGATCCTAAAATTATAAATATTATTTGCATTTACATTTTAGGGTTTTTTACAGAAAAGGAAGGCATTTTTAAAACACACTGTAAACTTAACTTTTTTTAAATGATGAAGGATTCTGGACAAATATCAATCACTCAGACCGACATTCAGCCAGAGAATTTTTCTGATGTCACAATATTTAGAAAGACCAGAGCTTTCTTTCAAAATCCCCGATCTTTCAGGTTATTTAGAGAGAAGCAGGGCAATCATGATTTAGATTTGAGGAGCATTTACCTCAAATATCATACTCAACTCCCTGTCATAATAAGGTGCAAAGGATCTATATTGGGCCCTTATGATGACTTCATCCCTAGAAAGCTGGAATAGAGATACTACCTCGAAGAGCTCTGCCCCAAAAATGACTATGAAGTTTTAGTGGACCATCACATTATCCAAATGGCAGCTTGCATATGCACATCAACTATCATTGCTTCTTTGAAATTAGTGCAATAAGTGCACCACATAAAGCTGGTATTTTCTCTTTTACAAAGTATATTATTCCACTTTGCACTGTAAACAATATTTCATGTATATTGATCAATAGGCTTGCTTACTGATGATTTTCATGGATAAGACTCAGCATTCATCAGCCACAATTTTTAGGTCAGACACTCCTAACAACTATTCTTTTTCCACTAGTGTCTGTAGATGTAACAAAGAAGCAGCAGGATATAAAATCTATTTCCGCCACCAACACAGATTTACAAATGCACACATAGCACTGAACCTGTCTCTTCTGAGGTGCTTACTGATTTATTACATTTTTCTTCCTGAATGCACTGTGTAGGGTTGACAACTTTATAAAGTCATCTTGAGAATCAGAAAGTTGTATGTCGTAATATTGACTTGATAATTTTTCAATGTTTCTTTTTTTAGCAGGTTAAAATAATGTATGATTATCATCCCTCATCTAGTTTCATCACCAGATGCTTGCAGATGTATCAGAAAATCACCTCATGCCACTTATAAATAAAATCTCTGCATGTACATCTTATTTTTAGAGACAGCACATTCTCCTGGAAAAAGCATTTCAAAGCTGCTTGTGATAACTATTTTGATATCTAGGTTATAGACAATGGGAGTAGTATCCACTGTGTTTATAAGGAAAGTGGAATCAGATTCTACCTAAAGATGTACAGTGGAAGAGGAATAGGCAATATCAACAAGACGAAGCACAGAAATTTCAATTAACTATGAGGAAAAAACAGTCCATAATTAGAGTGATGAAACACTGGAAAAGGTTGTCCAGGTTGGTTGTGGTGTCTCCATCCCTGAAGGTAAGCAAAATGAAATACTGAACAATCAAACTTGTAGATAGTCTGAGCTAAGTACAGCTTTGGAACAGATGATCTCCAGAAGTTTCTGCCCATCAACTTTTTTTTTTTTTTAATTAAGTGCCTGAGTTACTGTTTACTCATTTGGGAATTATCTACTCTAAAATGTTATTATTTTGATTTGTTAGCAATGAAACTGCTCAAGGCTTTCACCGAAGGGACAAAAACTGAACTAAAGATTGGCAAATGTTAATGAGAGATAGAGATGTAGAATATACTTTAGTGGTCAAAATAATTTACAAACAGACAGAACACTGGACTTGGATGGTCCAAGGTTAATACAGGAAAACTAGGACTCATCGTGATCACAAAAGTAGTTCCCTCTGTTTTTGAAAAATATTACAGAAAGCTATAAAAACCTGACTCTCACAGTAAAAACAATTGCAAATTTTAGTGTTTTCTTGATATGCAAATACTTTCTAATATTTTACATTGAAATTCTCTCCGCGATGTTTCGAAAACTTTTATTTCTCTTTTTTCACTTTGCATACGGTGCACTACTACAGTATGCTCTTTTCAGTTGTTAAGTCATCTGAAGAAAACACAGTCACCGACCCTTTACACAAAATGAGGAAATAATTATAATTCTTGCACATCAATACATTTTGAGACAATACACAAATTTCTGTTCTAACATGAGCTTACAAATGCCTTAAAAAAGGTGAACAAAGCTAATAATGTTCAAATAGAAAATGAGAAGCAGAAGTACTTATGAATATACTGATGTGTTTAAATACAGCAGATCACCACAACAGGTTTAGGAGCAGTTCTAGTTGAAGTATTCAGTATTGAATACTTCAGTTGAAGTATTAAATTATTCTATTTAACTAAATTCCAGTAAGAGACAACTCCAGTGTCATTCATGTCAGAGGTAGAATGAATTGTCCTCTGGAGATGTTTTTTCACGAGGCTAAGCTAGTAGCTAAAACTAGCTAAGAAAAGAGCTTACTCCTCACTTAGGCTTTCTGTGTTAGTTAAAATGAATCCAGGTTTAATTTATCATATGGAATAGCCTTTTTCTGCTTCATGAATTGACATGAGCAGTTGCATGCGGCAAGTCTACAAAAATTAATAAGACAAAATTTGAAATGGTTACCTAGTTACATCAAAATTATTGCAGAGCTCTAGAATAATTTTTATTAAAATTATACCATTAAAACTATTTGAGCAGAACTATAACAGAAGTGTTCAAAACAGCAAGGGCAAGAATCAGGCTCTGACCCTTTATCTAAATCCATACCCATGGGTCCATCTCCATCACTTAAAAATTACCAATGGCTGCTTGTCACTACTGAGGCCAAGCTGCACAGCATGCTTCTCCATGCAGCTGAATTATTTTCTGTGATAAAACAGGATCATTTCAGCCATGCTTCCAGGTTAGAGTAGCCTGTGGTTTATGATATCCTTCAGACCATGGTGGATATTTGTTGGAAGCACACAATGAATGACAAAGTATATGACGCAGTCTCGATCCTTCTAGGATCTACACAGATGGATCATAAAATCTAACTTGGCAAGGAGAGGTTGTAGAACCAGGATGATGCTCTGCCACAGATTTCTCTAAGTTACGCTGGATGAAAAGTGTTAGGGGAGATGATCTGTAGCATCTAGTTTTGGACACCTTCTTAATCAGGTCCTAAAAGTTGTTTAACAGGAGTAAGGTGTAATGTTCTTACATAAACATCACTTTTTTCAAAGGAACTTTCTTATTCTGGCAATATTTTCTGTTCTTTCCTAAAGTCTTTAATAAGTTGTTTTCCAGATCCTCATTCATAGGTACCACAGCTGGACTGGGACCCAGAACCTGCCTATAAAGTGAAGGTGAACACAGTGCAGTCTGGAGAGGCAGAGAACAAGCCAATAACACTATATTTATTCTCTGCTTGATTTGATTTCTGGTCAGTGGTGTGATTTCCCCAAAATGAACTGTGACATTTCCTACAGCTGCCTCCTCAGCACAGAAAATAGGATTCTGCTCACTTGGGACTGCCACAAGGGAAAATGCTTGCCAGCTCTAGGTCTGTACACAGTGTAAGACAAAAAATTTTATTCAACTCTGTGATACAGCTCAATCATAATGACTGCTTTTATAAAAACAGAAAGACAACACATAAAAGTACATGGGGAGGACTCATTCTTGTTAACATTTAGTATTTTCGTATAAAAATAATCTTTCCTCAAGATGAGTTTAAGATTGAAATCTTCTTCTGTAGAGATGCAAAACTTAATGGAAAAAATGATAAAATGAGCATCTTTCTGATGGCATTTCTGTGTGCATTAGTAGATGTCTGTTTTACTTTCCTTTTCACCTTAGTGTATTTTTTAACATGGATATAATTTTATTCCGTTTATTTGGTTGACTTGCTTCACCAATGATTTCACTACTAAACGAGCTCTAAAATAGTAAAACAATAAAATTTCAAATAAAAATACTCCCAGTTGTGACAATTTAATAGAACTAGATCCAAGTTTTGTAAAACATATTGCATCTCTTTTGCATCTATAAAATCCATTTACTAGAGAGTACATTTTTCACAGTAAAATCACATACCTTTTTGATGCAAATATTTTATCAAGAATTCATAGGCAAGCTGATTTGGTGGATTCTCTTTAGAAAGCATGTTGATTTTTTTTTTTTTTTTTTTATTAATGACTTGAAATGACGGATACCTCAAGTTATAGGTACAAGAGCAGCTTAAAATAACTAGTGCTGCACTATGGAATGGTAACATACTGTATTTTATATTCGCCTGCAGAAATAATTAGGTTCATATATTGGAGGACTCTCATTTATTATTAGATATGTTATTAGCTAAGTGTTTTAAAGGTTGCTTCTGTCAAATAATAAAATACCAGTTTGATGGTCTATTTTTCATTACATCAACATACAATGCAAGAGTAAAAACTGTATGGAGATAAATGGCTAAATCACTCAGGGCTAACTCCACTTGAAAAATTTTTTTGGAGATAATACAAATAATTTGAGTATAACAAATAACTACATTAACACTCAGGAACTTTTTTTGTGTCAGCTTTAAAGCAGAATGACCCATGCATCACAGAAGTTGATAGAAGCTTTCCTTTGACTGGGATGGAAGAGAACCTGCTCCTGAAAAACACCCTGATACCTTGACAACTTCTCCAAAACATATCAGATTTGATATTCTGTGTATGTATCATACCATTGAAATCACATATATTTCAGTCACCAGAGAATAGGAGTTTTAGGAATTACAGATTAATTGGACCACTGAGAAAAGCTGTTGCCTAATCTCCAACGTGTTCAGAGCTTGTTCGGTTGACTTAAAACTAAGTTATTTGCAAAAGAAAATGGTAAAAGCTTAATCACTTTCCTTCAATATGAATGCTCATTTGCAATGGCAAATATTTGTTTTTAAAACCCTAATTGAAAGTTCTGCCTGTATTACAATGAATCAAATAATTGTTTGAATTAAACCACATGCCATAATGTTCTTAACAATCCAAGAAAAACATTCAAACAAAACAAGTTGCAAATATAAACTATCATAACTTAAAACAAAAGGACTTACCAATCTGTCAGTAATATTTTCATGCCAGTCTTAGCAGCAGCTGGGGCCTGGGGAAAAGAGAAAGCAAAAAGATTTGTCTCAGTTGCTTTCTACAGCAATGTAGGAGTCAAAAGAGGGTGCCAGTGAATCAGATGCCTCAGGTCACTGGAGTCACCTCCAACACATCAGTGCAGCTTCTCAAGTTCTCTTGATGTGATGGCACAGGTTTACACCACAAGAGCATCTCAGAGCAAGTAAAAGTGCAGAAATTCATGGTTTTGTAGTCTTGCATTTTCTTACATGCCTTTACAGAACAATATAATACAGGCTGGAATTTTTTAAACTATTAGAAAACTACACAAAATTATTTTTTTTATATATCTATGAAATAGTATCATGACAATTGTCAAATTTCCTAAAATCACACAATACAGCAAGTCAGATATCTTGAACAAATTTCTACTCTTTAGCTTTTATTTATCAGGCAAATTGAACAAGAAGATATTAAATATGGTTAAAACTTTTTTGGTCTTGTTCTTGTGAAATGAAAGCCACTGAACTCATACAAAAGTTTATAAAAGAGTGGCTGTAACAGTTGAAAACACAAGTCCTGGTTTTGAGAACAATAAATAATACTAAACTGTAGGTTCTTTAGGAAAGAAATATGTTATTGCAGATAGAATTTTGCCATAAATAAGGAGCCAGGATACACTAAAAGTATTATAATATATTAAGTGATAAGAAAACATGAAATCAAGATTTTTACCTCTCTTCTGAAATATGGCATATTTGGTTACACTTCAATTCTGACCAATACAAATAAATATTTATAGTAGCCAAGTAAGACATTCCTAGCCTATAGGTTAATGTAAAATTACTGGGTTTATACTCTTAGCATGTAATTATTAAAATAAGATTCCATTAATTTGGTGGGCATTAGTGCATTAATAGTGCTCAAACTGAAGACAGAATTGAGCTATTTATCTGGTTTTTTCAGATGATCTTTTCAAAAACTGATCAGCTTTACCAAAACTGATGTGTCAGACGAGGAATTGCAGCTAAATTCAACATGGCTATAAGCTGCACTGCAATGTTTAAATTCACTGAAACAAATTTAAGGAGAGCAGCTAAATGTTATTAGACTAAAATGTCAATTACTTATAAACACAATGGACAAATAAATTCTTCAAACCCATTATTTCAGAGTATAAAGGCTTTTATACAAGAAGATGAAATGTTCTACATACAGGGGTTTAAGAAACTGTCACGAAAGTCATTATGATACTTTAAATAGAGACAACAGTAAAAAATGGCACTTCACAGAATGTAATCTCAGCTCTGTTTTCCTTTAACACCACTGACTGCATCAGACCTGAAGTCTGTGTAGAGAGGCTTAATACTTTAACTGAAGAAATCCCACTCAGTCTCCTTCACAAGCAGATAATGACAGGAAGTATTCCTAACAGCATTACTCATTTACAAACACTAGTAAGTATTATGGGATTTTATTCCAACATCACTTTATGCTTCTGTGGTTCAGAACTTGAATGAATTAGATTGCATTTGTAGTAGGAGGCTCTGTGGGATAAGAATGTCAAATAAATATCTACTTAAACTGTCTGTTTTCAAGCTTTTTACAGATCCTTTGCTTCAAACAAGCTGATCACATCATAAAAAAAGACAGATAAACATAACAAATCTGTGTAAATAATTTTGGGTTTTCCCAGCTCCATATCAACCTTAGAGCTAAATTTTATTTAATTATTGCTAGTGATGGCTTATTCTTATCAGGATCAGAGACAACAAATTTAAGGACATCAGTCTGAGGAGTTAGATATGTTTCTGTTTGGTTTATTCCTGCTAACCATTATGTTTTTGATTTCAAAGCTTCTCTGAAGATACATCTGCTCAAGAGATGGTTGTGGATGTGTGTCATTATTAGTCTGAATTTTTCTGCATCTCACACCAAGCAGTTCTCTCAATATTTAACTCCAATACACAGCTATTTACAATGAATACTGCTACTTATTTTCAGCATGGCCAACCACACATTGAAAATAATGGGACAGGAATAGCATCAAACAGAGGGAAGAACCACCAAATACTATAGAACAGCTGTGAATAGAGACTTGAAAGGCAGAAAAGATTCAACCTACACAAAAATTAAGAAAAATAAATGTTTTTGATGAATTTATTGCCCTCTGCAACTTCCTGAAAGGTGGCAGTGTCAAGATGGGGGTTAGCCTCTTCTCACAAGCAACTAGGACAAAGGGAAATGGTCCCAAGTTGCACCAGGATAGGTTCAGGCTGGATATAAGGGAAAATTTCTTCACTGAAAAGAGTGGTCAAGTTTGGAATAGGCTACCCAGGGGAGTGGTGAAGTGGTGGAGTCACCATCCCTGGAAGTGTTCTTAAAAGGAGAGGATGTGGTACTCTGTGATATGTTTTAGAGCACAAGGTTGTGTTCAGCTGAAAGTTGGACTGGATCTTGGAGATCTTATTGAACGCTAATGATTCCATTCTAGCTGGCTTATGTTGTGAAATATTTCCCAAAAAGCATGGAGTATTCAAAAGTAGGGCAAAAAAAAGCCATATACGGTTTTATGGAACAAGGCTGTTACCCAAGAAGTGGTTAAATGTCCAAACAGTGTTTCCTGTCTCTGATTCTTTTGACTATTATGAACACAATTGAGGCCAAAAAAAAAGTAGAAATTATTTTGAGTGGCAAATTAGCTTCTACTGTCATATTGTAAAGAATCTACTTAGGCGAGTGTACAGTAAGCCCAGGACAAGAATGTTTTCTGAAGTACCTCTTGATTGTTTTTATAATTAAAAGTAACTCAGAGAAAAGAAGATGCGAATCATCACCTCACCTTTTGTTTCACTTCTATATTGCATTCTTTATTCTCTCATATATTGATAGGTGTGATTTTCATCCTGTCTATTCATACATAAAAGCTTTACTGAGATATCAGAAAAAAATATTTGTCATCTCTTTTATGCCCTTCTGCAAGAATAAATACTGATGTTTCACCAAAAATGATGGAAAACATGTTCTTCCCTTAAATAAACAATTACTAAAACAGACTATGTTAAAGCTAAAGAAGATTTAATTTACATAATGATGACACACAAATTGCTTAGATAAAATAGTAGCCACATTAAAAATGTGTTATGAAGAAGGTGAAAATAGAGAAAGTTGCACTTGAGCCATTGCAATGATGAGGGAAAAGCCAGCTGGCAGGAGTGACCACACTTAGTATAACAAATTACAAAGGATATTTTAGAGGCATCTACCCCATGCAAGGGTCTGTTGAAAAGGTGAAAATACAGCAACAACTTCAAATGATGTGTCAATCATCATTTGGTATTAGTTTGGTACTAGCCCCCTGGTACTAGTTCTGCTTCAAAAAATGTATTGTTGTAGCACCAGCACCATAGCACAGGTTAATTAACCCATACATTTACTTAATTACCCACACATAAGAAACATTTTTATTAAGAAATCATGGGAGTTACAGTCAGGATATACTGAATTTCAGTTTGCAGATACAACCTTGGATCAGTCTCCTTGTGCATACATACTGTGAAAATTCTGAATTATGCTCCCTGAGCCTCAGGCAGTTCACAGAAAAACAAGGGTAAGGAATTGCAGTTATTTTTGCAAATGCTTTTTTTATTTTCTGTATAAACCAATTATTGATGATCTCATGTCACTCCTTCAGTCTTCTTTGTGAGTAAAAATACAAGATTTGTTCATTTGATTATTCTGAAATTCTAAGTAATTTTGGTGATGGTGGGAGAGCTCTAAGTAATCATTCACTTTTTGAACTATGTAATCTAGAGAGTATCCATTTGCAATAGAGGACCACAGGGCTGGGATTCATTTTATCTACATTTAGTCACAGAAATCTTAGGCTCTTAGTCTAAATTAGGCTTCTAATTTCTTTCTATAAGTGATGGAGAGAGACAATCAACTCCAGATTCATTCAATCCTAAAACAGACAATTAAGATAAATGAAGGACTGTCTGAGTAATCCTGTCTCACTTAGCTGGCCTCATGACTGGCTTAGACAAGACCCCTAACATTTATATGGTTAATATGACATGATTGATTCTACCTCAAAATACACAGATCTCACTTTTCTTCCATGTTCTACCATGTGTTTGCAAGGGAGCATTAAGGGTCTAGATGAAAATAAATTGTAGGCATTTTCATAAGGATAGTGCAATAGATGTGGTCACAAAACCACACAGGAAAAGTGAGGAAGCCTTGGTCCATTTGTCAGCAAGGGACATGGATATTCCACTACAACAGTTATTTGGATTAAGATTGAATAACCATCTCTGTGGAACAGAATAAGTAATTAGTACTAATCAGACAATTAATGATTCTGATTCTGTGGTAGGCTTTCAATGCTATAGAAGCACACATATGTAAAATGCACATGTAGTAATGCATAATGAGTAAAAGGAGGATTTCTGCATATTACTTTGAAAACACATAAGTAATTGTCAGCCCATTACAAGATAATTAGGAATGATGATAAACTATTTAACAAAAACTTCAAATTTCAGAGGGGGGGAAATGGTGTCCAGTCCTGAATTTTGCAAAATATTTTAGGTGCTTTGCAGAGATACAGAACAAAAAGCTGCAGATTAAGTCAGATTTCTCATGCATGACCTCATTCCCATGACAACAAGCTGCTCCTTCACAGGGCACGGGCATTGGCAGCCACCACCCAGCAACCCTCAGGAGAGGCCAGTATAACTACAGGAACAGGCTTCCAATATTCTGTCACACTCATGCAGGTAACATACACTTGTTTTGACAAAACTACACCTGAGTATCAAAAAAATCTGAGTTTTTAGGTGCCTGCAATCCCCATGCTGGCAATAACCAAAGTGACATTTGAGAAACTTCGTCATTCACAGATTGATGCAATCATAAAGCAGTTTTGGGCTGGACAGGACCTTAATGATCATCTAATTCCAACCCCCTTGCCATAGCAGGGACACCTTGCCCAAAGACCCATCCAGCCTGGACTTGAACATTTCCATTAAATCTCCATTCATAAGTTCAAGTTATGTAGGGTAGAGATGCATCTGACCAAACTGAGATATCATACTGAGTCTATGATGTGGCATAGACAGTGGATTTTTTCAGTCTTTTGCAGCATATTGAAAGTTTTGCTGTGATTCCTTTAGTCAATGGCAGGTCTTCTTTTTCAAATCAAAACATCAGCTTGGAAACTTCCCAGACAGAAATGTTTAATAGAAGGAACTTATATAAAATCCATTATTTGCATTTACTAATACAAGAATAACATATTTTAAACTTAGCATTTTTGAGGACTACAGCAAGAACGAGGAAATACAAAATGAGAATCAGCTGTCCACAAGAGGCATGATAAAATATCTGATTTGATGCGAGAAATTACTTCTGTTTAGCTCCTATGAGCTCATAAGGAATAGCTTACATAAGCAACAGAGTGGGATAAAAAAGCAAAGTAACATACTGAGACCTGCTGTCAAGGAACAGCGCCTCATCAAGGCACAAAACAAGAGTCTGAAAACACAGAAATCCAGATCATCTTAAACCATCACATCTGACCAAATTTCACTTAATAGCTTTGCTTATGTATTGACATGCAAATACTTGTAGACATGGATCTCCAAGCAAACATTCCCTTCCCTTTCTCCATTGAACTGGTGGATGGGATGACATTGTCTCCTTAACCAGGGCAGATGATTAAGGCAGTGGCAGCAGCCCCCAGTTAACATGGAGCAGATTGTTAAAGCCACTTCCACCCTGTGCTGTCATGCATACAGTGGGATTTATCTCACTTTGCTTTTGATGTCCTTAAGAAGACACCTGCATTTGGGATAATCACTTGAGCCTCCATCACTGGCACTGGCAAGAAACAGGCACTTTCAGAGCTTAACTACCTAATCCTTATTTAGACTGTTGTCACCTTGTGCTTACACAAATCTGTTCCCACTTTTATTTGGAATCTCTTTGCCACATTTCCTAACCTGGAAGAGCAGATGCACCTCCTGCAAGGCAGCAGATGCAAATAGATGTGGACTGCTGAAGCTTGCTACTGTCTTACATTCACTTATTTTTTATCTGGAAAGAAAAAAAAAAAAAAAAAAGAGAAAAATAAAAAAAAAAAAAAGAAGAAGAAAAAAAGAAAAATGCTGATTTTGTTTTCCTCAGAAACACTGTCAGTTATTTTGAAGCCCTTAATACAGTAACCAACTACTATCCTACATAAGACACTTTTACAGTTTTTGTGATAACCTCTTCAGCAAAAGCTAACTGTCATTATCAAAAACATTTAAAAATACTTAAAATACAGCTTGACATAGATTTTTTATCCTTTTACTGTTTCGTTAGAATTTTAGTCCTTTCATGCACTAATTCTGGTTTTGTGCCTTGAAGCAGATGTTATCTTGCCAATGGAAATGTTTTTTACACCTCTTTCCTCCCTCTTTCGCAAGTATGCAAGTAAAAGATACAAATAGCTCAAAATGAAAACGTTTACTCAGCAGTAAGGCCTGGTGCATGTAGTGAGGTATTTTTCTGATTAATTCTCCGACCTAGCAATTTCCAGAGCTTGCTTCTTATGGCTGTATAAAACTTTAAGCAGATGTATTTGCTGCTTGATCTCTTTGGTGATTTTGGGTTTTTCGCATGTTCCTTTTTTTTCTTTTTCCCTGATGCTTTGGAATACATGTCTAATTGATATTTTATGCTCTTCACACAGGCTTGTCAGTGCTGAGTATACAATGTCCTTGTTTCCAGGAGTGGGTAAGTCAATTCAGAGCCTTGAAGATCACAAGTTTGCCTGACCTTGTAAGACCTTATGTAACTTGGAACCTGCTTATTTTATGTACGAAAAAGAAAATAATTGTTCCCTTTTGATATTTTCCCCTGACCATGCAATACATACACCCATCCTTTTCTGTCTGTAAAAAGATTTTTTTATTGTTGATTATGTAATCATCTTCCTCTTCATTACCATTATAGTAACTGGGGGCTTTTGCTGAAATGTCTGTGCAAAACCAGTTTAAAGACAGAACATAAGAGAAAAAAAATCTCACCCTGAATACTTGGAATTTTTCTAAGAAAGAACAGGGGAACAACTGGAGACCTGAGGCACATTTGGACAGATCCAGTGAAGCATAGTAAGACACTAGCTTTCTTTAAAAGCTGTCTCAGATACCACAGGCACCCCGAAAAGACCATGGGCTAATTTTTCTTAAATTAGCCCATGTGTTTCTCTCTGCTTCCTTGGCTCAACTGTTTCCAGGATGTGAGCTGGGGACAGGCATTGATGCACAACATTGCAACATTGACCAAGCTTACTGCCAAAGGAAAATAATTTCTGTTCCAGCACAGCCAGGAGCAAACCTTGTTCTGCATTCCATTTCCTTAGTGTGGATGTTCAAAAGGAACCATCAGGCTGCACAGGTCTGAAGTAGAAAAGAATTTAATGTGTTAAAGGATTGCCTTACCCTTAAGATTCACTAGAGCCTTACCCTGCAGTGAAGTTCATGCCATGGTTCCTACTTTACAAGATCCAAGAAGCCAAGACAGCAAGTGCTTTCATTAGGAAAAGCACAGGTATATAATGAATTCATACTACAAGTATCCATCTGCCAAACAGCTGTTCAAAGTTATAAAACCCAGGAGGAAAGCCAAGGCAGCTTTTGTCAATCTTTAGTGTTGCGTTTTGAAAAAAATTAGCTAAGAGTCTTTTGGTAGCTCCATAACTACACTCAACTGTTCTTTTTTTTTCTAGCTGCTGTAAGTGATAAGCTTTCCCATTACCTCTATATCTTTAGTTATTAATTCTTAAGAAAAAGAACAGAGAAAAAAAGAGCATTTCCTATTTTAAGATTAAATCCAGTTTTGTGTGTTTAAAAAGTAACCTGTGAAATACATCATCTCAACATCTGTGATTAGCTGTTCTCTCGCAGAAAACAACCCCTACCTTACACAGGCATAATGTACCTCTTTCACATTTTGTTTTTCAATATTCAAACAATAAATGTCTGTCCTAAAGAATTCATACAACTTAAGATGGAAAGGGACCATTAAACCATGACATCTAAATGTCATGATTTCACCCAGTAAGCTTACAGTAGACCCATTAATTTCATTTAACTAAATCATTATACCAGGAGGGTCCCTATTTTTGACTCAAACTCACTCAGACAGAGAGACTTAAGTAACTATTTCAATGGTATTTTTTAGAACCCTATGGCAGCCACTTGAAAATATTTAAAACTAAATTTCAATTCTACCTGAAGCATCTTCTTCTATCTGTTGTTTCCTTCCACACCTCTTGAGTACATTGTGTTACCAATCAAACAAAACTTTAGTGTGAAGACTGTAACTCTTGGTTACTATGGTACTTTGGACATGCTGATATTTTTCCTTTATAAGACTGAAAGTTATGACTAGTTTTTGGGAATTATTTTTTAAGCAGGGTTGTTCAAAAGTATTCCTTTATAATTCCATTCTTAGGAAACAGAAGCTGATGATATTAGAGGAACCTATAGAAAAGCCACTGAGGGGAAAATTCTTGCAGGACTCCTGAAGCATTACTAACAGAACCAGTGGAATGTCTCTCTTATCCCTCTGTACTCTCTATCATGCCATTCAGGTTTAGGGGGGGGGAAATATACATTTTTTTTTTTTTAAATAAGATAATTTATTTATGTGAAACAGGAAGCCTTTTTTTAAATAATTGATTTATTGATTGATTATTCACAGTATTCATGAATAGAGCCCAACAGATACTTTTGAGAGCAGCCATGCCCTGTGCTTCATTTTCTGCCACAGCTGGTACTTGCTAGAGAGCTATTATCCAGATACATGAGACAGCACTGATTTATGGCATCTATATTGGGTAAGGATGGACAATGAGAGAATTAAGCAACTTGTCCACTTCCCACTGATGCAGAGCAAATCACTTTTTTTTTTTGTTTGTTTTAGTATGCTCCTGTGCAATTGCTGTAGCATTCTGAGTACTCTACAATTTTAGCTATGATTGTTTATCCAGTTCATGTGCTTAATGAAGATGTACATCTACCCTCATCTTTACAAAGAAAAAAAGAGCAAGAGAGGAAAAGTAAGTGAGGGGAAGTCAGGACTAGTTGTTTGAACAAGAAGCTCCTTTATGAGATGTGAATTTTTGGCATGTTTCTATAGTGACCTTAAGAAACCCACATTGCTGAGCTGCTCCAGGATATTATCTATTACTGTATGTAATATGCCTCACAAGAGTGGAACAAATATAATTTTAATTTGCTTTGCATTACACCCACTGTTAAAAAATGGCACTACTATAACAAATGCTTTTTAGTTTCTTCATTTGTAGCTAAATTCATAAATCTCAGTAACTATAAATGTATCTCAAGGTCACAGTTATTACAGTAACCCATTCATTTTGTTTTCCTTTCACTAAATCCATTATCTGAACAAATTATTAGGTGACCTTTTTAGTTACAGCAATTCAATAAAACTTACATTAGATGGAGTTTCAGGAACATTAGTCTAATGTGCTTTAAAAGATCACCTTCTCTGAGCAATATAATAAGTTTGTGTGAAAAGCATAAAGCATGTAATATGTAATAAAATCCAGCCTTTAATGAACCATCTAGAAAAACTGATTCATGTTATAATCCGATGGAAACCCTACCTTAATTAATGGATAAGAAACCACCAGTAACTACTGGATGTTACTTTTGATTATATATTTAGCCAGTTTTTCCTTTTAAAATGTATGCCTCTGATTTATACTGTTCAAGAAATTGCAGTTTAAATGACCTTGGTTACAAGATTAATATGCTATGAAAAGGCATACTTTCACAGCTAATTAAAAAAGGGTCTCTGATTACTAGTTAGCAGCAGTTGCACTAAGATATTGCTTAATTTTCCAGAGTGGTAATAGGTCAAGACTGTAAATTTAATAAACTGTCTTAGATGTTTGATGGATGCTGGTTTTCTTCACCAGATATAAGAAAATATCTCGAGGCCAGCCAGATAAACAATAAATAAAACACAGCTCAAGCTATCAAGCAGGAATTTTTATCAGGGAAGATTGTACATGATCACTAAAACCCATTATTTCCATTAAGAATATAAGGCATTAATCTGATTCTCTTTGCAAATAAAACAGGAATAATCACTTAAAAAACCCAGCTGAAATTCTCTACATCTTGTGCTGCCAGATTGCTGTCAAGAAGAAAACTAGTTAAACTTTAATTTCTAATCAGTCTAGGGAGGTCTGTATGCAGAAAGAGAAGCAATAATAAATTTCCACCAGTTCAACATCAGCAATCAGTCATTTCTTCTGCAGATGTATGCATTACAGGAGCAGGAGCCAACTTGAGTAAAGGTCAAGACACATCAAAATATCTAACTAAGTAAGTTCCTCTTGCTACTAGGGTTTATTGAGCAGTCTTGCATTCATCCAGTTTGTGGACATTTCATTTAGCTCCATGTTTTTCCAAATACTTGTGTGTCTGTAGCCCTGTGAACCATCTGGGCACCTATAAACTTCTCAGGATCTTCTCCTAATTGCTCATCCACAAGAAAGAAAATGTAGTAATTATTCCCTTTTCCCTGTCAATACCTCTACTACTGATTTGAGACAGAGGCATTGAAAATACCAACAAAATTATAGGATATGTCAGAGAATTGTTTTACAATTTATGGATTGGCTATTCCATCCCTGGAAGCATTCAAAACCAGGTTGGATGGGGCTTTGAGCAACCCAGACTAGTGGAAGTTTTTCCCGTCCATGGCTGGGGGTTTGGAACCACATGATCTTTAATGTTCTTTCCAACCCAAGCCATTCTAGGACTATTATTCTATGAAATAAAAACCAGTTTTAAATTGCAATATTACAGTTAATTAATAGACAGATGAAATGTAAAGAAACAGTTCAAATATGACAACTTAATGTTTGCATAATTTTTCAAATTGTACCTTAAATTAGTAGGTTTATTAAATCACATAATATATTTAGGAATACCCTGAGGTCGTAATGTTTTCAACAGCAGATACAATATTTTTTTTGTTTTTGTGATGAAGCCAATTGCGTAATCTGTCATCTCCCACAGGCCACTTTCATATTAGCAAACAGTGCATTTAGACAGCAATCTCTTTGATTACCCTATCAGTAATTTCACAGCACTTCTGCTAAATTTTTGTGTAACATATTTTTTTGAAATCCAAAGAATGAGATGAATGTGAGTTCTTATGCTTGGGCAAGAAAAGCAAATTCAAAAAATCACCTAGCTAATTACTTTCTCAATTACAGTAGTCAGTAGATATTAATTAAAATAAATTTTTAAAAAAGGTATAGGGAATACTCAGTTTTCAGTTAGAGATTTAGTTCATAATCCTTTATCACACTAAGGACACTTTGATGTATGGCTTCCACCATGCCCTCTGATATAATTTTCTTTTCTTTATGGATGTAAGCTATTTTCTTGTAGGTTTATTTATTATTGTCATGTAAATTACTGAGATATGTTAAATTATCTGTTAGCTTTTCCTTGCTGTTCTGTGAAAATTAAGAGATTGAAAAAGTTGATTGCTAAAGAACTGCTTAAAATATGCTGTGTTGCATGTTGATAGAGATCAGCCAGTGATGTATGTTTATTTTTCTTAAGTGAAGAATTACCAAACCACAAACATAACCCAAAAACCATTCACTTTATCATTTGCTTTTCATGTTTTTCCCAGATCATAGACAGCCCAGCCCAAGATGAATTTGCAATGTCATGTTATCTAAGCTATGTCTGCTTTTCATTAATGTATAAAATATTAATGTCATGCCATATCTACCCATTTATCTAATTACAGAATTCATATATCATGGTCAAAATAATGGGTTTTTTGGTTTTTTTTTGTCATTGCTAATAATAACCAGTTTTATTTAAAAAAATAGTGGTCTCCTTTAACTATTTTTAAGTAAACTATTTTTTCCTTGCCAGATAAATTCTTTGAGATTATTACTTTGTGCAGGAAACAATAATTTAAAATTCTTAACTTTAATTATATTTATTCTCTTCAGTAATCAAGTACGTCTTAAAAATTTCACACTGGAAAATAAGGAAAAAACCCCAAAATTTCATAAAGAAGGTAATAAAATCATATCCACTTATAATTCAATTATAATAACAATGTAGCTTGTTGAAATAATACAGTATTAATACTGTGTGAATCATCAATAATCATCAATTATCAATTTAGGAACTAATTTTAAAAGCTTCATCTTTAAATATATCCTCGAAAGAAAAATCCATGTATTTTCTTTCAATTGCAAACTCCTCAGGGATAACCACAATGTTTTTTCCAATATGAACAAAACTTGCTAAAAATTTCTAAAATACTCTTCCTCAAACCTTTTTTTTGTCATTGGAATATATCAGACATGCCTGCTTTTGAGAATACATTGATAATTTAGGTGCTACAAATACTTGCACATACGTAACAGAGATACCAAGGAAAAAGCTGTGATACAATCCTGAAAGACTTTGCAACTGTTGATCCAAAATGAAAAAGTGCTTGGCAACTTAAAGGATGAAGCTGTGTTTACTAATTTTCTAGCTGGGAGGTTAAATAGGAAAGAATCAACTGCAAAACATATGTGAGCAGTCTGCCTTACCCACTTCTGTAAGTCCCTAAACAGCTGGTGTGGAGAAAACCTAGTGTCGTGCTGCTGAGCCACTAATGGGCATGAAGAGAAACAAAGTCAGTGACAGTTTTCAAAAATCTCTCATGTAACCAAATGAAATAAAAGTCTTTAGGAAAAATCTCAGTGTGGCATGGCCTGGTCTTTTAACTAGAATGAGGAAAGTTTAGGAGTTTTAACAGATGCCATGATGACTAACTATCCATACAGGCTGATGTAAATAAATTTATTAAGTCCATCTTAATAAAAGAATAGGCTTTACAGGGGCTGAGGACATCCTCTTAGAAGGACATCAAAGAAAGAGGAAAGCTTGGTAAAACTGGCAGAGAAAAAAAATATGAAGCATGAAGAGATGGTTGTGATGGCTATCTAGGGAGAATACATAAAACTTACAACTTTGAAGGCAACCAAGGGGAGCTGGGATTTGCTAAATACATCAATTTTGAATTTAGGGACAAAAGAAACAGGAGGCACCACAGTATGTGGCAGTCATTTGAATGAGCTGGTCAGCAACAAGTCAGTATCAAAGGACAGTACTTCTCTATCTATCAGCATGGGGTGTTACTTTAAAAAAAAAAAAAAAAAAAGATCTTAATAAATTCATGAGAAGATAACCACCAAAGATAACTGCAGGCAAGTCCAGACCCCAAATGTTTTGAGCCATCTGTGCTGCATTACACAGTCATAATAAAGACAAATACAGACAAGTTTCATGCACTGAGACCAATTGCACATCTGAATTACTAGGGAAAAAATGATAGCTGCGGAGCATTGTGGGTTTGGATTTTTGGGTGTTTTGTTGTCAGATAGGTTGTTTCTTTTTTAAAACAAACAACCAAACAAAAAAAAAAAAACAACAGCAAAGTAGCAACGTTACTTCTGCAACCTCCATTCCAGGCCTTCTGAATAAAGTTATACCACCCACATCAAAAGTGCAACTCCTATAATTTTTTTCCCAGCTAAAATCGTGCTGTAGCATGAAGCAATGAAAATAAATTTTTTATGTAATATCCCTTTATATTAGAGAGTCTCCTTTTTTATCTTGCCAAATATTGCATTCTTCCTTCTTGCTTCCCCTTCTGTCTTTGTCTATAAGTGTTGCTCTTTACCTTTCTCTCACATAGTTTGCTGCCCATACCTAATTTGATTATTATAATTCCTATGATTGTTTTCATCTTTTGGACTATCCTAAAACAATAACTATAGACAACTAGTTGTTGTCTAGAGATATTGTGAACTTGTGGCAGCCTCATCCTTGGAATTGCTCAAGGCTGGGCTGGATGGGATTTTGACCTGGTCTAGTGGAAAGTGTCCCTGCCCATTGCAGGGAGATAGGAACCAGATGATCTTTAAGGTCCTTTCCGAACCAAACCATTCTATGATTCCATTTATTGGTCCAAGAAGCCTGTCATTACATCTTAGTAGATATATATGTCCAGAGACTGCTGATTTAAACCTGCCCTATCTCCTTTTGAGGTTTTCAGAAAACAGAATTATACAAGAAATATCAGAGACAAGATATTTAGAGAATACTTTTCCCGCTCAAAACATATTTCATAACTTTGCTCTTCAGTTATCCCTATTAGAGAACTACCTCTTCTCATATTCACTTGCTCAAATACAAATTCCAAAGTTTCTAAGATGTCAGGACAGGACTGGTTTTTTTATTATTGATAACACATAAGTGCTTATTTTTTAGCTTATAGCAGTATTTCTACGCATGAGTTTAATGCTGGTCACAAAACAACCACAAAGCCTTTAATGTATGACTTCAAGAATGTTGCATGAACAAAGTATCTGAATTAGGTAAAATAAGAGATTCACTTAGACTTGCAGGAGGCTGTGATGCCGATTATTCCAACCTTGGCTCCAAGTTGACCTAATTTCAACTTTAGATGGAGTTGCTCCTGGCTTTTTCTGCCTTACTACTGAATTATTTCATTATTTCTATAGCTGGAGACAAACAACCTCTGTGGGCAATCCTTCCTTCCTTTTCCCCTCACTATGATTTGTGTGCACTGTTTCTTATCCTTTCACTGTGTCTCCCTCAGCCTGTCTGTTTTCTCTCTGACCTTTCACTAGGTATTTGAAGACAGGGATAAAACTTTTCCTTTACTATTTGTTTTTCAGACTGAACAAAGCCGGTTCCCCCAGGCACGAGGACAGCGCTCCAGATGCAGCCTCAAAAGTATCAAACAAGTAAAAAAAGAGAATTTTCTGCCACCAGGCAGCTATACTTTTGTATGGAGTTATCTTGCAACAGCAAGGGCCCAATGCAATTTGTATTCAATTTGTTGCCCACCAGAATTCCCAGGAAATTTTAATGGACCTGCTTTTTTTCAAGTTGTTCCCCAGTTTGTACTGTTGTATCGGGTTTAACTTCATCCCAGTTTCAGAACTTCACATCCACTTTTGCTGAACTTCATAAAGTTTCTGTCAGCCCATTCCTGAAACTTGCCAAGATCCCTCTGAAAATTTACCCTGCTCTCCCACGCGTGTGATTATGGCCCCAATCTGATGTTATCCATGAGTTCTCTGAGACTGGTTTCTGTCTCAGGGTCACAAATGGTCCGTGAAAAACCTCTGAGAACCTCAGGACTGTCTCTTGTGATGGCAAACAGTAAGGCTTTGAATCCCTAATTGCTACCCTCTACCCAACCTGTTTATCATTGGCCTGTTTGCTCACCAGGGAAAGGATCTGGATTGCTACCATTGCTTTTTTGCTTGCCAATATGTTAATCTTCCCTGCTTTATATCTGATTTGCTATTTACCAAGGTCAGAATTCCTGCCTTTAAGTTTTAAATTCCTGACAAAAAATTTAAACATTTGTGTCTATATGAAAGGTAGAAAAATAATAACATTCCTGTCCCATCGCAGTGTAAAATGGGAGTCGGGGTAGATTCTTTTTGGTAGATTTCTCAGACAAATATAAAGGGCAAACACCACAATATTATATTGGAGAAGTGTTCGTTGATAAAGATAAGATAAGCGTTCCTAGCGAAGGGGAATAGAAAAGTATGGTTGTGTTCGAGGGTGCCAGGATGAGGGAAGAGATGAGAATCTTGACTCCATATTTCAGAAGGCTGATTTATTATATTATGTTATCTATTATATTAAAACTCTACTAAAATAATAAAGAGAAAAGAATCCATCAGAAGGTTAGAAAGGACAGGAGAGGAATGGTAACAAAAGCTGGTGACTCTCAGAGAGTCTGAGCCAGCGGACTGTGATTGGCCATTAATTAGAAACAACCAACATGCAACAATCACAGCTGCACCTGGTGCATTCCACAGCAGCAGACAGTTATTTTTTACATTTCTTTCCTGAGGGTCCTCAGCTCCTCAGGAGAAAAATCCTGGCAAAAGGATTTTTTCAGAAAATATCATGGCCACAGAAAAGGGAGCAGAGAGGGGAAAACAGAGACCGAGCACCAGGACAGCGCTGCCACAGCACCCTGGGCGCCCTGTCAGCCTCAGCTGGGCAGCGGGAGTGGGTGGGCCGGGAGCCGCGATTGTGTGGTACAGTGATACTGCGACACAGTCTGTGACACAGTCTGCGGGGCTGCAGGGCAGGCCGGGCGCAGTTTCCGAACAGCAGCCAGCGGCGTGTCCCTGCCAGGGGCGCAGAACAGGCTGCCGTGGCTGCCAGCCTGAAGGACAGGCTGCTCCCGGGGCAGCTGCGGCCCTCAGTGCCGGGTCGCAGGCCAAGGAAGATGGCTGCTCCGTGACGGGAACAGCGGAGCACCGGGATGCCGGGGGTGGCAAAGCACAGCAGGCCAGGTGCGGCCCCGGAAGGAGGCCAGGAAAGAAGCGGGACCGCAGGGAGAAAAAGGCGAGGGGGCCAGGCTTACCCTCCCGGCGAGCCCTGCTCGCTCCAAGAAAACTAAAGAAAAATTATCCCCATTGTGGTGCAGTACGCTGCTTTTGTGGGCTAAGACTCTTCCCATGGCACAGTTTTCCGGGCTTTTTTAATCCCGCTCCGCCGGCGAGTGGGGTGGGTCGCTTGCAGCCCGATGGTGGAAGCTGTCTCTGTCCTGATCAGCTGCCAGGAAAAGCCTCCCTGGGAACAGAGCTCCCAGCATTTGCACAGACCCTACAGTAATTTTTCAACACATCTATAACACATATTGAGGCATAAATAAAAGTCAGATTGGTCTCTCTCATTTCTATTTTTAGCAAATTGGCTCCTGAGGATAAATTAGTAGAGAAATATTACTTTGTGTTTCCTATATTCCACTTCCTACTGCTGATTCCCTAAGAATTTCCACAATTTTCTTGGCAGCTCTAGCAATGCCTTATTTACCTGTTTCATAATGATTACCTGCTGATTTTTTTTTCATCGTGTTGCCTTATCTAGAAGAGAGCACACACTGCTTGCTTTTAGTTAAAGACAACTCTAGTACAATACACTTTCTACTTGATCCAGTCTTGTAACAATCAACCCTTCAGTTAAGTATAGCAATGCTTCATTGCAGCACATCTGCCTCCAAAGGCAAGGGAAAGGCAGGTCTGACACAGAGGGAGGAATGGTGTAAATGCTCAAACAAAAAAGGTGGGACTCGATAAACAGGGTCATGCTAGACCATCAAACATTTTCAGAAAGCTTTACACAAACAGCCAGATATTAAAAATTTAATTCAAAAGGTGCTGCATTACAGAAATAAATTATCCAAAAAGACAAAAGTTTCATTTTCCTTTTGTCCTTCATCCAAAGATATTCAAGGTCCATTTCTTGGATTGTAGTGTGAAGGACATTAAATTATCAGTCAAAGCTAACAGCCCATACACTGAAAGCTTCATTTTGCAGGAATGGATATTACATGAGGTAAGAAATTTCTTTGAATGCTCTTATAGATGCCCATGCAAAACTTCAGTGTCTGCAAAGGGATTTATAAAGCTGCTGACTGAAAACAAACCACAGAAAATAAAACCTGACAAAGGCTGCATTTTGTAGTCTGTATCTTATTTGCACTCCCCCACCTTTCTCTATAAATATCAGCTACACCAACCCACCCTCTTCAGCACTCCATATATGTAAATCAGCAGATGGAAAGCCTGATTTACACATTAAATCAAAAGAGTATTTTCAACCTAAAACGAGGCTGTTAAATCACAATTTTCACTGCAGCTACTGACAAAATCCTTGTATTCAACATCATATTTCCAAGTTAAAGACAGTTCTCCCTCACACAAGGGAGGAACTGTACCACTCGTTCGCCTTTGCATAGCATCTGAAGATAACATGACACAAGTAAAAATGGTAATATTTTGCTCAGAGAAAACAAACCAAAACAAAACAAAATACCAAACAGAAACCTTCAGTACTTGGTTGCCCAAGTTTCAGCTCACAAACTCTTGACAAGAGCAGAACAATGAACTGCTGAATACTGCATGGAATGGAGATAAACTACATTATACTAAAGGAGAACAGTGTTTTGTGAGCTGATCATGTCAGACAATCTTAGTCAGTCCTTGACAACACACTTCTGATCTGAATTCTTATTTTTCAATAGACAGCAATAACTTTTCTACAAATTTATGTTTGTTCAATAAATGACCCAGCTGCAACAGCAAAGTCAATGCTGTGAGTGCACCTGTGGCTGCTTTCTACCTGTTCCCCCCTTGATCTGATTGGATAATATTGGACTCATCTCTATTTAAGTCTGCAAGGTTTACGTCTTCAAATGCCACCTCCTACAAAGCTGAGACTGAAGTATCTGTTCAGGAGTTGTTCACTGATGTTTGTAGTACTTTTCTCTGCACTCTAGAGTTGCACAGTAAAGAAAACAAACAGTTCTAGGGAAGTTGGAGGAGAAAGTCTCCATGCATTTCACTGAACAAATGAAGAAACAGGATACTTCAGTTTGAAAGCCTGTTATGAGCTATGGAACTCACCACTTATCTCTTCAGTACTAAATTTCAGTAGAAAACAAGAGTGGAAGAAGTTTGGTCCTTAGATGTATGAGAAAAGGATCTTCATGGAAAATTTAGGAATTTAAATTTTGCCACTCTAAAGATACTTTAATACCATTACAAGAACACTGAATTGAGGACTAGCATCATGAATACATCAGTGTTCTGAAGAAGTCAAACAAGAGCCACAAAAAGTGGCTTGGGGATTGGAAAACAGATAGTCCAAGAGTGAAATTTCAGGAGTTTGTCTTATTGAGGTAGGAAGTGATTCAGGCATTTCATAGTGTTGGTGTAAATATCTCTGAAACTGGAGGCAAGTTTTTCAGTCTTGCTGACAAAACTCTGAAATAAAAGATGTAACTTTTCTAGCAGCAAAAATATTAAGTTATAAGGAAAAGGTGGGTCTTGGCTTTTCCTGGAATTATTAAAGTTTGATCAATTATGTTCATAAAAAAGAATATAGAAATCGTAGAAAGTGGATTAAAATAAACAGCCTGTGTAAATGAAAGTTGGATAATATCTTGGCCAAAGATCATACCTGATCTTGAATATACAAATCTTAAGAGTCTTGTGCAATTGTTGCACATCATCTCTTCTTTTTTTCCAGTTTTGTACAGGATGTCAGCAAAACCTCGGCCCATGGTGGACATATGTGGTTTTGTCTACCCTTAGTTATTTCACTTTATATGGTTTAATTAGATTGAGTGTGGATTACATCTGAAACTTAAAACACATAAATATCTGATCTTTACACAAGTATTTAAGCAAGGGATTACCTTCAAACCCATGTAAGGGTCTGGAATTAGTCTGGAGGTAGCAGAAAATTCAGAGATAGTCAGAGACAGTCAAGCTCTTGTCTGAAAAAGTGAAATTGGCAGTGACAGGATGACATTTCAGTTTGAGCCATTAACCAGTCTTGAACAAAATAAAATTATTAAGACCTGAAAAGCAAAAGAAACCTCAATGGGAAATACATAGAACTCTTTCATTTCCCTCAGAAGTATTTTCATAAAAGGGGGGGGAAAAAGGCCAGTCATGTATTGCTACATTGGTTATTCTTTTTTTTCCCTAATCTAAGATATGAAACAAAAAATGTTTTCTGCAATCTGATACTTAATCAACCAAAAGTGGTGGCTCTATGTTGAAATTTGGACTTGATGATGTTAAAGGTCTTTTCCAATCTTAATGATTCTATGATTCTGTGAAATATACTAGAAGATGTTGGTGTTGAGTGTTTTAATTTTATTTCTCCCTCCTATGTTTCTCAGTCAATTATTATCCCTGAAGGTTTCCCTAGGGCATAATCACATAGTAATTTTGCATATCACACAAGATGCCACCAAGCCTCAGTATTCATCAGCACATCAGACATGGATTGCTGCTTCTGCAGCAAGACTGCAAGCATGGGTTCATTTAGGTACTGCCCCTTCTGCTCTAGTCCAAATCCAGATCTTGCCAACTACCTTCAACAGTGGTGGAAGCTATGGAGTATTTGTGTTCCCCAGCTGAAAAAACTGTAAGGTATTAAGCCACTTCAGCCAAAGAATCATCAAACTGCCTGTTTAACCAGTTGAATGTAGAAAGAAAGTTTGTGTGACTTGACAAAAAATACCTTCCATTGATTTAAGGAGTGAAAGCTAGCAATTAACACTACTAAATATTAGCATGGGGGTGATGAATGATCTGACTGCAGTTCTAAGGGGAATTTCTCTACTTGGAAAAAAAAAATATTCACACCAGAATTTGGCAGGACATTAGCGTTAATCACCACTATTCTTCATACAATCTTTAATGATCACAAACAGTCAGGACCTCCAATTTACATCTCATTTACAAGATAGCATCTTTTAGCAGCATGAAGCCTCCCAATATGCTCTCAACTATTAAATGATTAAAGATTTATTCTTACAGTACCTAGATTTTCTCAATCTAACCTTACTTACAACTGCTGCAATTACAACAAGAAGATGCATAGCCTGTGCTTACAGAAAAACAAGGATGTGTTTACACTTCATGAGTTTTTTTTCCTTCAAGAGGCTAAAATTGATCCTAATGAGAGAAAACAGCATCCTCTCCTTTCCTTCTAGCAAAATAGGACAAAAAGTACTGTGCTAGTCTCTGTCAATGAAGCACTCTCCAAAGAAGCAGATGAACAGACCAGATGTACACAGCTTGTCTGATACCTTGCTGCTTCAATAATTTTCATTGCAGCAAATGTTGCTTAATGCTGGTATAATTTGTTGCTCAAAGGAAGCAATTTTTGTTTCCTTTAATGCCATTATGATGATGCCTGCTCTTTTCCTGAAAGACTCAGGACATCTCCTACCCATGGAGCAGCTTGGAGGTGAATCTGACTTTACAACCCTGAAAGGAAGCAGGCAGCAAGGGACATCTGAGCACAGGGTCACTGTGAAAAGCCATGAAAGCCTGGATAGCTGTAAGCCAGCACAGTTTGTGCTGGGCATCAGCAGACATCAACAACTGGCAACTGCTGGGGCAGCAGTCCTGTATTTACTTGGCATGCAACTCCTTTATATGGACAGCTCAATTTGATTAATGGCCACAAGTGGTTGAAATGCTATTTGCATAAAATACACTTTGCACTGAAAGTAATTTTATGTAGGAGACACACATAGTTTGGAAATGTTGCTTGGAGAGCTATATTTCTTGGGAAAGAGCTTACAATGAAAAGTGAAAATATACATATTGTTGTGTGCATTTTTATCCTCCTTGACCCCAGTTTAAGCTCTTTTCAGATGTTCAAAGACCACCTTAACACTAATGAAGCCATCCATTTCAGTTCATGGCAAAAAGATTTTTTAAGATTCTAGTCTGAACAGTTAATTAATTTTCTGGTTTGAACAATTCACCTGCTAGGCTCAGGCCTTTGTCACTCTGTAACATCCTTTGGAGTTTGCCTGTCACAGCACAGAAACAGTGTTTTATGCAGACAAAATTAGTAAAACTAACCCTTAAAATGAATCAATCACTCAATATTCTCATGGAACATTTTTCCTAATTCTTTTTTTCAGACTGATGCATCTTTTATATCCTCTGTCTTGGTTGGAAGGCCCTTTTTTTGAGCAAGATTATCCCATCAAAATTCAACCTATATCCTCTACATATTTACTAGATATAGAAATATATTAAATTTTCTAATACAAATATTTACTAAATATACTAAACTTGTATATTATACCTTATTACAGCTAATTATAGCTCAGTACAATGACCTTTCCCTCTCTTCTGTGTTCCTGCAAGGTAGCATTGGTAGTAGAGGTATAGGTGAGCATGAGAGAGAAAAAACATTTTTAAACAAGGGCACCAATTTGTTAAACCTTTTTTGCCACACCCAAGTGCAACAGCTCTCCCTTGACACATTACTTGCACTAATTAGACACTCATCTACAGTGGCTTCACCCTGGCTGAATGCCAGGCCCCCACCAAAGCCACTCTATCGCTCTGCAGCTGGATAAGGGAGAGACAAATATAATGAGGAGTTCATGGGTTGAGATAAGGACCAGGAGAGATCACTCATAAACACCATCTTGGGCAAAACAGGCCAGAATTAGAGCTATGTATTGAATTTATTACTAACAAAATCAGACCAGGACGATGGGAAGTAAAACAAATCTTAAAACCAATTTCCACTCATGCTTCCCTTCTTTCCAGCTCTGCCTCCTGATGCAGCAGGTAGATATGTTGTGGAGGTTATGGTGAGTTCATCACGTTATTTCTCCCTCTGCTCAGAGAAAGAAATCCCTCCCCTGCTCTGACATGGGACCTCTCCCACAGGAGATAGTGCATCACTGGGTGCATAGGGACTTGTTTGTACTCATTAAGTGGGAGAATTCACCCCAAAATTAGAGGTGAATGCATTGACGCTTTATTTTGTCTTTACTAAAAAGTTGACCTGCAAAGCACCGATTTTGCTAAGGTGTGGTCTTGTCAAGGAGTATTCCTGAGCAATGTAAAAGTCCCACACTTCCATATATACAGTCTGGGCCTCTATACTCTATCAGAATGCAAAACAAATGGTATCTAATTAAGTACATAACACTGAAATATAGCATTGCTGCCACATGGATGAACTCAGTCAGATACATGAGCTCAAATAGTGCTGTTTGGGTCATTTGAGATCTCTTGTATGCAATATTTTCCGTGCTGTTAACAAGTATTTGCTTTAGTGCTTTTGTGTGCACCAGATTAATGACAAGAGAATGATAAATACAAATGTTATCTTAAAAGATTTATGTCTTCCACATATAAGAGTCATGAAGTTCAAAATTAATACAAGCTTGTTAATCTGTCAAATACAGGCTTGCCCTTTTCCACATTTGCAGAAGAAGAACACTGTCTCATATTAAGATATGGGATTTATCTGGCTTTCCTAAAGTGTCAAGAGAATATTTCCGATATATAAATAGCATTTTCTGTACAAATAGTGGTCATTCTTTGCTTCATTGCCCAAAGAAGATAAACCCTGTAGCTCCCTGACATGCTTAACAGGTTAAGCACACTTCTTTAAGCAGACCTCCCTCTTTCATCATTCACTAACCTTCAATAAATCAGAATAATTCAGAATGCAAGTTCTGCTCTCAGAAATCTGTTGCTGTAACAGAAAGTTCTAATGTGATGGGGCAAAATTCTGTTAACTGCAGTGCAACAATGTGAATCGCCAAATTTGAAATGAATGAGCCTTGTAATGCTTCAGGCATAACATTTTACTGGCTGAAGTATTTGACACTACATGCATTTTGAGCTTCTATAATCCTATAGTTATCCTAACACCAGAGAATCTCTGCTCAATAACAGTAACTACACCGAGGAAATTATAAAAATACACTGCACAAACACAGGAAAGAAAGTCAGCTTCAAAACTGGAGCTCCATATTACATAGCTGTGACTTGAAATCAGCTTTTAGGTGACCCAATTATTCTATATTTTCCCACTAAGATCCTCAACAGCTTTAATGTTTAAATATCTCAGTCCATTGAGAAAAGAGGAGGACTTTATAAGATTGAGTTTTCTTTCAGACATGCTAATTCCCAAGAGGAACAGGTATACTGAAGACATTGATTCTGGAGCTGGCATAAATGAAAGCCCCATAAGGCAAATAAATTCCACAAAGAACAGAAATTATTTTGTCTAAAGAACAACTGAGTTGTTTCCATCAGTTCTCAAACCTACACAAAGCTCAGCTCTTTTCTGTTCCCCCATGAAATTAATTTAGCCCACAGTTTCTCTAGGCAATACCATTACATTGATGTTAAATTTGTTTTTAAGGACAAAATGGAATTGTACCACCTTAAAAGATGCCAAAAGCACAGTTAAAATTATTAACATTTTTGTCTTCAGAACAAGTGTGGAATAACAGAAACACTTTTATACCCATAGGTGATGTTTGGATTTGGAGTGTAATAAACAAGCCCCAGGAAAAGTCAGGGAAGTGTCTGAAGTACCTAAGGCAACCCTGTAGCTGTACCAAGCTAGAGTAGAAGATCATCCACATTCAAAGGAGGATTCAGCCCATCTATTCTTTCTTCTGATTTCAGGGGGAATCTAGAGGAACTGCATGTTGTAGGAGAGATCTCTGGTTTTGCAGCTACTGGTGTTTTCACCTTCAGAAAAAGCTCTTGGCTCTTTGTATTGAAGTTGTGCAGATATGAATGTCAAAGGTCCAAAACTGAGATTGTTTAACAATGGTAAGATCAAGAACTGGTGAGAAGGTTCCCTTAGGTTACATTTAGATGGATAGGTAAGGGGGGAAGAAAGAGCAACTCCCTCCAAGTTGCATAATCTGTCTCTTTTCTATTCTTATTAAAAATATTCTTTATCACATGGCTTTGAAAGACCTAAAGCAAAGCAAATATAAATCCATTAACATTTATTTTAGCTCTGCCCAGTATGCTAAAACCACTCCTATTTTGTCTGACACTACGTTAATAGGGAGACCTCAATGTAATTGTTTATTTCCACACATAAAATTAGTCCTCTGTATTTTGTTTCTGCTTTTTCCTAAACAACACTTGTCTGAGTGCACTATACCAGCACTAACTGCAGTGCTCTACACTATGGAACACTCTACACTATGGAACATCCCTGATGGTGTAATGGGCATTTACTTCCTGTTTCATTGTGCTTCATCACTCATAGTTGGAAGGCATCACATATGTAAAAAAGTGTGAAAATATCAGATACAGTATAATTAATACACAACACAAAAATTCCAGCATTATTTCCACACAGGATAAAATACCAGAACTAATAATAATAATAAAGAAAAAAGATCTACCAACTCCAAGCAGAAAGGAACAGTGACATAATAGGAATTGTCCCTACTCACCTGCTCTGAGAATGGAAACTTTGCATGGTGGCTTGATATGGGATGGATTACATGAGGAATGAGAAGAAAATAACATCCAGATAAACAAATAAATAAAGGAATACTTCCAAAGACATAGCAACAGAAAAATTTCTCTTGAATGTATGTACATAGAGAAATGCCAGGAGAAAGTAAGACCACTGGGCTTTGATCCAAGACAATTTTATTGTTACAGCTGAGCCTCCTGTTTTTATTCATGTAGAAAAGTGATGGCTACTCTTTCATTCATGTATTCTTGAGGGGTTTTGCCTGATGATTTACCTGCACAAATGGATCTCAGAAGTGTATAAACTGCTTCTGTGCCGAGCAATACACCAGGAAGCCTCAGAGCCATTAGACTTTGTCCTCTTTCAGTGCTGAAACCTCAATTGTATCTTGTCAGTAGCTGCTTTTCCCCCACATACTGCTAATAGTGTAATAAATAAGGACTGGTTCATAACTGCTATTTCATAGAACCATTATGAATCAAATCAGTGGAGGCGATTCTCCTCCTCTACCCCACTCTTGTCACACCTCACCCAGAGCTGCTGCATCCAGTGATGGGGTCCCAACATAAGGACACGGATCTGTTGGAGCAAGTTCAGAGCAGGGCATGAAGGTGATCAGAGGGCTGGGGCACCTTTGCAATGGAGACAAATTGAGAGATTTGGGGTTGTTTAACCTGGAGAAGTCTCAGGGAGACCTTCGAGTACCTTCCAGTGCCTGAGGGTGTTAAAAGAGGACTGGAGAGGGACTTTTACAAGGTTATGTAGTGACAGGAAAAGTGAGAATGGCTGTAAAGTTAGAGAATAGGTTTAGACTAGATACAAGGTAGAAATTCTTTACTGTGAAGGTGATGAGGCACTGGTACAGGTAGCCCAGGGAAGCTTTCTGCCCCACCCCGGAAGTGTTCAAGGCCAGGTTGGATGGGGCTCTGAGAAATCTGGTCTACTTGAAAATGTCCCTGCTCATAGCAAGGGGCTTGAAACAAAATAGTCTTCTAATCCAAACCACTCTATATTTCTAGGAATAATTATTTGGGAAAATGCAATTCTAAAATATATTGGACATTTAATCAGAGTTAACAAATTTCAAATGAGATGTATTTGAACTGAGTCACTTATTTTTCACTTGTTCACAAAATCAATTATATTTCCAGTGCCTGAAGAGATTCCACAAAGCTACTCTGTAGCCAGGTCCCAAAACTAACCATTCAATTTCAATTATTAAATTAGAATAAACGCTTAGGATACATATGAATAAATCACAGAAAAAATACCCCAGACCATTTGAGTCTCTGGAAATTCTTGATGCACATAGTGAATATTTGATCAGCCCCAGAACAATTAACATCACAACTCCCAAATCAACACAGAAAATTCTCAGTAGGAAATGTACAGCTGGCAATATTTGTGCCAGCATCTTTTTGCACCTGCTGACTCTTCTTAGCTTTACTATTTTTTGTATATAATTTTCATTAAGTCACATAATAAGAAACCAGTCAACTAGATATATTTTCACCTTAAATTCCCTTTTTCCTCACAACCCCTACATTGCAGACAAAGACCATCACAGGTAACTTACTAGTCATCCCAGTCAACGTTAAGGAGATCTGGATTACTTTTATGCTCCTGACCAGGGCACATCTCTTATCCAGTTGCCTGTCATGGTTTTCAGCGTAGGTAGTTGCTGCTCATCTGGTGATTTCTCTTTGGTCTTAACAGAGAGACAAAGCTCACAAGCACTGATTTTAGATGCTGCACTGGCTTATTAACAATTTTATTCAATTTACATGGTTTACAGAGGTTAACCTTAGTGGGAGTACGAGTCCCCACTCACCCCATTCCTCCCCATCCTGCCTCTCAGGAGAGCTCGATCAGAGTAAAGTCATACCAAAGAGTAGTAGTAAACAAATTCAAAGAGCATACACTGATTTTGCTTGCTGAAACAGTGTCATGGCTTGAGCTGCAGCAGTGCTTTATGGAAAAAACTATTGTGTTTCACTCATATCAGCTAAATCCTTACAACTATGAAACAAGCTGTTAATATTCCAGCATCCTTCATCTTAAGCCAAGACACAGACATCAATTTGAGGACTAACACAGTTTAACACCAGTCATTTGTAAGTGCATGAATATTTACAGGTATTTCAGTCTCAGCTCTGCACTAATTTTGGGGGGGAAAAAAGCAGAATTCTATGGTGGGTTTTATTCCTAGGACTGGATTGGATTTCACAAGTGTTTTACAGCTGTGATTTTACCTGACAAGATAGCTAGATGGTGCTAAAACATACTTGTTGTAATACAGTTTTACTGCAGGTTACATGTTTTGAAATACAGCGTTTTATCTCTATGATTGCCTATAGCTACAATATTTATGTACACTTTCCTCCAGCTACTTCCCGAAAAAAGTTCCTAGTGAGTCTGGAAAACATTTTTATTTTTACACTAAAAATGAGATATTTGAGATAGAAAAATAGAGGGACTATGATCAGTCAAGAGATTTCTTGAGTCACAGATGAGTATGTTAGCCACAGGATACTCTGTCCTTTACAGAATTTGCCCACCACTGAAACACAGCTTCTTCTGGCACAAAATCCATCAGGTTAACCATGAACGATGTAAAATAAAAATTTACATCTGAGTAAAATGGAAATTCAGGAATTAAATTTATTGCATGCTGTACCAATCTAGGCATCTGAAATATACATTAAGCAATTTGTGAGAATTTTGTGAAAAATAAATATGTATTAAAATAAAAAAAAAATAACAAAAAACCCGCACCCTTTGTAATTCTGTATTTGTTTAAGAAAGAAGTGGAGAATGAGTTTGTAAAGAAACTGAGATTAATGACAGATAACATTGTTAACCTTTTCTTGTTGAAATTTTACCAGGAAGTAAATGTGTTTAATTTTTTCACATTACAGGTTTTCATGGGGAAAACTTCTTACAATGTAAATTAAATAATTAACCTTAAAGTATAAATATTTGAAACAATCAAGTAAATATATTTACATACACTGCATTCATGTTTGTCAGAAAAATTCTTTGCCAAACACATAGTAATCTGCTGGTCATGGCCAGTAAATTAGATCAGTCTCATTTCTTACATCACCTTCAACTGCAAAACTCCTCTGTATTAACGCATTAGGGCCTTTTTCTTTCTTTAGTATTTTCAAATGTCTTTTGTCATAGGAACATTAAAAAAATGGTATTCAAGCAAGCTTGACTTATTTTGAGAGCATCTTGAATAACAGATCAAATCTTCCAAAGCCTATCTAGGGTGTAATGCATTGAAAAGCAGCTCAAGTGACTTGCTCTGAGCAGAGATCTTCTCCATATGTGATTCCCACCTGCCAGTGTTTGGAGTCATGACAGATTGTCTGGAAATTCATGAATGTGCATATTCCACACAACAGTTTTCTACAGACCTACCCATTTTAGGTAGGAGTTGGAGGTATGAGATGTAAGAGTAGTTTGTTTCTGCTAAGTAACCTATTGAGCTGTGGGTCTGTTTCTTGTTATGTAGTCTCACAATCTGCTTTAATCTCTTAGTGAACAAGAGCGCCTTATTCCACCGCAATCTGGACAGAGAAGAGGTCTACACAGTGATCCCTATTGGAAATCATTCTCTGGAAGCTGCACAGAGCTGTAATTTTGAGCAAGGTCTTCTTTATCTGCTAGTATTATTTGTTTTTTCAACAATATACAGGATTTTATTGATACCTTAAAGTCTGCAATGCCATCTTGCCTGACTCTTAATTTTTGAAAGAAATACCTATTTCAGAAAGAACATGTCTATACTGAGCTGATTTCTGTACCAATCTAAGGTTGGAGCAGTTGGCTTGTGGAAGACTAGCTAAGACATTTTACATACTGCCTTAATTCACATAGGCAGTTTGGCTAGTGTATACCCAACTCCGGGGGCAGAACCCCTTCCAGAGATAGTTCCTTCTCCCTGTGTTTTGTGGTTTCACTCTTTTACTAGCCTGAAGTGCAGAGTTGCTCACTTTAAGACAACAGCTCTCTTGGATCTGCTCTTGTTCTTCTTTGTGGTTCTGAGGATCTGCCAGGTTTCTTGTACCTCTCATTCAGTGTAAGCACTAGAACTATCAGTGACCTGGACCAGGACCACTTCCTCAGAGCCCACACAGATGCAGGAGGGGAGAAAAGCACAGAGCACAGCAAACTCATAAGGGAGGACTTGCTATAGCTCTTTCCTAACAAAATGTGATTTTCCCTTTCTTATTTATCTTGCTCTTCACACACACTAGTACCTGTGAAAACAAAAGAATTTAAAACCAAGAGAGAAGGAGACACAGTAATATATACACCACTTAGTGAATAATTTTCTTTTGTGTAGTGGATAACAACAGATGTTTTAGGGGAAGATGCCACAGTGGAAATTACTAAAGTTTTCCCGTTAGGAAGTGCCTGTATTATGTTTCAGACATCTTTGTTTTGTTTGCATGTTTGTCCCTTTGTTGTTGTTGTAATTTTCCTTGTTTTAAGGTTCTTGTCTCACCTTACGAAAAAAAAAAAAAAAAGGTCCAAATCTTTAAAGTGACCTGTTAAACTATTCAGGTCTCTGGATATTTTGCTATAGCTGGGTACAGGCAGCTGCTTCCCAAGTTAACTTATGCGCCTTGCCAGAGATGTATGAACCAGATCCAAGCCTAAGACCTTTCAAACATGCATAATGTCCTTGCTGTCTCAGCAGGGCTCATTAGCATTGCTACTGCTTGGCTGCCGGACAAGAATGGCCTTGTGCCTGGCCAGACTGGGTGATGGACGAGCAGAGTGCCTCAATTTGTCCAAAACAACAGGTAAAGTTATTTATACTTTCCCTACAGAGCAGACATTTCTTCCATGGGTGCTGAGAAATGCCACCTTCAGGGCAGAAAGCAAGGCTAACTAATAAAATACAGGGAAATTTTCAACTAGGGAATCCTCTTGATCATCTGAGTTTTGAACAGAAGAGCTTAGAAATACAGATGAGGATTTCTCCTTTCAGTGCCTGCAGAGATTTGAGCTCCAGGCTATGGATTTGAAAAGGTAATTTCCACAGGTGATGAAATGCTCTCCTTGTCAAAACAGGACTTCTTTTTTTTTTTTTTTTTTTTTTTTTTTTTTTCCCACAGGTGATTAGCTGGCAATTTGGCTAGCAGATGCTGAGTGATAGGATCTCACAAAGCAGCAAATCCTGCCTTCCTCCTAGTCCACACCTGTTTTACTGTCACCATGATGAGTGCTCAACCTTAATGTCATTAAATTTAAATGCCTCCCTCAGGTGGTTAGGAAAAAAAATTTTTAAAACGGGAAAAACATCACCATTTTGGAGAAGTAATACTCTGGCTTAGAAAGAAGCAAATTAAGCTGTAGGAAAACAGCATCTTGACTTTTTAAAAGTTCATTTGTTCCTGCTGTTTATATCCTACCTGAAGCCACATCAGCCTGGGTTTCTGACACCTCAGCTGGTGATGTTTTAAAAGATTACGATATTGGATGGATTATAAATTGCATTTTTTCTGCTTTCATGTGAGTTTGCCCCTAGCAAGAAAGGAAGGACACAAGCCCTGTTGCCCTTTAGAAAATGAGCAGCAAAGAGGATCCTGTTTTCCAAACATTTACATAGCTATCAAGTTTTTTTCCTGTTAAGGGTTTGTTTTGAAAAGAATCAAAGTCAGATTTTGGGGTTGTTTTTTCTCTGTAGACATAAACATTTTATTCCAAATTGCAAATTACAGTAGCACAAAAAAAGGTCTATCATTTAGTAACATACAAATTTTTTGTCATCTGCATGGCTTTCCCTACACCTGTTTCTGAAAAGCATGTGGACTTGGAAGAGAGCTTAGCTGCCAAATCCTAGCAGCATACTTAGCAGATCTCAGTTACTTTACCTGCTCGTAACATGGTGTTTATTAATGAATAACCTTTAAAGCATTTTATATTTATTATAAACAATTAAATATATGGGTATCATGTTTCATTATGGATATATTTTATTTACCTGGAAAGATTGTGTCTATGAAATGTAAAGGATTTGAATATCAACAGAAGTTTGAGTAAAAGAGCTCCAAAATACACAATTTTTTCTTCCTAAGAAAATCCAACAAGTCTGTTATTCTCTGCTCTTCTGCTTTCATTACAGAGATATCAGAGGAATTACAGTGGAATTAGATTGGAGTAACCAAGTGCTGAATTAAGTCCTGTTCATTTCATTACAGCAGCATAACGCAGATGCAGTGTACATTTGGGCCTCTGATAAGAAAGAAAGAAATTACACATTCTAGTGGTTTAAAAATGCCTAACTGGAGAAAGTAGTGCCATATTTATTTCCCATCAGTGAAACTTATAGACAATAGATATTTGAGAAATAAAAAATAAAATTTGCCATCACAGCTCACTGTGATTTATATAATTTTATTTTCAGATGACACTGTGCTGCATTAGGTTAGGACACAGCATGAAAACTTGTTCCAATTAGAATAATTTGCTCAGATTTCAGGTCAGCTCAATGTTGGACTTTTGTTTATGTGCAAATTCGCTAGCCCCTTCATATTTGTCCATATGTGCAAATGAATTCTCCTCCAGCTTTGTCAGGAATCATATCTAAGCTTGTAGGACAGAAACTGGAGAATTCCTGCTTGTCAAATCTCAGGCCATCTCCTCTGTGCCCCCCATCCCTCCTTGTGTTTGCTGCTATTTTGTCCTGTGGATTTCAGTATATCTCATATCATTCCATCACCATGCCAAAAGCTTACAAGCTTCATCTCCTGACTTTACAATTTTAATCGCTGAATTGTTCTTTAGAATTCAAGGCCTTTTTCTCCTATCTTCTACTGTATTTTGCAAATTTGATCAAATTTTGTATTTTCACAATTCTCATTAGTATTTTTATTCCAAGGTCTTGCTAATTTACTTTCTGAGTATTCCTGTCTGGAGGAAGATGTATGAACTCCTTGAGGCTGCATTTTCTTCACCTGAAATTTCTTCAAACATTATGACACCTCTGTGACTAGAGGGATAAAGGAAGGTCAAGATAAACAATGATGTCTAAGAACATGAGTAGAACTCTTTATGTGAGGTTATTTGAGTAGAACTCTTTATGTGAGGTTATTTGACTGGAGAGTGGCAGCTAAGTACAATCTTTTCATAGTGAAAGCATTATTAAAATTGTTATAGTATAATTTTTATAGATGTCAATCTAAATATTTGTAAAATGCTCAGTAAACAAATTGTCTGATAGAAATGAATAAGCAAATAACGGAGTTGCTTGGAAATTTTACAGTAATGAAAAATGCAATATTCTATACACCAATTATTTTCCATTTAAAAAATGCCTGTGAAACTGGCATTTTCAACCAGGAAAAAAATCTAAAGTTCTGTTTATTAAGCCAACTGAAATATTCTTGAATAGGTAAATAGATGGAATAAGTAGATAATTACCAGATAGTCGACTTATCTGAAACTCAAGATGAGGTAATTAGTAAAGATAATGTTTTTTCTAATGTTTAAAATAGGTGAAGAGTGGAGAGGGGAAAGTGTCTTATATCTTTGGATGATTTGCTTGGCTAAACTGTCTGAAGAAGGCACAGCAAGAAGTTGTGTACTTTCATGCTTTGTCCTCTTTTACACCAGCTCCAGAAATCCAGGAAAAAGCCTTGTAATCTGTGGAGAACATCACACCTGGAAACTTTTACCCAGACTTTTCTACATCTATAACTACCATGTGTTGCCCATACTTTCTCAAACTGTCACTTTGAAGCATAAAACAAAGTAGAAAATACTTTATGGTATAGTAAAGGGAGCTTTGCAAATCCATCATGGACAGACTCAGGCTCCTTCTGCTGCTGTCCCAAGTCAGCTGGGTGGCAGCCACATCTAGAAACAATGCCTGCAGCAGGATGATACTCGAGCTAATTAATTTTCTTTGCAAGCTAAATTAGTTCAAACACAGTTTTCCACTAAGATATCTATACTGTATCTATGTGGCTGAACTGAATTTATCTGCAGGGGAAACCGGCTATTGTGTAAATATTTGTTAAACTAAGTATGTATTCCTCTGCCTTAAACCACTAATTCCTGATGAGAGAAGCATGAAAACAAAGAAATTTTTCCATGGAGACAATGGTATTCATATCCACCAGAAATTTTATACATAGACCCCTGGGAGAACCCTCCTGATGGTTATTTCCATCCAGCACAAACATCAACTGTGCCCACACCACCCACCACCAAGGCTGGCTACCCAGAGCACTGTAGGAAGCACACACCAGAGCATAATATATGCTCTGCTTGTCCTTGGAGACCACACCAGGTACAAAACATCACAGCTGTTAAGTGCCTAGCAGATTTACAAAGCCTTTTTCACCCCTGCTCTCATGATTCTTAAAGATTCTTTATCACCTCCTGGATCAGGGTTATTGTTAATTGCCATGCAATTAGCACAGTATCTTCTGGTTAGCTTGAAATGCAGGCAGAAATGGATCACATCTGCCTGAAGCTGCTGTGCACAGTCATACTTGGGAGGAAAGGAAGCTGTCCTATTGTCAACATCATTCATGTTTTCTCCCTTTGGCAGGCAACTCCAGCATGACATGCAAGACATGTGACTTGCTTTCCAAAAGTATTGAATCCTGGAGTGCTTTGGCTTGGAAGGGACATTAAAGATCATCTCATTCCAACCCTCCTGCCATGGGCAGGGATGTCGTCCAATAGTTCGTGTTGCTCAGAACTCCATCCAACCTGTTCTTGAACAATTCCAGAGATGGGTCATCCACAGCTTCTGTGGGCATCCTGTTCCGGAGCCCCGCCACCCTTACATCCAATCTAAACCTACCCTCTTTCAGTTTAAAACATTCCCCTTTTCCTTCCACTATTTGCCTTTGAAAAAAAGTCACTCTTTATTCATGAATCCCCTCTTACTTTGTCAGCCTACTCTTCATCCTGCACTCCTTTACCAAACAGACTTCTCCTTGCAGCAGATGGTAATGAGTAGTGTCCAATGAGTTGCATGGTAATCATCAGGAGAGGAGGTGAGAGAGGGTTGTCATGTCCAGAGGCCACAGCTGCAAAACATTATTCTATCAAGTACACACAGAGATGTGAGAGGGAAATGTCTCTTCCCTTACTCCACATTTGGTAATCTTTGAGCAAAAGATGACTAAAGCCTTGTTGACAGTTCAGCAACCTGCTCTTGTCGTAGCATTTTGTTTCAGTAAACTTGTTATTTACCGTGTTTGTACAGACAGATTAGTTGTTTTGGTTTTCTTTCTTGATAATAAATACACAAAATAGCTTTGCCTCATCAATCTGGCTCAGTGTCCTCATTCTGCTTTCTGCTCTACAATGACCTTTTCATGCTGACTGAATAATGTGTCCCTTACATGATTTGTAACAGATACAGATTGCTTACCTTCCCTTTCTGCTTGATGACATACTGATTAATAGCACGATGAGAACTAGCTCCTTGTGATCAATTAATCATCTGTTATAATTGTTCAGTAGCTAAACAATTATTAATTTTGGGTGCTTGTGATAGTGAAGGTTGACAATGTTAGAAAGGAGAACATGTTCCCTTTGCTTCACTGGGGAGCGGAGTCTAAAAATCTCATAGAAATAGATATGTGTCAAGGCATTTATCCTTCTGTACTTTGGATTGTAATAACTCCTTTCAGGGAATACATCAAAGTATTCACTAAATGCCAGTTGCTGAGGGAACCTGATAATGGAAAAGCAATGCCTTTCTTGGGCGCGCATTAAAAGTTTGAAGGCTGGGCCAGACAAACCCAGCTCTGTTCATGAATAGTAGGATTCATTGGTAAAATTGTTCATCTTCACCCACTATTTAATGACCTATGTGCAGAGAATTAAGCTGATTGATTATCTCGTGCTAGCTATCAGTGAACATAGATAAGTATTTGAAAACCTAACTCCTCAGAGGTAACAAAGGTGAAGCAGGCCTTCACAGAGCCCCCTACTTCAACACTAAGCTCTTGGCACATAGGGGATCTCACCTGAGAGTATGGAGGACTCACTGACCCTGTCTTTTTCCCTTTAGATCTATAGTTTGAGTTGTCACTGGACAGCATGTCAGGGATTTCATAGCGAAGGAGAATTCTGGTTCAACATCATTATAAACCTAAGTACTCAGAAGACATTTGGGAAGCGCAGTATTAATTAACTGAGAAGCATGACATGGTAAACTGATTTTGTCTCATTTTGCTAACTCTTAAAAACCAGACCTATATAACTGTTTGCAGTACTATGTAGATATAATGATATCTGATACCACATCTGAAAGGTTAAACTGCCCTAAATGGTTTCTGTGTAGAGAGATTTCACATTTAAAGTTTTCCTTTAGAACTTGAAAAAGACAAAGCTACTTCTCTAATCTTACGATTAATTTTAAAACTCTCAAATAAACCTAAACACAAACCTAAACACAAAAACCTAAAATTTATCTAAGAGGAAAATAATCATTACACCATGCATTTTCCCCTTCTCATTTGAACACATATCCTAAGCACAGGGTTTGCAAGCAGAGACATGTAGGGATTGCAAACTAACATTTTGTATTTGTAAGCATTGTGGTGATGCAAATTCTGAAGATGGTGTTCTTAGTCCTGACTATTCCTAGTCCTAGTGCTATTCCAAAAGATTGATTATCCTTTGAACTTTGTGCATCATAATATTACTGGAGAAAAAAAAATCTGTAATAAAATTTGTAAGTTTGGTTTGGCATTGATATTGAATGAAAGAGCATTGAGAGTATAGGAGGTAAACAACCTGTCTTGGTCATGTTTCTTCCCCTTAAAGAAAGTGCTAAATAGATCTGAAAAATGCACACAGAGACATAACAGAAGTAAAGCAAATATTCATGATCATTCTCCTGAAATTTTGGATAGAAAAAAATCCATTCTTGAGCACATAGAGCAACATTTCCTTGCTTTTCTAAATTCTCAAGATTAATCTTCAGTGTTGAAATTTAAAGTAAGGATTTAGTTATCCTAAAGATAACCAATTATTTGTAAGGATTTAATTATCCTAAAGATAACCAATTATTTATATCCTCCTGCATTTATAGTTTTTAATATGAAAACTCAGGTCTCTGGTGGTGTTTTAAATGAAATTATAATGGCACAGTTGCTTGAGCAATAATACTGATAAAAAATCAAATTATGGAGCTTATGGAAGAGCCAGTCCTGTGGGGTAGTAGTCTATACAAAAGAGGCACTGTGGTTTCCATTGTCTTGAATGAGAACCTTTGGCTCTCAACCTGGAAATGCAGCATTAATGAATGTTACTAGAGAAAAAATAATTTCTGTTCTGAAAACCTAATAGATTAATATTATTGTTATTTCAAAACAGATATATATTATTGCTTATATTATTTTCTTAGTAAATAAGTAGGAAAATAGCTGGTTTATGAGAAAAGAGTAACAATGTTGTTAGAATAATCTCTCAAAGCATAGCAGTTAATTTTGTATTTAATAATAATATTTGAATGCAAAGGCAACATGGAAGCCAAATATTTACATTATGTTGTGTTGCCTCTTGAATAAAAGACTATTCTTATATACCAGCTTAAGGATTACATGTATGCAGACAACAGGCTTTTCCAAAAATAATTCAGCATGATTAATAGTCTTTGACCAAAGAAGTTAATGATATGCTTTCCTAAAAGTTTAACTAACTCCCACTAACTGTGGGTCTAGCTATCTGAGATTTCCTTTTCTGCACACTTTTTTTTCTGATAGTTGACATTTCTATTACTGCACATTACAGAATGGATTTCCTTGGAAAATATTAAACTGAAATCAAAATCTTATCTTGAATTCCTCATAATTTTCAGTAATCTACAGATTTGTTAAAGTTTAGACCAATCTCCAAATTTTATAGATCAATTTCTTCCTTTTTTCTTCCAAATTTTTTTCTTTTCTCCCAGTTGTTTCCACCTATAAATTTACAGGCAGCTATTAGTAGGCTAAGGTGAAGCTATGCAAATGAATTAGTAAATTAGAATGCATTTTCTGAGACTAGATAAGCTGTCAAAATAAAACTCTCCTACTGATCTGCAGAATTTACACAAGAAAAAAAAAAAAAGAAGGGGGTGAAGAAAGTAAATCTTTTACAGAGAGTTTATATAAAATCTTAAAATAAATGGTGGATTATATATCATGCTTACCATCCTTATCTTCAAAATTCACTTCATCTTTATTTAAAAGTAAACCAAAGCCAACCTCAAATCTCGAGGATTTTATGTGTTTTGGACCTTGCAGAGAATTATATCTCTTAGACTTGTGCTTGTCAGCAAGACTTTCCATATCTGATCTGGCCTTTAACTTAGGTAACTTGGAAGAATTCATAAGAAAGGGAAGGAAGATATTTAGAATTGTTGCAAGATTAATTTCCTCTACTCTTATAGATGCAGAGATATTTTAAATATCACTTAATTAGATAAAGTGAAAGTCGAATTGTACCCTGAAAATGCTGCCTTTTGACCACTTTACTAAAACATAAATATATTTTTCATTCACTTCATTACCATGTCATTCTCTCCCAACACTTCAAATAATAAAAATGTTCAAAAGATTTCAGAATTGTGTTTAATTACATTAAGTATCTGTAACTGTTTCACTCAAATAGTTTCAGTTTGTGTTCTTTCCTCTCTACTAGATATGATTGAATGGATAAGATAATGGTGCCAGATAAATTTCACCTCCTAAGCTGTTTTTCAATATATATTAATTGAAATTATATACTGATTATGATTATTGATACTGATTATGATAATTGATACTGACTCTAATTTATACAGTTTTTTTTGCAGGGCAAATTTTCTTAGGAAATATCTTCAGGTCATCTTTTCTTACCAAACTGCTCTTCAGTGACCTAGTGCTGGTGGTATTCAGAGGTTTTGAAGTATGGGAATAATAAGGTTCACTTAATTTAAACCATAGCAGTTAAACATGAAGCTGGTTTATTGTATTTGCCATAATGGACCATCAATCACATGGAAGGAATTTTGAAACTCCTACATTACTTCTGGCAGCTAATTTTTATTTTTGTGGGTAATTCAGCCATTTTTATAGCCTAATCTTTGGTAAACTGTTGGGCTTTCGTTTCAAGGTAGAATTACGCTATGCTGCCCATGTCATAGAGATAAAATCGTTCTAAACTTCTTCAGATAGTCGATGTAGTCAATTATTTGTTTGTTGTGCCTTAGGGCTTTTTCAGACTTGTTTGTACAATTTACTCTTCTGTATGAATGCTAATACTTCAACATTGCCATAGTATCTGGTGGTCACTATTGTTATGCTTAATATGTATTTTGATAGCTGCTCCTGTGGCAAGAGAGAAACAACAAGTCTTTTTCAAGGTCAGAACTCAAACCACATTATGCCTGCAGGGTGAGGTTTGCAGTGAGAGGTAATACTTTTCAGCAGGCTAATAGACGCATATGGAAGAGAAAAGCCAGAACCCGGACACTCAAATCATTCCTCAGAGAACTGTGACTGTCACAACCCCATGCTCCCCTTGAAAAAAAAAAAAAAATCACAGTTCCTCAGCAAAATGTATTATGCAGATATGTACATTAAATTTCCAGTACAGTCAGGGCAGGACTCGCAGAGTTAATTCTCTTGGGAAGACTTGTTCCCATTGTTATTTACTGAGCTTGAGTTTTCTGCAGATTTTCTTGTCAATAAAAACATTTTTGCCTGAAAGCAAGCATAGTGACAGTGAACAAGGTTGAAAAGTACATTAAAAAAAGGGCTTAAATTTTTATTTACCCAGCATTAATAAATGCCCAGGTGTTTTGAATCAGTTTTGCATTGCTAAATCAGTGCAAATGACAGAGGACAAGAGGGAAAGATAAAAGGCATTTCTACAGAAGTAAAAGAGTACACAAGACCTAATTATCTCTCAACAGGAATAAGTGAACATGACTTAGTACCTATATTCTGTATTGTTACAGCTTTACAACGCTGTCTGAATGAATTCCACATTTTAGCCTTTCTTGAGTCATATTTTAAGCAATTTCTGGAAGCAGGTTGTAACAAGTAAGCAGTCCTACTTAAGATCTTCACAGATGAATCCACAACTCCAGACACAAGAACAGTCTTAGGCATGTTTGGAACTCCAGTGGGTTGTATCCAGTTATGTTTAAATCTACAATCCCAAGCCCTTTGAACAGGTTTTGTCCAACCCCAGAGACCTCAATGTTTCCCAGACCCATAGTCACCTGGTTTGTCAACACATGCAAAACACCATTATTTTTACAGGACTGAATTTGACGCTCCTTTTACATAGGTTTTGTGATTGATTATAAAAAATGTGATAGATTATGCTTTTAAGAAAAAAAGAGGCATCGCAAAATGTTGTATTATCAAAATCAGAAGAGGCATAAAAATGTAAAATACTATTTCATAGCTAAAACTAGAAGGTTTGTTTTCTTGGGTTTGGTTTTGGTACTTTGGTTTGTTTCGGGTTTTTTTAAGACATTATAGTTATAACTCTTAGTTCATCTAGAATATCAGTGTTTTGATTTTGTTCAAAGAATGTAAAAGTAAAACAAGTCTTACTGGTTGTTAATATAGTGACTGTGTTAAAACCTCCATGTAAATGATCTCATTTGTGCTGGCATTATTGTCTAACACCAATATTCAATATTTTGTCCTACTGATATACTGAGATACTTGTGACAGTCTGATGATCTGACAGAAAAAACTACACAATAAAGCTTTCAAACTTTGTTATATAAATGCTGTATAATAACAGGTGGGCTATGCCATCACCCTCAGTTTGTTTAGCTTGATTATTGCCTCCTCGAGTCAGTCAGCTAGAAGTCAGTGTAACATTTCAGAAATAATGGATGAACTGGTGACAATATAAGAAAGCAAAGCAGGCTCCAGTGCAGCTGTACACAAGAGGCTGACAGGCTGTCAGAACCTGTCAGGCTTGCACTTCAAACAAGAAAGAGCATTTACAGACAGCTTTATAAGGAGCTAGTTCATCTCAAAAGGAATAGATGTTATCACAACTGCTCTGAGAATTCGCCACAAATCCATGCATCCAATATGAAGCTTTATTGCATCTGAGCCTTCTGGTGGAGTCTACTGAATAACCCAGTCTAGCCTAGCTGGGCTCTGGGTTTAGAGTAGGGCTAGCTGGCTGCCATCCAATCCAGGTAAGCATAGATAAGTGTAGATATAGACACAGGATATATCCATATGGGATGTATTAGTGGTGGGAGAGGCGGCATTAGGAGAGCAACTGGAGATTGCCATTCTCTCACTTTGAAATGAAAGCCTGTGACTACCACATAGATAACAAAAGACTAGCCCCAAGGCCGTGGACAACAATGGAATTTTTCATTGTCTTCTTTTATGGATTTAAGCAGACTCAAAACTTGCACTCTGTTCTATTAGTATTTTATTTTATCCAAAAATACTTTTCACTGAAAAGTCTAAAAGAGAGAAGTAAGTTAGGCCAGGATTGGGAAGCCTCTTGAACATTGCTAGAAGAGATTGCTTTTGTTTAGCAAACAAGAGGCAAAATGGAGCTATATTTCTTCTTTGTAGTTGTATTATACCAATAAGATAAACAACAGAGAGTTAGATGAGTTATGTAAGATGAGAAACTGATGTAAGAACAAATGTAAATAAATATAGGTTGAAATCAGAGAATCTAAATATTGGAAGACTGTGATTTTGGAACAGACTTCCAATCACAGTATTAGAAGTAAAAATAAATCTAGCAAGGTATAAAATGGAACTCATTTAGCTTATATGGTGCATGGTCCAGACTGAACTGGGGGGGAATAAGAACCTGACTTATTAATTTCTCATCAGACCTCTTTTTCTAAATTATAACATCTTCAAATTAATAAGGTAGAGAGAAGCACTTCCTCCCTGTCCATCCGTGAATAAATTGCAGATGTCTCCTACACATTGAGATGAGAGAGAAAAAGACTGCCAATGAGTGTCTCCTGAGAGATCCCAAAATGATGGTCCCACCAATTCCTGTGCTCTGAAGTCAGTTAGTTTCTTTTCCATTTATAAGAGAACCAACAGGATTAAAGCACAAAATGCCAAATTTGGTGAAGTTATAAATATATTTTAATTTCTCTATTTTTTTTCATACACTCAGGAAGGGGAGGAGTAGGAAGGAGGAAGAGGAACAAGATAAGAGGATAAGAGGATGTTACATGTTGTAACATTAGACATATTTTGTATAGCAACAGCTTGAAGGCTGTAAATCTGCAGTGCTCCTCTACTGTAGGTAAGACTGTGTGGAATCTGCACATGCAGGTCCTCTAAGATTGTTAAATTTTTCTACTATTAGATTGAAAACAATGCCAATAGCTTCCTTCCGTTTCCACTGTCACTGTCAGTGTCTCAATTCTTTTCCTGGTTATGCCGCACTTCAGCGGGGCTTGGCTGTTATTGTGCATATTTTGTTCTGAAGGATATATGCAAATAACTAGGAAAGGCTGTTATCAGTCACTTTGAGATAAGCCTTCTTTTTGGTCACAATGATAAGATTAAAAAGATTATGGCCACAACACACGGCTATGAAACATCCTGACCCTTTACTGACAGGTACAATTGCTGCTCCTGGACAAATGAGGCATAGTAACATCTACTCAGTGTAAAACCAGGAAAACTAAAAGGCCCCCAAGAGCTACAACAATGAACAGGAAGGAAATTGCAGCCAGGGGAGTTTGGCTACTCTCCTAGTTAAAAAGTTTGCCTTGTTATGATCACATTGGATTCAATCAATTCATTCAATAGAGCATGAGCTTTTTGAGTTTAAAACCTGGTGATTACATCTTACATGTGAAATATGCCACTTTTAAAACAAATAGAAAATAGAAATTCTATCTAATAATATTTTATAGATCAGGTGAACATATAATATTACTGAAAGGCTTTTAGTTGATGTTGTTTCCTAAGGAGTAAAAAAGAGTAGGGTGCTTCTTTTGACCCATGGAGCGGGTGAAAAACAGAAATATAGTTTTTAATTACGGCATCAGGTACTGAACCTCCAAAGCAATTTTTTTCATTGTTGTCTAGTAATGTTCTGCAGCAAAATCTTAGTACAAGACCTTGACATGACCCATGATGAACAATGAGGTGTGTGATTTTTTTTGGACTATCCTCAGGACTGAGCTGCATGACTTTTAATTGGGTCAAGGCAGACTTATAATAGACTTCAAAGTCTTTTTTATTTTGTTCTTTTTGCCATGATAGTGGCTCAGTTGAATAACGCAATTTCAGAGAATTATCATATAAGTAGCTTTCGTATTGAATTAGAAAAATAAAACAGGGTAAGAAAAGTAATGCATGCTAGACATCTCTTACAATAAGCTTCTGCATCTTTTCACCACAAAATGACATCTGTGACCTTTCTCTTCCCTTTTCAGTACAATCAGTCAGTATGAAAAGTTCTGCTCTATGGTTAAAAATAGATAACCCCACCTATTAAGTGTTGTTCAGCAGAACATGATTGTCTGCCTTGCAAGCCAAAGAAGGAAGGTAGCAGTATGAAATTATGTAGGAAAATATATTTTTGTGTTCCTATTTTCTGTATAGCCGACAAAAATCTATGACAAGGACAGGAAAACAATTGACCATGGTACTCAAGTACCAAGTACCTTCCTCCTTGTCCAGAGAAACAAAATTGAGTGTACTCTGAACATGAATCCTAGAGTTAGAGCTGACTTGAAAATTTACCCATTCAGGGAAGAGTAAAATCCCCCTCATTTGTATGATGCACAAGCAATCTCAAAAATGCATTCATCTTTCTTACTTGCCTCTGAGTAGATACACTTTTATTTTACAGATGCTATGCTATTTTATTTATTTCATTAATAACACATAACTATACCAGCATATTTCTTCATCCTTCATAACTCACTCTTAGTAGTTATGAAAGCTTTTCACTTACATATGAGAAAATTTTTCAAGGATTGACACCTCTTTAGGTGCTGACAATATTACTTCATTGCTTGTTCTATTAATTCGTTTACCAAAATAATAATCTATTACAGTATTTGCTGAATAATTTTATCACTAGCCATCCTTCAAGGAATTGTCTTTATGTTTAATTTCTGATTCAGAGTGCTATCAGCCATGTATGGCATAGAGTTTGGCTAAAGGCTGTTGATAGACTGTTGGCTGCTGTGGTTTGTCATGGCCTCAGCAGTTTGGATAGAGCTGTTTGCAAAGAATATTAGTGATATAAACTGAACATGTATTATATGCTCCCAAGTGAAAAAAGAATGGTTTTAAAAATAAAATTATGGCTCTGTTGGTAACAGTCACACAATGAAGAGGAACATCTTAATTTCTAATGTTCATGGCAAAAATAACACTTTCCCAATGTCAAGACTTGTGTCAAATTGCTTTCCTGTGTTAAATATGATAGGTAATAAATGCCCTTATTATGAAGTTTGGTCACTTTGTACAAAAAAAATGGAAAAGGAACAGTAACTGTCAAATCTAGGTGAAAGCCACATAACAAATACAGCAATAAAATAATAATAATAATATTTTAAAAAACTATCTGGTATGCACGATGAAAAATAAAGAATCTGATACTTTTGTAAGTGGGTTTTGATTCATAGAGAACTGTATATTTTTGTACTTTACCCACCACCACCTACTTTTCTGTTCCTTCACCTTCAAGGGCTTGTGCCCAGTGCTGCTGTGCAGCTATGGGTGCTGATGGTGTTATCCCAGCACACTTTGTGTTGGGATAGTCCTTCAGCTTCATTTGCTAAACAAATCAAGCAGGAACAGCAACAGTGCATGGGTTTGATAGGCCTGTGCATATCTAGAAAACATTAACCTGAGAGTGAATGTTTTCTATCTTGGCAGAATCTGGCTCTAATACTGAGGACTCCATTCAAAATTACAGTAATACTATGATTCCCTTTTTTAGAGACAGAAAAATAAACCAGGAAAAAGATTTTTAAAATTTTCTCCTGCCAGTATAACACTGGATGGGAATTTACCATCCAGTAACCAGAGGTTACCAGAAAAAAAAAAATAGAGATAACCTTCAAAGAGAATTGTACACAGCCCATGGAAACATGCGAAGTGTATGACAGAGGCACACCAAGATTCCATCCTGACCCATTTTTCTCTTGGAGAAGTATTGGTCTCCTTTTCAAATGATAGGCACAACCACTAAACCCCTGGCACCAGTCTCCATTGTGGGCAGACCTGTAACATTTAAATCATGTGAATGATACTGCAAACGCATATTTCATCCTTGGAGGGCAGGGTTTCTCTACACAGGTATTATTTAAATTTGTCTCTCAACATTTGGGATTGAAGGAATTAACTTGGAGGATAATACACAAATACATTTGATGCTTTGATCCCCAAGTCTCATAATAAACTATGACAGTTTGCTCATGTTGCTGCTGAGAGACCCTGAATTTTTGAAGACATAACCTGTCTGTTATATATGTGTCTTGCTCTGTTTACACTGAACTGAAAGCAGGAAAAATACAGATCAGGAATGGGTTTTATAATAAACCCTTAACAACAGAGATACTTTGGTTTTTGTCCTTAGAGGACCTGGAAAATCAAGAAAAATATTAGGACATAATACACTGGTTTAAGTAGCTTCTGAAGCAGTATTCTTGCCTTGTGAATCTGATGTACAGGAAGAGCAGCCATAATTTAATGGATTAAATTTGAGTTTACGAGATTGCAAGCTCTAGTCTGTTGAGTGAATCAACCCCTTGACAGTAATGTGAGTTTTTGTGGTGGCTAAAGACTCTGAACCTCAGTGACCTGGCTTATCTGTGCAGCAAGGAAAACAAAGCTGTTATCTAAAAACAAAACAGGTGTATGAGGTAAAAGAAAATCTAAATTATTAATAAAGCTGGACTTGGTCAAAGATTTTTCATATCATATCTTTCTTTCCCCTCCTGTATTTGAACAAATGATAATTGAATTTAATGAGGAGGAAAAAACCAAAGCCAAACCCACCAAATTTCTTGTAGAGATTATAGAGATAAGATTTTTGTTTGAAAGATTTTTGGGAGTTTTACTTTTTTTTTTTTTTAACCTAATGGAAAATAGGAGTTCAGGAGTTCCATGGGGAGCTGCTACTCAGTTACCTTTCTCTCTGTTTTATTTCATTTGATTTTGTTTTTTCACAACAGTAACTTTCAATTAGCATCCCTATTTTTCCACTCTGGCTTTAGGCTGCTTATATTTTCATGAACCTTCTGTCCCAAAAATTCTCTCTTGCTTTTTGTATTCACACTTAGGTTTGTTAACAGGCTTTTCTTGCAGATGACTTTATAAGTTATAATTAAGAGTAATTCCACAATATCAACAATATGGAGGATTGTAATTTGCGTTACAGAACTAAGCCTCATCAGGTATTATGTATGTCTAGTACAGTGCTTCTCTTCTGGACACTGCTAAATACCAACATTTTTTTGACAGCTCATGGAAAATATTACCCTCTGTTTGCTGACAAAAAGTCTATATCTTGATTAAAATCGCAATTTCTCTTTCAGAAATAATAACAACAATTTTTGAACAGTAACTGATATAATCTTGCTGGACTTTTTCCAGTCTTATTAGAGAATTTGGGCTCCAAAAAGTAAAAAAATAATTCAGATGGAAAGAAATAAGATTGTTTTGTACTTTAATCTCCACAAATCTTTTGACATCCCAGTCATTTTCTTACCCAGTGAAACCATATTAGTGCAAAACTGCCCATACCTCCACCAACTGAAAAACAACAAAAAAGTTACACCAGAGAATAAAAAGGAATTGATGTTTCTCACCAGGAAAGAAATTTCCTGTGTGCATTACTAACTAGTGTTGTGACTCAGTTGACTTTCACTCCGGAGAACAAGAAATTGTTTCTCAGAGACCAGGAGCTGGAATGGTGAGTGGAGTTTCTATCAGTGTATGAGGCTATAAAGACAAATTACTCTGTTCCTCTGCATATCACTTGGAGCAGAATTTCACTAAAGAACAACTTTTATCAAAAGTAAAACCTCATGTTGAGCTATACCCTAGCTTAAAAGAGCTCAGATAGTAGTTAATCTATCACAACTTAGTGCACTTTGCTCCGGGGGGTAAGCTACACTTCCAGATGAAATGAGGACCTTGTTCCTAGTCTAATTTTGTTTTTCTTTTCCTCTCAGGCACTGCACCTTATTGAACTTCTCAATAAGATCAATTTAAAGAGCCTTTTCATACCAGAGAACTTTCCCTGTGCAAGACACATTGACTTTCTTTTTGATAACATTCTTAGCCTGAGTTACTTCACTATTTCAGTCTCCTACAGAAATATTCTAGTGAATTTTTCCTGAAGTTTAGATAGTCTACCACATTTTTGAACATTTCCTCTCCCTGGTGCCTTCACCCCAGTGTAATCTCACAAAAAGTTGGACATCTTCAGGGCCCAACACAAGTCATCAGAGAACCATGGGGAGCAGGAAAGTACCACTATCAGTCTTAGGTACCACCATTCTTTCTGTTTACTGCTTTCTTATCTCAGTTGTTCTGTCTTTGGACATCCAAAATTTCTCATATGGAAAAGAGGTGATCAAAGGGCAACATCACAGGTTTTTCATATTTTTGTTTTAAAATTTCAATTTTCTTGCACAAGTCTCTATCAAATATTTGACAAATGAAAACATACAGCATATTCAGCCTGAGAAATATAGCTGCTATACAGTTTAGGGTTTATATAGATAATATAAGGTTTATTCAGGCTTTTTTTTTTTTTTTAAGCTCTTTGATTTATGTAGAAAATACTCAAAATAAGATTCTCACTCATGGCTCTTTGGGGACTCTGTTGAAAGGCAAGAAAACCAATTATTTATATAGAAACATAACTTCAGGCATGGGCTGAAGCATGCAACCGGCAATAAATCAGGTTGTATGAAATGTAGGCAAACCAAATAAAAATAGGAAATAAAATCTGCATTTATACAGCAAATTCTACGTATTATTTCAAACAAATTTAGAGTGGCAAATAAAAACCTTTTTATTCCTGCAGGACAATGAAGAATAGAGATGATTGATGTATCATTGGAAGCCCCATATATAATAGAACTAAACTGAGATGCGCCTTAGGTGTGAGTCCCTCTTGCCCTATTTACATTGCTTTTTCACAGAACCTACTAAACTTTGTAAGGATCAGAGCCAGATTAATTTCTTTTAAATTCAGTCTGGAAAGAAGTTGTTCCATAGAAATGTTTGTTGAATAATGTATTTGGATGAAGATTGTTCAATCAGTGCTGTTAAAGTACAGTGCTTGTAACTGCATGTGAATATACATCGTAAGAAGTTCAGGCACTGGAAGTAGTTTGGGGGCTCTTCACAGCAAGCAATCACTTATCAAGAAACATGACAGCAAGGTATATGATCACAACATCAGTTCAATGCAAAAAGTGATTTTCGGAAGTAATCATGACAGCTGGCTTATAGATAACTGAAGTGCTTTTGCTGTCAACTTTTAAATAATAAGCTATAATACAAAAAAACACAAACAAACAAACAAACAAAAAAAAACACCAAAAAAACCCCAAAACAAAACAAAACTACACAAAGCTCCTGTAGGAAAAAGTGTCTTGAGTGAACTGTTTGATTCTTAGTATTTCAATATGAGATTTAACAATTTGATTCTTGAGAACTCAAGAGCTCAACTGAAAGATGAAAGGATACAAAGTTCACCATGAAACTAAAATATACTGCATATTCACAAATTTAGAATTTCTTGCACTTTTTGTCACTGCCCTTCTCCTCAAAGTATGGGTATATAAGCACTTGATCACTTTCAGGGATTTTCCTACTTTTGTGTTTGCACTAATTTTTATCAAGTTTCTCTTAGAATTTACCCCTTAAAATAAGGAAGGAATTGTATGTGTTATAATGACTTAGAGGAAGATATGCAACACTGAATCAATGTTTTGTTTTAAATGTGTTATAAACTGAGTATTGTGTATTCAACAAGAAGCAGTGATCCCTAAAGACAGTGCAGGCAATCTTGGTGATTTAGCTGCACCAGTTCAATAACAGCAGTCAAATAAAAAACACTAGGAACATAGAAGGGAAGGGAAAAAGACAGAAACTGGATGATATTATCATGCATATGTGTCCTGGAGCTGCCAGAGTTGTGAGATTTCTATCTCCTCCTTTTGATAAGTTTGAGGACAGAGATAATTAACTGATTACACTCAAATGGAATAATGACAGGTAAGTACATCCCAATGGTGTCCCGTGGAATGATATAGAGAGCTGAGAAACCTTAGCATCTATCACCCTGACATCTGTGACTTGATTCATTACTGAAGTACAAAAGGAAAAGTTATAACAAGCCAAACTATAGTGAGAAGAAATAACAGAAGACACCCCCAGTGCTCCAAGGGGTGATCTGAGAATCATCCAAAAGTTCCCAGTTTTGGTCAGAACAGCAGTTTGGAGCTAGAGATGTTCATATAGATGAAGAGTTCAAAGAGAAGATTACCCAAAGACTGTTAAACAACTCATCCCTTAACTTGGTAATGTATGAGGGTTGTTTCTACAGTCAGCAAGAAAAGCATGGGATTTCTGGAAGCTTCCACAGGTCCAGCCTGAGATTTTAACCTTTCCCACTGACTTTGTGAAGCAAATCAAGTCATCTCCATGCTGATGAGATGCAGCAGGCCAAGGGATGGGAAGGAGAAGTTTGGGTTGACTCATCACACAGATAAGTAATGGACCTTCTTCTTCTTCCCAGTCCCTTGATCCACTGCCTATATATATTAAGAGCTTTTATATATGTGTTCACCCAGTTTCAAACTCAATAGAAAGTTTGAGTTGTCATTCACTTTCCAAAAGCCAAACTCTCTTTTGTAAGAATATGCTTTGGAGCTGGCTTTTGAAATAATTGCAGACTGGCTTTGTAAGAGCCAAAAGACAGGGGACCTAAGACTTTAGCTCTTCACAGCATCAGGGAATTGAAGCCAAGAGATTTTATATCTCAGAATAACCTTTTCCAGGGGATATTTTTGAGAAATTTTCTCCCTTTCCTGCCTGAGTAGAGCCATGGCATGAGAAAAATGCACAAGTTCACCCAGTTGTAAAAAAGCAATGAAAAAAGAGACTGGCTGCTGCTGTAGTCCAAGCACGACTTAAAAATTATGAAGTTTTTATGTTATTTTTCCCCTTTTGTGCTGAATTTAGCTGATAGATATTTACTTATTCAGCAGGTGCACATATATTTCTCTACATGTGCAATAAGTCTGCTTCAGATTCCTAATGAAAGCTATGGGTACTTCAAGCTAGAGAAACATTATATCTGTGACCATTGAAACCCAAAATATACCCACATGCTACGTTAGGGGTCTGAAACTCTGTTGATTTAACACTTGTATAAAGCTCATGCTGTGTTTCTTATGATTTGTCAAATGAGCTCAACAAATACCTATGCATAGTTCCTGTTATACACCTTTCTTGGAGGAGATTGAGAAATTCCTCAGGAAAAAAAAAGCTGATTTCCTTCTGTACTGTTGATGAGAATTAATTCCATAGACAGACTTCTGTTTTCTTCTTTAAGAGAGTGAGCAAGTTTCTCAGGATGCAAGTCTTTCAAATAATTTTAGTCCTGAATGTACAATTTACACATGCAGTATTTGAACTCAGTGTTTTCCACTTTGCTGTTTGCATACGTGCAGCTACATTCTATTTCTTCTTTTTCCTTCTTATCTCAATCCTAAGCAATGAAAATATTTGGATGGTCATCTCTACTCTGGAAAGGAAACAAACAGTGTAAACACAGAAACGAACAAGTGTTTGAGGGATTGAAGGGTGATGATTAAAACTAAACAGAGGAAGGGAAAAGTAAAGACTTTAAGAACCACCTTAAAGGAGACGGGGAAAAATGAGAAAGAAAATAACAGTCTGTAAAAGAAAAAGGGATCCACACTGCAGTGAGAGAAAGCAAATGGCAGAGAAAGGACAACAAAGCAGAACTGACTAAAGTGGGATTTGAATGGGAAGCTTCACATATCTTAGGGTTTCAGCAGTGTGGGTTTTTGTTTGTTGGGGTTTTTTTATGTTTTTTTAAATGCCTTCACAAGGAAAGGGAGAAATTTTATTTGCAATGCTATCACAAAAGAAGTATGAGTCTGTCAAAACCAATAAGGTGCATTGAAATGTGTGTTTATTATAACAAAGTAAATATGTGAACGAACCTGTCTTGACTTCATTGTTATATATTTGCAATAACAGCAGCAATAGCAAAAATAGGGGAGATTTTTAGAGGAAGTGGCAAGAAATATGAGTGATAAATGTGAATTAATTTCCTTCTAAAAAGGAAAAGAAAAATAAGTATTCAAAGGAGAGGGAAAAAAGAAAAGATAGAAAACAAGAAAAAATGAAATTCAAATATTACACTAGGGAAGGGGGTGGAAGAAGACAAAAAATATAATATAATTACCTACCAATAATTTTTTAAATTTAGGAATTATATCATCATTATATCTTAATGTTATCACAATATCACATCTGAGTGCCTAAAGGCCAGAGAGGGTTTAATCTCACCCCTTTCCCCAAAAGGCAATTAAGAGATGATGACGTGAAGTCATTACTCCTGTTTAGCACTTTGCTTTTCCTGCGGCAGCAAAAGAGCTGTTTTGCAGTGGAACACTCAGTACATGGATCCCAGTTCAGCAAAAGCAGCTTCAGAAGGCTGTTTTACTGCCCCAGTTTGTTTACCTGTACTGGGAAAAGACACCAGCCAAAGTAAATCTCATGGATCTGTGAGACTTCTCCTCGCTTTCCTCTCCTCTCGAAAGCCCAATTAAATCCCACTGTAGCCATCACCCATACTACTACTCTGATTTCTGATGATAAAATACCCTGTCCTTTCACACACAGACAGGCTGAATACTCAAGAAGGATATATCTCATTTCAATGTGGAGACAGGAAAAATTTTAGGAATGAAAACCCTCTGATCACTGAGCATCAGGAATTCTGGTTTCAAGAGGGCCTATGCTTTTCTCTGATGTAATTGATATCTATTATGACTACTTTGGCCAATGCAACGTTTGTTTCATTGCAAAATCATAGTATTGGGAGGGAGAAATGGCACTTTGAAAATAATAACTCTTAGAAGTGATATTAACATGAGCCTAATTTATATTTTTAATATTTACAACTATTTAAAGCCATTTTCACATTAATTTATAAAGAATTTTTTTAATTCTTAACGTTAAAACTCATGTCTCTATGAAGATTTATATAGAACATTATTTATACACCTAGCTAAGCTCCAATGACCCCCCACCCAGATGTCCTCAAATGAGGAACAAAAAGGATAAGAAATATTGAGGGAAAGGGGGATTACCAGTTCAGCAATAGCAGCTTCAGAAGGCTGTTTTGCTGCCCCAGTTTGTTTACCTGTACTGGGAAAAGACACCAGCCAAAGTAAATCTCATGGATCTGTGAGACTTCTCCTCGCTTTCCTCTCCTCTCGAAAGCCCAATTAAATCCCACTGTAGCCATCACCCATACTACTACTCTGATTTCTGATGATAAAATACCCTGTCCTTTCACACACAGGCAGGCTGAATACTCAAGAAGGATATATCTCATTTCAATGTGGAGACAGGAAAAATTTTAGGAATGAAAACCCTCTGATCACTGAGCATCAGGAATTCTGGTTTCAAGAGGGCCTATGCTTTTCTCTGATGTAATTGATATCTATTATGACTACTTTGGCCAATGCAACGTTTGTTTCATTGCAAAATCATAGTATTGGGAGGGAGAAATGGCACTTTGAAAATAATAACTCTTAGAAGTGATATTAACATGAGCCTAATTTATATTTTTAATATTTACAACTATTTAAAGCCATTTTCACATTAATTTATAAAGAATTTTTTTAATTCTTAACGTTAAAACTCATGTCTCTATGAAGATTTATATAGAACATTATTTATACACCTAGCTAAGCTCCAATGACCCCCCACCCAGATGTCCTCAAATGAGGAACAAAAAGGATAAGAAATATTGAGGGAAAGGGGGATTAGCCTTCAGAAGTATTTTGTAGCATCAGAGAAACTGTCCTTGTGATATTAATGAAATGAAGGCTGAGTATTATGATAGGGGAGACTATAAATAAATATGGATAAAGTAATCCCAAGTTATAATCCTATTATAAACTCTTACAGGAGGGAAAACTTTTCTCCAGACCTTTCACAAAGGTGGGAAGTCATATTTCAAGAAAAGATAGGTATAGTGTGGCATTTCCATTGACACTTATTTTACTTTTCAAATTACCCAAAAATATTCAGAATAAATTAGGACCATTGTGCTGTCAGATGAAAAGAAGGTGAAAAGCTTTCTGATTACTGCTAGAAAACCAGCAAAAGTGAAGATTGGAGTTTTAGTGGCATTTACAAGAACATCTGTTCTGGGATCCATGGAGCTGGCAGTGCTGACTTGTGTACCTAGCAGAGAGGAAAGGATGACTGCATGGCACACAGAGGATAGGCAGTGTGGTAGGGACAGTAGAGTTCATATCCAGCACCCCGCTACTGATTTGGTCGGGTAGAGCCTCTGAATAATGCAGGCAAAAGGAAAGACATGACAAAGCAAGTTTCATCAATTAAAACTCAGAATGTCTGTGGTGGTTCTTTCTGATTCATATGCTGAGATTGATAGTGAGAAACTTGCCAGCTTCATGAACATGCTACTGCAATTGCAATCAAAAGCCCCTTAATTTTTGCCCAGAAAAATACTTGCTTTCCTGGACACAGAATTGTGATGAATTCTGGCCCAGAAAAAACAAGCACAAAGGCACTACAAAAAAATAAAAATGGAGAAGACAATGAAGACATGGTTTGATTTTTCATTCAGTTGGTATGAACCGCACTAATCCCTATTTTTCTTCATACTCACAATGATTTTGCTGCTGCCACAATTTCTGGCCTTATACAAACTGCAGACAGTATTCTCCCATTCATGTTGTCCCCATTTCATGTAACTTGAAAAGTTCTAAGAGAAATGTACTGGTGAACTCAGTCTTATTTTCAATCATCATATAAACACTTCTTCGACAATGAAATCTCAATGACATTATTCTTAGGACTTTTTGGGGCAAAAATAATAATTGCCAAAATATTCATCGGGTTCATTGATCTGCTTTCTGGAATAAACTAGATAGAGAAACAAGTCTACTGTAATTTGGTGAGTGATTTTTTTGTAAAATAATAATGAGAAAGTCTTTTTAAAATGTACCTGAAAGAGCAGGCTAGATCTGAAGAGAATACAGAAGATTATTTTAGGGTGGGATAGGATGAAATCCAAAGAGCAGGGTAAGATCAAAAAACAAATAGATATCTGTATATACTGTGGAAGAAGTCATGAAAATAAATTGAAGCTTGAGGGAAGGATGGAATGGAAAAGGACAAAACTAATAATTTATTTACCAATCCAGTCATTTAAAATTCTAATTTATGTACCCATCTATCTCTCTCTATGCTGTGTGTAACAAAACTTTCATCAATACAACATAAAGATGTCAAGTCCTTGAGCTTTGTCCTCCTCTTCCCCTGGAAGGACTGGAGGATATTATTAATGATTGTGCCTGCCTCAGATCTTCCTCTCTTGAAGGTTAAGAAGCTGAGCAAGGGCCGTCATTATCATCTTTGGCTCCGATCCCTTTACTTTAGACTGTCTTTAGAAACAGCTTTGGAAATACCTGAAGAGAAATGAGCTCACTGGGGAAATTATCAGCTTCGAAAAACCAAACACCCCTACCAATCACCCTGCAATAAAACAGTCTCAGACAAACTCATTTCTTACAGGACACTTTCTTTCCATGAAGTCGCCAGCTGGAAGAGCTATTGCTGTGTGACTGTTCTAACCTTGGGCCATGCTGGCAGGGCTTGCAGCTGCAGAGCAGAGCAGAGCGAGTGCTGCTGTCACACAAGCATTATGGGTCCCACCTGCTTCCCTCGAGGGACTTCTGTGTCTCTCTTGATTCAGCACCACAGCAGTCCACCACAGTTGACATTACAGAAGCTTTAGTTTTACAGTACAATGTACTGTGCCTCCAAATGCTGTGTTTGTGAGATTAATGACTCTCCCTTTTGCTCTGCAGCTTGAACCCATGGTTTATACATGCTAATAATCATATCATTACATGTCACACAGACATCCTCTTATGTCTCCTCTTAACACATAGTTTATTCTCAAAGATATATTAAGGTACCAATTAAAACCATTATATTCACTCTTTATCATATAATGTTAAACAGCTATTTTTTTTTTCAAAGAATTTTATGAACTTATTACTCTGATGTTTCAAAAACTGAGACAACTACACTTGAAGATAAAGTGAATCACTCTGCATGTTAATTTTATAGGTGGGACTGCAACTCTCACCACAGTAATTTATAAGCTGAGAACTTTAGAACAAATTTATCAAACACATTATTTGATAAAACATGACCGGACTTGCTAAAGATATTTCACCAACCTCATGTGAAACTTTATAGTAACATAAAATTTTAAAAGAAAACAAACTTAGAAATAACTCACAGCAATATTACTCATAGCAATATTGCTCAAAGCAATAGAAAATCATGACAACAAAGGCAAATCTATGATCAGAATGGTCAACTCAACAAGAACGAGATTTTCTGCAGGTAGTTCTATGTACCTACATCACCTTACATTGTAATCACCAATCTGACCATCCACTTTCAAGAAAACCAAACAAATAAGCACAACATATATTTCAAACAAAAGTATCAATTTGTAAATAAGAATTTAACATTGTTACAGACATACTGGAATCCTAACACAAATAAACCTCATTCAGAATGCAATTTGATTGTATTAAATGACTGTGTCCTTCCAAATCTTAATTTTTCCCTAGGTTATAATCCAGTTAGTTTTTCCAGTTTAAAAGGACAATCTTTTTCCATGTAACACCAGCTATGACTTTTACAACATGTTTATAGTCAAATTTCAACCTTCTTAGGCAAAAAGAATCCTCTACCTGACAGCTGATACTTGTGAGATCTTGCCTAAGTCCCCATTTTCTTCAATTCAAACAGGTCATAAAACTTTCAGTCTTAAACTGATAATCTGAAATCACAAAGCAACCTAAAACTGATTTCTTATTTAAGTACATTGTTTCCATTCAGTACATTTTTATTCTCACTCTATATTAAGCAGGAAGAAAGGAGCTGGAGTGGTGCACAAGTAAGGCAAAAATGCACATTATTTCAGATGCACTGAAATGTTAAGGAGGACTAGTCACAGAAATCTCTGGAAGATGAAAGTTATCATTTAAGAAAAAGACAGTGAAACAATACATATGAGTCTTGATTTCATATCTCTAGCTGGAGAGTATTTCTCTCAAGCCTATGGCTTGGAGGCTTATCTTCCAAATGGCACTTAAAATGCAGGCAAAGGTTTCTAAATGCCAATTTCAGTTTTGAATTGGCTATGATCAGGATAATTAAGTCCATGGAAGGATATGCCCCAGCTACAACTAAGGACACTGCAACTTTCACGACATCTTTACTTTGACATGTTGAGAGCTACAAAACTGGAAAGATACAGGATTAAGAAAGAAATAATGGATTTAATAGCATTTAGGTGAACATCCATCATAGCGTCCCTGAAAGTATCTGCATAACATTGCATTGTCTTTCTGTGTTTCCACAGACAATTAATTAACAGAGCTGAGGTCACCACAGAGAGTCCTAGAGAGAAAAAACAACATACAAAGTAAAGAAGCAGCAAGTAAAGAGATGAACTATCCTGGTCCATGATGTGAGCTGCGCTATTTTCTCTGCAGTACCCTGTTGAGCTGCATAGGAAAGTGCTTTGTGTAATACATAGTAAAGGAAGAGAAGTCATAGAAGAGATCACCAGCAATCCAAGAAGAAGCCATGGGATCATCCCAGCTATTCTGTGCTGGATTTGCAGCAGCAGCCAGTGGCTGATATTGATTATTTTTACACAGTACAGTACATAGAGCCTGGTACTGAACCACAAGCTGCTATGGTTTACAAACACCCACACAGCACCAAAGTCCTTGTACACTGAAGCCAACTTAAACATGTCAGCAAAGTAGAGTCTGTGGATGTGCGTCAGGACGGTCACCTGCAAGATAAATCTTGATGTGCTCAGAAAAATCAGGATCATATCAGCAGAAGATATTTTTTTGCTTTTGATCCAATTAATTAGATTAACAGTTGTAATAAATCCATTTCCAATAAAATCCAACAACAACTTCAATAGCTGCAATGCTTATGGAAACAATAAGTTTGTGACAATAAGTGACAATTGGTCACTTCTACCTGATTAGCCTGTGTAGCTGTGCAGGAAGTTGAGCAGTTCTGATAGTATCTGACTAGTCCCACCTCCTGCCTGCTTACCTTATATCTAGGAACAAAACGACCTCTGGAAATGATAGTGGATCTGGAAATGATGGTGAGAAATTATTGATGTTCTTCCTGAATATACGAATCAGAAAAAGATTTCATAATTGACTCTAACCTTTTAGATGCATAAGATTTGCCTATGCTTTTCCTTAGGGATGTGAGATAGCCAGCTACATTAACCTACCCATCTTGTGTCAATTGTTTATACTCTTGTCTAGAGTGACAGAAAGCTCAGTGGCTCTCTGGTTACAGCAGTACGTGACTGTGTGGAGGGGGATGCAACATGAAACCCAACAGGGGTACCAGTGTATCTCAGCAAGGGCATCTTATATTGTAACTAGTATCTTTCAGGCTGCATTGAAGGTTTATGAATTATAACTAGACAAATTAGTTGCAACCACTTTAACAAGGAGAAAATTATACACCCTCCAGCCCTGTTCTAGAGGAGCTCTTCAGATAACAAAGCTGTGTTTATCCAAGGATTATTGCTGCATTTAGCTGACCACTTCTTATATGTAGTCACCTATATGGGATCAAAAGATGACAGTAGCCAATGTGCAGAGGACAGGCTAGTCAGGTAGAGCAGTCCACCTAGCAGAACCCTGTTAAAAACCCCACCCTCTGCAGCTGTTTCACTGTCTCAGCTTCTATCTCACCGGCATGCCACACGGTTTGATACTGCATTTAGACCTGTTCTGCTTTATAGACTGAAAATGTGTCATCCATCTTCATCCATCTCTTTGTCTGATGCTGTCATGAACACAGTCCAGAACAGTGGTGGGCCTCACTGATCTGCATCCTGCATTAGTCCTTATTTATAAACAAATATGTCTGGTTTAGAGAACAGTCTGTCCTCACTTTCTCAATCCCGGACTCATGAATCCAAATTATGAATGCAATACTGGAAAATTTATATTGTTGATATATTATTTCTTGAAATAAAGAAATATTAAATACAATGATGAGTGTAACAACAGGATGAGAAGCAGCTGACATCATTAGGCCGCTGGAAAAAGTCTAAAAGTTCATTTGGCAGTAAAATATTTACTCATTTTGTGGGAAAGTTGATATATATTTCTGGAGTCCATTTCTCGACAGAGTAAAGTCTTTCAAAGTAATGATAGACTGAGCTTCTAATATGTACATGGTAAAAATTGTCAACTGGATTTACTTCCTATCAGTACTTTCATGCTTCAAGTTTTTGTTGAATTTCTAAGACAATAAGTTAATAGTTATTCATTAACCTGTTAAAAGCTAGATTTAAAATCTTCATAGTTTTTGTCTCTGTCAAAGTTTCATTAAACTTAGATTTCACTTTAGGTCCTTTTAATCTCAAAAACTAAGAGCTTTTTTCTCTAAAACATGAACATACTTTTGTCATCACAACACTGCAAATTGTAAAAAAATACTTGAGACATATTTACAAAACATTGTATATAAGTTTCAGATTTAAAAAGCTTAAAAGAATAAAACAAACAAACAAATTTAAACTAAGAAAACATTAATATTATTACCTTTTTAAACATTCTTTACCAGAAGTATTCAAGAGTGGAAAAGACACATCTTACTAAGGAAAAGAAATCACAAAGTCTAGCTCAATGACTACTGTTTATTTTAATGCTTTATGCCTACGGCTTCCTGGATTCAGAATATGAATTACATGTAGTACTATAGTAGTCAGTTAGTTCAAAATGTAGTTTTTAAGTTACTCAAGGGAACATGAAAGTAACACTTTATTTTTACGTAATGTAAAAACAGGACTGCAATTATGAAGTGGGAGAATCTAAGCCAGAAATACATTCTAGAAAAGCACATGACTGAAGCAAATTCTGTTCAAAACTGTTCCAACAGTTACAAAATTCTGTTTTATCTTCGTATCAAAAACTAAAATTTGAAAGATAACCATATCTGAGCTTTACCTGCTTATTTGATTTTCCTGTATGCGAAACCCAAAGTGGGAACAATTTACTGAGAACAAAGTAACATTCCTACAAAAGAACATTCCACCATGATGAACTCCCACCAGCTCCTTCAGAAAGTAGCTGCCACTCAAGCTATGCACCCCGGTGGTATTTAATCCTCATCTCAGGTAAAGGAAAGAGCCTGTTCCTCAGTGCTCTGTCAGGGTCCTCAGTCTAATGTGCTCTGCTCTCAGGAATGGCTTCTAAATTTTGTCTTGCTTTGTGCCTCAGTAACTCAGTAGCTCCACAATAAACTGCTATGATCAGCAGGGGTTCTCCAGAGGATGAGTTCACTCATGGATGCTGGTAACACACACAGGCAGGCACTGAGATACAAAAGGCTGGGTTGTGTCACTGCAATGTGACCACACCCGACGCTGGTCCAGCCGGAAATTATCATCATCTCATCCCCCGGTAGGCAGATCCTTGAAAGTGCTCATTCCCCTTATTGCTCTTTCTTGACCTCACAGATAGGGTTGCCACATTTATGCTCATTAGCAGACCTCCTTTAGGGCTACAAAGCTAATCATCATGGACAGGCCAGATTTATCTGGCAGAGGAGACACAAGGGATCCTAAAATATATCCGACTTCCATGAACTTATCCTCTGAGAGAGCACTTGAGTGAATTAATAAAAGCAATTGAGTCACAAAGTAAAGCAGACCATAATTTCTTAAAATAATCACAGTGCAATGTTAGCATGAACAAATTATAAATACTAGAGAAAATTGTCTGAATTTATACAACAACTCCCCTTGAAACATAAATCTCACTTTATGAGAACAGAGAAGACCCAGAGAAGTCAGGTTCAGCTCAGATAGCACCTTTCCTCCTTTGATTCATGCATTCCAATTAACAACAGTAATAAATATGCTTCACACAATCCATAGAAGGGTTTTAATTGTTGAAGTAGTAGAGAATTTTTTGCAGCAGAACAAGCAGTTTCCACATCTTGTGAAGCTCAAATCTTGTGAGCCTGTTCAGCTCATATGAGATCCACTATTCACCAGTTAGTGGTATCTGGTTAATATTTTGGTATTTTACTGTGAGCAACAAGTGCATGAACATAATACTGAAAGATTTATTTCTGATATTGCTCAGAAAAAAGCATGCTTTGGAAATGTTGCTAATGAATCATCCAACTATGGTCACAGCTTCACAATTTTTAGTGAAAAGTAATTGTCTTCCTTGAGGATAGAAGAAATTACAACATGTCAAATACAACTGGCTTTTTCTTCTCTTAAATTTGTTGCTACTATTTTTTGAAGAGCTTTAATTTTGGTGTGATGTGACAGATACTCAGACTGACACTGCCCTCCAGTATCCTCATTCAGCTTTCATGCTGCAGTGCATCATTTGGGACCATCATCTACACCAATCAAAATGCAGATCAAATTTAAAAATTTAAGGCTTTAAAATGTAATAGCTCCAGAACATTCAGAAAAAAAACAAAGAACCAAAACTCAGCATGTTAGAGATGTGCAGGTTCCAGGGAGACCATATAGGACTTTTCAGTGTCTAAAGTCACTAAAGAAAGCTGGACAGGGACTTTTGATGAGGATGTGGAGTGATAGGACAAGGGGTAATGGACTTAACAAAAATAGAGGAGATATAGTTTAGATATTAGGAAGAAGTTCTTTCCTGTGATGGTGATGAGGCACTGAAACAGGTTGCCCAGAGAGGCTGGGGTGTCCCCATCCCTGGATGTGCTCAGGGTCAGGCTAGATAGAGCTTTGAGCAACCTGATCTGCTGGAAGGTGTCCATGAGCATGGAAGTGGAGGTTAGAACTAGGTGGTCTTTTAAGTCTCTCTCAACTCAAATAATTCTGTAATTCCATGATAATTCAGTGACGAGATCCTATAGTCTTCCTCCTGTCTCCTATCTAAAGGCAAAAGAATACCCAGATGTAATCCTGGAATTTCATTTTGAGATTATATCCAGAGAGAAAGATCATAGAAGAATTTCAAATTTTTGCTTAGATCCTAATGATAATATGACTTCATTCAGCAAGTGTTGACCATTTGCTGATGACTAGTATGTAATTCTACAAAAACTGAATTGCAGGATTCACAAAACAATTCACAAAAGAAACCAAGAAGGAACATTACCTTGATCACAAAGATTCCATTTCCTGATGAAAAGAACAAGGGCATGAGAATAATTTATTATTGTTTGCTCATCTTGTGTGATAGAAAAAAAAGAAAAATGTTTTGTGTTGGAGGAAGGACACTGCTTTCCAGACAATCATGGTTAATTAAATTCTGGTGGTGTGAGAGGCTACAAGCGCCTCATGACATTTGTTCACCTCTATATCAGGAGCTCCTTAGCAAATAAGCTTTTTACAACCTGTAGTAAATTGCACACAGCATTTATTGTATCGTAAAGTCCATCTCTGATGGAAACCTCTGAGCACCAGCATAAGACAATGAAGTACAACTACTATTAAGATCCTTATACTAAAATAATTGAGTAAAACAAAACATGGGAGAATACATCTTGTAAAAGATGCACAATCAATCTACAAAAGAAAACTTGCAAAAATTGTATAGGAGAGCCATTAACGCCTGTGTTTAACAAACATGGCCAGAATCAGCATTTTTGTTCTACTAATGGCTGATTGCATCTTCAACACTTTTAAAATGGTTTATAAATTGTTCCTCACATGTTTAACAAGATATAGTAGGCTAGTGAACCTCAATAAAATATCCTGTCTGTGGAAAACAACAATAAATTATGCTGCTGTTTAACACATTCTAGACATTATATTGTACAAAGAAGTAATGTTGCAAAATATCTCAAAAATGAGTGTGAAAGAGTGATAATCTATTTTACCATTAATTTGCAAGTTGTCATGCTGCTGTCATTATTGTACTGGAGATAATGTACTGTTAATTTCAGTACCACAAAATTATTTATTGTTTCTTTTTGGAATGTCTGTCAAAATGGAAACCCCAACAGACTCAAGTAACAGAAAAAGTCCTCTGAAATTCATGCAAGGGGTCAAGAAGATCAAATCATGTAAAAAACATGAAAAGGAAGATGCAACTTTAAAGAGGTAAGAATACACACACACCCCAAAAGCAAGGAGCAGGCAAGTGCAGATTATCAGTTGCTCCTTGCCATGGTCAAAAGGAGATTAATATAAATGTTCATTAATTCAAGACAGTATTTTTAAAGCTTAGTTTACTGTTTATGCCACATAAAGTGTGAAATGTTTGTAGACCTCCTCTGATCATGTTGCTTCTTGCTATTAAGGGAGACAATATGTCCAAAGGCATGACGTCCTTTACTGAGCTGGATTTCTCTACAAATCAAACAAGATTAAAGAAAGACTGTAAATTTGGTTTACAGTATTAAGAAAATATTAAAATGGCACACTATTGAAAAATTATAGAACAAGTAGCAAGTTTCTGTTTGACAGTATTCGTAACTGGTCCAGCTTCTCTATGGATTCAGGAAATTTTCTTTTCTTCTTTCCCCTCCTTGAGGGATGTTTTATCTCTTTGGCTTAAACAATTCTCCTTGTTGAAATAGGAACAGGTTTTCATATGTCCTTAACTAGACTGAAAGGTTAGACAGCTGCTCCTGGTTTCTCTTTTACCAAACTATAGCTGCAAGTAAAAGTCTCTTATTTTCTATATCCATTACATTTTATGGTTAGTGCGTGCCTTTCCACACCACTGGATTTTCCTGTTCACAAAGTTGTCAGGGACTACAGTGAAACTTCATGCAGTGATCCTTGCACTAGACTCAGCACTTACAATTTGTGCTTAGTTTCATCCAAAGAATAAATACACATTTCTTATACAGGTGACAGGCTTGCATATTGGAGCATATTTTTTGAGTCAAGTTCCTTTATCTTGTGTTATGTTTCAGAAACCCTGCCATCACCAGCAATTGTCCATTTCGTGACTCCAGTTTGGAAGGTGCATTCTTAAAAGCTGTCTCTGTTTGTTACAGTCTTTGTAGCATACACCTTGTCTTAAGATTGCTTATAAACTACCAGCACCTAAAGATAAGCATGATCCTCATAGTGGATTTTTCTTATGAGTTAGGTTACTTTGCTTAATCACAGTTTGTGTAGATAAAGCACATGAAACAGAACCCATCTTTTCATTTCCACTACCACTTCAGCTGCCTTTCTTCACTATCTATTTATTCTTAAATAATGAAAAAAGCACTAGGAAGTGATAAAAATAACACAATTTAAAAGAAATTAAGTATAAAGTGCTAAAAATTACTTTAATCTTCTTACAGTGCTGTGTTGGACTGAAGAAAGGAGACATATTGATGAATTAAGTTCCTTTATAAAATGTAAAAAAACCCTGCCTCATGACAATACTTTTTAATGTTAAGGTGGATTAGTTTCATGTAAACTGCTTCATATATAATTTTATACTTAAAAGAAATGGTCTTTGACATTCTTTTAGGAATGCTGTTTTACTCTTTGTAAATTATAATTGAAATTGAGAAAATATAAATCTATGCTTCCTGTTGCAATGAATCTATCAAATAGAAGCACTCAGTGAAAAATGTTATGTGATGATATCATTAAAGAATTTGACATCAGGATGCTGCATAGGCAACAGCAAATAAATAATTTTTTCATTAAAAAATTTTAAGTGCTTACTTTTGCCAAAGGTATAACTTTATTGTATACGTGCCTTTTAGTACATATAAGTACCAAGAGCATAAGACTTTTTGAAGGCCATCACCTCTTCAGCACCATTGGCAAACAGCCCCACACTGACTGATGCTGGGTTCACTTGTGTTTATATACTCAATGTGCCATTTTGCCAGCCAACTGCAATTCAAATCCCTTTATCAATACTCTGCACCACCTGTGGTGCAAATTTAAATTAATCCTGATTTTTGTGGCTTACTAACACTGAATCCATCAGAGAGGGGATGTTGTCTGTTTGGAAAAATTTATATTGGAGCTCGTCTTCATAAGCAGTATGAAGAAAGTAAAAGTGTGTATCCTGATAATATCTTTTTTTTTTTTTTTTTTTTTTTAATGCACACAGCTCAATTACAGTCTTTGTACAATGCTGAGGCTGGGTTCACTCAGGTTTTTAGTTTGGATTCCCAAACATAAAGAAAACAAAAAAATAAACTCCAGTTCACTTATTTTGCAGTAAGCAGATACCACATTGCTGGGAGGATTTGCTTGGGGTAGCACAGTAAAATGAAACCCAACACAACTGTGTCCAGATATTATTTCTCAGTGTCCTATCAGCTTTTTAACTTCACATTAGTGAAATGTTACTTTGTGTGATTACTAGAGCTAAGAGTGAATGATGGATGAATCAGAAAGCTGACAAACCCTTGAGAAAGTGCTCAGCACAATGACACATCTGCTTACTCTATTCAAAGAGCAAAAAATTACATTCTTCCCAGGTGAGAAGGATGGAGACAAATGATGGTCTCTTCCTAGAACTGACTTGGAGTATATTCAAAATCACAAAAATCTTGTGCATTTTTCCCCTATGTTTTATGTTAAAATGCAAAAACCACAAGTAGTAGTCATGCTTCCATAAAGTGAAGTACTAACTAAAGTCTTCAGCAAGGGGGAATAGACAACTGTGGAGGTTATAATTTGTGAGTGCATAAAAACCTCTTATATGAAAATCAATAGGGTGGGTAATTTATTGTCTCTTCGAGTACAAAAAATAGGTGACATCAGGTGAAAGAGGAGTTAAAGGCAAACAAAATAAGGTGGTTTTCCACATAACACAGAAGGAAGATGTGGAACTCTTTGTCATAAGATATTCTGCAAGAAAAGTCTGCATGGATTCAAAGGATGAACAGACAAGCACATAGGAATGAAATCAATTGGGTGTTACTTAAATACATAAAAACCATTTCTGGTTCACATAATTCCTGTAAAAGTTTAATGTCTGGGAGAGTAATAGGAGCAAGAGAATTTATAGTTGCCCAGTTTTTGCAACCTTCCCTCAGCTCTCTGCTGGCTATCAAGGAGAGGTAATTGCAAAGGCAGAATTTTGGTCCCAAACAATGTGACTGAAATAAAGCTACTGACTCATGATATCTTTTAGCAAATTATGATAAATCATGGTTTCAGTTATGTCCAACTAAAAAATATAGCCCCAGTGTCACATCAGTAATTACAGATATAACTATATCTGTGAGGAAGGGAGAACTTCAGAAGGGACAGTTACCCTACAAGATAGGCTGGAAGAGTGGACTAAAGAGAAGCTAATGAAGTTCAACAAGTATAAGGTCCTGCACCTGGCAAAGCATAATCCAGGAATGCAGCTAGGCTGGGATATATACCTGGCTGGGGAGAAGCTCTGCGGAAAGGGACGACCAGGAGCTTCTGATGAACACGAGCTCCACATAAGTGAAAAGGATGCTGCTACAGCAAAGAAAGCCAACAGGATCCTGGGTTGCATCAAAGAGTGCTTCAGCAGCAGAGATAAAGAAACCGTTGCACCACTCTGTTCAGTGTTTTCCAGATCACACCTGGAAATTAATCTTTATCTCCTCTATACAAAAAAAAAGCATTAACAGGCTGGAGAGGATCCAGAGAAGAGACAAAATGATTATCCAAGGACTGAAAAGTCTACCCTATAAAGAAAGGCTGAGAAAACTGCTTGGTTCAGTCTTGAGAAAAAAAAGACTGAGGGGAGATCTTGTCACCATGATCCCATATTTAAAGATTGGTTACAAAGATTTCCTTTTGCAAGGAGTGCCATGAAAAAGGTGAGAGGTACAAGTTGCTCCTGGGGAGATTCTGGTTTACACTAGAGGAACATTTTTCACAGTGAGAAAAATCAGCCATTGGAATAATGGTAAGAGGTGTATTCCCAAATGCTGGACACTTTGAAGATTTAGTTGAACAAAGTGCTGGGTTATCTTGTCTAGACTTGTGGTTTTACTTTTGCCAAGGAAGGTTGGACCAGATAATCCTTCATGTCCCCTTCCAACCTGGCATTCTATGATTCTCTGATGGATTCTGTTTAGATTAGGAAATGAACATGACCTGAATCCCAGAAAACAGTTTAATCCCATTGTGCCAAGGGCTGTAAATACATGCACACCAGTAAGAGCAATTTTATCCCATGTAGCATAAGGACAAAATTAGTTCCAACTACAATTTTATCGGCTTCAGAATGGCCTCCCAAATGAAATAATTCTGTTCATTCAGAAAGATTCACACTGCTGTTTCAACTCATTGCTCTTCATATCCAGCAATAAAACAGAAGCTCAAATTCTGATCCAGTTGTATGACTAGCGCAGTAAAATACAGTGGAATTATTCTTCTTAGTTTACAGTGTAGTAAACAAGAGAATAAAGTTCATTTCAGAAATGTCAATTAGTTATTCAATTCAAACCCAATTATTGTTTTTATTACAAACCACCTCATTCTTATTTTAGATGCTATTTCCAACAATGTTCAACTATTTTTCATTTAGCTCTACTATGCACATCTGTCTAGATCCACAACTTTCACTGGGAAAGAAAAAGCTTAAAAAGCTCTCTAGGATCTTTGCTGCAGATTTTATTTTCCCAGACTTCAGCTTTTAAAGATTATTATTATTTGGGATGAGAAGAAAGTTGGAATACCCCAAAAATATTGACAGATTTTTTCAAATTCGGAATATCAAAACCTGTAATTAGCTTTCATGGCTGGACAGGTCTGATTGTTGAGATCATCTCAGTGCACATAGATTCACATCAATAATTTATTAATAAAAAAGTAGAGTAAGAGCACAATTCAGTGCTCAGATACATATGAGACTATGCAATGTCTCCCCATGGCAGAGAATGATTTATCCTGCTTCTATCAGATGATGCTGGTTTGCTTATGCCAGAGCTAGTCCCCCATCATGGGGATTTTTTTCACTGAGCTGACAGAAAATTTACACTCTGAAACAAGTATGTGTATTCTGCAAACCCAGCAAATTAAATCAGCTCAGTGAAAGCACTGAGATGAGCACCAGAGGCAGCTCCTATGTGGTGCAGCTGGGAGCAGGGTCTGGGAGAAGAGAGGGCAAAACAGAGCTGCTCTTTACATCCACAGCACATGGACACACAGATGGACACAACTGTACCACGCAAATATGCAACAACACACTTCTGGCAGGCTGCAACATAATCCTCATAGTGTTTCATAAACAACTTCAGGCACCAATTAACTATTTTGTCTTAAGGTCCCCTGGGCCCCAGACAAGAAAGATCCTCTGTGCTGTAGATCCAGCCAATCTGCTCTGTGTGGAGACACCAGGTCATTTTGGTTATTTTGCTGTAGGGCCAAGAATCCATCTGTGTGTACTAAGCAGCTTAGGCCAATGTGTTCACATTCTGGATGGATTAAAAATAACAGTCCCTGTATGAAAGCTTTTAAATGCTGTTTAAAGCCTAACCCTCAGCTGTCTGTTATCCCAGATTCATCTTTCATTTATTCTACTTACCTTTATCCCCTAATCAAAGCTGGTTAAATACGGGATTCAAAAATAAAAGCCTATTTATAAATGTTTTAAAGCAGTGGTATTTCAGAAGCTTAATATTGGCTTCAATTCACCAAACTTATATTAGAAGTTACAGAAATGCAGTTTCTCCCGTTCCTTCTGTCACTCTAAGACAGACAGTGATTTAAGGGGTAATTTTCCATGTGTATTTGAGAGACAGAAATTTGAATCAAGTAAAAATTTATGGACTGAGAGCTTCCAGAGTTCTTTTGTGAGACAATGAAAGCATTTCTGATTTAAGCTATAGATACAACAGTTCCAGAGGTTTGTTTGAAACTCAGACAGCCAGTATATTGTATTTATTTCCCTCCCATCCCCACTCCCTTTCTGCACCTTTATTATGGATATAGTTCCATCCCATCTCTTTCATTCAGGAAAAGCTTGGGTCTGTTTAACTTTTATAGTTGGAATTGCTTATCAAGTCACAGCAGCTACATTCTCCTCTTCAACTCCACTCCCTTTTCTGGATGAGCCAGAAGGTCAATTTGATGACTAAGGGCAGTAAAACTCAGTTTGTCATTCTGTTGTGCTTCATCAGGCTGCCTTATTTTTAAGTCTCTCTTCCTATGCTGGAATGTTCTTGTCCTCATATTTCACTGTCTCCCAGGGGAACATCCATCCTCTTATCTCATACTACCTTGCCCCCTGGTGACATGTTCTCATTCTTCTCTCCATCTAGGTCCTGCAAGCCTGACTTCATTCATTTTCTGCAGCATTTACAGTCATTTGTTCGGGTTTTATTTTGGTTTGCTTTGGGTTTAGAACATACCCTTTTTTTTAATATATATATATTGGAAATAAAATTTTACAAATTCTGTCTCTTTGTGATATCTAATTGAGTCAGGATCATTTTGGCTCCAGTCTGCAAGAAGAGCCCATGTTTTTGTGCTGCTCTCAACCACAGCTATTTACATATGAATTCATACAGGCAGGAGTTCTGCCACAGGGTTTTTTTTATTACAGAAATCAGAAGTGGCTTTGCCTCTATCAGCATGAAGGCAGATGGGCAATGATACTTGCCATGTAGGAAATTCATTGTGAAATGGGAGGCATAAAAAGGGTTGGGAAGAAAAGTGCTAATGTGAGTCACTGATAACCTGGAGGCACAGAGGGGAGTGTCACTTGTACATCCTCACAAACTTAGTGTGATGGGTTAGGCTCTGACTGGTTTTCACTGAGTTTATTCAGGTCCTTTCCTTTTAACTTCCATTTAACAGATGGTTATAAAACAAGCAGAGAGATCTCTTGTGTTTGTGGGAAATGCTGTGTCAGAAGCTGGTCACCATAGTTCCCACACAAAGAATTTTGAGTTTGAGTTAAGGTGGGCATTTGAAGTGCTTCCTTCACTCAGGGCTCTGATTCAGCATATTCCTGCACATTAAAGAGGTGCCTTCTCTTTGCATCTGCTAAATACATTTTCTGAAGGCACTAGCTTCTAGTGAGACCTCTAGAATCCCTTTCATTAGTGTGTGCAATTTGTCCATACTACATTATCCCATTGTTATGAATAAAAAGTTACCTATTTTTGTTTAAGGTTACAGAGCTAGGCTCTGAACAATCCTTATCAGTCAAAGTTGATGGGAAAACCCAGATGACAGAGAATCTCATTATCTAAAAATATTTTATCATGATAACTGGTTATGAAGCACCCTTAAATCAGAGGCAATGTTATTAGAAACATTTTGCTGTCCTTGTTTAATGTCAACACTACAAATGTAGCAATGTGAGATATTTCTTCCAAACTGTCCCATTCAGGTAATGAAATAGTATTTTGTCTTGCTTGACTTGGACTCACTGTTTTCATTCTGTTCTGTAATCACCTTTTAGATCTACTGTGATACAAAAGTGCTTCATGAGTTGTGGGGCTAGTGGGGAGTATTACCAGAAATAAATATATACATTAGCATATCTGTCCCACACTAGTGAGGATTCTGCCTGATGGACAGCACATCAATTTCCAAATATTGAACATGATGGTGAGCAAGGCATCCCCAGATTTTCAGGAATAGACACTGGATCTTTTTGTGTGACCCAGAAATACCTCTATGAGCTGTACCAAGACAGTTTTCACTAACACCTACTGTGTTTGGGGGGTTGGTTGGCTGTGGCTTTTTTTTTTTTTTTTCCCTCACAGTTGTCTGGGCAGTCTTCAGTTTTCAGAATCCAATATACAACTGTATTTTTTTTAAGATAAAAGACACTAATAGGATCCTTGATAAAGATATGCAACAGAAAACAATGTAGGCTGTTGGCAGTTCCTAAATCTCCCTGCTGGTTCACTGCATACCATTATTCTCTGTGCCATGACATTTACTGCTGCTCATGAGTGATGCAGTATGGGGTTGCCAAAGATGCTATCAGAGAACAGCACAATTAGAGAATCTGCATGAATGTGACCAGACAAATAATTTAGCATTTTTCAGTCACCAGACTACAGTTCTTGGAAGAAAACTGTATAGTGGCAACAACAAAGGAACGATACAAAACAAACAAGCAAAAAAATTCCAGGCGTCTGCCGGGAGACAAACATTTTGACAAACACAGGAATTAATACAGAAGTTTTGCAGAATTGTGGCTTAGGCAGATTTGTTTTCCCAAACAGATTCATCCATCCTTAATCAGCAGCCCCAGCTGTCCCTGCTGGGAAAATCTGCATCTCTTTTTCTGCTTGTTGCTGGCTGTGCTGAACTGGCATTTCTAAAAGTAATTACCCCACAAAGTGTAGTTGAATATTCAGAAATACCAAGAATTGTTAATTCTGTGCCAGCTATGCTGGTTCACCTAGCTGAACATACCAGTTGATCTCAGCAAGAGAAGCAAGACTCACAGGGTGACAAGGGAAGCCAGGACTTTGTTAACAGGGACAGGTCATGCAGCCGCTGATTGGGGCAGGGGTGCCTGGCTGCTTATGAAACGCAGATCCAAGACACTCTCTCAATCTGCACTTTAGAGAAGAGCTGCACAAAAGAAAGCAATCTTTGTGTGGGTGTGTGTGTGTTTGTGTGTATGTCTGAGCATGGACAAACCTGCTCAGACTGGAGACGGGTCTGGAGCATGAGTCCTGTGAGGAGCAGCTGAGGGAGCTGGGGGTGTTTAGCCTGGAGAAAAAATAGGCTCAAGCCTTATCACTTCTAAGCTACGTGAAAGGAGGCTGTAGCCAGGTGGGGGTCAGACACTTCTTTCAGGTAACAAGCAAGAGAATGAGGAGAAATGGCCTGCAGTTGTACAAGGGGAGGTTTAGACTGGACATTAGGAAAGAGTTTTCAAGTATTGAAACAGGGCGATTCTATGGAACACAGAACTAAGCTGCTGAAAAATTAATGCTCTTATTTACTGCAAATAATTTCTAGAGGTAATAATCTATTATCTTTTGAAATAATAAGTTGATTTGAAAAACTGCAACTTTCATTTTGTTCTACCTATAGTTTAAAAGCAGCGATATACTATAGTAAGAAAGTAGTTTACAATGCAGAAATCAAAATTCAATAGGCAAATACTTCAAATCACATTGCAGCTCAGAAATATGATGGTTTTGTCTGCTCTTATTTGTATTGTTTAAGCATGATCTGCACAGCTACAGTCTCACAGATACATGGACCACATTGTCAAATTTGCATGAGAACAGCAGCTGTCAAACAACAGTAATTACAAGAAAGTACCAGGGTGAAAAGAGGCAGCTATGAATTCTCTTTGGCAAAATTACTGAATTCATCAGAATTAGCTTCTACATGACCAAATGGGATAGAATCACATCTACAGAATGAGGGTCCTCCAAGTACACAAAAGTTAGCATTAATTAAAATGCTTATTTTCCATCTGTACTTTGTAAACCGTTTCTACCCAAACTGCTCTGCGTGTGTGCACTCCAGCAGAAAGTTTGTAATCTAGACATTTCCATTAAGATCCACTTTTTCAGTAACAAGATGTGGCACACAAAGTACAATCACAGCTGGGAGCAGAGGAGATCATCACTCTGGGTGCAAGGAGCCATTGGTGTGCCTCCAGGCCAGTTATGTGACAAGTCAGCTAAATACCAGAAGGGCCACAGAACTCTTGGCCATGACCATGGGGATGCCCTGCTTATATGATCAGTGACAGAGGACATCCATGGTCACGCCACAAAAGCAGAGATTGTGACAAAGCAAACAAAATATGTACACATGGGTCCTTATAGCCATTCCCTGACATTCTGCACCTGTGCTGGTGACTCCAGTGAAACAACCAACACGGCCAGATGGGCACAGACTTCCTTTGTCACACATTCAGCCCATAACCATTTATTTACTTATTTATTCTCTCACAGAGTATTTTGTACAATTTTGTACATTTGTTGCAATTCATCAGTGAGATCAAGTCTCAGTGGAAATATTGGTTTTGGTTTTGGAAGGGTTTGTTTTTTCAGTTGCTTTGGGGTTTTTTTGGAGGGTGGGAGGTTTGTTGGTTTTGTTTTGTTGCTGTTTTGGTTTATTTTTTTAATTTTCATTGCTTATAATGTTTACTATGCTTATAATACCTACCTTTTAGCATGTTTTGTGATTTTAACACAGCATTTTAATAAAGCACCCTAGAACAATGAGGTAAAAGAACAACTTAAAATAGACATCTAAAATTTTGAAGTACCTTTGGTAATCCTTTTACAATAAGTACTACATCTGTTATTGGTTCATTATGTTCATTGAATACCTTTCTAATCCTGTTCCTTTTCTCATTATAATTCCATACAATTATTCTTTATAATTTTACTCTATTATCTGTATTATTATCTTCCACTACTATGGAATTATAATTAAAAAAATTATATAGTTAGTAGTCCATACTACCCTGGGGACCAGCACCTGAAATCTGTACTTAAGCCTGAATTCAGGCACCATGAGGAAAAACCATGAGCTTTGTGCTCAGGCTGAATTGTCACAATTAGTCCCGAGAAAACCTGCTTTGTCCTTATTATTATTATTTTCTTCAGACAGCAAACCATGATCCTTGATGCCAAAGGCTGCATCACAGTCTAGGAAGCCCTGGGATGCTGAGTATCTGTGCCAGCATGAATGATATATGTAAGAGTGAGGTTGCTCCGTGAGCAGCGTTAAAGTGGGTTTTGATCATCTGATCAAAGAGGGCTGTAAATCAACATAGGCTTTAATGCAGTGAATATAAAGTTTTGTTCCTTCCCAAATGGAAGTGAGTTGCTGTATGTAGGGCAGGGCTGTTTATAACATAGTGCACTGCTTGAGTTGTCATTTTGTACTTTGTGCTGAGGTGCTTCAAAAGAGTGGGGAAAAAAAGCTTACAAATATAGTTTAAGGGTTTTTTTCAACTTGTCTGGCTTAGATGGTTAGGTAGAAATCAGAATTCTGTGTTTTTACAATGTAAATGTTAGTCTTTTATTTTGATAGGTTACGGTTTTACATTGACTTCAGCCACTGCAAGTAAGATACTTTCATGACATGTGAGGTCCATTTAAGCACCTAAATGTTTCTAAGATGAAGCTATCTCATCTCTCCTGGTCATCCAGGTCAAGAGGGCTGGCTATTTTCTGTGTTTGGCTTCCAAGACATGTTGAAGGAATTGGACGTTATAAACGCCAATCTCTCCCTGCTGACTAAAAGAGGAGGTTGTAGCTACCACTGTAGAAAGAATAGATAGAGCTGCCACATTCAGTCACCCTTGATCTCCTCAGAGTGCATGAACTTGTCTGTGAATGTAACCAGGAGAGATGGATGTCAGAGTGAGTGGTGTGATCTCCAGGGATGACTACTGTACCATCTTCCAGTGTCCCCAAGATGCCTGCCAGAGACTTGCTTGGGTTCAGAGAAGGGACAATTTGTCCATGCACATGCAGAGAGCCTAAATGTTCCAGAGGAACCACACATTCAAGCTTCTTATGTCACTTGCATTGACTAACAGGTTACATAAACCCTGCCTTTCTCATTATACTTGAATCATGCAGTGCAAAGAGTAATGCAATCAAGCTCCATGAAAGAAACCTATGTTTAGTAGCCTCACACGGGCCTTCATTTTGATATGAGTATTATGCATGCAGCACGATGTGCTAGGTCTGTCTCAGTCCATGAAGGAATTACCCAGAGTATTCTCTCTGCCTTAGTACTGTTCTACAGAGTTAATGCCCATGGGAGCAATTGTTTGAAAAAATGAAGCATGAAAACCAGTTTTGCTTTAATGTAGCAGAAAATTATTCTAAAAGGTGAATGACACAAACTCCATATCCAAAATAGAGACCTAGAGTATCAAGAAAAAGAACAGAAAAATTATCTGGATGCCAGGATTCAAACAAAATTAGTGAATCTTTATACTGAACATAAGTTCTTTTATTGTAGCATAGTTTACTTTGATACTAAAGTGTCTTCAGGTCATGAATGTCAGAATAAAATTAAACAAAAAACCTACCCAAACACAGATTAACACCCATTTTTTTGAATGACCCTTTCAAATCTTCATGTGCTATTTCTACTTCTAGAGAGCTGAAGAGCATGGACTATTTTAGAAATCTCTGTGGATAACCCAATGAAAACAAAAACAGTGAAGACACTGAAAAATGAAGACTCTACATTGCAGTTTGTGTCATAGCCTAATTTTACAACTCTAATTTTTATGTTCTCACTAAAATTTCTAATTTACATAGAAAATCCATGGACATGGCTTTTGCCAAGTGCCTAATAAATTGGGGTGTTCAGAAAAGTCTGGCCACTTTACTGAAAATTGTCCCACCACAGAGAAGAGTCTGCTGAAGTTCTGTGCAATGTTCAGCACGTCCATCTGTTCTAAGCCCTTCCAGCTTACAGTGCATTTACCTCTAGTGTACCAGACAGCAAAGAAATTGAACCAGCTTTACTTTAAAGGTGCTAAAGTGTGTTCTGGATAATATCCCGTGAATAGAACAAAAAATGTGTGATGAGTTAGGAACAGATGCCAGTTCCTTAAATATTGACTCTATATTTAAACATCTGCTTATGTGCACATTACTGGAGTTTCCCTGAAGATAAAGCCTTCTGATTTAGTTGGAAGGTCCTGTCCCTTTAGCTAAAGCACAAATAAACCAAATCTTAATGGCCTATTACTGACTGTGTACTTAGCCTGGATCAGTTCCAGAATTTGCTTATCTTATTATTGTGGCCGAAATAAAGTGTGACTACAAGCCTTACAATAATTCATTATGGATCCATTCCAGCTTCTCCTGAAGCCACTGTCTTCTTCTGACAGAATTTCACCAGTCCTAGACCAGCATTTAAGACAAATACAATAAGAACAAAGCAGAAGATAAAATTTCTTACATTTCTACTGTTTGCAAACACTTTGGGAAGGTTGTCATTTTTCAGTGGAACTTTTTTATTTAAAGTACTCCTGGCCATCTCTCTTGGTGATAAAAGAGATGTAGAACCTAAATTCTAAATGTGATGTAAGAATAAGTTTGTCCTACAGTTATAATTGTTAAGTAGATGTCTATGCGGGCTGTGCCTGTGCATAAAAACAGTTAATTAGCTCACTGATGTCACAGCAAGCAATTTAAAACTGGACCAACTTGAGACAGGGCGGTGGACTGAACCTTGAGCCACTGTTTTCACTAAGGATCTGAGTAACTGTTATGGGAGCCCTCAGTTATTACAAGCAGTAATAACAAATCCCCTTGGCAGCTCAAGTCTGTGTGCCAACCAGTTTCTCTCCATTGCATTGACTCATATACCAGGTGAAGAGACTGCCATCCTAGAGGCTGCTCCTTCTCCAGAGCTAACAATCCTGTACATTGGCAGGATTCTTGTAAATATTCAATAGGAACTTCTAAACATGCAGAAATTATCATGCAGAATAGGGTTTTAGACATAGTTAAGGTCATTAGAAGCTGTGGCAAATAGTTTAAAATAATTAACAGCAATGAAAGCAGTTTGTGATGAAACTAACACTCAGGCCTTCGGGCCAGTTGGATGTAGGAACCCAGCAGAACAATATTTTGGGGAGTCCTGTCCAATGCTGCTGGAGATACCATTGAAAGAAGTCCTCTCATCATGACCCGGATAGTGGCTGACAATCCTAATCAAGAGATTTTATTCTTCATAGGGGCATTATCCTTTGCAAAGATCCAAATACATTTGGGACTTTTTTAGCGACTTTCTCTCCATGAGCATCTGTGCAACGCCTAAAGTCACATGTGCGTGTTTTCAATATGCTTCATGTATAGATGCATCAATCTGACTTCAGTCATGTAGGCATTTATATTTTGCTTGCTTGATAGTGTTTCTTTTACAGAAATTCATAAAAAAGCTGAGGTGAAGTGCAACAATCTCTCAGTCAGCCTTGCTGTGAAATCAAAAGCAGAGTCACAGAAGAGCTTGTGGTTGATTTTCATTCTTTCTGTTTTCAGTACATGGGGTATCTTTTAATTCTTTAGTCACTAATGACTTTTTCAGATTTCATATTTTCAGATAACATTAACAAAAAAAAAATAGAATAGAAAAGCAGAAATGTGCAAAAAAGTAGAATAGTGGGTTACTTCTATTACTACTGTAACCCAGGACTGAATTGTTTAAGTGGACTGTTCATAGTTGGTTAAAACTGAATGAGAAGATGGTCTTTTTGAAGCATCAGAAGAAAAACTGGAGCTTTATTTTTATCAATTTCTTTTGGGTAATTTTATATTGAACTTAATTGTCTAATTTAATATGAGTCTGTCTTATTCTGCATTAACCAATTTTCTTAGTAATTTGGTCCGTGAGCAACATTTTAATGACTTTTAACAGAAGTTTTATTACATCCATAATTACTCCAAAGTGTAGATGTAATAAAAGTATTGCAAAGCATAAGTGATCATATACAAGATCTACAGTGAATAAGAACCTCTAATCCATACAAGATTGATCCAAATAATTTTTCTGTGTTCAATATTATTTGTTGGGTTTTTCTGATTTTTAGCTAATTGGAACTCATTAACAAATCTTTGCCTGGGGAGTCTATTTACTTGCCAGCCTTGTGTGTTTTACAGAATCATATAAAGCACATCAAAATTTTCCTGTAAGGGAAATGTACAAATGTACTAATACAACAGCAATCCATGGGATATTATTCACTAAAGATGCCCAAATTAAATGCCATAAATGTTAAATAATTAACAAGGGAAAACAATGGCCTTAATTTTTTTTTTCTCAGCCTTCTATCAGATGCTGATAAGAGCCAGGCAATGAATTCAATGAATAAAGACCCATTTAGAAAATGTCTTGGCACACACCCTCTTGTAATTACGATTGGGAGAAATCAATGCAGAAGTATACAAAGGAACTATTAGATAAGGGACAAGCAACTATTTTTTTTTCTATAACTACTGAAAATGAGGTTGTATTGGAACTAATTAGAACGTCTGAAAACAGTTACAACCTTGCTGTTCTCTGACACACAGAACACCAACTCCCTGAAAAATAATACTGCTTTCCTGGTATCTTGGAAAAAAATCATACAAAATAACTTTCATTTCATGCATGTCAGAAATAAAAAATGTGCCAGTCATGCTGGCTCAATTACCATTTCCTCAACCCTTTTGCATGGTAGTGCTTCTTTGATTATGGCTCTGACTGCAGCAAAAGGCAAACCATTGAACCCTCATTTTTTCATGGAAATGGGCAAGAAATATTCTCTGTCACCATCTCCCTGGGCTGACCAATATGGATGGCTGTATGGAAGGGAGGGTTGCAGTTCCATGAAAGAATTCTTCTCCCGTTCCTGACAACAGAATGCAGATGTCAAGATGATCTCTATCTTTGAGTTGCAGTATCATTTGATAATATCCCTGGGATAAAACCACATGACCTCACCCTCTTCTCTAGACTGTAACTCAAGGCATAAAGTAGTCCTCCCTAAATGTTTGTGATTTAGGAGTTTTAAAGTACACATTACAAAGTGTAGCTTGGCTTCAGAACCAGTGTCAGCACAGCTTTACCAGTGTGGTGCTAAGTCTTGGGTATAAAATATGATGCAAAAGCCAGAGTCCATTGGCACATACACACCAAGCCAGGGTGGCTGCTCATTGTTTGCTCCTTAGGGCTAGCTCTTGATATTTTTATGGCTTTGGGCTGCTCCCTTGTCCCTGCTAAAGCAATCCATTCAGAGTTCAGAGCTGTGAGCTTCAATCTGATATCTATATATATGCTTAATCTACACTATATCAACACATAATATAAAATACCTGCAGGAAAATAGGCATTATTATTATGCCACCAATGCTATGTTTCCTTTGAATTCCAACTATCTGAAAAAAAAAAAAAACTCTTTAAAGCATTTACTATGTGCATTCACTAATATAGGCAGAAACACAATATTATGTATAAGTATAATAGGATATATATAGGCAGTATACAGACATCTATTCTTTTTTTAGAATTTTATTGCATTTATATGGTGTACTTAGGGAGACTTTGCTAAAGAAAGTCCCAAAGAATATTCAGTCAATCTAGAAATTTACTAGTTTCAAATATATGACACTTTATATCATTTTCGGTGGGACTGCCTAGTATCCCATACATATGCATTTACTGACTTATGTATTTAAAGCAGAAAAAGAAGCTTACTGAGAACATGCAGATACATAAATAGTGATGGAAGTGGGTGCAGAGAGTTTCCTACAGATCAAACCATTGAAGGTGGTGAGAATTGTCAGCTGTGCATGTGGAGATTTTCTGCATCCACATCTGTTTGATGCATTCCCTATTCCCTCATGAAACTGAAGCTATGGACACAGCCATATTTGTTTTCCATCTACAGCCCCTGGGTATGATTTTATGAAGTGTTCTCCCTCTCACAGGTTGGCTGCTCAGATTGTTCTCTGAGGACAAGATTAAGACCCAGCTGAATTTTTCAGCCAGTGAGCAATTTCTATGAAAGAATTGGCTTTCAAAATAAACTGCAGTTGTATTTTAGAAAAATAAAAATATAGTTAGCCTGTGTCTGACCTGCCTATATATTGACATTGTCTCTCTGGGTATTTCTCCTGAATTAATTTGCACTATGTATCCAAAATGACAAGACAGATATTGCAAGTGATAGGTACATTATATTTAGGAAGAGACAGGAAATCTGGTAATGATGGAGAAGGAAACACATATAAGTGTGAAAAGAAAAGCTGCATCTAAAAGTTATAAAATGCTAATATGGAAGTTTGACCTTCTGATTTAGAAACCTAATATTTTTTCTCAAAATCAAGGACAAAAAATCCCAAGAGAGCAATGACAAAAAATCCCGTATCCTATCAATGCATATATATAAAAGTGTAGGGGACTAACCTCATCCACAGCACATGACATTTGGCCTGGATCTCCTCTGAGCTTTTTTTGTAAGATTGTGTAAACTGTTTGAAATAATCTGAGGGTTGCTCTGGAGCCCATGTGGCTGAGATTTCTGTAATATGGATCTGCGGCCACGCATTTTGTGTTCTGAGGAGGTTGAATTAGATGACTCAAAGATAATTCCAATCTGAATTGTCACAATGCTATGAGGTATGTCAGAATGACCTTGGGATGTTTGAAAGCACGAAAGAGGATATTGGAGGATGAATGAAAACAAATTTTTAGAAGGTGGTGTTTTTTGTGGGTTTTGTTGTTTTTTGGGGTTTTTTGTTTTTTTTGGGTTTGGTTTTTTTTTTTTTTTTTTCCAGCTTAATTTTGGGTATGGTTGCAGGTGTATCCATGAATAAATTCTTGGCATTGTCTTGGACTGGCTGGTAGGCAGTTCTGTGCCAGAGAGCATTAATGATGGGTACTAGGGCAAATTAGTCTGAGCTACGATTTTTACTCTTTACTTAGCACAGTAAATTCATGCACGGAAGCTACTTTCTTATTTAAATTAAAAAAAAATAAAAAGGACCTTCAGTAAAAATAACTCTTCTTGGTGAAATGTATACTTGTACTTTACAACATCAAAAGAGGCAAGATAATCTAATGGCTCTTTCTGGACTGTAATAATATGAAAATATTAATGGAAAATTTAATACACAGGATGTACAAAGTTACTAAAATCATTTTAATGTATTACTTTGTTCTCATGACACTAAACACCCTTCCACATCTTTGATGACCACAGATTCCAGGTACTTCAAAGAAAAACAGATTATTGTTATAATATTTTTCATCCTGTCTTATTTTCATTTATTCTTTCTTAAGGTTTTTTTTTTGTTTTTTTGTTTTTTTTTGTTTTTGTTTTTGTTTTTGGTTTTTTTTTTTGTTTTGTTTTTGGTTTTGTTTTGTGGGGTTTTTTTTTGTTTAAATTAATGTATTCTTCTTTCTACTGGTGTGTGTCAAAAGATGGCACTTTTGTCTAAAAAGAAGATGAGGTACAAGAGAAGATGCTGTTGAAAAATCTGCCACAAAAAATACAGAAGACAGACATGTTCTACAGATATTTTTGCATATTATCTGTAACAAAATAAGAAAGAGTTCTCTATTTAAAGGATAAAAAGGGAAGTTTCTCAATTCTGAGAAAAGAGCATGAAGATTTTCAATGCAGTCAGATGACTTACAAACAAGAGTCCCAAGAGAACTAGTTAAAGGAGATTTCTGAAACTAAGTTCTTTTTTTTGTAATGGTATATTGGTAACAGTGAATTGGTAAACCAGTAGACTGAAAATACCTCTAGGAATTGATAATAATCAGTATAATTACTTTGTCTGAAGAGACATAAATCATGGAAATACAAATTTACTTAACTTACGTAAATACAGTGAATAAAGTCATACTTAATTAATGATTTTACCAATAAAGAACTAAAGACTTAAAGAAACATTAATTATTGTGATCTTTATGAAAAGCATCTTTCATGGAAGAGAGGATTTGTTACAACAATCTGTTAGATAGATGGAAGTTATTTTGTTATTCTTTACTTCAGTTTCTCTGTGGCTTTCTATTAATATCATATGACATTTATATTTAAAAATTTTAAAAGAACTCAAACTCTTGTATGTTTTAGGAAATTAACACAAAATAGATCACATTGTGTATTCAAATTTTGTAATAATTCCCACTTCCAATTGGCAAATGTAAATTTGATAGAATTGATTTTCTAAAAGGTGTACCAAGACAATTTTAGAAGATCTTCTAAATAGCTGGGATTTAATCCAATGTGGAACACTTTGTGTCAACAGCCCATCAACAGAAAGCCTTTACTGATGACATATGAAGGAGTTTTAAGTCTCCATAAAACACCTGAAAAAAGTGCAGATGACTGTTCCAGAGCTAACTAATATACTCCAGGATCAGGAACATTAGCTTAATTTACATAAAGGAATAGGAAGTAGGGAAAAAAAAAGAAAAAAGAAAGCTGTGGAGTTTGAGAATAAATGTATTTATAGAGGTTCTATCTAAAACATGCAGTGCATGTGACGTTAAAGTTAAAAAAAACTTAACTTCTGCAATTTAGCGCAAATTCTTATCAACGCGGAAAAATATTTCCTTTGGATAGATACTGATCTTATTTCCAATCAGGAATCTTATATTGAAAGAATCTATCTTTTGCAACACATGCTGTAACTTGGCTTCTTCATGGCAGTTCTTTCAAAAATCTGTGAAATTCTGTAGGGGTTTGTAAAGACTGCAACTACCCATTCTCACCTCTTACTTCTCACACTGCCTTTATAAAAACACAAATTCTCTTAATTGTGCCATCTCCCAGTGATGCACACAAAATTCAGACTCTACCAGATCACACTGCAGTTGGTTAGATTTCCTAGAGCCACAGATTGGTCTGGGTTGAAAGGGACCTGAAAAATCATCTAGTTCCAGCCCCAAAAATACTTATTTTACACTTTAAGACTTTGTCTTAGACAGAGGCTGAGAGGAATAGAAGCATCCAGTATTGATTGTTGAGGGTGGAATGAAATAAGGTTTTGATTATTTCTGTTTATTTTAATGAGAAAAAAGCAAAACAAAAACACCACAGCAGTGACTTCTTTCACTGATGAGTATGTCTAGTGTAAATATTGTTGTGAAAATAACAGCCTCATCTGGGATCAGGAAGGATCTTCATCCTATCAAAATGTCCAAAACCCTAAAGATTTTTGTTACATGGAACGTTTCTTGCTAGGAACTGTTTATAGCCTTGACATTATGAATTCCTCAACCATTAGGGAAATTTTAGAGCAAGAACTGATGGAAATATGCCCAAGCAAGTCCCCTGCTTATAGAGGTAGTAATCACAAAACGCCTTCCATAAACTCATCAGGCTTTATTTGCAAGAGTGTTGAATCTTGTGACACTTTTAGTGCCACTAGGTTATAAATTTTTTTATAACTATGTTTTTTTACAAAACCATAATTAGAATCAAAAAATAATAGAAAATTCATATGTCACTTAACCAAAATCCTGGTCATGGTCAATGAGATAAGGTTGCTTAGAACTCAGTCTATTCGGGCTTTGATTATCTCAAGGATTAAGATTCTGCTGGCTTTCACAGACACTGTTCAAATATTTGAATATTGTAATAATGAAAAAGAAATCTTTATATAGTTTGATACATCTTTCTTGAATACATATCATCATAATTTTACTCTCTTCTTGAGATGAAAATTCCTTGGATTTATGCACAATTATTCTCTTGAAATCTGTGTTAAAAATTACTTGTACATCTTAAGAAGGTGTTTGACTTTTTCACAGTTGGAACAGTGAAAATTAGTAGTCTTTCATTGATGAGCTCCTGTGACCAAGGCCTTTTTCTTCCAGCTTTTTCTAACTAATGTGTTCCTGGATGATATTGGACAGGTTTGAAACTAGTCTTCCAAGTTTATTTTATACTATCCCCTTGCACTTTATGAATTTCATCCTGTTCCTATTACCTCTGGCGTCAAGGTCATTTAGTTCCTTCACTATGATGAGGCAATAGTCTTCTGTCCTTCAAATGATGTTTCCCAATTTTGCTTCTATGCCAAGATCATAAATAAAACTATTAAACATGACTGTTCCCAAAATTGATTTTTGAGAAATTTCAGTAACATCCTCCTTCTAGGCTAATGTTTCCCTTTCAGCTGAGCTTGCTATTAACTCCCCACTTTTATATTTTCCATTTTATAGTTTCTCAACTGAGCAATATTGCCTTGATCTTAAATGTGTTAAATGTCTTCCCAAGCCAAATTATTTTCTGCATTTAGCAGTACATTTATTCAGCTTATTAATTAATTTTCAGTAAAAGCCATCTAGTGTGATATCTAGCCTGATATAATCTACCTCTTCAAATTGCTTAAATTGCATCACCTCTTTTTTTTTAATGCAATGTCAGTCACTTCTCCTTCAAAATTATTAAACTGGTGGCTCACAGGCTTTGTGTTATCTTAGCTCCTTATATTATGGAAAATCTGTAATTAAAGAAAAAACTCAGTACTTTTTAAGATCTCTGTGGTGAAGAGTCCTTGAATGGAATAGAAACATCAAATATTAGGACTCGATATGTAGATATTCAATATATCAGAAGCAGAAACTGCTGGTTTAGGCTTCCAGTCTAAACCTTGTGAAAGTGTGAAAGAAAAGTAAAGAAAGATTCGAAAGATATAGTTAAGGTTTCTTATGGAAAACCATATAGAACAAGACTTTTTGTGACTTCTGTAAACTTTGTTTGCAAAGTAGCAGGAATTGGTACTTGAGTGCATTTTAACAAGAAACAAACAAAAAAAAAACCCAAACAAACAAACAAACAAAAAGACACCAACAAAAACCCAGAAAAACTCAAAACAAACAAACAAACAAACAAACAAAAATTTAAAAACAACAACAAAAACAAAAACAAATTAAAAAAAAAAAACTGTGAAAGAAAACTTCAAGGGAAGACTGGGTTTCTTTCTTAAATATTCTCTTTGGTCTTAGCATTAACTGCTTCCTAATCATTCTGTATTCCAGGTTCAGAGCATATCCACACATCTTCCACACCTCTGCAGAACAAACCTGCCAAAGTACAGTCACAAAATATATGAACAAAGAAAAAATACCTTCCTTTGGCACTTTCTCTGTTTTATAAAATAGATTAATGTCAGTTGAACACAATCACTGTTAGATGAGTGAGCAAAGGGAATGTATTTCTCTTTCACTTTCCCGACCATTCCTCTGTGGGGTTGACATGTTAACATTTTGTCCCAGTTTATTGTACATACTGTTATCATTCCCTGCTGGATCTTCAAGATCAAGAGGTACAAATGTAAAAGGAAAGGAAGCACTTCATCTTGCCACTGATTGCCTTTGTTTCTTATGTTCAAGTACAGCAAAGAGAGTAAGAAACAGAAAATAAATAATCTAATTATTTTTCCTTTTATTCTGATTGTAAAATTTCTGTGATCAGATCATAAGGCTATTTAAAACAAAATCTTTCAGCTTGGAATTATGTCTGCTTAACTTTAAACTGATTCCCAGTGAAGCCAGCAGTTATTTAGAATACTTTGGACTAAGTGAGTGTGTGGGTGTTTCTCTGTGAGATCTGTACAGGAAGGAGTTAAAATTGGTTAGAGTTCCTGTTCACTAAATTGCTTTTTAAATCAACAACACTGATTGTACTGTTTTTTACACCAAATGACCTACACGCATAGTCAGTGTAAATTTAGTTACAAATCACATGATTTCTTCCAAAATACTCCAAGTTATGATTAAGACTGTGCTCTTTTGCTATGTCAGTAATCACAGTCTGAGTCTATTTCTGGTTAGTTAACTCATACAAATAATTAAACTACATAAACTCCACAGTAGGCAGAAGCTGCCATGCATACGTGCAGGACATATACAGCCTGGCCTTCAGCGCTGTGAAAGCACAAGTGTAAATCACACTAAACTGTAAATCTGATCTATATCCCAAGAAAAATTAAATACTGACCTACTCACAGGCTGAGTAGATATGGTGCAGATTACTCCTAAGAGGTTGCGAATACAAGAATTGGAATTTGCTGTCTGAACATTTAAATACTATACTCACTTTCTTATATGTTCTGCTATTAAACTCTCACTCCCAGAACAGCCCTGGAAAGGGAACTGAAATTGTCTTTTGAATTTGAAGAACATTCTCTCCCCCTATGATTTCTAAAACACATCTTCATCTCCATCACCTATTTTCCATTCAGTCCTATTTTTTTTTTCTTTGACCAAAGCAAGGGCAGGAGTTGCTTCCCACATTCCTTTCTTCTCAGTGGTATGTTTTGCTTCACTTCTTACCAAAGGAAAACAAAAGATAGAGACAATTTCAAGGAGATAATGCATTTGACCTCTCTGTTAATATTCAAAATGCTGGCCAGGAAGGTTAGGAGCAAACATCAGCTTTCTTTCACACCTCTTAGCTCATTCCATAAATTAATAACATCGTACTGGGAGCAGCCCAGACGCTGCGTAATGAATGTTAGCCATGGTTACTGCTGGCTGCTTCCGAGGATGCATTTATTTTTCTCATTATCTTACACACAATCTTCCAGCTATTGTCTGCTACCCCTGCTCACTCAGGAAACCTCAGAAAGTGCTAAAGATGTCAAGAAGCAATAAGCCTCATTTATTTTTATGGCCTTCATCAGCACTTTCTTTTTTTGCTTAAAGGCCTATAATAGAATCCACTGATTAGAATCAGCACCATATCAGAATATAGATATGATAGTGCTTTACTGAAGGTGAATGGGCTACTGAAGGACACTTTCTCCATTTGATATTTTTAGAGGATACTGAAGCCAAACAAAATTAATTGTGTTGGTACATTTCTACTTTCTCCTTCTTGCTACTTTCCCAGGCATGTGGATTAACTAAAATGTTAAGGAAGATGATCATAAAAGTGCTACTAATTAAAAGGGAATTAGTCAACTGAAACAATACCAGAAGGTAAGCAGTTGGACTTGATAGCTGTTAATAAAATGGTACAAGTGAACAGAGAAACTTCCATGTTAAACACCATATTTATGACAGAATTAAACCAAGAAGCAAATAATTGGCTTCTGTTGGATTTTTTTTTCACTTTAAATGCATCCACACAATAGTTACAGGTCAATATATAATAAATAGACATTCTGTTCTCTCCCCACACAGATCTGATCTGAAAAATGTTCTGTTTTCAAACCCTAAGAAAATAAAGCCAATATAATTTTTTTAAAATAATTCATTTCTCTTGTGCACATCTTTTTCCCATAGCCAATCACTACAAACAAAAGTTTGCAGACTTCTAGCCCAGTCCTAGTCAACAATTTCAGTTTATTCCAAACTTAACAGTAACTTTTCCATTAGAGTAATTAGCATAAGAAAATGACAGAAGTAAGGCTGCATATAAAAAGGATACGGGGGATGCTTACAGCTCAACCACCAAATTATTGCATCATTACATCAATATGCAATTTAAAATAGTTTATTTCTATCTATAAAGAAAATTCACCTGAAGTCTTCCTCAGTGTCAGGTGGCAATACCCTCACAAGCTGTTTGTATGGAACAGACTGTACTTTTTATATATTCCTCTTATTCTGTTTTAACTTTCTTTTGACCTCCAGGTCATGTTCTATCCAAGCTGTTCTGAGACTTTGGAAATCTGGTCCCAACAGATTTACTGGTATGGGAAAGCCACTGCTTTTGACTATAGTCTTATTTTTTAATAAGTAAGGCTCAGGCTAGTACAGGGACTAATATTTTAAGAATAAGGTTTTTCTTTTTCAAAGAATAAAAGGCACTCTGGATATGAAAAATTGAAAAATCTTCTGTACTAGGACTGTCCATGTAGGAGTGCAGAAAAACTACTCTCAGTTACTGAAACTAAAAATCCGGTGGGCTATTCATGTATGCCACTTGCCTCTCAGATATATAACCCTGTACAGTGCATTTTCAGAGTCATGAAGGGTTGTTTTGTTTGGGTGATCAGGGTAAGAGGAAAAGTTACTGCAGAAGATTAATGGAACAGCAATCTTGTGTGACATGGACAGATTTACTATACTTTCTCAGAGATTGTTTCACATTAAGACCAAGATGCAGAAATTAATCAGAAATCACATTCACAAAAGAGAAAACTCACACACTTCCTAAATCCATCATGCTCTGAAAGACAAAAGAAAATCCTATTATTGTGCTTAGATCATATAGTGTAAGTTTTTATTCAAACAGAACTAACCACCTATGAAAAGAGAGAAAAAGGCTGATTATTGATGCCAAGAACACTTGTTAGAGAATAGAGGGTTATAACCAGGATTCAGCTCTAAACTGGAACAAGCTTTCATAATTTGCCTGTATGCATTATGGGTAACCAGCACAAGGGAACCATTTCTCCCAAAACCTTATTTTCTGTGACAGATTTCACAAAAAGATATGTAATATTTACAGACTGCTAATGAAAGTGGTCAAGCATAAAAAATTTCCTGGCCCCAAGGTATTGGCCTGTAAAGAGATCTGCCCACATCCTTGGCAGACCACACAAAAGACTCTGAACATCACGTTTGGACAAGCCCTCAGATGCACATGTAGAAATGCAAACCTTCACGCGCACACACTCACACGTTTAGCAGTACAGAAAATTATGAAGAAATAGAGTCCAATAGTAGGTTGCATTCTCAGAGATTATTGTCTATGATGAAATGTGTGATTTAACATGTCCTAAAATTTCCTACCTTGGCACTTACCAAGTCTTGCTTCTAGAAATCAAACCTATTTCCTTCCTGCAGAGAGAGGAAGGAAGGCCTTGAGCCTACTGAACTCTTGCCTTCACCTGACTGTTTGTTTTGGCCTTTGATTCTAATTTTTGGTATGGTTTATACTTCAATTGGTGCTCTCAAGCATGAGATTTGTGAAGATCATTGATTCATGGAATCACAGAATGATTTGGATTGGAAGGGACATTAAAGACCCTCTAGTTCCAATCCCCTTGTTGTGAGCAGGGACACCTTCCACTATATCAGATTGTCCAGCCTGGTCTTGGACACTTCCAGGGATGCAGCAGCCACAGCTTCTCTGGGCAACCTGTGCCAGTGTCTCTCCATGATCAGTGTAAAGAATTTCTTTCTAATATCCACTCTACACCTACTCTCTTTCAGTTTAAAGCCATTGCCACATGTCTTACAACTACATGCCCTTCCCAGAAGTCCCTCTCCAGCTCTCTTGCGGCCCCTTTAGGTACTAGAAGGTGCTCTAAGTTCTCCCTGGAACCTTCTTTGGTCCACATCAAACAATCCCAGTTCTTTCAGTCTGTCCTGATAGGAAGAACTGTTCCAGCCGTCTGAACATCTTCGCTGAGTCCTAACTCCAGCAGGTTTATGTCCTTCCTGTGATGACACAGCTGATGTTTTTATCTGAAGAACAGTGATTCTCCTTTCTCTTCCCAACTTTACAGAAGTTTGTAAATTGCATATCATGTTTTTTTCAGATTCATCACACATTTGTACAGCAAAACAGCTCTTGAATGCAGCACCAAAGCACTCATCAGAGACCAACACCATGCAGTGCTGAGGGGAAATCAACCTCATCATGCACACAAAGTGTATTGGGGGTGTTTTAAGGGAGGAAACTTTTCTTTTAATCCCCCTACTCTATTACATACATGGTTTTACTAGAAGTGTGGTGCCATTGTAATCCATCTGTTTGAGTTCACAGCAGAAATTAAGTGCAAACTGTGAGTGCTAAATTAAGTGCAAACTGTGAGTGCTAAAGCCACTCACCTTTTCTGAACGAGTTCAGTTCATTTGTTAGGAGTATTAAGATGCTGTAAACATCCTATATGGATGAATCACCTAATAAAAATGAGAAGCCAAAATCCCACTATGAAATAATATTTTAGTAGGAAAAATCAAGCATTGCAGCATAATGCAGTGCAGTAGTGCTAAACAGGAAATTCTCTGTGCACTGTTGACCAGTAATTTTCTGATTCCATGCAAGTATGTTATCCATATTTTTCACAAAGTTTAGAGCGTTTTGGCTAATTTCTGCTTAAATGGGAATTTAGTTTTTGGTTTATTAAAAGCTTCATTCTGGACAGATGATTAGAGAGGAATCATAGACACACATCCAGCAGATTAAAACTTTTAAAATTCAGGGATAAAAACATCACTTAAATCTTACTTCTATTATCTAGTTAATGCTTTCCTAGGCAGACATAGACAGAGAGATGAAAATAGAGCTTTCCTGATGTATTTAAGTTGATAATAAATTAAACAAATTAGATATTTTAAAATATAAATTCAAGTGAAATAAAACTGATTGAAATACAATGCATTCCAAGATCCTTATTAAATGTAAGCAGGAGATTTTCAGGCCCTGTGATGCCACACTCTTGAAGGGAAATTAATAAATACAGGTGTGCGATTTGAGAGCAGTAATTTTTAAAAAACTGCACAAAGCACCCAGATTGCATGTAAATCACTTGAAAACACAGAGAACTACAACTTATGTCAGCCATCTCTTTCGTATTCAGAATCATTAATCTCTTGGACATGACAAATCTTTTTAGCAGGAGGGAATAAATTCAAGATAGTAAGTTTTAAAGTAATGAATAACTCTTGCCTATGAAGTGCTTTAATGACTCTCCTTGTCAGAATTCAGATTTTATTATTAACTCTACAGAATGGCAGCAGCCTGAAGAGATACAGTTACAAATCAATTTCACTGCTTTTTCATAATGAGTGACTAATTTACCTCAATTTCTGATAGAGTCACATATTTCATCCCCTACTTTATTTTAATGATATGTATATCACAAATTTAGTGACTGGTCATAAAGGAATTTGTTTTAACTCTGTGTTGTCTTGCACAGCCTTTTAATGGCAGAAATATAAATCATTCTAAAAGTATGAAATTTAATGATTGGGATTTATTTTTAAACTCTTTTATAGTTAAGATGATCATAATTTTGTTAAAATATGTTCTTGATTTAACTACTTTAAAATAAGAAAAAATTATAGTGAAAAAAGACAATTCACGTTCTCCACACTAATGATTGCAGACTATAAAATACCTTACTTATTATGTGGTCTTGAAAAGAAATTACATCAAAATTAACAAACTGCTTTGGTAAAACCATGCTTACTACACTCTATGTAATTATGGACAACAGTCTTACAAAGGTATTTGGAAAATGAATAGCCAAAATATATTTTTAAATTCCACTGCATCAGATTTTTTTCCGATTTCTATCTACAAGAAGTTCAAACAATTTTCCACATCTCCTTGGGTGTTTGAACTACTGTAAAATGGAAATATTTGCCAGAGAAAATCTAATGTAAATCCAGTTATTTTAAATAGGATTATTGTACCAGTCACACTTGAGTTTGTAAGGTAAAAGAGCCAATATTTGAAAGACACATGCTTTTAGAAGTCCTTTGGGAATGTGTATTCACATCAGATCTCATTCTGAGCATGATTTAAAACAGAGAAGAGAAGAATGAAGGAAGCAGAGATGAATAAGGTGGCTGCAGGTTCATCTGCTGGTCTGGCCAAGCCTTGTAACTGGTTGCCCCATGGCTGGTCTCGGCAGGTCTAGGGACCATCAGTTATCCATTGGAGCTATCCAGTGCTATCCAATGGAGCTGTCCTTTGGAGTGTGTCCACTAGTTCTGCTGGACCAGATGTGGTGCCAGTGAAGTGCTGACCTTGGCTTGTTCAGTTGGGCTGTTGTGGCCGTACAAGGTCCGAGCACAAGTGTGTGTGTCTGTGTGTGTGTGCACCAGGACTTTCCCAGCACCGGGAAATGATGACTGCTGCACCTGGACACACAGTACGGATGGGCTTAGAGGGCTGCTACACAAGGAGCAATCAAGGCTTGTAGAGAACCAGGAGGAGGGATTGCCTGGGTGTGGAAGTACATCAGTGTGTGATGAGAGCAGAGGCAAAGTATCGCTGAAAAAAGTTGTCTTTACTTGCTACACATTATGTCACGTAAAGACAGGAAAAAATGTAAAATTGCACTAATTGCATTAAATGCTCACATTTAAGCCTAACTTTTGTACATAAATCAAATACTCTAATTCAGCCGTGAACATTTTATCATTTTTCACTTCAATTGTTATGAAGAAACAATTGGGTGGATCATAAAAATTTCAGTCATAGAATCACAGTCGTAGAATGCTTGATTGGAAAGGACCCTGAAGATCATCTAGTTCTTGCTCCCCCAACCATGGGAAACGTTCCATCAGACCACACTGCTCAAAGTCCCATCCAACCTGGCCTTGAACACTTTCAGGGATCAGGCTGCCTCACCATATGCCTTGTTACATAAAGTCAGACATATAATGATATATTTTAAACATCAAGTCATGAAATTACTGTGGCAAATTGATTGATTTGACTATGCAAGTAAATCCTAAAAAGATAGCACAAGGAGGAACACAAACAAATATCTCCAAAGCCAAATGCAAATAGAGCAGCAATACAGGCATCTTTAGGGAAAAAAAAAAAAAAAGCCCTTTAGCATCTTATCATATCATAGTGACACCAACACATATCTCGGTATTATCCAGACAAACTGAACCACACTTTTTCCCATAAAATTTCAATGATGGCAATTAACTGCGGGAAAGAAGTAAGATATTCCTTACTTCACATATAAAGTACACAGCAGCGTTGTGTTTGTTAGTACAAAGCTGTCTGTTCTTTTCTAAGAATTAAAACAAATATGCATTTAAAAAATAGCAGTACACCATAGATTGAGAGATAATTCAGGCTTGGCTGTCATATGTCCAGACTGAATGTGCAGAAAAAATGTGGAAAAATAGTATAAAAAAAAAAAAAAAGGAAAAAGAAAGACATATGAAGAACTCATTACATGTGCCAGAACTTTTAGTCCTAAATTAATACAAGTCAGTGTGAATTAGTGCAGCAGTTGCAACATGGGCAAAAGCTAAGAATTGCCACCAGAGAAAAGAAAGAGAGAACTATGAAAGCTCTTTGTCTTTAAAGAATCCTGTGAGAGTAAAAACCTCTACTCACTAAAAATTATTGGGCTATTTTCACATAAATGCTTCTCTTTCTTACAGGACAAAGAATGGAAAGAGCAGGGTTTTTTTCAAGTGTAGTATGTGTGTTTTCAATTTTTCTTATAATACTGTGTCAACTTCACACACTGATGGAAAAGCTGGAAACACTAAAATAATGCCTATGTTTCCTTACACTGCTGTTTGGCAATATGGAGGAACACTCGTGATTTAAGCCAATATAAGCATGCAAAAGTCAAGAGATGACTTGTACTTAATCCTGTAGTTATGGGTCCATAGAATCGTTAAGGTTGGAAAAGACTTCTTAGATCATCAAGCCCAACCAGCTATCTTTGGCTAAGCAATTTAAGTTCTTAAATGGAACAGGTATTTGCTCCTAGCTCTATTGAACTATGGTTTAGATAATTTGTTTTACAATATGCAGCATTAAAATGCATAAAGACATGCCATGCTTCTCCCAGGTTGCAGCCAGCCTGGAGCAACAGCTTATGCTCTGTCATCACTGGAATTTAGAATGCTTTTGATGTGTCACAGCTCTGCTGACAGCTGTAGTGCAATTGTTAGAAATACGGGTAGTAATTCATGGGAATAAATGGTGTATTAAATAATATAAATGAAATAACCCGGGGAAGGGAAGAGGGGAAGGGGGTTTCCCCTCTCATTCCATTCAGGTTAAGAAATCCAGCCTGGAGACACACTGCAAAACCGCGGCAGATGGACATTTGCATGAGAAGGAGGGTGTAGCTGCCAAGACGGGAAGTGGCCAACGACCCTACGCCCAAAGGATGGCACCAGATAAAATGCCTATCAAGGGACCATTAACACCCGAACCCTGAATGCCCGGGTCCGGGAAATCTGGGCGATGCCTATCTGGAGGGCCATTGGCACCTTGGACATGAATGCCTGGATTACGGGAACACGGGAAGACAGCGATTCCGCTCTCGCCGAGGTTTTTGTGCAGCTTGGACAGAGAAAAGAAACCAACTTGAATATGTGAAACTTGGAAAGAAACAAAGGACTACTAGCCGTGGGGAAATTAAACAGTATAAAAACTGTGTCTTCGAAGCAGTGTGTGTGGACGGGGAGAATCTGGTCTTAGCGAAGACAGGTTCCACGTTCCCCCACATCACTGCCCGGGGGTGATACGCTGTCCGTTTTTGGTGGTGGCTATCGGACTGTTACTACGGTCGCGAAATAAATTTTATTTTTCATATTTTTATTAAAATTGGCTGACTCGCAATTTTCATTTATAACAGCAATCAACCCCTAACTGAAGGAAAGCATGGTCAAAGTGTACCCTTTCTCTGCTTTCATTGTCTTCTAAAGATGCTTAAAGGGCCTACAATTAACATGACATGAAACTGGTATATTGGTAAGTATTATGTTAATTACATATTCTTATACACGCACCAATTTATCTGCAACATTAAATGTTCTTCATTTTCTTTTGTAAAGGTAAGTAATTTTTTTCCTTTCCTTTTCTGTAACACTTTGCTGTATAAAGACATAAAATTGTGTCTGAAAAACACTGTTTCATTCATATAACACATAAATAATTGCGTTTCTGTGTGCGCGTGTTCAAAAATATCAAGTGGGGCACACAGTGTTTGAAGTGTCCTTTGGTATTTCATCTTTATCAAAAACATAATCTGTACTAAGCAAAAAATTAGTTTGCTTTGTCCACACTCCCATTTTTCTTCCTTCTATACTAAAAATGTACTAAGATGTTTAAACTGCAAACTTGTGTCACGGAAAATACGTATAACACTAGCTTTCACTCAGCTTCCATAATGTTTAAATGATCACAAGTTACACATTCAGAGATATCCCCATATGACTTTGTCTCATTTAAATAACAGCTAATTTATTCCCAGTTTCTGTTTTTCTCATTTTGTGTATGTGCCAGACATTATTTAACACAAACAATTCAAATCTTGCAGCAGTTCAGCATTATTAGTTTCTTAATGGATGCAGAGATGGGTGGCTGACTGCAGGAGAAAGGAATGCTATAGGCAAGGATGATGTTAGCAGTGCCAAAGTTGTGGAGCAGAAGAGCACTGATGGATGCATGAGGGGCTTCATGTAAATAGAATAGAATAGAATAGAATAGAATAGAATAGAATAGAATAGAATAGAACATTTCAGTTGAAAGGGACTGACCAGGATCATCAAGTAGAGCTGCCTGACCAGTTCAGGGCTGAACAAGTAAAAGCATGTTATTAAGGGTATTGTGTCAATGCCTCTTAAGCACTGACAGGCCTGGATCATTGAACACCTTTCTAAGAATGCCTGTTCCGGTGTTTGGCCACCATTTCGGTAAAGAATTTCTTCCTCATGTTTAGTCCGAACATCCTGTGGTGTAGCTTTAAAACATTCCTCCACATCATATTACTAGACACCAAGGAGAGATCTCAGCACCTCGCACCTCATTTTCACTCCTCAGTAGCTGTGGGAGCAATGAGTTCAGCCCTCAGCAGATCCTGGCTGAAGTAGGAAAAACAGCTCCTAAATAGGGTCAGAGGAGTGATGTATTATTTCCTTTGTATCTGAAGATAGCTTTGGGCTTTGGTAAGTTCATACTGACCATGAAAAATATTCTCCTTTAAGTTTTGGTCACACACAAATGGATCCTCAGGCAGAATTGCAAAAGGAATGCTAACTCTTTATTTTAGACTGTTTATTTAAATTTCAGAATTTATGGTTTTTGCATATCTAACTCATGATTTTTAAACATACAAAGGTTTCTCAGCTCAGATGACAAATTGACACCAAGAGTTTGTGTAGCACCGGAACAGGGTCAGATACTCACTTAAACAGCACTACTGGCAAATATTTAGGGCAAACTAACACCAAACAAAACGGTTGCATTAATCAGAGATGAGCATATTTAAATAAAGTAAAAGGTAAGATTATACATATAAATTATCATCTCAAGTAAAACATTTTCCAGAGAGCTTTAAATATTTTATTCCTTAATTACATGAAGAGTTAGTTATATAATCTCTTTTTTATCTTTTTTAAAAGTCCTTTACTCCAAAAAAAAATGTAGTGAAATTTTCTTTTTTTCTCTTGCTGTCCCTTTCCTAATGGTTTATAAATATTTAGGGACCTTAATTAATGTGTTTTGGATTTTGATAGGTGATGGCTTGCTTTCTTAATTTTGCTAATCCTTATGTATAACATTTTTGTGGAACTTTTTCCAGTGTCTTTCTAGAGTGCATTCATTGATGTACATCATTGTAATTTCATTAGTATTAAAACAGAGATGTTTCACAACTTTGATATTTTCTCAAGAGAATATAATTTAGGAGAGGAATAAGATATGGATATACTGCCTTTTAAACAAATCTCTGCAGACCTGGAGCTGGTGTTTAATCTGGCCAAACAATCTAAAAACACTTCCAAGTGGGATCCATCTCAGCTTTTGAATGAATGACATACATCTTCCTTCATCACCAGGGCACTGATTCAGGCATTTTCACAGCATGTTTCACTCATCTTCTGAAGACAGACACATTACAATGAGCTGAAGCATGTCTTAAAAAGTCTATTTCTCTCCAAAAAAGAAGAGATTCCTGGGAGCCTGCCTGATAAGTAGACATCTGCATTATGGTTAAGTAAGGTGAATTGCATCCAGCACCCCTAGAATGTTTTGGAATTGTTAAAATTTCTTGTCTCTAAATGAAAAAAAAAAAAAATACAAAATAAACCCCAAAAAATGAATTAAACAGCAACCAAACAAAAACCTAAGCAAATCTGAGTTTCCCAACAAATGGCATTGGGAAAATTTTTCCAGTTTACATTCATCCACTGCATGACTTACAAACAAATAATCTGTTAGAGTGCACAGAATAATTTTGGAACATTTGATAGAACAACTTGCATTTAAAAGGGGTGCTTGGGTCCACAGAAAGCTGCATTAACCTTTAGATCTTCCCTTAATGGCTCTGGCTCTAGTGTTGATAACAGGTAAGAACCTTGTGTTCATAAACTATTGCATTTGGCAATTCAGTAACAGCATGTAAATTTAGAGCCAGCTGTACTTCCTCTGGTTTCTGGAGCTACTGATTTGCCTTAGTTCTCAGGGGAGCTGCCTGGTGTCATGGTTCTCTGCAGAAAGCGCTGCTCGATTGCCAGAGAGGTGAGAGAGTCCTCTGGGGCTGGGACAACTCCATGAGGTTACTCCTCTAGAGTTTCCTGATTTTTTTTTTAAATCATGTGACAAAAGAACAGCCGCAGGATATTTGCTGAAGACATTGCAATTATCTCCAGCTTCTTCATGTGTTTCATCTGTCAACTGAGATGTTTTGGAAAGGCTAATGACAGGGTAGGGAGAGAAAGAGGGTATGTTTTCTCTTTCATAGCCCCGGGTCATGAGGCCTTGGCTGTACACACTGGCCATCTTAAACACCCCCTGGACAAAAGCAAGAAGGCAATACCTGCTCCTACAAATATTGCTTCAAGAAGACGCCTTATGGAAGCTGATTTCACACATGGCTAAGCAGTCCAACCATGACACTAGGTGAAGAACCCAAAATTTTCACACCAAAAAGAACTATAATCACACACTGACAAGGTGAAAAACAAATCCAGTTCATCTTTAAAAATATTATTTAGCTGTGCTTTGTGGAAGAGGTTTTACAGTGACTTTTCTGAGCTAGAGAGAAGTTTCATAAGAGGATCCATGTTTACCCCTGAAACAATTTCCTGCCGAGGTCATTGACATAGAAACCAAGAAAGAGAGAAGGATAAATAAGAGAAACCTGCAACTTTCTATTGCCACAAACACTTCGTCTCTTCTGACCAATGAGTAAAGTGTAAACTTAGGAGTTTTTTGAATGTATAAAAAAGCATGCATGCTAGGAAAAAAAAAACGGTTTTGAAGTCTTCTGAAAATAGAGTGTGTTGTTTTGTATTGTCTCCATCTCAACCATGACCATCTCACCTATGACAGTGCATCACTGAGAAATCTAGTTGCAACACATATGTTTAGGTTTCTGCCAAATATTAGCCACAGATGTTTCCTATTTTAGCCAAAGAGATCGCAAGAACAGGGTGGCCTGGCATGTCAAGGATGCTGAAGACTATTTGATTCTACCTACAAAGAAACTTTCAGGCATTTTTTTATGCTTACTTCTTCAGACATGCACGCATGCCTGGGAACATGCCTCTCTACCACTGAGGCAAGCTGACATAGAAGAGCCGAGGTTTTACAGCACTAGTGAATTCTCAGCTTGCAGAGTCTGATTGGAGAGGGCCTTCTGGCAGAAGCCGCTGGAAGAATCCTGCTTCCAAACTGAACTCAGGAGCTGTTTAAGGTAGAGCTGGCAAAAGTAAAAAGCCTGCAAGAAGCTGCCTGAGAAATTCTGCAGTCTGTGTAGCCACATTCCCATGCCAGGCACTGTTCTCAGCATTGCTTAATATACTGATGTGCATAGAACCACACCATATTTCATTTCAAAAGGTGAATAAATCTTTCATCATCAGGGTGTAGATGCCTGTATAGCTGGAAATGCTATCCAGACTGTACTACATCTTCATAAAAATGTATCACGCTGAAAACAGAGCTCAGCCCTCTGGCACTATAAGAGGACAGATTTTAACGGCATCTCCAAAATAACATATTCTGTAAATGACTTACAGAAAAGGTCTAAAAGGTCACATCAATATAATAATCCCTATCCTATATTCACCCACCACACTTACGCTCATCACAGAGAATAAGGAAAAGAAAATTGCTTTTTTAGCACTTGCTAGGGGTTAAAATATTGGTGGTTTATAAACTGAAGTGGAAAAAGATGGTGTTTCAAAGTTGCAGGACAACAAAGGAGAAACATTTATGTGCACTGACAACTTGTTAATATAAAAGCAGTTCAGTACATGCCTCAGCTGGCCATATCTCCAGCAACAGCACCAGAAAGAGATAAGTACTTTTTGCTCAGCTTATTTAACAAAAAACTCTGCCGATTTGTTTGGTCTAGAAAAAATAGATTCTTAAAATTCTTTGATGCAATAATTTCTGAAGAAATTTCATGTTCTCCATCACTCCCTCATTTCATCTATCATATTTTTCAGTTTAGGTTTTCTTTGGAAATATTCTAGTGTAAATGGGAAAGAATGGATATTGGTAATTCCCATTAACTTCTTGCTCTTAGTCTGAACTTAGACTGTTGATTTCTATCTAATAAAATACAGCAATTGCAGCATTGTCTCTGCAACAAAGTGAAAGTTATAAAGAAAGATAATGAACATTAGAAATAAAATTAAAACAAAACATAGAAGTGATATACTGCATCATCTATTCACTTTCCATATCTGAAAATAATCGTAGCAGAATTGCACAGATTAGTTTCAAGAATACCAATATCCAGCTTTTCCCCTTCCTTTCCTTCATTCTGAAATGTAGTTATGGAATTAAATGCTGAAATTACAGGCAGAAATATACCAAGTGACCAAAAACAGTTGGTTGGAGGATGTTTAAAGATCTCAACAAACTTACTGTTAGTAGAACATCTCAGTGTATCCCGGTGCACTATATTCTTGCCAAGCAGCACCGGTTTATATCAATGTGGGTAATAAAATAACACAGAATATTTTGTTTTGTAATAGGGCTGACTTATTACAAAAGGAATCTTAACAAAATTTTATTCTGCTAAAGCAGAAAACTTTACTGGGATACAGAGAAGAAAAGTAGGGATACAAAAGGTCGTGGTGTGCTCTGTGAAGTCCAGAAGTGTTCCCCACCTCCCAGGCCTGAGCTTGTATTTGAACAACTCCAGTTGGTGTGATAGGTCCAGGAGGATGCAGGTCCTGAGCTGAGCAGCTGAGGCCAGTACCAAACACACCACAAGAGCACATCTTCCCCATGCTGCCTTCTGTTTTTGAAAGTCTTTCTTCCTGAGCACCAAATAACCATTGTATTCACTTCATTCTGGATTCTTCACTCTCTGTGACAGTCTTGCTTTGTGAACACTGCACTGAGAGCCCACTAACAAGACTTAGACAATCATATATGTCTTGTCTTCTCAGTTGTAGGACATGACCTCATACTCTGTCATATAAATGTTTGAAGGCTTTTAGGACACAAAAACTATAAAGGTATGAGTTTGGGCTATCAAAAAATCACAGTGATTTTCATTCATTTATGGAACATGATTACCTATCAATGCAAAAGAAAAGAGTTTGCACCCAAACTGAGCTCCTTCTAGAAAGGAAACAAGCCTCTGACACTGACAAAAATCAAACTTCAGATGAAGATATGCGTATAGGATGCCTAAGAAGTGACAGCTTGTGGGTTTAAATGTCATGACTTCAAAAGACCATGTCATTGAACATTTAAGATTTTTGCCTGCTGCTTCAAATGTGTGACATGGAACAAGCACAAAGTTCTGATATGTAACAGTGCACAATAAGATAAATTATAAGAGAACATTGAAAGATGCTTATTATTTTTCCTTTAATAGTTAAGAATAACTATTAAGAATAATTACATTTCTTAAAATTTCTGAATTGAGATTTTGTAGCAATTCAAAAGAAAGTCTTTATAGTTTTGACTTTTTGAATACAAAGGAAGCAGTTGTCCAACTACATTTTCTAATAAATGCATTTTGACAGGTGTCTCTTCAGACTGTATTACTAGACATGTCAACTACAGGCATGTCTTATCACCCAGAAATACAAGAGACTATCTGAATTGCAACCTCTGTGTTTAAAATGTCTCCCTATTTGAACTGCAGGCAAGCAGGAATATATGAAGTTTTGCAGTCTCTGAGCAGGGTGCTCAGAGTCAAGATTTCTATGCAGATTTTCATCCCATTGATTTAAAAAAAAAAAAAAAATAAAGAGCACTGGCTAGATTTGGAGGTGGATGTTCAACAGAGCTGTGCAGCAGACTTGCTGCAAACATCTTTGCAGAAACTCCTGCTACCACCCTGCTGCTCTGTGAATAATTTTCAGGGCTGTCAGTCGGCATCCTCATTTGCATTACTCACAGACGTCCCTGAAAAGCCATGTATCCTGGGACTATTTTTGTGACACAGTCTGTGAAATGAGTGTTCTGCAATTTTAAATTAAACATCTGCAGGTTTTTTTAGTTACCTAGATTTCAAGAAATTCTGCTTCCATTTGCAAGTTAATTCAGTTTAGTTCATTCAAATTCTAAAAGAACACTGAAGATCTTTATATCTTGCAAGAACATAAAAGACCATCAATCAAGCAGAACATGTAACTCATGGCTTGCCATTTTTGAAGAAGATCAAGCAGGAGACAAATTAGAAGAATTATTTCAATGTGTATTCTGGAAAAAGTACAAACAGAAGAGCTCTATAGTATCTAAATTGGTATCTAGATTTATTAGACAATTTTTTGTTGTCTTTATAGCAAAATAGAATGGTTAAATTTCCTAGTCTTTATTTTAATTTGCAAGATTACATTTTTCATATTTTAAGGCAGGAAACAGACCTAACGTCATCCTCAGTATATGTATTAAAGTAGTTAGTGTTGGTACTCTCATGTTAGTATCTCTGGAGTAGAAAAAAACACCACTGTCCTCATATTTTACCTTAAACTATATATTTGAAAAACAAGATCTCAACATTTTTCCCATTTTCCTTCCAGATTCACTGCTCAAGCTCCTGTATTGAGATTATGCCAATTTATATATATATATAAACTTTCAATATGCAATGGTATGCTGGATTGTGGCTTACAGATTGTATTAATTATATTATTTGTAATGCTACACAATACTTAGCAAACTAAAACTCAAGGCACGTCAGTGCAGCTTTGTTAAGCTCTGGTGACTGCCCTAATTTTAGCGTAGGTCTAAGAACCACTCAATAAAAACTAATATCAGGATCAAAAGCTAGCACAAAGTTTCATTATGCAAAAAAGAAATTGACTGGGAGGGCTAATGAAGGTAGAAGAACACCCCACGTGTCAATAGAAAACCATCTACAGCTAACAGAGACCTTCTTCTGGGAATTTCTCACATCTAGGGCAAAGATTTTGTTTACTGATATTCGAGTACTTGTTAGGCAGTCAAATCAGGAAAGCAGAGTAAAAGAACATGGTGAATCTCACACACAACCTATTACTTAATGTTATTAAGTATATTTATATTAAATATAAATAAAGTAATAAATTAAGTAATTGAAATATTAATCACTTAATAATGCTATTGCTCTTGTTCTTCTTAAATTGGTCCATTTTTGGCAAGATTTCACAGTCATTTTGTCCTAAGAACTGAGAGAGCAAAAGAAACTGAGGGAGGTGGATTTAAAATTCCTTTAATATAATTTATTTACATTCTACAAAATTAATTCTTCTTCTGTCTTTAAATCTATGTTCAGAATCAGTCTGTTTGAATAGGTATCCATGAAGAAAAGAAGATGGAGTAGCAATAGATTCATGTGGTACTATCAGCTCTGCTCTTTGCCTGTGGATGACCTTAAACCAACAATTTTACTTCCAAATTATCGACTGTTATCAAGAAAATGAGAATATAGCCAAGAAAGTACAAAAATTATCTCAAGAGATCATCTTGTTCTTTTTTCCATTTTGAGAAAACTAATCATTTTTAGAAATCCTCCAAGAGATGTTTACCTAAACTGGTTTTATTTATCCTACAGGATTAAAAGGTTCCAAAATTTACTTTGCTTATCTGATGATGATGGGACTTATTGTCTCCTGGTAAAAGTGTTTTGAAAGTTTTTAATTAAAAAATCTGTATAATCTTGGGTTTCATTATAAACTTTATATTATGTAATTTTGTATTAAAAAGTTTGCTACCCAAGTCACAACTGTTGGATGTTAGGAAGTTTAAAGAATTTGGAACAGCATCCCAAAGTATTCACTATCAGCTGGAGACTTCAGTATCTTGCTTTTTTTCTTCCTCAGTTTCTGGAAGAACTGAGGAAAATAACAAATTAAAAGACATGATGAGTTTCAGAGCAACATCAATTTATTCTACTACAGATTGTGATCTTGGCAATAAGGCGTCACTAATCCACATCTGTTCAGGATAGGGACATAATGATGATGGAAATGCTTTGCTTGTGTCTCTGTTTTATATTTGCCTTGGGAATGTGAGAACACATTTGCATATTCTAGGAGGACCATAATGTGGAAAAAAAATAGTTTTTCACTAAGCACAGTTGTAACATAAAGTTTAACAAGGGGAAGATGTTTCCTAGCCATGGTACTTGTCAGCATGCAAGTGAGCTTGTCTGCCAAGGAAAGGTGAAAAAATGCTCAAGTTACCAAGTTATCACATGTTTATCTGAAACTTTATTACAAACATGGCATAAAGTGCCTTTCTGATGAGATATGGCATTACCTCTATCTCCTGAGAGCCCAAAATTAATTAATGGAGAACCACATACCTTCTAATTATTGCTGTGAGAAGCTGTAATTTTGGGAGTATTACTGCTTATGACAGGCAGCATGAAAAAATAATCTGAGCTTTTAAACAAGAGTTAAGATAAATCAGTGCAAAACCAAAATGTTAAAATATGTTATTACTGCTTTCTTAAGGATACTTGCCAATTATTATGAAGGTTTCACCAAAAAAAAAGAAAAAAAAGTGATGTTTTTCATGGTTTTTGCAATGAAAATATGCAAAAAAATCTGAATACAATGAAAAAGATCCAGAATTAGACACAAAAACAAAAGCCAAGAACGACTGATCTAATACTGAATTTCTCTGTGGTCTTTATGTAAGCCACAGTTTGATGGATATTTAGACACCGTCTGATGGTATGCAAGAATTAAATTGAAATAATTTTCTAAAGCACAAGAGTATACATCCTTCATTCTAATTACAGCATCTTTATTATTAATATCTGCAGAATCAATAAGAAAGTACACCCCTATGTGTTATTAAATGTCAGCTTTTCCCATTAAGTAGAATTTAAGTCTCAGTTTAGTGTAGTACTTCAGCAGAAATGTAGCTAAGGAAGAATAGTTCCAGTGACTATTAGCAAGAGGCAAGATAATCAAATTTAAATATTAAGTAAAGCCTGCCCTGAAATGGGTAGTAATAGATTGCATATCTTGGACAGTAGATTTTAATTTGCAATCTCTAGTCACTTTGCAAAAGAGGAGAGTACAGTTATGACTGCTAAAGATGTGAGAAGCCACACAAAAAAGGCTGAGTGATTTGGCCAAGGTTATTTCTAGTACACTAAGCAGAACCTTGGAAAATTCTCAGTGTGTAAGGCCATTCAGTTGTTCACTCAGTGAGGCATGATGCTTAACAAAATTATAACAAAAACAACCCTACATATCTTTTATTTTATCCTAAAATTTGTTGTGGTTTTTTTTTTTTGTTTTGTTTTTTTTTGGGTTTTTTTTTTTTTTTTTGGGGTTTTTTTTTTTTTTTTTTTGGTAGATTACTACATTGACAGAAGAATATTCCATTTAAGGGCAAGAATATCTACCAGATGTAACTTTACTTTGTCTACTACATATAGAAATGCAACTTTTGATTAGCAATTGTGTGCATTGCATATAACCCTGAAAATATGAGAGATTTTATCAGCATTTCTGAAAAGACATAGGAAAACCAAATGGACTGAAGATGCAGTTAAAACAGATTTCATACACTTATTATCCTACCCTCTAGAACTGTCTAGACTCTCAAAATCCCAGGGAGATAAAAAGAATAGGGGTATTGTTTTTGAAATATGTAGTTATATAATATTCACTGAAGACAACTAAGTTGCTTAGGAAGATAGAACCAAAAAAGTCATAGAAATTTAGCAGAGGAAATGTAGATCTCTGTAACTACTCTGCTCAAGCTAGACTTCTTATGGATTTTATGGAGTACTTTATGTGACATTCTAAAGTTGTTCAGAGGGATTGACCCTTAGAAGGACTTATTTGTCCCAGATGAGTACAAAATAAGTTTCAAGGGAAAATAGAGAAATCTCTGATATATATATATACTTTTTTATATATGTGTACATATATATAGAGAGAGAGAGAGAGAGGAGTAATAACATATCTGAATTCCATAGATAGGCAAAGACGCAATTTCAAAAGGTTTGGAAAAGCCTTTTTGAGAAGCACACCAGACTTTCATTTGAATTATAAATAGATTTACAGATCAATTTATAGAAATATGCAAGATCACACAGCAATTTTAAGAGCTAAAAACTGAGTCCTAAATCCCAAGTAAATATCATAATCTTTTTCAGAAGATGAACCAAAGACTTGTCTTCCCTCACGGAAAAGTATTGAAAAATAAAATGTTGACTCTTTGGGTCTGTGTGTAGATTAGAGATTAAAGACTTTGCTTTAAATGACAACAGATTAAAAACTCTTGCTGGAATTGTGTTGCAAAGTTTCCTTCTCTTTATAGGACATGATACAAAACTTTATCTCAAATACTGAAGTTGATTTTTTTGTGAAAAGTCCATATTTTCTCCCTCTTCTGTAAATATTTCTAAAACAAGGGGAAAAAACCAAAAGCAACAGAACCAAAATTTCTCTATTGAAGTCTGATTTAGTTCTATAAGGAGACTGGATGAACTATGGCACAGTTCCCATGGAGGTTATGGAAGCTACGTCATTGGTTCGTTTTCAGTATTTGACTAGAAGAATTCCTGAGAAACATGATTTAACTCTAAAAACATCACTGCTTCTAAAAGGAGTTTTAACAGAGTGTTTTCCAGAGGTTCCTTACATTACTCTATGAATTACTGAATTTCTCTATGATAATTCTGATTGTGTAATTTTCCCTCTGGAGGCTGGGTTCAATACCTCTTAATACTTTGCAAGCAAGATAGTGTATTTAAAATAACTGGAATTGCAAATCATGATTCTAATATTCTCTAAAGGCAGAAGAGATCCATGAAGAATTTTTTTCTACAAAGAAACAAGACACACACACACATTTAAAGATGGAAAATAAAGGAAAGGAGCACACAGAGCAGGAGTGAAGATCGCAGTCACTCTTGAGGTGTAAGGGTGTGTGGAATGGAAAGATAAATGAATACACTGAATGCAGGAACATCCAGTCCATGAGGCTTACAGCAATACAACTTAAAACAAGACCAAAGTCAAGAGACAAAAATAATTTAAAAAATTAAACACTGTATATGAACTATAATGACATTGAGGGATTAAAGATGGTATAAAGGACATGAGCTCTCAGGTCACAGATGGGTCACTAAAGGAAGCACTTAAGTGTAGCTGGTCTGCCATGGGTCTTCTAGGGAGAAAAGGAAGCTTTATTAGGATATAAACCCAAATTATTATTTGAGAAGGCTGGTAGCATAGTGTAAAATTTGTTAGAGGATGTTTTGGGACTTAGTGAATGTGCAAAACATCTGAAATATTTAGGGGAAGAGTCAAATGCAGATGAAGTATTGGATCAAAGAGAGTTGAGAAGGATCAGGCCAGTAAAAATGAAGGAAAAGGGGATTAAAAGGTGTAAGGTCTATGTAAACAAGTTGCAGATCAGGCCAAGCCCCATCTCTGACTACCACCTGAATTGTCATGTTTTCCCTGTGACCTTTTCCTTTGTTCCCTGTGTGGTATGTGGGATGACTTGCCAGTGACGTCAAGTGGGATATCTGGAGAGCAGTATTAGGAAACTCACAAGACCAGAGCTGAGGGCTAGAAAAAGGACAGAGAATTTGGGCATGCATTCAGAAAAAACTTATGATGTGGTCTACATTCAGAGGACTTGTGCATGCTCGTGTCTGTGGATCAGGAGACTAAGGATGTGCTGGTATCAGAAATCCTGGTCAGCCAGAGAGCAGAAAAAGGGTTAGCTGCCTGTTTTGTCCTTGTCTGTGCAGGTGTCATTTGTGTTAATCTAGGGGAAAATAAAGGCACTGCTCTGTGTCTGTGTTAGTCTGTGAGGCTGGGCATGTGTTTATTGCATATCTTGGTGTCTCTAATGTATAGTCTCAGCTTTGTTGTGTCCAAACTTGCAAACAGATGCAGCAGTACAGTAGCACATAAACTAAGTGGAGAAAGCCCTCGGGTCTTAGAAGCTCTTAGATTTGCATTTCCTTAACAAAATAGTACTGTGAAATAGTAAGAAATTTTTTGCCTCTTTTTTTTTTTTTTTCTTTTCACTAACACACACTTCTGAGAGAAAGATTTGCAGCCTTTTAAAAGAAGCAGTATACATGCTGTGAATATTCTGGTAGTCTTGCCTACAACTCTAATGAGATCTGATATCTTCATGCTGTGGTCTAGTGTGGCAACAGGAACTTGCCTTTGTTCTGTTAACAAGACACCGAAATGACTCAGCTTGAAAGGAAAATCAATATTCACGTTGCTTATGTTAGCAAGATGCTCCAATGACTGCTAAAATTAATGAACCTTGCTTTCCCCAGAACTTGTCTTCTATATTCCTATATTTCCTCTAAGATATTTCAAACTTCCAAAATTTTCTCAAGAACTATCAACTTCAATATCTCCAAATTAATCCTGGAGTCCAGCACATATTTTGGTTTCTGTTCTCATGTGGATCTCACTCCAATACACAACTGCATTAATGTTGATTTGCTATATATGCTCAGAAATTGCTGGGGAAAGAAGGAAAGTGAGATAAAAAGGCAGACATGGATTAAAAATTGCATGGGATTTTTGTTTGTTTATTTGTGGTTTGGTTTTTTTAAAAAACAGGGAAAGAAATCTACAGTGCTAATACAGTCATGTTCTTTTATGCAACCTTATTTACAAGTTTCCACAAAATTTACTTCCACTTAGTTAAATATTTATATATCTCCACAAAATTATTCACATGGAATGAAATTAGGTATTCTTTCAACTTCAAGTATGTTCTCAGGCCTCTCCTCCCACAGAGCTTTAGATTCAGATATGTCTCACAAAAGTTTTTTTACATGTGTACAATTTCATAAGTAAGTATTTTCATTGCCGTGAATTCATCCAGACTTGCCTTGCCTGTAGGATTAAATCTGGAACTTTTGATCACCATTAATTTTTATAATCATCATTAACTTCTTAATGTGTCAGATATTCCATTTTTGGTACCATATCTACGCTAAGAAGTTAATGAGTTTGAAACTGCTTACTGAAATGTATTGGTGCAGACACAAGGGGTTCTATTATGTTTTTTGGGTTTTTTTTTAATTTGTATCTTCAGTAGATGGGGAAATATTTACCTTCTTCATATATGAAAAAGGTGCCTTTTACTTTTTTAATACATTCATTGAGTGAAGTTTGGAAAAAGGCTGTGAAAAATAGTTGCTTTGCTAACTCCATCAGGAAGCAATATTGAGAGAATTCTTTCTGACTATAAATCACATGTTCTCGAAGAGGGCATGGCTGCCTTAATTCTCAGGTATGCATGTCAATGAGAAAGCAGGCTACAGTTCAAACTCCGCTAGAAAGTCTAACCAGCCCAGTATCTCCTGAAAGGGACAACACAAGGTAAAAAACAACAACAACAACAACAACAACAAAAATAATCTGAACGGTTTCGGATGTACATTGATGAAAACTTCCTAACACTGATGATCAAGGAGTTGAAGAGGTGTTCTGCAAGACCATGCATTCTTTGCCCTTGTCTGTAGTGGCAGAACCAGTCTTCTGGAGGGAAAGTTTGGAGTAAGTAAGACTTTTTTTTTTTGGAGAAGGATCAGGTTAAGGAAGATTTAGATCAATAGGACTTGCATAAGCCTGTGGAACCTGGTAGGATGCATACACCAGTGCTGATGGCACCAGCCAGACCATTGCAAATCTGCTTTTGACTATCTCTGAAAGGTCATGACAAATGGAGAAGGTTCCTGAAGATGAGAAGGAAGCAAATATCACCATCTCTTGCCTCTGAGACTGCATGCATCCAGTTGCATGGAGGTCACTCACACATTCCTTTCTGATCTACACAGAAAACATAGCCCAGTATGAAAGGGGAGATTCCAGAAAAAGATCACTCTGCTGATCTGGAACACTCTTTTTAATTTAAAACAGGTTTTGATGCACACAGGTGCAATAGAAGCATTATATCCATTCTAGACTTTCCAGACTGCAGTAATTTAGTATGCAGAGAAACCTGCCAAAGGTAAGGAGGGTGACTTTCAAGGTCTTCATCCTCATTACAGCAGAACAGTCCAGTTTTCATTTACACATTAAAACACACATTACTTTTACGTTGAGGTATTTTCTCTAAAATAATCCCACCACAGCAGAGAGGGGTGGGGGGGGCTGTGGTTTTTTCTTTTGTTTTGTTTTCTCATAGAGATTCCATTCCATCACAATCTATTCTACAGAGGAACTCTAGTTTGGCTATATATACAGTGAAGCTAGCAGGTGGTGTAATGCAACATACACACAAAAGCATTTTTTCAGGAAATAAAGGTTTGTTCCTCAGCTACTCAAAGGAGCAGAGTGATGGTCTTTGGCTAGACAATTCTTCATTGCAGTCATCTGAGCTACTTGGCACCAAGCAGAGGATGCCCCAGACAAAAATTTAGTGAAAATATGTTTATAGAAAGTGCCTAATTACTCCCTTTCTCCCTCATACACACCATAGCAAAGCCATCAAAAAAATCACCAAAATATCAAAAATCCCAAAAAAACCACCCACCCTCAACAAGCAAACCTAAAGCCATACAATTTAGTCCTTAGATGGAGAAATTCTATTAGCACTGTATTGCTGTGCCATTGCATACATAATTCAAGTGTGAAATGCTTTTAAAGGCAATTTAATTAACCATGCTACTGCTTAAGTTTGCTTGGTTCATAACATAGTCAGGCAGCCTCAGAATTTCCAAGTCCCTAGGTATTGTCTTTACCAAGACTGAAACAACTCACTTGTCAGAGCAAATCACATACCATAGCAGATGTTAAATAGGTATTCAGAGGGATTATTACACCAGATAGCATAAAGAAAAAGAAACAAAAAAAAATCCAACAAAATGAAGCAAAGGAGGAATTTGCACCAGGGAATGAAATTTCTTTTTCTTTTTCTTTTTTTTTTTCATCTTATGTTGTGTAAATCTTTCTCAATGGACTTTTTTAAATAGCCTTTTATTCTGTCTCAGAAGTGCCCCAAACAAAACAAAGGCATCAAAACCAAAACATCTGTTTTTGGAAACAAATAAGCTGCCAGGAAACTCTCCAAAAGCTGGCTTTTTATTCTTATTAGGGAGAGTATTTGAGGCTATGTCCTAACACATTAAGCAAGAATTTTATACAACATAGAATCCTTTGTAATTAATAATACAAGTTTATTGACATATATTCCAGGATCATGTGGTTTCTCTTTATGGAAAAATACCATCAGTTCTTTCTTTCTTGGCAGAAAAATACTGCCTGACATATTTTGCCAACAAAAACCCATGGGTTAACTATTCCTAAGAATTAAAAAATAAATAAATTAAATTATTGATAAGTTAAGCAAAAATAATTGCTTAACAAAGAGAAAAAAACCATGAAAAAGCAATGGTAGTGAGGTCTGACTACATGACTAAACTTCAAACGAAAATAAAACATAACAAAAAAAAAGACACACCAAAAAAACCCTCCTCAAAACACTATCCCAATAGCTCCTGTGTTTTCACAGTGTTAGTTTTAATAATTTCCATTTTTCTGGTGACACTATGCTGTCACCTACTGGTTACAGAGACACTTTAAAGTATAGTCATTTGGAGAAAAATAAGAAGCAGTAGAGGCTGCTTTGTAACATCTGGAACAACTATTCAGTGCAAATTAATACAATTTTCTTTAAAGTTAGTGGAATTTGGATGGTTTGCAGCAGCTGAGTGGCTACTGCTGGCTGGAAGAGAGAAGCTTTGATCTTCTGAACAACTATAGTCCTTGCAAAGTGACTTGTTAAAATACAATGTGGGTGTTGGGAGGAAAGGGTAAAAAAGCAGAAAAATGGCAAGGCGGATGGTAGATTAGCTCAAGTGACCTTGCAGATGGATATCTGGAAAATACCAGTGTGGTAAATGCCATGTATTATGCCCACTGCTTTTTTGAGAAATAGAATTTCTGTTTAAGGATAACGTAGGTGTTTTGAGGGACTTGGAGTCATTCTCAGGGGCTTGCCTGAGCTCCCTGCTTTGGGAGAGAGAAGATCAGAGCTCAGAGATCATCAATAAGTGGGTACAAAGATCAGCCCTGCCACCCCTCAGGGTGGACTGAATCTGATGGTTCCTGTGTTCCCATTCCTGTGTCCCTGCCCAGGTGCTGCTTTGGGATCCTCTGGTTAACGAGGTAATTAAATAAATTTACTGTTTTGCATGTCAGCCATGGTTTTGTGGTTGTTCCAGCTGCCTGAGTTGCATAATGGGGTGTAAGCCTTCACATTCAAATGGGTCACATCCACAGATTTTTCCTGCTGTCAATCACTACTGTGTTCATGTGCTAATAAAGTCCACCTGTTACTGAACTCCTGGTTCTAATCACCACCGGCAGCATTATGGACTAAAACCTCTGCATATACCTTTCACAGTTACCCCACAGTTTTGTTTTTCTTTATTTTAATTTGTGTGGTCTCTACTACATGGGATCATCCTGCCACCTATTTCAGCCCTGGAATGCAGCCAGGAGCTCTCCTTGCTCATTCAGCTCTTAGGGTGATCACATCCTGGTCCACCAGGATACGAGGCACAAGCCTCATATTCAACATGGTCTTGTGCTGATCATCTGGAATTGCTGCCTCTCTGGGAAGAGGAATGTGCATCAGTCCATACAAACTCCTGTCACTCCAGTGTCTGACCACACCTAGGAGTTCCTGAGCAAGACAAGGGGAAAGGGCTCAGCCCAAACTCCAAACTGCGACTCCAGGCAAAAAAAGTGTTGGCCAGCCAATGAGGTGAACATGTGAGGGGTTAGTAGTGCTCTGAGAAACCTAATTGTATACTTGCTGTATGTGTTCCTGCTCAGCTGCTGTACATTGTGATCCATATCTCTGAAAAATTGCCACTACCAGGAAAAACCCAGGTGAAGTCATCTTGTGGAATTATAAGTGTTTATCCTCTTATCTTCATAAAACTAATAATGTTTTGGGTGGGAAGGGGCCTTAAAGTTTATTTAGTTCCAGTGCCTCTGCTATGGGTGGGGACACCCTCCACTAGACAGGTTGTTCAAAACCCCATCCAGACCAGCCTTGAACAAGTCCAGGGATGGGGCAACCATTATATCTCTGGACAACAAGTTTTAGTGCCTCACTACCCTCACAGTAAAGAATTAATCCCTAATCCTACTCTCTTTCAGTTTAAAGCCATCTCCTGGGCTTTTGTGTCATCATTTTTACTCTAGCCACTATCTCCTTCCATTACTTGTTTTGCAAAACCACATCTATCATAAGATGCAGGACAGGGAAGTTCTTGTTACTGTTATATTGCAAATATAGAGTTATTATTAGAGATTTTTTTTTTTTTTAAATCCAGTTATGCACTTCCTTACTGCAGTGTTCATCATCTACTTGGCTTCCTGGGAATTTCTCCAGCCAGATGCTTTCCAATTACCCCACATGGATGGCAATACCATTCATAGAGATTAGCTGAAGAAACAGCATTTTAAACCTAGCAGCAGGGCAAAAAGAGGCAGTATTAGAACAGCTTATCCAAGTCTCAGCTTCATTAACATGATGAGCTTTGAGCTAAGAGAAGTTATACCTGCCAAATAACACTAATTTCCAAAAGGAAAATATGTAAGATAATAAAATAATTCATCTCCCTTTGTGTTACTAAAAAAATTATTTACTTTTCAATACATTTTATGGTACTTCTGAGACGTGACAAAAAGAAAACTGAAGACCAAAACAGAGCTATAATCACATAGAATGTGCATGGAAATGATTGTCATTCATCAGCCACTACCTGTTGTTCACTACCTCTTTTTGGCCATCTGCTATATGATTTCCTGATTTACACATTCAAACAGAATTTGACTCTGTTTTTGGAAACACACCTCAGGGTGCAACTTCTTTAAACACTGACAGAAATGTACATGTGGTTGTAAGCAATTTTAGTCAGAAAATCTGGGCTTAAATAAAGGTTGCATATCCAGTATACAAGAAAAGAAAAGGAGCACAGCTTGTGGCTTGATGTAGAACAGTTTATCCCACCTTTCAAGTGTGTACAATGGGTGGACACTTGGAAAAGGAGAATATGAAAGGGTCAGGTTTTGGTATGCTTAAATATGATTTCAGAACAATTACTCCCACTATATTTAACAATTTTAGCTGATAATATCTCGGCACTTCTGAGAATTTAGAAAATATGGATAACTACTGGAAAACTGGAAAAGGATAAGTACGATCCCTAATTTCAAAAAGAGAAGGAAGTAGAAAAAGCAAAATGTAAAACTCTTAGATAACTTCCAAGTCACATGAAATATTTACATAAGGAGAATTTCCATGTTGTTTTGATGGTGTCCGGAATGGAAGCCAAAGATTAGATCCATTAATGACTTCAAGAGGAATCAGAAAGCCCAGCTATGGAAAGTCATTAACAAGTTCCAATTACATTACCAGACTTATGTCCTAAGGGAAGCATATCTGGCTATATATACCTCCATGAAATAACTAACTTGCTGGTGAATAAAATCTGTGTGCTGGATGATTTCCATCCATGACTTTGGGAATGTAACACCTTCCTTTTTCTCCATGCTCTCTGCTTGGAGCTTTGTAGGAGAAGGTTCTAGCAGTTTATCCAGCAGTTCTTAATATCTGTTTATCAGAAGGAAAGACCTCTACGTATCAGCATCTTGCATGTGTCATATAATCTCAGAATGCCTTAAGAGACTGTCTTTTGTAGAGCAATATTTTTGCCCAAAATTAACAACATACCAATGGAATAATAAAAAAAAAAAAAATCATCTTAGTTTCATCTCTTCTGTATACAAAATAAAATTATAACAATCAATCAATGAAATATCTCGTTACAGAAAAGATACAGACTTATAATTTTATTAAAAATACAATACCTGTATCAATTATATTTAGAGCAGAGTAAAAATAGTTGAAGGGCAATGTGTGGTTGATTCATACCCAAAAATTCTGCTAACCAAACCAATGCTATAAATAACAGTATATGTGACAGAGACACTCTGTCCTCCTCTGTCAAATGGCAATGTTTATAGTAAAAACCACCACAACTCAAAGGGTTGAGATGACTGTAAATTAAAAGAAAACAAAACTCACATAAAATTATATTTTGTGCAAATGTTTAATAGGGTTGAATGTGGACTTCAAATTTCAAAACAAGTCCTACATCTTGGAAGTACATTGACCCATTTTTTTATTAGTGTTGCCAACACTTCTTTAAACAGGATATCAATTTTCTGCACACAGTACCAGGTTGCAAGGGTGCGTGGTTTTAGGACATCTATTTCCCTGCTGCATAATTTCTAATGGGGTTGCATCAAACTCCATTGATTAGAATAAAAAATACTGTTAATGTTGATTTTCAGATGTGAGTTTGAAGTTCCAGAAGACAAAATTCTAAATCTAGCAAAACAGTCAGTAAATGCAATTTTTTATTCAAGTGCCTGTTCCTGGAACAGATACTCTCTGTTCTGGAGAGAACCTTCAAACCCTCTAAACTAGGGCTGTGAAATTCCCCATAACAGAGCTGAAAGTCCCTGGAATATTCAAGGTACTCTAAATAATATCCTAAAACCCCCTTACTCATGGGACGGCTAAAATCTACAACTGTTCAATAGGGAAAAGTTAAAAAAAAAAACCCAGGAGGACCAAAAAGAACAGGACCTAAATATAATTTTTTGGAGCTATAATCTGATCAAATTGTTAAACTTCATGAAAGGAGTACTGGATGAAGTACTACAGTCTCTTTCACTAAGGAATTCAAAACTAGATCACCTTAATGGGGACTTCTGGCTTTTATAGTCTATAAATCTGTTATATGAGGAAAGGATATTTTAGCTCACATCACCTGATAAAATACTGAAATCTTTTCTATATGCTCAGAGACTTTGGAACAGGAGATTTTCTGAGAGAAATGAAATATGAATGGATTTTTACTGTGGTGATGACCAATTAGAAAACTGAAGGAAAATGTTTATATTTGAGACAGGTAATCTGAAACAGGGTTTAGCCTTTAAAGTGTAAAGCTCAGCTTTCTGAGTATCATGACTGGAAAACAGATGTACTTTCATTTTGAAGTTATGGCATGCTGGAAAAAAAAAGAAAAACAGAGGGGAGAAAAAGACAGCATTTAATAATCTATAAATTATTTTAAAAGAAACTGATATGAAGACATGAAACATTAAGAAAGAAATTGAAGACGTTCGTTACTGAAGAGCTGTAAAACTGTTGTAACAATTAGTCTGAAAATCTTTAAAAAAATAGCACATCTGTGGAGAGGATGCTGCTTCATGATTGTCAAATGGGGCTGAAAAATCAAAAGTTGTTCCACATTGTACTGTCACAGGTAAGCATAAAGATCAGAAGTGCTGATTTACTGAGAGCAGGACACTAAGAGCAATGGTGGTCACTTTGTTGGACCCACCCAAACCCAAGACTTCTGATTCTCTAAATGCATTCAGGTTTGAAATTCAAGAAGGCTTTATTTGCATTTGCAAGGAAAAAAATCTTTTTTACAAGAAGAAAGTGGAAGACAGGGAAGGCCCAGAATGGATGATACTCAGAGTCAGGGCCCCAAGATACAGTTTCTACACTGCCTGATCAAAGCAGGACTTGATCTTGGAATCATAAAAATCATCCCATTTGAACCCTATAATCTGGGACACATTTTGGTGGGGGATCTCTTCTTCCACACAACAAATAATCTGCCCTGGATTTCAGGTTGGGAAAAGTTAGCCAAACACACTCAAAAACTGTCCAGTCCAAAAATGTCTCTTTATTTCCTGCCTGTAGAGTAGTCTGAAAAGTCTTCTCTTGACAAAATGCTTGAACAACAGATGATAGGTTAACACTGTGAGTGTACACAGCATACATGAATGTAATATCTGAAAGTGCCAGATAAGGTCTTTTCTCCAAAACTGATAACACTGAGAAGAAATTAAATAGAAAAGAAGTTATCATAAATCAACCACTAATCATAATGAACCAGATTGCCAAAAGTCTTTCTGAACAAGAAATGAGTCTCCTTGACATCAAAAAAGGAGTCTGAAAATGACTGACAGTGGAAAGACACACTGAAGTATGAACAGAGTGGCAATCAAGACTGACACTTCCAGAAGTTTAATTGGTGTTACAACATCCACACAAGGACTGTTGGAGTATCTTCCTAGCAGATGCAAGAACCTATATCCTTGCTGATGGGTTGACAAAGTGTGGCCAGAAATTGGGAGCTGAGGGGACTTATTAGAAGGTATCTCAGCTGACAGCTGGAGCAGCACAGGAGCATGTGAAGATGGAGAACCCATGGCACCTACAGAAAGGGTGAAAAGGTAGGAGCTGCTATTCCAGCATGTGCTTGCAACTTGAGCATTTGTTGGGGTAGCTTGCAAATAAATGTGATTGTGTGATTAAAATTATGGGAATTAGCTACAGAATGATGTTTTGGAATTTGTACATGCTTCTTAACACTTTTTAAGTGTCTGATAAAATGATTCATCTGTTGTAGTGATGGTACTGATCCTGGATGTATAGTCCACTGATTGTCACTTAATTGCATGTGGTTAATATATCAATACAGCACTTGGATCTTGATTTAATAAAACCACAGAGGCTGAGCACTTTTGACTCTAGCACCAATACTTGGTGTGCACAGAGCGGTCATTGGTGGGACAGTCTTAAAAATCAGGTTTTCCCACAGCTGCAGTTTTGATGTATTCCAGGATGCTAAATGTATTTTTCTTTGTTGTATATAAAAAGGCTGTTGGTTTTCTTGCCTGTCTTGAGCCTTTGGCAAACACCTTCAGTTCAGACACAGAAATTTCAGAAATTTCCCTTTTTGGAAGTCATAACATACTAAATCAGATTTTGTTTGGTCTTTTTGTTCCCTTCCAATGATGCAACACAGAATAAGGCATGTTGGAAAGTTCGGACTCCTGAACAAGCCATGTACAGTTTACATTAGAAATTATTCTTCACAGAGTTAACACCATCTCTTTCAGAGTCTGAATGAGGTTCTAGCTATGTTAGCTCTAGTCAAGAATAAACACACTTAACTGAACCCCTGCTGAGCATCTGCATTTCTTTCAAAAGGTCTGTGGAACTTGGTGTTACAGGAGGACTTTGTTTTAGGATATTTACTTAAGCTAATCAAATTCATTAAAAGTATTGCCTATAATTTTCTATCTGCTACAGATCAAAGGGGCAGCATTTTAAAAAACTATTGCTACCGGAATCCATGTGTTTAATTCTGTTGGCTTGGGCCCAACTGATAGTCTGTTGTTCTGACATCACACCATTTTTCTGTAAGCAAAACAGAAAGAAGATGTAAATATGTGCACAAAGAGATGGCAGCTTTCTGACAACAGCTTTCATTCTCTGTACCAGACCTACTGCACTCAGTACTTCTCATGGAAAAGAGCAGATGGTCAAAGGGTTGATGCTCAGAGAACTGACATTATTTGGTAAAGGCTCCAAATTAATAAAACATTAATATTCTTCAATGACTCTAATGCTCTAATTGCAATATTGCTTCTAGTGCTCTTTTTTATGTTCAGTTGCTCTAATATCAAATCTCTGAGTTCATAATAGTTTAGCTTGGCTGCCAGGCTGAACTAAAATACAAAGTGAACACCTTGCATTTATGAATATCTGAGATTGGTGCTTGCCCTTGCCATCCGGTGTTTTCCTCCCTGACTTAACAACTTGAACCATTAAAGAAGCAAAAACTTTGTGACCTCAACTGAACTATCTGTGAAGTAGCCTTGTGTCAGGAAATGTGAAGACAGCAGTTGTATGTCAGTCTCACAATTCCTTTGTTAGCTTTATACTTGATCTGATAGTAGTAAGTATATCATATATCCAGCCAGGCTACATTAAAGGATACATTTAAGTACCTTCTACTCTACTTTGTAAAACTGAATCATATGGCACTACAGAAAGAAGGCTGAAAGATTTTTGTTGCCCAAAATTTCACAATATTTTATATTTATAATATAAATACTGTATATATTAGTATTTTTTCATTGTTTTTATTATTGCCTCATTACTGTAGTTATCCAAGAAACTTTAAAAAGAAAAAACATAATTCCATGCATGTTCAAATTTATCTGTCACCTGCCTAAGGAAAATATTAACTTCAGGAAAAAAGAAAAATGGATACTCTCAAAGCATGAGCTGTTTCTGTATTTAACATTAATTCTTGACACATTATAGAAATGTTAAGATTGAGACTATCATGATGGCCTTAATACAATACACAAGCTATTTTGAAAAATGAGACTTACTGTGTTAACCTTGTACCATACTCCTTGGAGCAGCTTCAGCTACAAGTAATTAAAAATAAATACATTATACATTGCAGGTCATGAAGCTGACAGCACTGTGCAGTCATATTCCCGGGAGAGGCATCCATTCTCTCCTTTCATGCCTGTTGGGTTTTTTTCATCCCAAGTCTGGAGCTGCTCTGTAGTGAGTCATAGCTGGACTTGGTTGAGGTTCTCCTGCAGTCGCACAGCCTGCTGTTCCCTGACACCCAGTGTTTCTTTCAACAGGACGTTTGATGAGAGACTAAATTGGTTGTCACAGCCATGTCAGTGAAGGAAAGAGCTATGGGTCTGGTCTGGTTTACACTCCCACCAGAATATTTTGCAGTTTTAGGCTGATGGAGTGATATGTTGTGTAAGTACCCTGGGGTTTTTATTTGCAAGCACAAGGCCATGCAATTTGTCTTGACCTTGCAGTGCAGGGTATGATGTGTACCATTTTGCCACAGTATTTAGCAACTGATGGGGGAGTAGAGGCAAAAGGGATGAAATCTGTGCATAGTGTATACTCTTTGAATGACAGACTTGGGAACTGCTAATTCTGGACAGACACTTTCCAGTTTGCCTCTATGTGCCCCAAATGCATAGAACAATGTCACACTCACTTGAGCAGAAGGAACCCCTTCTCCTTGGAAGTGACTCCTTACCCCATGAGACGTGGTGTAGAACAATCAGGTCATGCTAGCCATGCCCACTCCTGGCTACTGCAAAAATTAACCCTGTCCTGGCCAGAACCAGGACACTAGCTCCCAGTTTCACTTCACAACTCTTCTTATCATCTTCCGTTTAATTTTTAATTTATCTTCCAACATCTAATAATATATTCCTAACTGTGAGATTTTTCTGGGGTTTGTGATCTGGCTAGACATACTCAGATGGGACAACACCTCCACTCAGGCCTTATCCCTTCCTCATTCAAATGAGACCTGCAGACAGTTCATGACATATTACATCCTATACATTCCTTGTTCCATCTGCTGCTATTTTAGTGCAGATTAGTCAGTGCCCCAAGTGCTAAGACATGACATTTGGGTAAATTTCCAGGGAATTAGGCATAACGATTTACAAGGTATCTCTGGAAATGGTTTTAATTTGGTTTTCTATTTAGAGATTTTTTAAAAACATTTCTTGGGTGCAAAGAGTTTCCTTTATCCTGCCACAATGAAAATACTCACACTAAAAGCACTTAAGAGAAGAAACAGAGAGAAATGGAAAAAGAGAAAAATTATGATTCATTCTTCTCTACTTATGTTTCTGTAAAGAGTCAGACTGGTTTTTTTCCTAACCATATTAAGTCACTAATGATCATTAATAGTGAAGAGAATCATGTCAGGCAACCAAAGGATTTGTCATGCTACTAAACACATTTACTAACCAGTGTTGAAACAATGAGGTAGGGAATGTGTCTTGATGAGATTAAACAAACAAACAAACAAAACCAGTTTATTTCTAGCTGTAGGTAATTTACAGGGTGGGGGGAAGAGAATTAAAATCCATATATTCAGCACTCTATGGATTGTTATAGGAACAATCCTTGGAAGAGAGCTACTATTTATCAACTCTTCAGTTATTACATTGCACTGTGCTCTGACTTCATATTTCTTGTGCTGCTTCTCTTGTTTTTCTCCTTATCAGTCTCAATGAAATTACATGGAAAGCAAAAGGGTAATGACCCTTCACAGCCATTTCCTCTATTTTTTATCTTAGAATACCTGGTTTCTCATTATCCTTACACCCCTTCTGTTGCTCAGCTGTGTAAAGGATACATAAAAATATCATACACTTGAATATAATCTCTAGCAGGTAAACACATCTCCTCACATCCCTACAGTGGGTGATTCCACACCACTGTATGTAACAGCAAGGCTTACATCTCAGGTTCAGGTGTTGAATTAACAGCAAAAAGATGGTTCAGGTTTTGAATTAACAGTAAAAAGATGTTTACACAAATTCTCATGTTTGAAATCTGTCATCCTCAGGCTGGCAATGTTGTAAGAACTTAATCACTGACAAAACTTCTTTCTTTTTTCTTTAGTCACTGCTGGAAGCTCCATAAGAACAGCACCTTCTACCAAGTCATTTTCAGGTATTGTTCTGCCCAGACACTGAATAAGAAGATCCTACGTTTCAGATCTTAAAACCTTTATTTTAAAGACAATTCTAAACCTGGACAATTTATTTTATTTTTATTTCCCTTGCATTTAAGTTTTATTTATTTAAAAGGGAAATAAACTCTTAACATCATAAGGGTAGAGACATTCCAGTGACAGAAAATTGAGGGAAATCTTCCACAAGAGTCTGGACTTCATATTTCTCCAATCCAGTGCAGGAGATGGCACATGGCAACTCAGATGAGGAGGCACTGGGGCATACAGCTCCCTCTTCATAGGAAGTTGCCTGGGTTAGGGGCTCAGGAGGAAATGCTTTCCTCTTTTGTGTGTGGGTGCCACTGCAGGACACACTGGAGCTTCAATCTAGAGCTCTGCTGTTATCACTAGTGGACTCACCCTGCAAAGCCTACTGCAACATGCACCAGCACAGACACTGACACACATGGAACAGGCAAAATGTTGTATATTTGGATCTCTAGAGCTTGCAGTACTCTGAAAAAAGCTGCAGGTGATATCACCTTACACCCATTTTTGCCTTCAAAGCATGACAATTATGAAATTAACTGCCAATGTAAAACCTGAACTCTGATTCTGGTGTCTATGAGGATCTCACAGCTTTGTGAAAGAGTAGGGGTGAAGATGGCAACAGAAAGAAATTTTTACTTAATTTAACTAAAATTGCAATGTAGTAAAAGTCTGAAAAAATTGTTTCTTTCAATCACAGATCAATATTTTCAAGCAAAGTGTTATACTTCTGCCTATTTGGCTCACTTTATTTGAGTCAAGATTTTGTCTGTTGAGTTACCTAAAATGAATTCCAGGTTTAAAAGAATATAACCCACTAATCTATTTGCAATTCAAATGTGAAACTTCCAACAAAACTGCAGTGCATCAACCCAGAACAAACAACTCATCAAACCCCATAAATATGGCATGATCTCAGTAATGAAAAATGAGCTTTGCAACAGCCTGTAATTAGCATGGGAATGACAGGCACATTCTAAACCTTTTCCAACATAGGGGTAATTATTGAAGAGCTATGACAGCAATGCATCAACAAGCCTATCCATCTTACTGCCATGCTGCACCCCAGCTGCCTCTCAGTGCCTCTTAACAGGACATTCAGTAATTTGGTTGAAACCTCAGCACACAAGAGCAATAATAGGGTTCCACTCTTAATGGGAAGAAAATATTAAAAGGATCATGACTTGGAATGGAAGTTGAGACTCCAGATAAGCACCCTAAAATGTTTCATATTTACCTCTGCAATCTTTTGACCTTATAATTGGCTGGTGGGAATTTTGTAATTTCTGCAATAGTAGGTAAAAAACATGGCTTATAATTCTATAACAAAAAAGTGTAGGAAAAGAAAGAAGGAAGACTTGTGCAAAATAGGTCAAAGGAATATGACTGTGCTCTTCAACAAGTTCCATAATATTGTAAATTTATTGCCCCAGAAGCATTAAAATTCTCAAAAGAAAAAAAGTTATATTAATATCTGGCATTATGGTAGCGACTTAAAACTCTTCCATAGGGAAAGAAAACAACTCATTGGTGAGCATTGCCCAGAAAGATAGATAATAAACAGAGAAAGTTTAGAAGAACTGAATGAACCAAACACAGAGCAGCTAGTAAAAAAACACAGCCACTATCACCACCTATTTCAAAAGGAAAACCTGGGGTACAGGAAGAGAAATGGTCATTGATCTTTGTATTAATGGTTACAGAAATAAACATATCCTGCCATCAGCACTCAATTTTTTATTTATATGTAACAACTAAGTGTGGTTCTTTTTTGCATTAGTCTTCCAAGCTGGAGATTAAGCAGGATATTGGAAAAAGGATCCCTAAGTCTAATTTGCCAGGCTTTTCACCCTAAAATCTCCTTACTATAGTCAGTAAAGCTTGAAAATGGCTTGCAGTTTGACTTTAATTTTAGATCTATAAAAGTTTAGTGGGGAGAGAAGAGTGAAAAAAGAAGTAAAAAGGTTGGGTATAATATTCACCTTTGCACTTAACCAATTCTCATCCCCTAGGTTATACAGCAGAAGAAAATACAGGAGTGAGGTGACATCCCTTTCAGCACTATCTCATCATTAGATTGCAATAAAGTGATTTCTTATTATATCTCCATTTTAAGTCATAGAACACTTGACACAACAGTTTTTAAATGGACAGGTACCCTAAGAGAAAGAACAAAATCCTGGGTAAAAGAACAGATTTATTGATCTCTTCTTCAATAATAATGATTAAAATCTAATGAAGCATGATCGCTTTAATAAATCATTCAGCTCTTTTTTCCCTTTTCCAGATTCCAATTCGATGCACTCCAAAAAAAAAAAAAAAAAAAAAAAAAAGCAGTGGAATGTGGAAAATATTAGATTCTTCAATCAGTGAGTCATGACAATGCTAAGCATCACAGTTAATAACAGCATTTTACAGAGAAGAAGTACTTTGGCTCATGCCCTATTTGCTGATCAGCAAATGGGGAAAGAAAGCAATACATCTCATGGAAAGGAGGGGAAGAAATTTTGTCAGCTTTTCTACTTTCTAGGAAAATTTAAGGCACTGTTTTCCCCACTTACATTTTCTCTTGCAATGGAACAATAACCATATCTCTTATGTATGAGAATAGATCCTGTGGGTTAAGCTGGAGATTTATACTCATCCATTGAATGCCTTCATCTCAAATCACAGAATATTTAATTGTCAAGGCCTTTTATGACTAGGACTGCTCCTGGTATATCCAGCCCTGAAGCTGAGATTTACAGATCAGGATGTGATATTCCCAGAAATAAAGCTGGCAAAGATGTCATTTGTTGGTCAGCTTAAAATCCTGTCCTTTCATTTTAATTTGTTAAAAATTTCAAACTAAGGTTTCCTTCAAAGTTTAGTAAGATTAGTATATACAGCATATAAGATTAGTATATACAGTATATATATACTGGATGTCCACAAAGAATGAAATACATGACACAGAAACTAATCTATAGTCGGTATGCTTATACATACTGTACATCTGAATATTTCCTCTTTTTGAATAAAAGCTTGATTAAATAGTAGAAATACCAGGACAGGAAAAATAATATTTCTAGATTATGATGATGACACATTAAAAATGAACATGTCATATAAGCACCTTCCAATTAATCCCTGTGCCACAGTTATAGTACATAGTTATCTATTTGGATTGGTAGGGAAACACTTGTCTGTCAGGATGACTCTGAATATGCATGGGAGTGCATAGAGGTGTCAGTCATTGAAAATAAGATTAATGATTTAAGCTAAAAGGATCTCACATTAACTTTCCACAAAAGGTCAGAAGAATCATATAAGCACCCATTTTCTCTTGTGAATGTAATTGATGTAGTTTTCAATCAAGGACAACGTTTAAAAGTGTGCATGCCTAGCTTGATATAACCTGATAATGAATTTTTTAATAAGAGCAGTTATCTTTAAAAGAAGTTACCTACCTTTATGGAAAAAAATAGTTGGAAGATTTGACAGATGAAGCAGATGAGATAATATTTATACAAATTTATAATAGTGGAGAAGTTCATTGAGGACTGTGTGCCATGGCATGGACCCCACACTGGAGGGAAAGATTGTGAAGTGTCCTGAGGTAGAAGGGCCATCAGAGATGACATGTGATGAACTGACCACAGCCCCCATCCCCCAGCCCCTGTACCACCTAAGGGGAAGAGGTAGAAAAACCAGGAGTGAAGTTGCACCTGGGAAAAAAGGAGGGGTGGAGGGAAATCACAGAATAATTAAGGTTGTGAAAGACCTCTCAATTTATCAAGTCAAACCTTTAACCCAGCACTGACAACAAAATACACCACAGAGAGATACTGGCTGGGGGGGCTCCTCAGCAAGAGTGTGCATTTTTCCAGTGTGAAAAGTAGCATAGGAAGACATTGACAGACATGGACTATTGAATTTATGAGTAACTGGGCAGGCAATGATATTAGTGATCAATAAATTTTCACTCAGGGTGAGATTATCCTGTGAGGAAACCAATCTAAATGTAAAGGCATATGATTCAATTGTTTGCCCAAGAGAAAACCTTGAGGAAGAAGAAACAAAGTGAACATCTTAAACTTTATTGGATGAGTGCAGAATCAAGGACTGAGTCATCATCTGGTACTCTCTTTCTCAAGCACACACCTCAGGATATGTCTCTTTCTGTCCAGTGGTTAAGCCACAGAATTACAAATGGGACTATGAATTCTGCATGCACAGTAAATAATTTATATCTTATCCATATTTGTTTCAAAGAGAAAGGATTAACTAAACCAATATTTTGGAACTGATGTATCAGATTTAGACACAGCTTACCACTAAAATTCAAATGCATTCCCATACTGGAAAAGAGAGAAAATCAAAGCAAACACTTTGTCCAGGATAATCCTGCAGGTTTACAATGGTGTTAGGAATGGACATTCCAACCCCATTCAACCCTACAGTAGAATACAGCATTTCTACCTCCTGGAATGAAAGGATAAAGTCTCAAAAGAGAGTTTCCTCTAAATCTGCATAAAAGTTTGCTCCAAAAGAAGTCCCATTTGACAATAAAATGCAAAATTACAGATTTATGCATAGTATATAGTATTAAAAATAGTTTTTTAAAATGAGTGACCAATAAAAACAATATTTGGGCAACACCTTGTGTAATTTGTTTACATTATCTAAGAGTAAAGGGACGTAGTTATTGAGAGCAGAGCTCACAGTTCTAGATGTTGGAAGGGGGAGTTAGGCACCCAGATGCTGAGGGAATGCACACCTAGTTGAAAGAAGAATGCCAAAAAAGGGAGAGAGTCCAAAATTCCACATTTGTATAATGTATTTTCTATAAGACAAAAAGTAGACATCCCCAAAGCAGCAAGTTAGTTTCTATGGATCCTGTCCTCAGGAGCCTCGTTTCCTTCATTAGCAACAAAGACAATTTAGGCATCCTGGGACAGAAGTGTCTTTCTAGAATATAACAATATTCAGTGCATAGGTCTACTTGTAAATCTCAGGTAAAATGTTCGGCTCAATGTTACACAAGAAAGTTGAGGAAAGGAAATTCTTGAAACAAATGAAGGATGATTTGAATGGGTAGCTATGTAATGCCAGGTTGCTGGACCAGCTCTTGTTATTACACAGATTCTTTCGGAAGATGGACAATAGTCAATACAGTTCTTCAACCAGGTGTTTCAGAATAAATAATCTAATTTTTTTTCTTAATTATAGTTTGGAAAGGACACCGGAAAGGTTATTGGGAAATATTTTGGACATTTGAACAATTCCTAAACTACCAGTGTAAGAAATCTGGATTTACTATGGAGGCTTAGGCTAGTTCCTACTCAGAAGAAATCCCTATTTTATGTCCCAAAAAGTTCAGTTTGAGTTTTGGAAGCCCTAGAAACAGTTTACTCAAATATTGTTTGTTCACAAAGACATGCTGTAATACCCATCAATGCCTACCAGAACAAAAGCCTAATTCAAAACAAGAAAAGACCATTTATGGTAAAAAAAATGTTTTCTCATTTGAAAGGTATGATAGAAAAAATATCTTATGCTGACTAAATATTGTAGGTTTCCAAGACAGTAGCATGCTTTATGTTTTTCATGCTTTGTTTTGTTTTCTTTAACTGAACTAGAACTTATGAAATTAAATTCAATGGATTCAGGAGAACAATAATGGTATATGCACAACTCCATTATCTAAAGACTTGTTTTCTTCTGGCTGTCTCTTTATAGGAAATAGGTCTCTTTGGCTGCAAGGAAGAAAAGCATTTCAGTGAAGAAATTTAAACTTTCCTCAGCTGACTAAATTTGAAAAGAAGACCTAGAAGACCCAACTGAAGTGTTGAAAGTGACATAGAGAAGAATTAAAAGGGATCATTTTATCTACTTATCCACTTTTTACAGTCCAGTACACGAGAAAATTTGGTATGATTATTTATTATATTTTTAGATTTACTGTAAAGAGGAGAAAATATTTCTTGATATATTGAGAATTTCATCACCTTGGGGATTTTGTCATTTAGACCGGTCAGAAAAGTATTCTGCACATGCATTGAAAATGTAGTTAAGTGTAGAGTCATGAACAAGGTCTGAAAGGATTCAGGAAGAGTGCCATCTTTCATTAATTTTTTGATGAATATTCCTTTCTTCTGCTTCATGTTCCTCAATGAGTCTTCACAGATAAAAAAGAGCCAGCTGTCACCTCCAAAAGCTGATATCCCAGTTGCAGTAATGTATAGTGGTATGATTCAGGTCTACCTAGATGCAGTACTAAATGGCCAAGCAATGTGCAGTTAATTTGGATATTTTAAAAAACATGTGCACCTCAGTTTTGTTTACACATTACAGAGCAGATAAGCCTCTGAAAAGCTGTTAAACATGTGCCCCATGTATCCCCCTTTGCACACTAAAATTTCTGCTAAAAAAATGTTTTCAGAATATACTTGTAGCTCTTAACATCAGTTGGGCAATACAGACTCTCTACCTTTTCTACTTTAGAAAACAAATATTTAAAAACATTTAAACAAGTGTTTCTGAACATACAGGGGAGGTGTGAATGCAGCTCTGTCCAAGTATAACAAGGAATGACTCCAAGAAAGAAGCAATTTTTAAAAGAAGATATAATTATGACTTCACTGGCAAATGGGATTCTCGCTTAAAGACTTCTTCAGTTTTTTTCATTCCTTCATCCATTAAAGAGATCACCATTTTGTTTAAAGTCTCACATTTTAAGCTTGTTCCAAGAGCTGTTTTTGAATTCAAGGTTTTCAAAATCTAAAAGAGTTTCTTCAATTATCTTTAGCTGAATTATGTACTGTTCTATTTTGTGCAGCTGTTAAAAATATATTAACCAATTTTTGAGATTAAATTTTTTTAATTGATCATTTTATCCCTTCATGTTTAGATTTGTGGTGATTTTAAAGATGGAAACCATGATCATTCTTAAAGCCTCAGATTCATCCTAATTTATTAGGAATAGCTGAGGTGGAGTTAATTTTCCCATAGCAGCCCTCACAGTGCTGTGCTCTGCCCTGGTAGCTGGAAAGGTGCTGATAACATATCAGGGCTTTGGCTACTGCTGAGCCGAGCTGGAACAGCATCAGGGCTGTCTCTCCGTGTTCCCCTCCAACACCAGTAGACTGGACATGGGCAAGATCCTGGGAGGGGACACAACCAGGCCAGCTGACCCAAACTGACCCAAGGGATATTGCATACCACAGGGCATCAGCTCAGATACAAAAACCAAGAAAAAGAGGAGGAAGGAGAGGCATTCTTTATTTACTATATTTGCCTTCCAGAGCAACCACTAGACATGCTAAAGCCCTGCTTCCTGGAAAGTAGCCAGAGTTAACGTGCTGATGGGAAGTAGGGAATATGTTTTTTCTTTTATTTGCTTGTGTGTGCAGCCTTTCACTTTTGCATTAGTAAACTGTCTCATCTTAACCTGCAAGATTTTTCCATCTAATTTTCTCTCCCCTGGCTGAAAGGCAGAGTGATAGAGTGGCTTGGTGGGCACCTGCTGTCCGGGGTTAACCACATGTAAAAATAGGCTGGGAGAGTTTACAAAAAGAGTGACTCTCTTGAACAGTGAAGCTTTCCCCAGAATTGTATTAAGCACTAACATACTGATTTTACTTTTGATACCATCTTAATTTCTTGAAAAATATTTAAAACTGCATGTTGACACTGTGTATTGATCTGTAGAAATGACCAATTAGATGTACTGCTTTCCATTTATACACATACATAACCTCTTTTCTATAATTGCAAATTATATATTTTCAGCACTTTTTTTACCTTAGGGAGCCAATAGTATCATGTAAAAATTTTTCAATCTTAGAAAGTAATAGTGTATTTTATAGAAATAATCAGTTTTTTCTTATACTAGCTGAGCCCTGCAATTTGGATTTCAGAACAATAATTTGTTCTTATTTTGTAGGACAGTTCCTTGTTGTTTGGAAACATTTGCTGGAATTATTTCCATTTTTTAATAGACTACCGAAAAAATAAATCAAATAAAATGGAAGCTTACAATTACAAATGATTACACAACAGCACAACTCACAAAAAATAAAGCCTGTACAAACTCAAAAAGGCTGATTTAACTTGCCCATCTAAATGGAACTTTCCAAAGACAATCTGCTCATGCTTCTTTACTTTGCAAAGTTCACTTGAATGATAATTTAATCATTGGCAAACCCTGTTCATTTGCAATTCAGTATCTTAGGTTCATGCCATATTAGATGGTATCTCTGTGATTTGTGTATTGCAAGTCAAATCAGGGCTTTTCCAGCTGAATAGAGGTAGGAAGATTTGAGGCTGTTTGTTTTCACACTGGAGACACAGGATGTTGGTTTATTTGCTTCTCACATGTGTATAAGATTCATTATTGGAGCTGTGGTTATCCAAACAGAACTACAGCGTTCATATTTGGCTATGCCCAACACTCCAGAGCAAAGAGTGCTGAGGGTACTTAGCAGTGAGGCATCCTTGCATGGCAAGGCTTGAAATCTTTTGCCTGAGTGCATAATGCCAATCATTTATTTTCAATTTCTTCCAGCTGAGATCAGGACAGTTAGCATGGAGTGAAATCAGAAAGTCAACTTCTGCTACTCATAATCCTGAAATCAGCTCTCCCATCACAAACATTGCAGGATATTATCTTAATCTTTAGCAATCAGTCATCAGATAATATAAAGAAAATTTTTATAGTGCCTGTCATAGTGTCACCCTTTTCTGAAAGAAATAAAAAAGCTTACCCTCTCTCAGCTCTAGCTTCCTTAACCATTAGGAATTTGGCTAGTTTCCATGTGTAACATATAAGAACAAAGGGCCTATGCAAGTCTTCATTTTTTATTAACATGAGAAGAAAATTTGCTCACACTTCCTCTGCTATGCTCTACTCAGTAACGTGTATTGTTTGGATAATTTTGGCAGCCTTTATGTTTTCTCTTTTCAAGGCCTTAGAAATTTTTTTATTACAAATTGACTATTTTTACTGCATGGTCAGCGAAGTACTTTTTACAGATAAATACTAGAGTTCAGAGAATTTAATAAAAAATGACCAAATAAAAAATGACCAAACATATCAATCTTCTTGGTTTAACCAAAAGATATATTTCTTTTTTTCATCACATCTAGCCTGTTTGCTGTATGACTTTTGTTCAGAGAACTATTCCAAGCACAAAGGGATGCAGCTGTGGGTACACCATCAATATAGACACCAAATGGCTGCCTGGAAAAATAAAGCTCTTCTTGAAATAACAAACTTTACTTGATTTAAAAATTGTATCAGTAATCTGTGGAAAATTTGCTTTGTGTAGGAACAGAAATGGCTCTTTAGATAGCAATGTCTCCTTCTATTCTTCTTGCCTTCATTCACTATGTGTCTTTAAAGCTCTGGATGAATGAAGCAGAGATTTTGGAAACAGGCTTGTCTGATTACCCCAGATCATCTACAGAGCAGATGGACCTATAAACCAAGCCATACTAGGATGGGGCAAAAGACAGGGAAGAAATTATGATCTCATAGTGCAAACACTCAGTGGGACGCGAGAAGAGCACTGAGATATCTAGGTTAAAAAGAGTTATCAAATCCTCACATATCCTTTTACTGTGCCTGTGAAATCTTTCCAGATGAGATGCACCACGACTGTCCATAAACTTTTTCCACCACAGACTGGACCAAACTTAACTGCTTACAGTTAGACAGTGACTAATGTGGTATGATTCGATTTATTAACAGGTAAACAGATGTCGCAATAGGACAGGAAATAAAACAATGCGGACACTGGAACTGCAAGGTAAGAAGAAGGGAAGATTATTACCCAACTCCAACATTTACAGACTCTCAAAAGTGACAGGGGGTTGGAGGATGAAAGTGCCACCTCTCCAATGACACTGGACAAACCAACAGTCCATAAGATTTCTCCTCCTCTAGAGAGGAATGTAAAAACAATAATTATTTACATACAAGTATGTGAGAAGCTTCATTACAAGAATGTAAACATCTTAGAAGGCTTAGAAGAACTGAGAAGAATAGGGCGAGGTCCAGATATTTAGTAACTAACTGAGGTGATTGAAAACACTTACTTGAGTATAAGTTGGTTGCACAAGAAATATTATGAGTTGTGCAGCTTCAGTTGGGGGAACTGGTGTTTTTCTGAATTGATAAAAGTATATATTGTACACACTTATTATACACACTTATTCATTTAATTACTTATGATCAAATGACAACACTTATGAGAAGAAAAGCAAATAAAATGCAATTTGAGAATTCATCTATTTCTACTTCACTCAAAGCAAATCAGCCTGTTGAGAATTGCAGTGATTAAATGGATAATTAGCATTGTAATTGTTATATTTGGTTTTTTATGAGACTTTAATGTGTTATTTCTTCTTCTTTCCCTCTTGATATTTTAATATTAATTGTTTAGTCAAAAGACTTTAGTCAATCTGTGAAAGTAAATGAATTGTAAACTATCCACCCACTATGTCCTTTTATCTGTAATATGAATGTAGTCATTAATACAGATTTAGCAACAGTAGATACTGAAAAGCTTTTAGTGCAAAGAAAAACAAGTGGATCCAACCCCAGAGGAGGTTCTAGAGCAAAGTATAAATACAAGGCATATCAATTAACTGTCTATGTCACAGACGATTCTGACCATCATTTTTTATTTTTCTTTCGGAGCTTGTGGTGTTACCATTGTCTCAGTCAGGAAAAGATTGGATGGTTTATCCTCCTGACTCACTGCAGAAGAACTAGTTCATCATGTGAAAAGTCTTCACATTTCCCAAACATCTTTCCATAGCTGAAAGGTTGTTAAATGTTTTTTTCTTAATATAGCAAAGTTTAATTGTAGGATTATATTGTGTAAGAGTAAGACTTTCAAAACATTGTAAGAATGTGAAAACAGAGACTTGGAATGGAATGTGTTTCTGAGAGAGCAACAGGACCCTGATCTCAAACTATGAAGCCTATATGATCTTCATTGCTTCTGTCCTTGAATGTGGTTGAAGCACAAGGATTTTTAGACACAAAATTTTACTTTTTCATGCTGAATTAGCTTGTCTGACTACTATTATTTCAATTTAGCATAGATTTTATGTTTGAGCTTAAATAAAAGACTGAATTCAAGTTCTATTTCACTAGTCTCCAGTATACTGCATATTGAAAAATAATTGTATAAAGAAGGACAAATGACCACCCATGACTTTAGGCATATAATATTTCACCAGATACAATGAGATTTGGGAGAAAATTCATAGTGCTGTTAGGGTCAGTGATACTTCTCTTCAGACAACAATCTATTGAGAAGGAATAGATTGCAGAGTCTTCCAGTACACAGACATTTAAAATTTAACTACTGAAACACTAGTTCTTTGCTGAAAATTTTACACAACTCTTTTGAAATGTATGAAAGTACCGGAAGAATTTACATCTACTCCAGAAGACATAAGTAGATTATATAGTCCCCAATGGATTTCAATTAATTTGTTATGGGCAAGATTTTGAGCTGACTGAAAGATTTATAAGCCTAAAATGAATATTTTTATTCCCACCTCTTCAGTATTTTGAGGTTGATGAAATTACATTTCATTATGACTCTTGCAGTACTGAAAGTAGTCTGGAAGAAGCAAGCATCTTATAGGATATTTATATCTCTTAAATATGAACACTTACTAAATGACTTTTGATGGATACTATAAAACTATTAAAATTGAGGATTTCTGTTACATGCTTTGTCATAGTTTGACCCGAAAGTACGGTTTTGGGAAGTTATGGTCAAACCAATCAGTGGCCATTATTTCAGCAATAAAAATATTGCAAAAGTAGAAATACTTTTCACATGTTCCCACTGTATTTTAATCTTAGCATTCTCCTGCATGAGTAACTTCTGACTGTACAAAGACTACAATAGTTCCACACTGCAGCAGTAGCAGCAACAAAACTGAATGTTTTTGTTCAGAAGATGCTGTCATGTTTCTTTCATCATAGAGAAGAAAACAGAACTGACCAAATTCATAAATAATAAATTCCCTTCCAGAATAAAAAAAAAAAAAAATATATATATGCTAGTGATGCTAGCATCACTAATGCTAGCTAAAATGTGGTTTAACAACAAACAATCAAACAAATGACTCTTTGTCAAAGGCAAAACAAGGTATGGATTTTGTTTAATTAGTTAATTAATAAAAGTCTGAAAATTAAATATAAAAATTATAAACATGAATATAAATATAAATATAAATATAAATATATCCAGATTCTTAATTCAAACAGAGAGAAGAGTAGAAGATTACTTAGGAATTTGACAGGTTATCTGCATAGGTGCTGGTTATTTCTTACAGTGAAAGCAAGCAAGGTAGAAACCTGAGAGGAACTCAGCAGGGAAATATTGTGCTACAATCAGCCCTGCCAAGCCCCACAAGTGGCCCACTCAGCTCACTTCACTTCCTTAGATAAGCTTTGATGCCACCAACCACTTCTTTTTTTTCTTTTCCTTATGATCACATAATAATTCTATCCATAGGAGTTCACTTAAATAAGCAAACCACTCACAGCACTGAAGGCTAAACCTTCATTTCATCCTTCATCCTTTTATTGAAGATGCTTTTAAAGGGTCTCACAATATGCCATGTACAATAACATTTTTTGTACTGGTTTAAGAACTGTTCTTTGTTTTGCTATTAAAATTAAATTATTCTAAATCCTCAGTATCAGCAGGTCCCCTCCATGTGTAGATTTAATTGTGGTCATTCTTGGCCAAAAATGTAAACGTGCCCCTCATTAGAAGTCTTTCTCCTCTGAGCTTCTTTCCTGTTTTCACTACTGCTTTTTTTGTTGTTATTGTTGTTTGTTTTGGTGAGTTTTTTTGGTTTTTTAAAGGTTTTTTGGGTTGGTTTTTTTTGTTTGTTTTGGGGGTTTTTTTTGGGTTTTTTTTTGTTTGTTTTGTTTTGGGTTTTTTTTTTTTTTTTTTTTTTTTTTTTTTTTTTTTTTTTTTTTTTTTTTTTTTTTTTTTTTTTTTTTTTTCCTTGTTTTGGTTTTTTTTTTTTTGTTTTTTTTTTTTTTTTTTTTTTTTTTGGTTTTTTTTTTTTTTTTTTTTTTTTTTTTTTTTTTTTTTTTTTTTTTTTTTGGCACTCTTTTCATAGCCTCTAAATTTGAGGGGTCTGGCTGCAATAAGAAAAGACAATACATAAGTATGTCAAAAGAGCAAATCACAGTCTTGGCAGAGAAGTCTGTTGACCAGTCTGGGATGACAGGATTTTCTGTAGCTATGCAATTTCATTGCCATGTTCCTTAACAGCCAGCTGTACAGCATCATAACAATTCAATGCAATGAATTTCGGTGAAATGCATTATAAGGGAGTCAATAATCCTATTAACTCTAAGCTCTAGGTTAGGTTAGTATTTATTTGATGTTTATGGGAAGGAAACAGGAAAATACTTTTAGAGAAGCCAGAGCATAAAGAAGATTTTCATGTCCCATCAATCATGTAGAGTATGTAAATTTCCCTTCATGCAGAAAGAGTTCTGAACATACCAGATATTGCTCTGTCATTTCATCCTGTCTGCAGTAATTATTTTTAGAATGATTTTTGACCATCATATCTTAGTTTATGCCAATTTTTTAGGATACAGATAAAATTGCTAGTTTATGTTACACTCAAAATATTGACATGTCCTCTTGCAGTTCTCATTCCCAAAACTACAGAAAGCTTTCATTCTACAGATTTTTGCTCATAGAAATGCACAGAGCACCTTTATCATGATTATATATTGGTCTAAGGCCTCCAAGGCAGAGTGCAGCAGTGTCTTCAATTTGACTGGTCTAATGAATGTCCAAACTCAGCAAAGAACTGAACCATTGCCAAGCCTCCAGAAATTAACGTATTCTGCCTTCTGGAGGCCACTGGCAAGCTGAATAAATATGAATCAAATTGAGCGAGGATGAGCCAATTGAAAACCAATTCAGAATGGGGGGTAACAATCTCTTCTATGTTTTCTTTGGTCTCTGGAGTCACAAGAACCAGGTTTGCCTTGGAGATAGGAACATAAACCAGTCCTTCCTTATGGATCATATCTGGAAGATAGGAAGGTAGCCATTTCTCCTTAATTAGTAGTCAGTCACAAGGTCACCTAGGCTGCATGTCTAATACATGTCTATTAGCTGGGTTATTTTAAAATACTTCCTGGTCTTGCCATCTTCTAACTATTCTTTTGTTTTGTTTTGGAAGAAGTAAATATTCCATGAAAGACTGAATAAACAGAGCAATTCAGGAAATAACTGGATATTTTTAGTGTTATATTAAGTGTTTGTTGAACCTCAACTAAACTCTAGCTCTCCTTTCCTATATGTTTTGTTTAAAAGGATATAGAATTAGGTACACTGCCACATTTTCTCCCTTTATGGATGTAAATATTTATTGCTAATCTCAGGCAATGTTTTAGTTTGGGGGGAATGAGCAATTCAAATATCAGGATATTGATTAAAGCATTCACCTGGCTGATAGCAGACACAAACACAAATACCTCAGGTGGAACTGAGAGCTGTTTCTACAGCGTGTCAGGTGAATTACCAGTCTCTAGGTCACTGGATGGTGGATATAAAAAAACCTCTGTTTTTGGTTTACCAGGGTTCAGTCTGGAAGGTGCTACATGATGCCAGGTGGTTTGCAGCCTCTAAGCACAAAAGCTGTGTAAACAGCTGCTGTGTTAATGCCCACAAAACACAAACCAAAGATCTCTGTTGTGAATATTAGACAGGACATGCCCAAAACGGACTTTTAAAGAGCCAAGGAGACATATTGGTAAATATACATCTCCCTGGAGACAGTACCGACTTCCAGTCTGAGTATGAGAGAAGACCAAAATTTTGGCTTTGTTGTCCATGGGTAGAAATAAACAGCAGTTCACCTTGAAATGTAAATCACTGCTATCCAATGTAATGAGAAGATTCCTATTGATTTCATCAATTCACTTGTGACTTCAAGGTCTTTTGAGCAGTTCTGTCTCTGATATATTCAAAAGAGTGACTTCAAAAGATTGTTAATAATGATCATCATTTTTCTCAAGAAGAAACCAAAGCCCCATGAACTACAAGACATACATTCTTGGAGCTGTATTATCTTTTGGATATTATAATTGATTTAAATCAGACTTCATTTATATTTCCTCATGACTGTTATATTCCATTCAACTGAAAAGAAAAAAGGTTTGGTTCACTTTAAAAAAATGCAAGCATTCATCATGACAACTTTGATGTTGGGTTTATTATATCACAAATTTCTTAATAATTTGAATTAGAGGAGGGACTGCAGTAAGTATGCCTTCTAACTCTAATGATAAATAATAATGTGCTTCCTCTTAATCAATATGAGCAATTTTTTAATTAAAAGGATTACTAAAGTGTCTTTTTGAAATCATTACCCTGATTAGCATACCATTAGCTTACACAGATCTTGAAAAATAAAATAAGCATAAGTGCTTAGCCAAAAGCCATTATTTCTCCATAATAATGAAAGGAATAATCAACAGGTGCAGATGTGAGATTTTTTTGCTAAACACATAAGTTATAAAACTCACAAGACTGTACTTTGTCTGTAATAGTCTTGTAGTCTTTTGTCATGCGAAAACATTCACTCAGAAAATCCTTATGGATATCAGAAAGGAAATTTCCTAGCTTTTAATCTTGGAGATTATGATGATCTTTTTGTTGTGGACAATATTTAGTGTAATGGGGCACTGATCTCTGTCTGAAAGCTATATGTACTGTTTTAACAGAGGTTGAAGACAGTTTCTATTGTGTAAATTCAAATTTAAGTGGTAAAATATGTGCTAGGAATAAGGTGAAATAAGTAATTGTGAAGAAAATTAATAGCATCAAAATGTTGCCCAAGCGATTTCCCTTCTTTATAAAACAGAGAACATTCATTTATTTTGTTTACTTTCTTTCCCAGAACTAAATGCTTGCTTTTCATTAATGTTTGATTTGTTGTCCATTTAAATAGACAAACTCTAAGAACCACTAGGAACAGTTCGAGGTCTGTTATGGCACATTTGTTAAACAATGTTTCAAATAGGAGTTGGATTTATTTCTTTGAAATGCACCACTTGATCTTGGTGAAATTTGAAGCCTATTCTTCTTCACCTAACTAATAATTCTTTTCTAATTTTGTCAACAAATCGACTTAATAACAGACTTAGCTGTTTACCAAACCAAGGATGTGGTTTAAAAATGTCTCCTAAATGGTTCTCAACTTGGAATATGTGAAGAATAAGGATTTTAAGCATTTTTAAATGAGAAAATACATTCAATAGGTGATAAAGAGACTATGAAATTTTGCATGAAAACAAAGAAGGCTGAACTTTATCTCTCAGAGGAAATAGACAACATGTGCCTAAAACAGATTAACAGCTCCCTCTCATATTTTACTTTGATGAAACTAGAGGAAGTAACGATAAACCAAACATTCAAATTTGTCCTCTGCAATTTTTTTACAAATTATTAAAGTACTGATATATCACCATGCTCAGTCTGTTCTCAGGACTTTTGCTTACAGTTAGTGTAATTTATTTCACAGAACCACATGAGGTGGCCTAATTCCTAGTGGTCATCTACTTCAAATTCATGCCTAAAGCAAGCCCATTTAAGGTTGCTCAGGAAATTTTCCTGTCTAATTCCTTTAGAATCCTCTGTCTTGTCTTCAAGGAAGAAAAAGCCATGGCTTTAGTCATATAATCTAATATTTTGGTCTTTGAATATGGGTGGGATTCACTTAATCTCATATATATGTGATATGGTTATTGGGAATCAGTATAGAACACTTAAAATGTCCAGCATTTTATTCTTCTGATTTTAGGAAAAAATCCACACAGCATAATATGAATCATGCTCTGTATTTTTATACCCTTCACTGATCATAAAGACACCCAAGGTTACTGATTCTAATGGAGCAGCTGTATGGTGAAAATCTAAAGTCAGGCAGGATGTGCCTTATGCTGGTAAGAGTGAGCAACTTTTTTTTTTTTTTTTTTTTTTTTTTTTTACAAATGTGAAAGTGTTGTTTTTAGAAAAATCGCCTTGGTGAAATTGCCATCAATTATGAAATCTGAAAGAGACATTTTTTCACTAATAAAAGAGAGTGGTGGTTATTCTCAAATTACTCCAGCTGCCTTAAAGAACATAGAGCTGACAATAATACTGTGTTGTCTTCATGGAACAATCCATTTTGATACTGATCACATAAAGTCACATAAAATAATCATGGATAAAACTCAATCCTGTTTGGTCATCTAGTCACTGAAGGTTTCACCTTGGTTTCTTCTGCATGACTGCAACAGTTCATTCACATGTTGACCACCAGGTTTTGCATTACTTCTTTTAGGAAATACCATTGGGAAGGTTTGCTTTTGAACAAAGTTCTTGTCTCTTTTCTTCCAACTATGGCCCTCATATGAAAGGGGGATTTATTTTGCATATACTTCATAAATGCCAGGATAATTTCTGGTAAGATGATGACAAAAATAATGGTAAATAACTTTCTACTGAGGACTGATAAATCTTCCTTCACCATTAATGATTAAACTCCCGTTGACCTCCATCATCAAAATTAAATGTTTAGTCATAAATTAGCCTTCTAATTACTCCTCATTATTCAGTCATTTCAGCCACTTAATTATGAATCCTTTCCAGTGCCTTCCATGAACATCTGCCAGCTTGACTGAGGTTTTTTTGTTGCTGTTTGATTCCCTCACTGGTTATTGACAGGAACAGTCTCTACAGTGTTTCAGATGCAAAGTACTACCCAGAGAAGCCTGATCAAGGACATGACATTTCTGTGTATGCAGCTTTCAGTCATGTTTTCTGAACTGTCACATTACAAACTATTGGTCAGTCTAATTTACTGCTGGTGTCTTTTAGTCTCCCTTGGCAGTACTCTGGCATCTAGATTTCTTTGAGTATCTCATGTAGTTTACAGGTTTGGGGGGGTGTTTTTTGGAAGACTTATTACTATCTGATTTTCCAAATTAAAAACACCTGTATAAGAGACAGTAAAGGAGCTGCACACATAAGCACAAGTCATAGAATGAAGGAACCCCAGAAAACGTCAGGTTGGAGGGGACCTTAAAGATTATTTAGTTCCACTCCCCATGCAGTGGGATGGGATGTCTTCCTCTAGACCAAGTCACATCCAACCTGGCCTGGAACATTTCCAGGGATGGGGGAGAGAAAACTCATCTCTCAGCATGAATTTCAAGCAAATGCCACTGTATCGATCCTACAACCTTATGAAAGTTTCATAAAATGTTCATGATTCAGCCTTTTTGGTCACTTTTAGGGCTGGACCAAGAAGGATTTAGGATTCCTTCATGTGATTGCAACCTAGGCAAATATCTGATTTATTATTTTATTCACTTTTTTTCCCCCCATGGTGTTACCACATTGTCTGCCCAGGGTTCACAGTATTTAAGTTAGAAATATGAGTTAGGATAAAATCTGGAGTCTTAGGAGCATGGTTAAGCTCTTTTCTCCTCTTTTCAAGTGTTTTTAATTCATTATATATTTATTTTAATAGCTTGTTGGCAAAGAAGTAAATTAAAATTTACTGGAATTTTCCGCCTTCATTTTGCACTGGTGGCACAATTACCTTCCCATGCCATTCTTCAAAATGCCAGTGAATGTGTCCTCACAGCAATGGAACAGTTCTCCTGTTAAGAACTTTTATCTCAAATATAAAGACTCATGTCTCCCTGAAATGGCAGTACCTTATCCATAAACATTGAACCTACATAACAGGTTAGAGCATGAAGTTAAGAATTTAATATCTGATTAAAACCACAGGTGAAATTTAGATCAGCAAAATGCAATTATCTGAACCGAAGGATACCTGGGTTATCTCCCGCTCTTACAGAGGCTGGCATGGGATCATTAGTGACCACATGTAGTCAGAAGCTAATTTTCTGTCTCATCTGAAAGACATCATCTCCAGCAGCACAACAGCCAACACACATGCTGGGGCAAAAATTGAGAGTCAGGCTATTAACAGAAATGTTGACAGCACCTCTCATAGCACCTCACTGTTTGTTGGGTGCCTCTTCCAGCATGACCCTGATTATGCAGTTGTAGGTAAATAATTTATGTTCTGTATTGGATTTCTGGGCCTGTGCCTGCAGCAGCTTCCAACTGTTCTGTTAAAATACCACCTTTAACTTAAACTCTCTGTTCTGTGAGTTCTCTGTAGTGCATTGAAGGAAAACAGGGATCTGGTAATTACAAAAAACCTTAAATGAACTCCTGATGTGTAAAAATATTTTATAAACTATTGTGCAGTCATAAAACTATGACCAGAATTGAATGGTCTTGCTAGGACATAATCACTTGATTCTAAACTGTCTTTAATCAATTAACAATCCATAGTCCCACTCTTCTTGTAGGTTCCACATTCACTGGCTCTCAAGCTGTTAAATAAAAAATTAAGGCTAGATGTTTTTCAGTCATCATAGCCCCTTGTACTCCTGATTCTAGGCCACGGCTGTACCAGTCACCTTGTTACTTGACAAGTCATACCTTCCACAGTGTGACATTTAATTAGAGTTATTCAAGATATTAGCTATTTGTACTGTAAGAGAAAGAGATTATAAACAAAAACAAAGTGCTTGCAATCCCCAGTGCACGTTGAAAGGGCTGAATGAAGCACATATTTTTCCTAACACACTCCTGTGCTTCTGTGAATTTGATGCAGTTGTCAAACAATGTCACTTTGACACATGATAACACCAGATAATCAGATTACAATGAAAAACAATAAAATGGGAATTGAGCTGGGTCATTCTTGACCCACTCTGTCATTCACACTGGGGATCTTTCAAAGGTATCTGATGACAGGGCAGCCAGAGTAACTCAGCAGCTTGAATAACTCAGCAGCTGCATCAAATAAAAGTCAGCTCTGCTTTCCTTGCATTGCAGTATTTTCTTTTCAAATCTCATGTCTCCGGTATATTTGTCTTCCCTGCCACTCTCCAATTGTTAGCCTTATAGAGGCGCAGAACTAGAGATGTGAAAGTGCAACAAACATGGAATCATAGAATAACACAAGTTTGAAGGGACCCATAAGGTTCATGGAGTCCAACTCCTGGCCCTGCAAAGAACACCCCAAAAGTCCCACCATGTGACCCACAGCATAGTCCAAATGTTCCTTGGACTCTGTCAGGCTGATGCTGTGTGCACTTTCCTGGGAAGCCTGTTCCAGAGCCCCACCACCCTCTGGGAGAATAATGATATCCATCGTAAACCTCCCCTGACCCAACTTCAGGCCATTCCCTCAGGTCCTGTCACTGGTCACCACAGAGAAGAGATCAGTGTCTGCCCCACTGCCTACCCTTGCGAGGTTAAGCTGTACACAACAATGAGGTTTCCCCTCAGTCTGCTCTTCTCCAGGCCAAACAAACCAAGCAACTTGAGCCATTCCTCACAAAGCTTCTCCTCTAGACCCTTCACCATCTATGTACCTCTCTTCTTTCATAACCTCTCTTCTCTTCCTCGTTCTCCTAACTGTGAAAATGCAAGAGGGCTTCATTTACCTTAATAACAGAGTCTTTAGGTGATTTGATAAAATTCAAGATATCATTGCTACCTCTGGACTTGATCAGGGTTTTGTTTTTCTCTCAGCAACACAAAGAACTGCCATCTCATTCATTTTGCAACACACGTGAGGTATTTTGCATCTTTTTCTAAAGAGGTGAATTTGGGGTCATTTTAGCATGTAAATCTAATACTCATTCCCAGACCTAGAGCACACATTCAGAAAAGCTGAAGTCCAAGCAGCACTGAGGCTGGGTCTCTGGGGTAATGTCCTTACAGAACAGAGGTTTTATTTGTTCCATACCTGACTGTCTCAGAACAGCCTGTTTTAACCTCAGGTTGAAATTGCCTAAAGCAATTTGGGATGATCCTTGGGTTTCCGGTAGAGTCAACAGTTTGTAAAAAAGGCTTAACTCACAGAACTCTGAATGATCTAGGATCACAGGGATGAAAGATTATTAAAAAAAAAGACATGTACTGTAGTCCCAGAAAACATTGAATTGTTCTCTCTAGTCCTTGATCTCAAGGCTTTCTTTTTTTAGTGTGAACTAGTTAACAGTGTTGTCCTGCACACTATTACACATCATAAATGAAAAAAGTGAATTTTTCTTTTTTCCATTCCACCTGACACCAGTGTGCAACTCTTTTGTCCATCACTTAACCTTTATTGCAACTCTTTCTCACTTTAACATCCTTAATTCCTAGACATCCTATAAGACATGCCATGTCATTTCTAAATGAGGTCACCACCTCATTTCTTGATTTTAAACACCTTTTATTTAATTCATATAGATGATCATAGCTGATTCCATAATCATGGTGTCTGCTTTTGGTCACTCCATTAGCAACATAATATATGACCAAATAGACACCTACCACTGGATATGTCACCAGAAAGCATATAAAGAATGCATCTAAACATATTTGTCTTGTTAATCATGCGACCAAATAAAGGGAAACTGAAGTTACAACAAAGTCTTGCTTCCTAGATTTACAAATAGGCATGCCCAAATTTTGCAGATGCTACAGCTAACTGATAATTTTCAAAAGCAAATATTGTTTGGAAATTGGTCAAATTTCTCGCTTCTCTACTTTGGTAAGACTTTTGCTTTTATAAGTTATACTTTCATGTTTCTTAATGATTTCTGCTAGATCCTTCTGACATGTTCAGAACTTAGGTTTTGCTGGCAAGGAGCACTTCCAGGCTCCAATTGTTTCCTTTCCAATTCTTCTATGCACTTCAGAAATGCAGTTGTGGTATAGCATATGTGGGAGATGCTTCAGGTGAGGCTTCTCTATCTAAGATTTTGAGAGGAAAAAATAATGTTGACTACACTAGGATAAATTTAGTACCCTCTGGAGAGCCTAAGTAGCATTTCAATTCTTGTTCAAATTGGAATCCAATAAAGTTTTTCAGGATTTAGGCATTTGGTCAAGCCTCACAAATTTCTAATTTTCCCTTTCTCAGCTTATTTAATGAGATTATCTTTGATTATCTTTATACATAACTAATGATTAACTTTCAGCAGGATTATTTTAACAATACAGTGTGAACTCAAGACCATTAGAGACTGAGTCTTCTTCATGGAGAGATGTCAGTGGTATTGGGATACAACCGGGGCTCGTGTATGAAGTTGTGTCCTCAGCTCAACACATGTCCTGACAAAGGTACAGTTTCAGTTATAATGGATAAGGGAAGGATATTCATGTTATGTGGTGCTTTAACATCTTATCTCCTTTCTTTCATAAACTGGTTTAGGAAAAAATCAGAATAAATCACTGAATAAACCCATCCACACACTTTCAGAAAGGAATTCAGGAAAGATTAAAGTGAAATATATCCCTTGTGACATAATATAATGGTTGTTGACCTAAGAGATTCTAGCATTTCCTGGGAAGCTTTTCTGTCTTATTATGCAAATCTACAGGAACAGGAATTGACCAAATAGACTCTTGTGAAGCAGCTATCCAGTCAATGAGTACTTTGGAACACTTCAACATGCACATGATTGTCTAAGCAGACAGTAAGAGCTTCTTTGGAACCACAACAGTGCTCCCTTGTGCAAGAGACCCATGTGCTCATACTTGCATAGGACATCTATTTCATTTTCTCATTAATTCATATGTTATCTTTTCTTAGAAATTTGTTCCTATTTTCCATAGTCCAATAACTATATCCACTGTGATGCTTTTGTAAATTATAAGCAGAAGAACGGCTTGATACAACTTCATTTAAACAAAAACACTCTTAGAAACACTGAAAACTCTTTTTTTACACCAAAATCAAGGAGAACTATTAAAGTATGTAGTCCAAGAGACCCAAAGATGATATGATATAAAAAAAACTTCAACATCACAAATTATCAAGTTACAGTCAAAGTATTCATGCAATGACAGAAATGTCAATGGAATTGACATTTCTGTGCTTTCTCTTTCACATGGCATTTTAAAAATTTTCTGTTCTTTTGCCCCTTGCCACAAACTGTGTAAAAAGCAGGGCTAAGAATAGGATTTTACCATCAGTGTGACTGCACAGCAAAGAACTGTCTGGTGTCTCTCAGCTGCTGCACTCAGGCCCAGCTGGAAAGAGGAAAGAGAAGAATCTTTCTCCATATGAAAGCTACAGAAGGTGCCCAGACAGGGGAGGCTTCTGGGAGGTAAATCTTTGGTAATCATAGTAGAGCATAAGTTGATAATATGAAGGGACATCAGGAGCTCCTGACAGGACTAAGCTTCAGATGGACTAAAAAGTAAAATCTTCTACTTAACATTGCAGAGGGAATTATTACTACTTCATTTCACATGTCACCCAGAGAGATTGTGGAGTCTCTACCTCTAGATACTCAAAAATAATTGGGAGACTATCTTGAGGAAGATGATTTTGGGGCCCTTGCTTGAGCTGGACAAGATGATCTCCAGTAGTCCCTTACAAACTTATCCATTCTGCCACTGTATGATTGAAAGAGCTTGAGACACTTAAAGCCATTATTTTGAGAACAAGCCTAAAGGGAAGAGCCCATTTTTCATCATTTGTGCATGGGCTTATTTTTTCTATGTTAAGGATTTGCAGCTAGTTTTTTTTCTAGCTAGAGTGAGTTTTAGAAATTCACAGCTCTCTTGGGAACTCTTATGTTAATTTATTAATACATTACTGTTGTTTAAATTATTTTTGTTAAATTTTGCTTCAGAGTTATACAGATTTATTTTAAAGGCCTGTTTTCTCATTTAATCATTTTTGTGCAGTACAGCTGTATATTCTAGAACTGTAATTGAAAACAGCAACAGATCCTTAAATGAATCAACATTATCTGGCACCTCTAATTAGCTACCATGGGGAGCTAACAGCATTATCATTACTCTAACTAATAAATTATGTTTTCTTACCTGAGCTCATGATGTCCATTTGCTAATGCCAGTACTGCTAATCTGTGGCAGCCACCCTGGTGTTCTTTCAATATCTGTTCTTCTAAAGCTCTTCATTGAAGCCTGCTCTGATTGTTGACATGCATTATTATGCCAGCTTAATTACTAAACTACTAAAATGTACAGGATCACCTGTGCTCACAGCTCTGTAGTGTTTCCTTTAGGTAACATAGCAATATAAACCAAATGCTTAACATGTGCTATCAGCAGAAAAGGAGGCAGAAATTCAAAGCTTTCCTTTCAGTCACTTACTAGTATTTTGATGAGGTTTTACACTGTGAACTCCAGCTATAGCTGGAGAAGATAGGACATTTTTTCCAGGATAAATCAATGTTTCACTTTGAAATTTCTTTTACAAGTCCCCTTCCTTCTCCTGCATTTCCACATTTTAGATATGGCAACACACAGATGCAGTTAGGAGAGCCAGATGTTACCTGTTGCTCATATTATGATTACTAATTTAAAAACAAAGCAAAGAGCCCTTTACAGGTAATGACAGGGTTTTCACACATGCCAAAGAGTTCAACTTTAATCAACCAAGGACATGAAAAATACTTACTGTTCTATGCAGCTCACTTTTTTTCCTAACAGCATCATGTAATTATTGTACTATTGGAAGGTTCAGTGATAGATTTTTTGAAAGGCAATGGGTACACTGGCCTATACCTTGACCCTGATGAATTTCTAATACCCTTATATCTCAGAAATACAATCTAAATAAGTATATTTATAAATTTCAGGCTGAAAATACATAAACAGTTACATGTAAATAGATGGAAAACCATTAACTTGGCGGGGGGAGGGGGGGGTTGTGGGGAGTGGGGGGGGAAGTGTAGAACTTAATCATATGGTGTAAAGGAAGACCTGGAGTGAAGGGGTATTAAATGAGTAAACCCCTTGATGGATGCACTACAACAGCCAACAACAAAACTGACAAATGCTGTATGTTCTTCAGCAGCATATTATGGTATGGTTCATACTTTGTTTTAAAGTATGAAACAAAACAGTTAAGAAATGGAAAAGAGTTTTGTTGAATTCCTGATGCTGTGGATTTGGGATAATAAAGTTTTCCCTACGTTTTGGCTTCAAAGGTGAATTGTTCCATTTCAATCTCCATTTTACTTGACCATCAAATTAGTTGAAGAGAAGGGAAAAAAACTCCATAAAGTATCTTGCAGTGGATTTTTTAATTCCTATTCCACTTTTTGTTTGTTGTTTCATTTTGTCATAATGACTGTCATATTTTCAATTCAGAAAATGCAAACTAATACAATTCATCAAAGTTTCAATGGGTACTTGATATTCTGTCTGTGATCTCCTATTTAAATAAATCCTCTCAGATGCTTTCAACTTTGCTTACTTTAGCTTTCACCCACTTTCCTTTCCTAACACAACACAAAAAGTAATTTGTCTTGTTTCACCTAATAATTTTCAGTCATTCACTCATGAGCAGTCCTTAATTGCAACTGAAGTAGCAATCCCATAGAACCTTGAATGTCACTACTTGTAAACATTTTTTTGTAATTATACTATCACTATTGGGAAACTCAAGATTTCCTTTTGTGTTTGAAGTATTTCAAAATTTAAGCACAGTGTTTACTGCTGAGTGTCAAATTATATAAACTTAGCAAAGCCACACTACAAGAGTAATGTCAAAGTAAAGTGGTAAAGTAACTACAACAGAAGTATAATGGAAGTCTGAGTGTAATTTTCATCTTACACCTTCAGAATTAAATTCTCATTTGCTTCACTGGAAATTCTGATGAAGCACACTAATACTGAATAACCAGCAGCTAACATCCAGCAGTTCACAGTCAAGCACAGGTGACTAAACACAGAGGTTAAAAAACACACTCAGTAAGTTGCCTTTATGACCTCTGAGTGCTCAAATGCTGAAAGCCATTAGTCACGCATGCTTATTAATAAGATATTAACAAGTCTTAAACTTTCAAAACATTAAAAAATGAGGTCTGTCTTCTTTCTTCCAAATGCTTTCTTATTCTAAGAAAACAAACTGAACCTTAGACAATAATTTCATTATGGATTTAAAAAAACCCCAAAACAAATACATATTGATCACTTTGAAACAACCACCTGAGTCATGTGGTACTGCAATTTATACCTTCAGGGAATACCATCTACTGCTAAAAATCCAATACTGGAAAGACTGCACCTTTACAGAGAGTTTTACTTTGCGATTTGTGATTTCTGATAAAAGTCTTTTGTTGGTTTTTTTTTTTTGTTTTTTGTTTTTTGTTTGTTTGAGGTTTTGTTTTGTTTTGTTTTGTTTTGTTTTTTCCTGGGCTACTGATAATGACCACCTCCTGTATGTTGCATGGAAAGTGATTTCATGCAGAAAGTAATAGATATATGTAGTGATGATATAAGAACCTGTAAGAGTCTGATTAAAATCAGCAAGAGATACATCAACATAAATCTATTTCTGGAATACTCATGAGTACTTTGGGAGGGAGGTGCTATTTCAAAGCTTTCAGGTGCCTTATTATTTTTCTTTTTTTTTTTTTTCTTTTAATGATGCAACAGGAGAAATTGCTATTTCAAATGTTTCCTATGATAGTTTTTACTACAGTTGCTACATTGTTGAACTTACCATGTTTGGTTTCTGTTCATTTCGTTTGAGAGCTCTCACTAAATCCATTAATTCAAAATGCTTACTGAGTTGAAATTTATTTTTATTTTCTCTGTCTCTTGCCATTTTCCCTCTACTCACAATGGTAGCACAACATGCAGGGTGTCACTGTGTTACTGGCTCCATCAATCAGGAGCGCACCAGGCTGCTTTGACAGGTGCAGTAGTTAACACAATTTGGCTGCTCAGATCACAAACCCACAACTCCACAGACCTAACCTCATGGCTGCTCTGCACTCAAAAATTGCAGTCATAATGAGAAAATTACTGAATATTGTGCGCTGAACACTCAGTTCAGTGTTGCGCTCACATGCTCCTGAGATGATATATTTTGTCTCTACTATGGGCCCATATTTCCAAACAAGCTGAGTCTGACAGCTTGCTGCATGTTGTGCTCTGTAGCAGTAGCATTGCTGTAAGCTGTGTAGCTGCACCCTTCATTTGGTTGTGCTAAAATGGAGCAGCAGCAGTGCACATCTGTGAAAACTGGAATAATTAGGCTTATGGTCACAGTTTGGCAGTCTAGGACAAGTTTCTTCTTAAGAGGAAAAGTATTTTTGTTCTTTGAAAATAACATTAGCAACAACGAAAATTGGTTGATTGCTCTGTCCTTGTCCATTCAGGAGTTTTGAACCAACTTTGCTCTTGCCCCTAATAGAGTATGAATACAGGGATGACACCCATCTCATTAACTATGAGTTCTTGCCTGCTATTTTTCTTCGGTTAGCTAATGAGGATGTGTAAGGCGCAGTGAATACAAGTAAAATATATTTTTCTACTGAGAAAGAAAGGTACTTAGGGCTCTAGCTCAAGTGGAGAAGTCTGCAACCATAGTCTCTATATTATTACCTGTGTTGTCACTGAATTGTTAGGCACTCTGTTTTTCTTCAGTTTGTTACCTCCCAAGATGGATATAACAGATGGTATTATTTCTTGTCTGTGTTATGTTCCCATTCTATTCCTGTCAATATACACACTTATGAATGAATTTCATCCTGTCAGCCTTGCAGAATGCTCTGTGAAGGATGCAAGTATTGCAAATAGGTACTGATACACATTGGCAAGATTTGTTCATTTATCTCAAAGCAATCATAGTGAGTTTGGCCAACATGTGCACACACAGCAAATTAAGAGGCATCCTGCCACACATCAATCAAAAGTTTAGTATATTGTTCACTCTCATCTATTCTACACTCTTCTACAAATCTGTTCCCTCATTTAAATCGACTCTAGAAACAGACACATCTAAAAGTAACTTAAGGGTTTGAAGATCTGTGTTGCGCTAAGGTCATCTTACAGCAGGCTAAGATTAGGTTTTTCCTAATACTTAGGACCTGCTGACAAATAAATACTTTTGCTGTGTAGTATGAAACAATGATGGTCTGAAAGGCAGCTGTCCTCTGTGCTGATTATGAACATAGTTCTGTATATTGTATTCTTTTTCACTTAGCTGAAAAAACAAATAGAGGGAAACAGATCATGCCCTCCCTAAAAGCATGTATTGTATAACCAAAGTTTGTGATGTTGCTGAAGCATCACAGGTAACTTCTGCAGCTCTAGGAGCAGTAGTGTGATCTGTCTCCTACTTGCCTCTCAGATTTCTTAGTAGCTTTCACCAGGAGAAACTGCTTAACGCTTAAAGAATTTTGTATCATTTCTTTTTTCTCTCTATTTGTTTCACATGTCCCTGCTCAGTGGATTTATTTTTTTTTTCTGAATGAAAAAGTCAAGTTGTTGCTCTTACATCTAGAAGTCAAAGGTCCTCTTATCCAACACCCCAAATGCCCAAATGTGGGCATTTACCTCACCAAAAGAAAAGTACACAGACATTCATCAAGCTGGCTGCAAAGGATTTAAGTTCAAGACTCTTCCTTGTGGATTTGCAGAAAAATTCTGTTCTAAGAATCATTTTGATTTGGCGCCAGAAACTTTTAAATGTTTTGTTGGATTTTTTCCTCCCCATCTGGCATGATGCCAACCCAAGATTCAAATGTTACCTTATAGGATTTAATTAATCAGGTACAGATTTATACAACTGAGTTATCACCTCTTTATGGTCCCCAGAGAGAAAAATTGGCTATTCCATGATAAAATTAACCTTATCTTGCTAAAACAGATATTTAAAAATGCCTTTACAGGTTGTGGAGATTTACAAGAACAGACAACAGAAACTCAGTCATAGCCACAGCTTTGTAAGTATAAATCCCAAACCTATTATAATTTTTCAATTTTGACCTTAACAAGTTTCTTTACCCCTCTATTTCCCATGTAATTTGTAGCACCATATTTGCTCAACATATGGTCTCTGTTCCTCTGAATTTTCAACAAATAGCACCATCATAAATAGCTTCCGAATCCTTAATCTCTCCATGCCTTGTGGAACAATATATATTTTGGAGTTTAATTACTATGTATTTAATTTTCTTCAGCAAGAGTCCTACGTTTATTCACTCTGTCTTGCTCTCACAGGGGAATATGTTCTGGTGGTAAGTTTTGTGCATCAAAACTCTCTTCTGTAGTCAGATTCCCTTTCAAGGAGTTGAATATCTTGGGATGTCTTCTTTGTATATTTTCTTCCTGTAGCAGTAACAGGGTTCAGCTTCAGGCATGTTTAGCTCCCCAGGCCTTATTCTAAGACAAATGCCAGAATAAGAATAGACCAGCTTCTTTTGTCACTTTTTCTCATGTCTATTAAAATGCCACCCAGAACCCATATGCTTTTATCCCCTTGCCTATCCTGCTTTCTTTTTCTATATTATTTACCTTGTGACTAAAGACCTCATTAATTCTGGGTACATTGTGTTTACACATTGTTTTGTTTCATTATGCCATCTGTGTGTTCTGCTTGGGGAAGCACTTGGGGACAAGAGTTTCTATCAGAATCCACTGATCAGAAAAAAGTCTGTGTTGTGCTGGTGCAATATAAAGGTTGGAGAATATAGCATTCTATACAAGTTATACATTTACCAGAAAAAGACAGATGTGTAAACATTAATTAGGAAAAAAAAAATCCAAAAATTTGTATCAGTGCGTCTGTTGCAGGGAAGAGGAGGAAGCTGAAAAAGATGCAGCTCTCTCACCAGTTTTCCAGGTCATTAAATAAAATAAATATTTTAAGAGCATTGTAAGTATGATTGGACAGGTTCAGGGTTCTAAATAATCCTATTTTTACTGAATTTTAACCTTTAATAATTTTTTCAATTTTTTCCATGGCATGACAACTGTTCCCCACATTTTTCAAATGCTTTTCCATTCCTACATTTGCTCATGATTGCCCCGATGAACTTTAAAAAGAGTTAGATTACAGGAGTACATTAACAACTTACATAAATACGTGCAGTCATTCAGTTGTGTGCACTTCTAGCTCTTTGGGGAACCATGCGTAATGAAATATGTGATGGATGAATATTGCTGATGATATAGTTTGAAGAATTCTCTCCTTCTCTTTCATGCTCTGTCTCTTTTCCCTTATAAAAACTCAAAGAAGGAAAAGCTTTAGTCAGATATCATTCTGTCACCACTGAGAGAAGTTTGACCCAAGAACTATTCTTTTATGGACAGAAGTCCAACTGCTTGGTCTGACCTTCTGAGCTACATATGAGTAATGACCCATGTGGAAGAAGACATTCCCATTCTCAGATCTTCAAAATAGAGCCTTTTTTTTTTTTTTTTTTCTTTTTTTTAAGAAACCATCAAATTAAAGAGTGTTGAGTGTTTTGTGTAGAAAGGGACCTTAAAAATCACCTAGTTTCAACTCCCCTGCCATGGACAGGAACACCTTTTACTAGATCACATTGCTCAGAGCCCATCCAACACCTTGATTCTCAGAATTTTTGCTTGCACTTCATTTACACTAGAAATCCCTTTAGGCAGAAGGTAGTTATAGAATCACAGAATGTTTAGGGTAGAAAGGGACCTTAAAGACCTTCTAGTCCTTAATAGCTTTTGTACTGTGCATGTTTGAATTATACTTCTGTGAGACCTCTGATAGTATGGTATTTCAAATGACAGCCAAAACCAGCACATATATTTCAATTTTATTTTATCTTTAAAATCTCAAAACACTCAAGAAACAGTTACGCACTGTTTCTATTTGTTCTTTAGAGAGTGTTCAGGTAGGTAACTGTCATACTTGCATGAATCACTGTAGAAAACTATCATAACAGTTAATTATCTTTGTGAACCTCTCCCAGGTTTTTCATCAAAGGTGCTTGTGTTTTGCACTTGAAGCCTGTAGATACTATTATAATTTGGGTACTTGGAAGCTGAGGAAAAAATATTTTTTTACCAAAATTAATCAGGTTTAGTCTTTTTCATTGTTGCTGTTTGATTATTGCAGTAGGTAGGAGGAAGGAAATCAAAGGTGGGATAATGTGCAGATGGGTTAGTGCCATGGCAGCCTGGAACTACTCACAGCTTTCTTGCAGTCATTAGAATGGGGCTGAAGAAAATGCTTTGAGGAAATTGAGCAGAATCAGAACAAAACTTTCAAGGGAGAGAACTGAAAACTGCCTCTCCAATAGCTTGTGTAGTTTTAAGCTGTGCAGGAGTGTCCTTCCCCAGTGTTGTCACGGTTTAGGAAATTTATAAATCAGAATGGGAACAGGCAGCTGAAGGAACCAGAGATAACCACAGCTTAAAACATGAATAGCTAAAGAGAAATCTTTAGACAAGACACTCACAAGCTACCTGTACAGGTCCATTAAAAAAGATCAGGGAAGATCTAAGCACTAATACGTTATTGCACATACATAAGTCTATTTTTATTTAAGGACAGCAAGGGCACACAACAAGTTCAGAGTAATAATTAATTATTTTAGCAGTGATCTGCAAAATAATTAGAAACATAATTTCAGTTAGAATTTTCAAATATTAACCCCAGGAATACACAGTCACTTCTGTGGATGAATTGAGATGATTTGATAAATCAAATACCCCTATTTTAATCCATCTATCTGTGTGGAAGGAAGTCTCAGCACTGAGAAAATAAACAAGCTATCTTTGCCAAAAAAGTAGTAGTGCTATCTAAGTGAATGACTGGATTTATTTTGCTGGTACCTAAGAAACTAATATGATTTCTTCTGTACTGCCATAACAATTGGGCTGATACATTTATTGGAAATATGAACAGGATTCGATGCAAAAATACTTTTATCATAAGAATCAGTAATTCCAAGTGAAACTTTGCTGACCAAGCTCTTCAGGAGAAATATTCCAATTTGATACAATAATTCCTTTTATTTTTCCTTGCACAGTGGATCCAAAATATGTTTTTGCACAGCTACCAAGTGAGCAATCAAAGTTAGAGTTATTCCATTCATTGGTTTCTATGACAAACACTCCTCAGGTAAATATCAAGGGATTTTTAGCAAAACATGCAAGAATTAGTGCTGTACTGAGATCATGGGGAGAAGGACTTAATCCAGAAGAATGCTGTTGAAATGGCAGTAACTGGAAAAATGAAATGAGAAAATTGGAATATACAATATATATGATGTGTGGGAATAATTATGAGTTGCTATTGTATTGAAAAACCATGTGTTTATGGATAGTAATTAGGATTAATGACACAGAAACATTGGTACTCCTTTTGTTTTACAATGAATGCATAACACTAGAATCACTATAACTTAGCCAAAAAAAAAATAAAGCTGAAGCAAAGGAAAGGCCAGCAAAGAGTTAAATCATGTCTCAGTTTCCAGGAATCAAAATATGGCAAATTGAGTCTCCAATTGTTATTAGGAGTTAATTATTTTCTGATGAGCTGGGGTCTAAGTTTGAAAACTGATTTACAAGGTATTGAGCTTAAGAAAACTCAGGCATCAAAGCTTAGTGAATCCTTGAAATCCTTGGCTTTAACTTCCTTGTGTCCTGTTCATTCCCACTAGAGCTTTACAGCCTTCAGCAGAAACCTTAGAAATCCTTTTCCCCTCCTACCCTTAAGCAGAAACAGCCCAACTACTGCTACTGATGCCAGTATCACAACATACAGGAAGAATACACTAGAGCAGGAAGAATACACTAGAGCAGAACTTACGCTTCATTTACAGACTACTCCTTAGTGGGGATTTCCCTGGTTATCCCAAAGGATGCAAAGAGTCATGGAGCAATTCAAGCTGAACATAAAAAGCAGCACACAGAATTCCTGACATTCAGCTCCTCGGGGATTTCATGTGACAGCTTGGCTGAACATTAAAAATGGATGTTGCAAATTATTTTATAAGGTTATGATTTTTTTTATATGTGTGTTTTTTTCAACGCACTAATAAGATGAGAACATTTATATCTTAGTATATTTGCAATGGATAACCTTTCCTGCTCTGTTTGATGCTATCTCCACTAGCTAAAAAACATCTGTACTGAGCTGGCACTCTCCAAACACCATTTGAGTATTAAGTATTAATGATGTCTGTAGTCCTTCTAACTAATCACAGATCAGGAATCTGTGGCCATAAATAACATTACTTCTTTGTCTGCTGCAATATCATTTATAAAAACTCTCTTGAATTTCCTTTCCTTACAAACATTGCTGGTTTGTGCCAGGTAGCTTTCTCCTGTACATGAGTTTAACAGAGTTTAGAATTCCATCTAATGATGTCATCAGAGAGTACATTTGGCTTTCATACATCCAGCTACTCATCAGGCCTCCACTGACTCCAGTCCATGTCACGTAGGATTTTGGCACTGCCACATTACCCCTTGCCCTCTTGAAACTTCTGATTTTTCAAAGCTTTAATTATCTGACTTCTGGACTGTGCTAAGTACACTATTTTATGCTTAGCATCTCTACTAATGTTATGAATTCAATTGTGTTAGATCTGATAATTCAGTGTTTAAACAGATTCTGCTAGTCAATTGCCCAAAAAAGGTGTGGATTTGCATTCATGCTGGAGGGTGGTCTATAAATGCATGATCACCTCTATGCATAATAAACGATTGAAAATATTAGGAAAATGTAGTTATTTTTGATAGAGTTTTAAAATTGATACCTTTGTGATAAAAAAAAAAAAAAGAGAAAGAAAAGCCATGAGATCATGCACTTCAAACAACTTTAAAATAACGTAGACTATGTCAGTAATATCACCCAATTAAGATTGCTTCCATGTAGTAAACAGATCTCTAAGGGAGTTTCTGCAGCAATTCCATCAGATAATTTAACATTTTCCATGCAAAGTGGAAACTCAGGAGAAGATGAAACCAAATTGCTCTCTATTTGTTAGGACATTGCCGTGGAATAACATCAAAGAAAACTTTTCTTTTGCCACCCTTTGGATATAAGCACCAAAGTACTTTTTCTTTTTTAAAATTTTTTGTTTGTTTGTTTGTTTGACTGCATATAATCTGTTCCTTTTATATAACCTTTCTTGGGAAACACCCATTTTATTACATAAATAGGGAGCTAATTACAGTCATTATAACCTCCTTAGATTCTTAATAGTTTAATTTATGTTTGTGCATGGAGCTGTTGGGATTGTCTGGAAAAGTACAAACCCACATGGCCTTGCACAGTATTCTCTTGATTAAGAATGGATGTCTCCTAAAGTAACAATAATGGATGAAGCTGGGGGCATTTACAGAGAAAAGGCCATATGCCTGAGATGCTGGCAGTTCTCAGAAGACTCCAGAAAGGTTTCTGAAGGAATGAAGGAAGAGCTTTACTGTCAAGTAATTACTTAAGAGAGATGAAAAAAAAAATTCATGTAACTGAAACAAGTCAGTCACTCATGAGACTAAGTAGGCATAGCAGACGTGCCCTTTTTGCTTCTGTTGTTTAATAGGAAGGGGAAAAAAACATCCTTTACACAGAAGCACAGAATAGATAAAAGAAAAAGCAGCAAAGAGCATATGTAGCGTAATTAGGAAATGTCCACATTGTGCAGACAGCAAGCCAATTCTACCCTTTGTGACAGCCATGAAGCTCCTCTGGTGGGTAGCCAACAGTACATTTTTAATGCCTCCAACCTGTACCTCCTGTATCAGACTGCACTACTGCTTAGTCATGGTAACTTTTCCCAAAACATTTTTCTCTTCTAAAGGGTCTAAAAGTGGACCATTTTTTCTGGAGTCTGATTTCCACTGCGTCCTCTGTTGCAGTGTGCTTTTATACTTTGTAATAGTTCTGATTTTGTATCCCCTTATTCTCCCCAGATGATGTACCCCTTTTTGTACCCCCTTCCTCTACCTGTGTAACCATTCTCCTGTGTTGAGATCATCCCCCAAATCCCCGCCCTGGCTCTCTGTCAGTCATTCAGCATCCCATCCCCTCTATCTAGATCTTTTGGTCAAAGCCGTCGAGTGATTAGCCCGAAGCCAGGGGTCAGCCCCCCAAGGATGATGTTATACGCTATCCCAAATGTCCATCCCCTAAGGCTGCATCCCTGGAGGGTCTTTATTGGTCAGCAAATGTATCTACCCTCGGTTTCCTCCCCCCCTTTAAAGGTAACCTTGAGATTCCTTTGTCTCACTCTGAGCACGGCACACCCCTGAGGTGTGGGGCTCTCTGGGGAGCTAAGAATAAACCTTGATCTGACATCCTGCCTTCTATTGGCAATCTCTTCAAATTTCTATGCTTTTTCACCCCCTTGAGATATCTAAGCAATAAATTCACATTCATTACAATGGACTTAAAAGTTTTTTCTTCAATCGTTCAAAGCCTAATGACTACTGAAATAAAAATGGGTCAAGAAATTGATGGCCTTTAACACCTGCAGTTCTCTTACCTTGCAAACATCAGGATCAAAACACATGACTTTTTCTGTCTTTTCACAGTTGCTTTCAAACCTTTAATATTCTGGATCACACTTTCTTCTAATTTAAACTGGTGGGATCTCCTATGGTTTCTCTGGTGACCTCTTTGCAGAACATAGTTTTTTGTGATTCTGCTATTACTTTTATTTTGTTTATTATTGTGGAAATAAGATGGTCAGTTTAAAAAAAAGTTATAGTTTACAAATTTTTGTGTCTTGGTTTAATCCCCAGCTGGCAACTCCTCCCCACACAGCTCCTTGCTTCCCCCATCCCAGTGGGATAGGAGAGAGCATCAAAATAATAAAAGTGAGAAAACTCATGGGTTGAGGAAAAGGCACTTTAATAGGGAAAGCAAAAGCTGTGTATGCCAGCAAAGATAAAGAATTAATTCACTACTTCCCATGAGCAAGCAGGTATTCAGCCATCCCCAGGAAACTGGGGCTACATCACATGTTAGGGTGACTTGAGAAGAAAAATACATCACTAAAAATGTCCCTCACTTCTATTTCTTCCCCAAGTTCCATATGCTGAGAATGATACCATACAGTCTCATGTATCCCTTGGGTCATTTGGGGTCAGCTGTCTGGCTGTGTCCCCTCCCAGCTCCTTGTGCACCCCCAGCCCCCTCGCTGGTGGGGTGCCATGAGAAGCAGAAGAGGTCCTGGCTCTGTATGGGCACTACTCAGCAGTAACAAAACCATCTCTCTGTTACCAACACTGTTTCCAGCACAAATTCAAAATGCAGCTCCATACCAGCTACTGTAAAGTAAACTAACTCTACCCCAGCAAAACCCTGCACTCTCTGAAAACAGCTTTACATATCTATGTACTTTCTTAGAAGCATAAATAATCTTAGTTGAGGGAAAGCAATTCAGTTAATTAAGGTGTTCCTCGTCTACAGGCCAGAGTAACTCAAAACTGTTTCTTCACTTGTCTGCCAGACTCATTAGCCCTTCCTTCTGTTCCTGTCACCTTTATTTTTATCAGTCATTCTCAGGACTCATCCCTTGTTCAAAGACCTTGATTTCTGAAATACATTCTACCAGTGCACTATCACTCTCTTCTGGTAACAGAGTTGCAAGTAGTAGTTTGGCTAAATCTTTCACTTCTCCTTCTTTTCTTGACAGTCTTTTAAAATAAGTTCTGTGAGTTCCTTCCCTGCACCCCCCCCCCCCCCCCTTGAAACAGATTTTATAACTTCACCCATATTTCAACAGCCATACAATTTTGGTGTAATTTGAAATACACCTCTGTCTTCCCTACTGATCGTGTCATTACCTTTTTTTTCCTCCCCCTCCTCCACTTTTATATCTCCTCCAAAATATATATGTTCCAGCTGTAAATTCTTGAGCATTTTCAGCCATGAAATCTGTGATAGTAGTATGATATTTGACATATCCTGTTCCTATATATTTGTGACATAACTTGATCTGAGTCAGTATGTCTTTCTTTCTGCCTGAAATTCCTCTATCATTAGCCATGACTTTTTCAATGTTTATGACTAAAATTATTCTGGCTTGTAATTTTTTGTCAGGTGCACTGTAAATGTGTAACAATCCTCTGCCAGGTGTGGAGTCAGTGGGAAGGACCAAATGATGGGAAGGAAAAAGAGCACCATACATCATAAGTATTGATAATTAGCCATTCAATCACTTCCTCTTAGCAGGAGATACTTGAATTGCTCAATTAATTGATCAAATATAGCTCCACTTCATTCTACGTTCTTCAGTCTCTTCACATCCTTATATCATGGTACTAATTGTGGGATCAGATGCTGATGGTGATATTTAACTTCCTTAAAATCTCAATCTCCATGAAGAATTCCTAAATTTCTGTTCACTGTTAAACTTCAGCCAATCCCACATATAGGAGAGTTTTGTAGATGGCCCAAATAGCAGATGGATTCCCCAAGGCAACCACTCCAAGTGTGGGTTGTTATTTTGTTGGTTTGAATTGTTATATTTTCTTAAGGTTCTACAGGACTCCACAGAACCATAACAATGTATGTACTTATTATGATTCATGCCTTAATTAAACATTTCCACCTCAATGAATGAATTTTGTATAATCTCTCCAGGCAACTGAGCTCTGCATCCTTAATTGCTGTGCCATAGGTCAAGCATATGATAACGTATTCGCTCTAGTGGAAATACAAAATTTACTCCTTATTTGCAGCATTCAGCTTCTCTTCATATATAAGTGTAAAATCTCAACAGCAATAAAACAGCATAATTAGATAATTGTTACATTTAATGCTATTTGCCTCAGATTAAATAAAATCCTAAATAATTTCAGTTTCTGTCTCTGCTAATTAGCAAGTTTTTTGTGTGTTTCATTTAAACATAATACTAGGACCAATTCAGTACTTTCACCTCTGGGACTCCATTTGTTATGGACTGGTTCCTTAGAGACCTAAAGCAATTAAAATTAAATTGAATTTATAGCTTAATCCATCCCTGAGAACTACAGGACAAAAATTATTAGAGCTTTCTAGAGGTTTTCTATTTCAGAACAATCCTGTTCACTGATTCAAATAAAGCTCTGCCTACTTGCACCAGCAGTAAATTCATTCCTCTCAGCATAAATAAGTAATTATTTTTCTTTCTTATCATCAACTTTGCACAATCAGCCTGCCAATACTTTTTTTTTTAATAATGACTTTGAAGAGTACAATGAAAGTAATTATGCATATGCATGCTCATTCTATTTAGATTTAAAGTGGACCTAACCATGATCAAAGCATCACATAGATTACAGTATCTACACTAAATATTTAGATTCTAAATGGGCTATTTTTCTTCCTCTGTTTGCTTCCACTAGATGCAAATACAAAAAGGAAAAGACTCACATGAAATACCATGTTTTCAGCCACATTGGTCTTCCTTAACAATAAATACAGAATTAATTAAACAAATTCAGACTGGCCTAATTTAGATGCAAACACCAGGATGAGATCAGCGCTGGAGCAAGCTGCTTGGGGAAGTGGTTGTGTCACCATTCCTGGAGTTATTTAAAAGACTTTTAGATGTGGCACTTAGGGACATGATTTAATGGTGAGCTTGACAGTTCTTGGTTAATGGCAGCACTTCATGATCTCAAACACCTTTTCCAACTTAAACATTCTGATTTTACTCTATGAATCCTGACCTAGTGGAAGCAGCTGCTTAGCATCTCTAGATCTGCTGCTTTATGTGTTTGGCAAAATGAGTGCCATTCATAAACTTTCAAATTTAAGTAAACAGAAGTGGAAATGTTATTTTTCTGCTTGATCTAAATGTAAATGCCACCCGAGAAGCATATTAAACAAATGTAATGTACACTTGTTGCACCATCTCTTGATCAGAATTGAAGTAAAGTTATATTTTTGTGGGACTGTCCAAATCTAAGAGGATCCTAGTCTCTTCTAATAGACTGATTTATATCAATGTAGATACAAAAAATTCTTTAATGAATGCTTTAGTAAAACAGTTGCATAAAATTTTATGCTGTTTGAAATATTACCTACCCTTCAGAGGGAGTTACTGAAATCACATTTAATCAGGGGTAAAAGGTAGAAGTAGGTCAAAACTATAGTAGAGGTAAATTTAAGCAATGTAGAAGAGTTATGCACCATATGAATCATATCTCTGAAAAAGACCTTGATGAATCCTGTGATTAAGAATAAAATGTCCATCTTCTAATCATAACAGGAGCAAAATGTTTTTTAGCAATGGACTAAATTCATTGCTAACTGAGAAGGATAAGAAAATGACAAGGCAGACACATTCTTCTCATTGTGTGATTGACACAATGTATTTGGCAGGAGGGAAAGCAAGGATTTAATGCAAGATTTAGTCCAGTGTTAGCTAAAGAAAATGCTAAATGATAAAGACTCATGTTATACACTGTACAACTGGTTTTACATATAACTAAAACATGATAATTTTAAAAAACAATTTGGAGCTGTAATGTTAATTTTTTTGAGGTGAATTGAAAGAAAAATAACTTTCTACTTTTAAAAGATCAGGTGGGATGATAAGAGCAATTAGAGGCTGAGTAACTTAAAATGTTTTCTAAAAAAAGTTACTGGAACAGAAATCTTGTCTGGGAAATGTCAGTCTGCACAATATGCTAGAAGTAAGTCATCAAGCAAACTTCACAGGGCTTTTCAAAATTGACTGATAAAGGAAGTTCCAATAATATAATATCTTTAGAGTCCTCTGTTGGATTTAAGTAACATCTCTTTTTGTATGATCATAATGACATTAAACAGATAAAAAGAGATAAAAATCTACTTTAAAGGCCATTAGTGGTTAACAAGAAGGACAATAGATTAGATGTGTTCCTGTAGATGATCTGGCAGAACATAATCAAGGCTGTGATCCTGGGAACATACATGAATTTGCTTCTTCACACAAAGCTTCACCACCTTCACCGTGCATAAATATAAAGACTATCCACACTAAAATCACAACATGTGTTCTTTTTGAACATTGGGTGGATCTTCTGAGAATTTAAATCCACAAATCCTAATTAGCTTGAAAATTGAAATTATTTTTAACCAGGTAACCAGGTCTTTAAAGAGAGATTTTTCTGTGTCAGACAATTTTGTCCATGAATGCCTTAGACTAGCTTGGTGGAGCAAAGAATCATGAACAAGCTCTCTTGGGATTATATGTTTTAAAAATAAGCTAGTTAAATGAAGCTGGGGTTTTTTCCACTTTCATTCTTTGCTGCTGAATTTCTCCTTTAATAGAGGTTAACATTTTGTCCTTATCAACAAAAGTAAAGGAGGTGGCTTTCTCTCAAAATGTCTGTCCTCCCCCATTTTTCTCAGGGAACTGAAACCATTGGCAATAAAGAAGACTGCTTTCTTGACTTAAGCTTCTTTGACATTTTTCTCTGCTGCTTAAAGTCAGCAGCCTCCATGTTCTTTAAAGCAAGTTGATTTTATTCCTGCTGGTTGTATTTGAAAGTAAAAGGTAGCTGTTGTAGAAACTACTTCTGTTCCTGTTTCCAGTCAGAATAATGGATAATAGCTGCTGCTTCTACCAGACCAAAGCCTCAAAAGCCACTTATGCTTGCTTGCTGTATGTATAAATACACCCAATTTAAAGAAAGTCTTGTGTGAGCTTTTTACTACTGTCCAAATATATTGTTCATGCTCCTGAAGTAGTAGAAAGCTGAATCCTTGAAAATATATAACTAATGCATTCTTTTCCCACAAAATACCCATAAGTGTTTACACCAAAACAGCATATAATTTAAGTCCTGGAGTCCCCATATTTTTTCTACTCAGGTGCCTCCCTCATATCTCTTGCTTGTGGTTGTTTTTCCACACTTTAGTTCTATTTCCTAATCTTTGTAAGATTGTAACATAATTAATGTGGTGTCTCATTAATGCCAGGAAAACAGGAAATCTGTCTGATGTCTGGTCAGTGCCCCTGATATACAAAATCTCCTCATGTTTTGTGCTGTTGAGATAGCCCCCCAAACAGCTTTGATTAATTTTGTTAAAGCTTCATGGTTAAAATCAAGAGTCTGCACAAATTTCATTGGCCATAAATCTCACACTGTTAGTCCAGGCCAGTTTATACAGGCAACATCTTGCCAAGTGTCACATGCCTTAGGACTCATTATTGCAGCTTTTTACTGTTACACGGAAGACCAATTCTGAATTTGGTGTTGTCACCTGTTTTGACCTCCACACATGCTGAATCACTGTCAGACATGTCCTGTGGGACACCTTAAAGCATGGATGCGTCCTGCCACAGACTCCTCTACCAGAAAATCTTTGATTGGATAAAACTGGTAGATTTCTGCTGACCTCCAAGAAAAGGGAAATCTGTTTTTACTAATGGATCAAACAAGAGATTCAGCTTCACTGAATTGTAGTTATTTCCCCAATTCTGCTTTCACTTGTTCTTCCTTTTGCACTACATCTTACTTCCATCTAGATGAAAGATGTCATGCGAGATATGATCATTTGTCCATGTCAAGGTGCACCAAGGGCTAATAGGGCATGGATCACACCAGCCAGGGTTCATCCCATTCCCTAGCAAGTTACTAGGGCGGATGAGATACTGCCAGATCCAAACAAATACCCAACCAGGTTCATGCTAAAGAGGCAAATCCAAAAAGTCAGGCCGTGATGTCGATCCACAGGTTGGAGTCCAAATCAACTGAGTCCATAGCCAGGCATGGGCATGGTTCTGAGGATCTGGACACGGGCATACCTACAACAGACTTCTGTCAGGCACTGGCAGAGATTATGTGGAGCTTATGGGAGTGTTTGGCAATGGATCTGATTAGGTCCAGACAGGGCTACTGGTAGGCATTGGTAGACAGAGAATGTGTGCTGAATTATTTGCATCTATATTCATTATGTCTACTTCCTTACTGCTTCTTCTGAGGGATGGAAAGCTTCAGATGACAAATTATCTGAAACTATACAGAATTCATAGGGAAAACCTTTACCAGAGTCATCAGGAGAAGACAGAGTTAAAGTGAACCTAACAGCAATCCTCCAGTACCAAAGAGAAGGTTACCGAAAAGACAAGGTTACTGAAAAGACTCTGCACTAAGTTCCAGGAGAAGAGAAAAAGTAGTCCTGAATTAAAGGACTAGTGTGATATAAAGAAAAGAATTTTTACCATTGGGGTAGTTACTCACTGGAACAGTTGCCTAGAGAACTTGTGTGATCTCTACCCTTGGATATTTTCAAGTCCCAATCAGAAAAAGCTTTGACCATCTTAGTCTAGACGACCCTTCCTGTGAAAGATCAGACAGCTACAGAAGTTGAGCTGGGTAGCACTGCAGAACTTTTGGCCCTGGTAGAGTGAAAACCGTGGGAGAGATAAACTCAAGGCAAGAACAGAAGTGAAGACATCGTGACTGGTTATGCTGACTACTCTGAAAAGAGAGAATATAACAAGGATATTGCTAATGCAAGAATGTAAGAAGCACTTGATAACCGAAAAGATTGCAACAATATGAAACAGGGACAAATGGGTCCCAGTGGAAAATTTTGTATGGAACCTAGAGACCTATAAATACTGGTAAACTGGTGTAATAAAGGGCCTTGTTTTGTTGGCATAGCAGAGTCTGCGTCCCTCAGTCCCCGCACCTTCTTTGAGCAGGGAACTTGAGTACAGACTTCCTAAGATGCCTTCAGTATCACAGTGATACTATGATCCTACACTATTCACATGGAAAAATGCTAAAGTTTCTCTCCTGTGGCTGCATAACCATCATGACTCAAACAGTTTTGACTTCACATTTATTGGCTACCTTAACCTTACTCATAAGCTCATTGTCTTCAAATACCATGTCTGTTCCATACAGGATAACTAAGGGAAAAAAACCAATACATACAGGAATTCAAGAGACATTGGGGGGTTGAAGAAACCAACATATAAATGGCAAATACCTCTAGAATCAAATCTTACTCCATGAGTTTTGTTTTAGAAGAGCTCAATGAGAACTTGTTGTAGTTTTTGAGTGGTATTCCCTAATTTAGTGCTCCCACTGAAATGAAAATTAGGAGCCACTCTCCTTTACCTTTACCTTTACCTTTACCTTCCCATCCATAAGCCATGCATCCACTCCTTCTCAGAAGTGAGAACTCTTAGGTCTGCCCCCAGCCATGGGGTAAGGTGGACAACCTAGATGCCCACATGGCCCTAGGCCCCACTCCCTCATGGTTAAAGAAAAAATCTGACCTGGCCAAAGAAAAGATAGAACTGAACATGCAAACCATCATCAAAACAATTTTGGGCTTTCCCACTTCATTTTATGTGAAGCACCACTGTTTGTGATGTCATGAACATGAAATGTTCATAACATTTTCTCAAAAATTTGACAATTTCTCATTTTGGTGCTATCTGCAGAGCAGAAGATTGCACAGAAGAACAAAAAAAATCCTTCTAATATATACTTTCCTGGCCATTACATGCCTATTTATTAAATATTATGCATTTAAATGATAACTAAAAGGAGTAATCAATGTAAAGTATCATATGCTGCACAATTCGGATTTGTGCAGGAAGTGCTTCACAAATCTGTAAATACAGTTAGGGAACACTGTCTTAGTTTTTTGGATTTCTTTCCAGTTATTCTGTAATCTAGATTGCAAAATCTTCACTGCAAAGGCAAAATCGTATACTAAGTCCAGTATCTCTTTTTCTTCCTCCTACTTCTCTCTGTCCCTCACAATCTATTAATCTGTACTGGCTTATTTACATTGCAAATAATTTAGAGAGTGAAAGCAACAAGGAGAATGAAAAATCCTGCCTGGAGGTCTTGATAGTGTTTCTAGGAGTGATGAATTAACAGGCAGCAGGTTTCTGAAGTGTGGATGGCATATCAAAAACTTCTTTTTTCAGCAGTAAGAGCAGCACTCAGTATCAAAAGAGACATGATACAAAGACCACTTCCAGTTTGTTCTGTTAGGCAGATGAACCAAACCAGTGACTCTAGTAATTCTTCAAGATTAAAGGAAAATACAGTAATATAAAAAGATGACAGTATCCATAATTTCACAGAGATCCATTTATGGATGAATAACATATTTTACAAGGACTCCTATATGTGGCAGCTTGTTTAGGTCACCGTAAAAATTCCCAAGGTTAAGATGTTGTAAAGTAACATATGCAAGAACTCAGCAATAACATTGAGTTAGAGCTATGTTTCAGTATCTTCAAACTCCACATTCGATAAACTAATGTTTTAAGACACAAGTCATTATTGAGGAGGATATGTGTCATTACACATTATTGCTTTGTGATTCATGAAAAGTAATAGGACTTTGTATTTTGAAAAGCACTAGCAACAAGCAGGTCAAAGTTTGAAAGATTGTAGTCCTCAAGTCCACAACTTTCCATGGAAATATCATAAGGGATTTTTTTTGCCATGTACTTCATGACATTTTTTGCCATGTTCTTCAGAAAAAGGTACAGATTTTTCTAACTCCTGGTATCCTTAATGCCATGATTTCTGAAAGATGTATCACTATTAAATTATTCAAAGTCCAGCAGACACCTTTCCTTTCTCCTGATAAAACTCACTTTCTTTACTTATATGTGACCATTTACAAATTAACACACAGTCCTTATTACATATTGAACTGGTTTTAAGGTAGAAAATCATGCTCTTTATATATTTAAGCAAAAAGCCATGCTTTTTTTCTTTTTTTAAAATCAGTTTATCATTCAAACCAGGAATTAATGAGCTTTTTTAGTTTACTTACTAAGCTCACCAAGTGTTTTGCACGCTATGGCTGCTGTTTTGCTATGCTCATCAAATCTGTGAATTTCAGGTAATTCCATAGAGTTAAGGAATAGAATTAGATTGTACTTAACTTCAAACTTTAGTCAACACAGTTTTGGCTATAAAAATGCAACTGCACATAAACCTGTATAAAAATTATGGAATCATAGAATTATAAAGGTCAGAAAGGACCTCAAGGATCATCAAGCCCAACAATTAACCCAGCATTGCTGGGCCCACCATTAAACTATGTCCCTAAGCACCACAACTATGTATTTTCTGAACACTTCCAGGGGTGGTGATTCCACCTTTTCCCTGGGAAGTCTATTAAATCCATTTAGTGCTACCCTCCTAAAGGTGTACTAAAAACTCCAAATACAATTTATGTAGGTGGCAATACAATGGAGCAGGCTTGTTGTAAAGGAACTTTCTCTGAGAAGTAGGAGGTAGAAGCTCTGATTTAATTCATTGAACAAAAGACATTTTTCCAAAAGAGGTAGCTAAACTCTGATATGACAGGTAACATTTTCTTGCAGTTATTTTAAAAATAGCACCCATTTTCTTTGTCTGACAGAAAAAAAAAAAAAAAATCCTACTGATTTATCAGTCAGTTGTGTTATTAAAACTGTGATTTTTTTTTTTGGGTTAATGGTCTCACATATTAATGAGCTTTTGGATGTTTCATGAAACACAAGAGATTCTTAAGTCAAATGAGTTAAGGCCTGGTGCACACAATTTCTTTAGCAGCTCTAAGAAGCCTATCACAAGTTTGTTTTGGTTGGTTGGTTAGGTTTTACCACTTGGTGGTTTTCTGCATATAGAATTCAGAGGATGACAGTGCTATTTCCCAGTTATGATGTAGCTTCTAATCTATCACATCTCTTTTCTCCAGTTTTGTATTTATTGTAATAATATTTCTCTCTTTTTTCAGCTACTTTGAGATCTAAGAATGCTGATAAATGGTAGTCTATAGGAAGTGAAAATTATTTAATATTAAACTGTTTTAGTTTAATATTGCTGGGTTTATTGGTCTTATTTGTCACATATTGTGGTGAATTTTTGCAAATTCTATACATCTGGTTTTCCTCTGTCAAGAAGAATTAATTGTAAAAAGTTATGAATTAACTAAGATATCCTCAGGGAGAGGAAGTTTGAGGGCAGAGTTATTGTTTGTCAGGTTTCAAAGACAGCAGGTGTTTCTACTTTGTGGGTACTATCTACTTTGTAAATATGATTTTATTGTCCTACAAGTGTGGATGTTCTTGATCCATGCCAGTGCATTATGTCTTTAGTGATGTTTAGCATTCTATTCTACTTTGCTTTGCAAATTAAAGTTCTTGCATGTATGACCCCTCACAAAAACACCCTCTGAGAAAGAATCATTTAGAATCATAGAATCACTAAGATTAAGAAAGACCTTGAAGACCATCAAGTCTGACCATTAACCCAGCACTGCACTTTTCATGACTAAACCATGTCTGCACATGCCATATCCACACTTCTTTTGAGTGCTCCTAGGCATGGTGACTCAAACATTTCCCTGGCCACCCTGTGCCAATGCCTGACAACCCTTTTAGTGAAGAAAGTTTTCCTAACAGGCAACCTAAACCCTACTTGGTGTAACTTGAGGCTATTTCCTGTTGTCCTGTTACTTTGTACATGGGACAAGAGACCATCTCCATCTTTCTGAATACACAGGTGTCTGATAGGTCACAAATATTCTGTGTTTTCTCAAAAAGTAACTGTCTCTCAATATCTCTATCTAATTAAGTTGTAAGGTCATGTAACCCTCCTTGTCTATGTCCTTGATAATTTAATGAGCTCTATTTTAAATTATATTAAAACCTCAGGAGGTCTGAGCAGATATAAATCAGTTGTAATGAAAGAATTTATAACACTTTTCAACATCAAAATATCAGTTTTCTTTTTTTTTTCTTTACCCATGATCCTTAGAGCACTGAAACCTACTGAGGAAGTGTCTACAAGTGTGATATACAACTTTCAAATTAATTAGAAACTGAGCTTCAAAATAGGTCTTGCTGAACCCTAACAAGTCTAAACAGATTATTTGGCACTGTCTTTCCAAAGTGTGTAAGTATGCCTCTTGTTTCATTCAAAAGAGGAGGGACAGTTGTTAATTAAATGTCCTTTTTTTATCTGTTGATATGTGAAGCAATTCTGGGAATATCATTAGACCTGTGACAGAGAGCATTATTCATTTTTATCTTTCAGAAGGGTGTTATTTAGGAGAAAACAGAGTTTATTCTAATGCTTTTTCTCTTAATTTGGTCTATCTTGCGATCAATATCAAATTTCCATGGTTCAAGACTCACTACACTTACACAATTGTTATTCTGGCAACACTTAAGGCCAATAAAACAGAATAAAATTGAAAAAAAGCTTTTTTTTTCATGGAACCATCATAGACTCAGACAATGGTTTGGATTAGAAAGACCTTAAAAATAATCTAATTCCACCCTGCCTTGCCATGCATAGGGATGCCACCCACTAGATCTAGTGGCTCAAAGCCCTGCCCAAGGAAACTGCCAAATGTTTTGCACAAGTCTCGGTACATGCCCTTCCCTCAAAGCTATAACCCCATCATAGAAGGCCACCAAATTTGCAAGGTAAAACTGGCCTTTAGTGCAGCCATGCTGACCATCACCAATCCCCTTCTTATTTTCCACATGCTTTAGCAGAGTTTCCAGGAGAACCTGCTCCATGATCTTGCCAGAAAAACTGATACTCATCACGAAAGATTTCAGATAGACCAAATGAATTAATATTATGCATGTCTTTTTCATTCCTCTGGGGGAAAAAAATTATAAGTGTGAAAAGTTTTATTCTGAGCTATTGGGCCATAGAAAATTTACAGTAGAATTTCTTAGCATATTATATAATTTCAGATTTTATTGCATCAAAAGCTCGACTACAGTCACTGGCTAGGACTCATGTTTTCTGCCTCTACCTTAGAAATTCTACATTAAAAAAAAAATCTAATTCTTGAATACTGCCATAATCCAGTATGAAAAGTGAAAAAGTTACCACGCATTCTGCATGGTGCCACTCTGTTCCTTCATATTTCTTTGCTTTTTTTGTATTTAGGTCCCTAATTCACCTTGAGATTGGAGCTCCTTTAGTTTAGCTCCATGACTGCACTATGATCATATCTACTGAAGACAATTCCTACTTGTCCAAATCCCTGATTACTCCTTCTCTTCCATGTGCTGCTTTCTTCTCTATTTGTGCTGAAAAGTTGATGCTTGCCTCAAGAAACACCAGAGGAACTGATTCTTGTAAAAAGTAACCCAAAAGAAAAAAAGCAGGGTAGAAAAGTAAGTAATTTAAGTGTGTTTTTAAAGTAGTTTAAGTGATTTTTGTGGCTTAATTTGATCTACAACTGATTTTGACCATTGAATTATATCTCTAGAACACCTATTACAAAAGGATAGATAATCTTATAATACAGGAGCTTGAACTGTGAAGAAAATTAAAGAGAACTAGATTCTGGGTAATATTACTTGGCCAAAAATTTTGAAGTAATTGTCTGATGTACTCCCTATTTATTAGATACTTATTTTTGTTCTTTTTCATTAGAAAGGTCTCCACTGAAGGAAGAAAAACCTTCTATAAGCTATATTTCAAGATTCATTTTACTTTCAGACACACTGGTATGATTCACATGCATACTGATGAAAACTAAGTCCGATTCAAGTTCTAAATCAATAGTGTTTCCTATTAAATGCATTTTTCCTGTCCTCTTGCTCAGCTGTGTATACAGAAGACACTTTAAAACATGAAATAAAGAGTTTTTGTTTCCCAGTTACAAAGTTTTATAATCTGTTATTGCTACTCTTGTGGAAAGTGTAACTCATCATAATATACAAATATACATATATAAAAATATATATACGTATGCATGCGCACATGCTAACAAATACTTTCTTCTCTCTGCTCCCTAAATTTCTCTGCAAAAATCTGCTTGTTGTGAAACATCTCTGTACAAAATTTATATTCATATGATGTGTTTCAAACACATCTAATATGATTTCTTTTGTGGTTGCCATCTGTCATGCAACAACAAAAGTGATTTTTTCCCCCAACAGAATGAAAAAGACATGCATAATATCAACAAGGATCTTTTAAAAAATGCTAAAAGGTCCATAGTGAATGCATTCAGCATAAATCTCAAAGGAGGTATGATTCTTTCTGAATCTCCATATAAAAAGGCTTTCATAGTTTACCAACATTTGATTTGAATTATTCAGCATAAGATAAACTGATGCATTATTTATGTTAAGTGAAGCACATAAAAAATGCCAATTTTATGCCCCCAAAAATATTTGAAAAGCTAACTTGAATGCAGCTTGCAATTTATAGCTGATCTTTGTCTACTCATTAGAAGAAAGTTCTGACTCAGTTCAAGAGAAAATGGGTTGACAAGTGAAGGTGACTCCTAAATATGTCGCTGATCATTGAATAAAGGTACCTCAAAAATTCTTGAACACACATACCCAGAAATACACACTTTTCCATCAACAAGTTCTGTAGCTTGAAATAATAGATCTATTGCATGCAAGGAACTCAGTGTCATTGAACAATTTTCAACAGAGTTCATAAGTTTGAATTTCTGTCACCGCCTTTCAGACTATTTAGAAATACACCTATTATTCATGAAAGAACATAAGAGATACTCTTGTCATTACAGTACTAAATACAAAAAGGATTGGACAGTCTACTAATGATTAAATAATTGTAAAGATAGAAAATTATAGTTCTATTCATTAGCATGTAGTGTGAATGAAGAAGTCAACAGCTATTTTAAGCCATTAGGCCAAATTTTGTGGACTGGACACTTTTGACATTTAGGACCAATCCGTCTTTTGCGAGGGCAGAGGGAAGTGGAAGAGCAGTGGTTGAATCAGTAGATATTGTCAACCTCAATGTCTTTGTATGCAAAATCAGGGAATATTACTTTTCCGTGCTGTTGCAAAGTAATAAAGTTCCCACTGACTGATTCTGTTGCTACTTCTATTTTAGCTAGTTTCCTATAGGGAAAATCTGTTGATTTCATCCCTTTGGATAGTTTCCTCAGAATTACCCAGAGAAAAGTCACAGTTGATTCCTTAATTTACAGCCCCTAAAGACTGATCAACTGCCCTTGTAGCACCTTCTTTTCTTTTGTCCCTATCTGATTATTAGTGCTTACAGAGAAAATAAGGAATTACGTTAATCATCTCTTCATTGCAGGGAACATAGTAATTTGCCCCCTTTCTTTGCTCTGACAGAACTTACAGACACATCTGTCATTTCCAACTTTTCTTTCCCCTTCCCTCAGGTTGCTGCGATGGGTTGTGTGATACAGATTTATTGTCATATTTTTTCCCTTACCACCTATGCTAAACCAAACTTTTTCTCTGCAAAACTTTAAAGCCCTTCTTCAATGCACTGGAGGCTAAAGTTGAGTATGTGTTCAATTTCCTACAGATGTGAAGTATATTTGCCATTTCTCCACTGTACTTCTCAAGTGGTCATTCCAATGCATTGATTTATTGAAAATTGTCATGATGGTAACTTGATTGCAAATTATTCTCACATATTTAGTAATTTTATTTATTTCAGTAAGTGACCTAACCCATAAAAACTCAAGATTAAGTCCAAACATTAGCAAGAATTAGAAAATAGTACAAATCTTTTCCAAATTTTGTGTGAGACACACTGCAAAATCCAATATAAACATAAACAAGTCAGTCTGGTATACATTTGCTTATCTGTGTTCTGTCATGTACTGGATAAGCAATTCAGTGTCTTAAAAGGAAGACTGTTGCCATACTATTGCCCATCTGTAAAGATGAACCAGTTGAAGTCTAGTATGAAACCTGTACTAGCCTGTGCTTTCATAATATTCAGTATAATTTCATATTTTCAAAAGCTTGAGTAACTCTGACCCACATAATTCAATAGTCAAAATAATTCTGCAATTCTGGGAGTGTTTTCTGGGCTGAAGTGTTGAGTCTAGACATACTGCAGCTTAGTTAACTATTTATCTTTGCTATGTAAAACTGGGTTATAAATTGCAGAATTTGTTCCCTAGGAAGCATATGAAAACATATTGGCCATTCTGACAAGAGACAGATACATTTATTTTTTGCCAGCACTGTTGCATGTGGGCTGGATCCAGTCGAAAGCAGCTGGGATAAACAAAGCATGTTGGCAGATCATTATTAACAAAGGACTGATCCTGTTAAGAGCATGAGAATGATCTGGGGCTTTTCTCTGCAAAAGGTGCATTGGAGGCTAAATTTAGCTTGTATGAACAAAGGCATAAGAGCTATCTTTCTCTCTTTCTTTCTCTTTCTCTTTCTCTTTCTCTTTCTCTTTCTCTTTCTCTTTCTCTTTCTCTTTCTCCTTCTCTTTCCATTTTTTGTGCTTTATCTCCTTCCTTCCTTCCTTCCTTCCTTCCTTCCTTCCTTCCTTCCTTCCTTCCTTCCTTCCTTCCTTCCTTCCTTCCTTCCTTCCTTCCTTCCTTCCTTCCTTCCTTCCTTCCTTCCTTCCTTCCCTCTGTTTCTTCCTTCTTCTCAAAACATTTCAAATTCTTCATGAGGAAAAAGGATTTAGATGAATTCTGAATGTTATGCAAGTTTAAGGGCAGACTAAGTAGAAGTTTTAACATTTTTAGGCAAAACTTGAACCTTTCAGCACGTGCAAAAAATTATAGACAGTTTCAAGCTAGGTGTTGAAGTCTTACATCTTGAAGGATGATTTAGCTTGAAAGGAGGGGAAGAAAAAGAATGCAGGGATTTCCATATTTGACACCAGCAGACTCTGGAGATATCTCCACAGTACATTAAATTACTTCATGGGCCTTTCAAGCTGTGATCTGCTGTTTCATATCCCTCTCCTAACTGTTTCACCTGCAGTGCCCACAGTACCCAAAGTAACCAAAGCATACATCAGAAAATAAAGCTGAGCTAAAGCAGGAAGAAGCAAGAACTGGCATTTTTGGAGTTAAATAGCAGGGCATAAATAATCACAGGATAAACCCCTCAATATTAAGCCAAAACCACATGGCACTAATGATGCCATGACACTGTATTAATGGCGCAGGTAAAAATGCAGCCATCCAGGAGGATCCAATGTGCTGCAATGCTCTGTGACATGTTTAAACTAAACAAGATTCAGGGTGCGGATATTTGAACTTCAGGTTCCAGAAATTTTGTTCTAATAGTAATTAATTCAGTACTTAAGGGTGTCACCATTCTTTCATATAGAGTTCTTTGTATAAAGTGCTATTTTATTCCTCAATAAACAGCAGTTTCAGAGAATGACCAGACTGTCTATAAGAAATTATTAAAAGTAGAAAAAAAACATAGGCTTCCTCTTTTCCATTGAAGTCCTTCTTTCTACCTCTGATGACTTTTTCACCTCAGTGCATCATTAATGGATGTGTTTAATAATCCTTGTAAAAGGCAGAGAGGTTTTTTTTTTTTTTTAATTAGATATGTCTAGTATTTAGAAACATCTTGGGATTATTAAGCATTTAAAATCCTTCAAGGAGAAAATATTTACTTGAAGAACTTTTCAGTTAAAAAAAAATAATTAAAAGGCATATTATTCTAAAAGTATCTGAAAGTTGATGTGTGCGAGAGAGTGACTCACTTTTTCTAAGGGAGTCTAGGAAAGCTTTCAGGAAGAGAGAGAGAGATAAACTATATGATAGTAAAAATGTTGAGAGAGAATAATGTTTCTGTTTCTCTTTTATAAAAATGAAGTGGTTCTGTGGGCTTTCTTCTAGCCTTGGTAGATTTTCTACAGCATCTTTTTTATGTACTTTAGGCATCTGAACAGCACAAAGAAAATTCTGCAGCACAGAGGAGGCCATCCTCTGCATAAGTGAAGATGTACCACTATATTTTATTCTGTGCTCCTTTCAGAGTTAGCTCCAAGAACTCCGCAAAGTCTTTATAGGCAAAGTCATGAAGAAAGGGCAGAAATAGGTGAAATGGAGAGAAAAGAAAGTTAGAAAGGTCTGCTGAAGAACAGTAAGTATGCATTTATGTGTAGGACCAATATGGCCAAACTGCCCTGTCGTATGCACTTAAAAATTAAGAAATACAGAGTATTTAAATATTTTATAGAATCATAGAATAGTTTGGGCTAGAAAGGACCTCAAAGATCATCACTCCCCTGCCATGGGCAGGGACACCTTCTATTAGAGGGGGTTGCTAAGACCCCTATCTAGCCTGGTCTGGAACAATTCCAAGGATGTGGCATCAGCAGTTCAGATGAAGTATAAAAAATGAAAGTCAGATTTCCCTTAGGAACCACATATACAGGACTGCCCGCATGCCCTTACCTGGAACTCTCTCAGCAAGTGCATACAGAAAAAAATACAAGCAGCCATTCTGTCCTCAACAGTTGTCTGAAACATTTGAGTTGGGAGAAGGGCTAGAGCTTGTAAAGAGTGATATGTGTGATCTGATACCAGCTGTCAGGTTCTTCTGCATTCCTCTGTGTGGAGGAAATATCAGCTGAGCTAAAGCACATCCAGTGTGCTCAGGGCCAGTTGCTGGGGAAAAGTTCCTCTTAGAGGGAACAGCCATGGTATTTAATCCTCCCACTCAAACAGAAGGACTGTAGAAAAAATGCCTATTTGGAAAGTTTTCCTGGACCTTGCTAATTCTCAAATCCTTGTCGTGATGATTTTATGGAAAAAGCTCCTTTGGCATAGGCCACTACCATCCAAGGGAGCACTGGAGTAACTGAATAGAATTAATACTGGGACTCCAGAGCCAGGACCAGCTCAGTTTAGTTCATTTGTCTACAAAAATAATAGCCATTTCCTCATTCCTTCTGCCTTCTTTAACAGCTTCTTATCTGCTGTCTCTATTTCCTAGAGCTAACTTCACTCTCACCTTAGTACAATTTGCAAAAGCCCTCACCTTGAATTCACTGGTATGAAGTCACTGCGACTCAATTCCATGCACTCTCCAGCACACCATCAATCAAGAGCTCCTTTTTAATTAAATTGCTGCCTGTTTTTGGCTTTCTCATGTGTTCAGTGAAGTATACTTCTCCGAGCCTGCATTTACTTGTACAGCTCAGCTATCTCCTGCAGAGAGAGACACTGCTCAGCCCAGGCAACGGCTGATATTTTCAAGCAACCAGACAGAAACAATCAATAAAAAATTCTGAGTGGAGTTTTTTCAATACTTAAATTTTAGTGTGGTTTCTTTCCCAGACTGCACTTCAAAGGTAATTTTCCAGGACTTTCTCTGGATGTACAATTCCCTTTCAGCCACCAAGGTAATTCCTCACTTACATTGTCCTCTCTTAATTTCAGACTTCAAAGTAATTACTATAAGGACTCAGGGTCTCAGACCTTTGACATCTGTAAGTGCCTATAGTATTACTATCCCCACTGGTATGTGTGAAAGCAAATCTTTGTGATGACACATAATATGGCAGCCTAAATATATCCAGCTTTAAGAGCTAAAACTCTGCCCAAATCATGGTGAGTACTGACCCCACTTCATTTATAGAATTAGATGGCTTATATAGAGCATGTCTGTAGACAGAATGTGGTAAAGACATAGAATACCTATTCTAATTTCCTATTTAGCTGTGCTTTATGCTTTGTGAAACATGAGGAATTTCTCAGTATTATAAATGGGTAGGACATCTATTCCATCTCCAAGAATGTGTTGGTCATCTATTCATTCCCCAGAGTTCATTGTTGGAGAAATCAGCCAACAGGGCAACAGATATAATTGCAAAGAATGGACATAGTTCCTTCTTCTGGGGTTGTAAGTGAATAGGTATGACTTCTCCCATGAAATGAGTTCATTAAGACTTATTATTTTTTGCTTTGAGGAGGGGAACTATATTAGTAATTAGACCAGAGAGATAGAGCCAAACTGATTCAAAAACTACTGCAGTGCCAGAGGGAAAGACACAGTTCTGTAAAGACCAATTTCCAGCCTAAAGCCATTCATTTAAGAGAGTGATAAAAACTTTCTGTGATTTTCAACTGTCTTTAGTGCTGAGAGAGAACTTGACAAGCCTGCAAGTGAACCAGGCAGGGAAATATACTGTTTATTTTTGTACTGATTTGATTTTTTGCTTTGTGTTGATATGCAAGATACACTGACAATGTGATCTTTCCTCATCTACGAGAGGAGAAATGAAGCTTTTATCACACACCTCAGAAAGGAACACTGTGTTTGAGTAAGCTAAACCTATTGCTCTGGGCTGTCCTGTGTCACAGCTCCTTTCATTATCCATTAACTTAGATAATGCTAGAGATCAAGTCTTCCATGGAACTCTTTATCTTTAAGTTTTCAGAAGCCTAGGAGTAAATACAATTCTTTCATTTTGTAGATTGTCAGCAAGGGAAGAGAGGAAGATGTGAAGAAATGTGTGCAGCAAATAGGAGCCATGACTAAATTTTTAGAGATTACCCTTACAGATTACTGTCTACTATTCCTTCTCATCAGATACAAATACCAGTATTTCTTCATAATTTTCTTTAGAGAAATGGCTCTGCAATTTTTGAGAAGACACTAAAAGTAATCTGGACCAATTTCTCATTTACAATTTCAGCAGCAACTAAAAGGCTGTATATAAACAATAAAAGCATACATGCAAATTACAATGTGATAGATAAACTTAACTATAAGCAATTCAATCGAGATTTTCTGCAGCAGCAATTAATTTTGTCCTTGAAAAACCAAGCAAATAAGGGTTGTGCTAGCATTATTAGAATGATTATATTTCACAGAAGTGATGCTAGTCTAGCATTCTATTTGTCTGATAGCATTGTCCGATAACTCAGTATCACTTGTTATCAATTTCTTGTACAAATACTACCATCATAATAAGGTAATGATGCCATCAATATAAGAAGCATTGCCACATAACCTCATCATTGCTCTTTGGGGGAACATCAGCTCATGTTCTGCCTCTTAGTAAAATCTCTGCCCTTCTGCCTGCTGACAAAAGCTATTTCTGAGATAAGAGCCAGAACTCCCATTTGTTAAAAGCAATTAATAATAGGAAAACATGCCTATGTATAAATAAATTAATACAAAATTACATAGGGACAATCCAACATTCCTATAATGATAGTTTGCTTTGCTTTATGTCCCAGCTTATATATAATTTTCCTACGTAAGTGTGTATTTCTTTTTTATGTTAAGTTCTGAATCTTCCAAGACAAAACTTGCAATGTCTACAGATGGGCACTTCAATTTCTGTTTTGTCCTTAAAGCTTGTCTAAAGTTTTATAGAGTTAAGAACAACCTGGAGTGAATCAGATATTTTTCAGCCTGGCCAGAATAGGATTGAAGAACAATTTGCATCTCATTTAGGTTCACCTTGTAGAAACCATCATGAACATGATCAGCTAACAGGCTGAGAGCATTGAAGTTATTCAGCCTGGAGGAGAGAAGACTCTGGGGGGACCTCTGAGCACCTTCAAGTACTTGCAAGGGCTGCAAGAAAGCTGGAGAGGTACAGTCTATAAAAGCATGTCATGATGGGGCAAGAGAGAATGACTTAAAACTGAAAGAGGTTTACTTTAGGTATTAGGAAGAAATTCTTCACTATGAGGGTGGTGAGATACTGGCACAGGTTGCCCAGAGAAGCTGTGGATGTCCCACTCCTGGAAGGGTTCAAGCCCAGGCTGGATGTGGCTTTGAGCAACCTGGTCAACCTCAGTATAAGGACTTGAAGATCAAAATTGTTTGTCTTAAACACAGATGGCCAGAAGGAACTTGCCATAAGAAAGCCACAGCAGGAACTTGAGATAAGAATAAGGAGGAACTTGCAGCAGGAAGGCACTCACCTCACAGTGCCAGGTGAGGTTTGGTTAGCACATCTGGACAAAAATTCTGGAGCAAGCTGTGGGAAAATAACAGCTGCTCATACAAATATCACCCCAAGTTTCAGGACAGAGAGTATCTGCAACCACCAAAAACCACCAAAGCTCCAGATTAATTTCTGGAGTCTTCCATCAGAAAACTGTGTATGATCCACCGTGTTAAAACTCCCACCTTCAAGGGAGGTACCTGAGCATTCCCCTGTGAACTTGAATGCATATTAACCCACCAAACTCTTTGTTTCCTGGGCTTCCTCCTTCCTCAATGGATCAAGACTGCAATGACCAACAACCAAGTCTTGTTGCTGGATCTATGGGTGATGATATATTTCCTCTCTGCTATCTACTCTTACCCTTTCTTTCTCTTTCTTTCTCTTCAGTATTTTCCTCAGACTTTTATATTGCTATATTACTATAGACAACAACTAAAATTGCTACATGCCTCCTTTCCATTACAACCAATTTTTTCTAAAACATACACCTATATATACACCAGTCATTCAGTGTCATTTTACTCTAATCCACCCCAAGGAGATATTTGCAAAAATCTTAGTTACTCTCACCTTATGGGTCGAGTCAAAACAGACAGGAGGACAGAAAATAGGTGATCTTTAAGGTCCTTTCCATCCTAAACCATTCTAGGAGTCTATGCTATGTGAGACTGTTGCAAGTTCGGAACGTGTGGTCTTGTAGCATGCATTCATGTCAAGTTGCACTTATTTTCTCTGAACAAAGAGCAGCAGCTTCCAAAAGATATTATTAAAAAGTCATCTTTTCTACTGTACTCACTCTTACATTACTCCTAGACTATGTGACATTATTTTTGAGGGGTTAGCAATTCATTTCACTCATGGGTGATACTTAGCAGTGATGGTCTACAGCTAATTTATATAATAGGACAGCATATGTCATTGCACCTGGAAATACTTTCTTGCAACTTGCTCCCATTGTGCTTTCTTAATCCTCTTGACTAATGTCTTTCAGTTCACAGTGTTGTTTAAATTTCCTCCTGAGTAAGAAGCTGTCTTAAAATCTTCATAAGCCTTAGCACAAATTTAAGAAAAGGGGAGAGCTATGAATATGTGCATTGTCTTTGGTGGCCAGGCTCCTAAACTAAGATCTTTAGATACCTAAGTGGGTGAGGTGAATCTGAGTTTAGTTTACTTAAGTACTACTAGAAAGAAGTTAAAATTAGTGTCATCTAATGTGAGTACAACTGTTGGGAATTTTCAGACATACAGGGAAGAACTTTTATTACAAGTGTCATGTGGAAGAGCAGTCTGTATGTACTAAGTAGCATTTCATTTTCTTCAAAATGTGTTTATTCTTTCTTCTTCATTGTAATTATATCTCTAAAAGCCCGCTCCAAGTTCTACATTGGACATAATCTTTTCTCTACCACTAAATTTAGCCACAGGTACTCTGGCTTAAGTGGGATATTATTAAGTTTGAAACATATGCACCAAGACTATTTAAATGAGTTGTTAATTAGTCAGTGCTTAAACAACAGCACATTTTCTCTAGTGTACTGTTCCAATACTAATAACTCGTGCTCTTCCCATCTGTTTGAATCCACCTGTTACCATTATTTTAAACCTACACTGAAAAGTCTACGAGGAAGGAACTAATCTCATAGTGTATGTTCATATCCAGAAACAACGATAATGGTTTTTGTTGCTATCACAAGGCACATGTTAAACATTTTCCTTCAGTGTTAACATTGTAAACTGAAATTCATACCAGAAATGAGACAAAGATGCTTTGAGGCAGATTGTATTTTATATTTTTTGAGGGGAAGGAAGTACCAGTAAGAAAAATACATACTGTTTCCCCATGGACACATGCTTTTATGAAGTGAATATATAAGCTTTTCATGTATATTCCACTAAATAACAGCTTAATGCTGACAGCATGAGATTAATCTTCTGGTTGTCTGAGCATCTTCCATATTATATTTTTAAAAGACCTGGATGCAGAAACCTGCAGATATTTTCATTCTTAGTAAGCATTTTTCCTCAAAAAAATTGATTTAAGACAAGGAAAACCAGAGAACATAAACAAAGGGAACCATTGTTATGAGCCAGTACTATTGATCTACAGTTTGTTAATATGTCTTCTCAATCTCTGTTATATTTCTTATTCCATATCCCAAAATAATTGTAAACATTTTTGCTTCAAAATTTACAATTTAAAAGAGTTTTTCATTGGAATTTCTGACACTTATGGATTTTTTTGTTTGTTTGTTTGTTTGTTTTTATGCAAATCATAAAAAAATCCTGGTGGGAAACACACTAGAATTAAGAATTTATGTCCACACACTTGTGTAGTCAAGAAAAAAAGGAAAAACACACCTGACAATAAATCACACCTTGTACTATTTTTCCCCCATGAATCCCAGAAAACATCCAGAGGTGTATAATCAACAAAAAGAAATTTAATTTCTCTGTTGTGGCTCTGACTGGGAGCTTGCACATTTTCTTAAAATTTCCACTATTATTAAGACTCCTGCACACAATACTATATTGCAGAAACTGAATACAACCTAGTCACAAAAGGAATCAAATTTTACTTTCACATTTCAAGGAGGAACTCATGGCCTACACACAGCCTGCATTTCTGCAAGAAATTTCCCATTGAATTATTATCAAATCACTATAGAAGGTTTATACAAGTGTTTTGTCCAAGAGAAACTTAATATTCCATCTTTTATGGCAGCTTCTGTTTTCTGGAAAATACATGTTTCTGGAGTGAAAAATTTAATCATTTCATATGTTTGCAACTCCTTAATGCCACTTGCAACTGATGCCACAATCACAGACCATGCATTTGATAAAGGCTGATTATGCATACTGAGCAGTACCAAAAATGTCTCTATTGTTTGGCAGTAAGGACACAAAGTGAGGTGTCATTCAGTGTCACTAGAGACCTGTCATGTGCTGCTGTTTCTGTTTCATCATCATTCTGGACCAACCACTGTGATTTACTTCTCGCTTGCAACAGACAGGTTTTTCATTTCCCTGGGAAACCACATGGGATAGAGGTGCTGTTATATCCAGGCAAATTTTTATAAGCAATTTCCAGTTAATTTTCCTGTTTTCTCCAGAGATTTAAAACACGGCTAATCAAAATGAAAAGCAGTTCCTGCCTCTGCCAGTAGCTTTAATTTGATTCTACAGAATTGTCATAATTAACCAAAAAACAGGGATTCTGCTATTCCTGCAGAGCCTGAAATAGGACTGAGGATCCACATATCATATGCAGAATATGTCCTGCCCTAAGGACTTTGCAGTTCAGATTGAGATAGTGTGCAGGCAGGAACAAACAGCAGGGAGAAGTAAAATGCAGGTAACAGAAGTAAGATTGAACAGATAGTGCATGTTTTGACAAGTTAAACTACTAAAAGCACTACTCAGAGAATAGATAGCTTGCATTACTGGTAGGAGTTTGTTGTGTTTGCTGTGTTACTATATTTACAGGAGGGTCTGGCATATAAGAACAAGTTAAGTGGAACTGCAGGTGCTGTAGATGTCACAGCCTGCTATTGTTTGACTGAGAGCTAGTCTGGGTGTAAGAATACAAGTACTTCTGAAAGGCATTGTACCTTCAAGATATACCTTCTGAAGTTAAAATCTCTGCCTGATCTTCCTGTCACTGGGGAATAACTACTTTCTCTGATGGGTATGTAGTATCACCCTGAGTACCTGGGAAGGAATCTCACTTCACTACAAGCTTCCTTTCACCCTCGCTATTGTTTGGATTGCCACCTTCTAGTCATTGGAGTAAATCAAAGACAGGTTCTGCTGTCTTTCTACTTTGGTATTTCTTGAATAGAAAACAGAAGTTAAATGTGTCCTACTAGTGAGACAAATACACTACTGATTTTCTCCTCTGAATCCACTTTCAATTGCACCAGAAGGTGAAATCCAGTAGTACCATAATGGTACTTACAGTGGTACTAAGGTAAGGGTCCTGAGAGTGCCTTCTACTGCATTGACTTTGGCTAAACTTTATCCTGACCTGTCCTGACACATAAAAATGTGCCTGGGATTAATTAAAATCAGAATAACTCCACATAAATATTTCTGATTTAGTACCACCAAGGATTGCATTAAATTAACTCTTCTGCAGAAAAGGTCTAAGCTTAAATTTAATTTTAAAATAGGCTCTTATACAGTGCAGTAGTTGTATAAAGTATTCTCTAGGTGATTACAAAATTTTTAGGGCATGATGTAGCACCTTCTATAAATCAAAATGCATTCCTAAAGGTCACATTTCTGTATGGCAAGTACTCATCATTCGCTGTAATACACTTAAAATACAAATTTAGCTTTGTTCTTGGGACAAGTCCTGAGAGGTGACAATGGCCCACAACTTGCAGAGTTCTGAGAACTAACTGGCATTTGGAGTCATGCTAATTGTGTTGCTAAAATATATGAGACACACTTCTTTAGTTACAGAGAGAGAAATACCATTATTCTATCTTGCTTTGTGCATTGTGGTTTCATGAAGCAGATTGGTTTATATATAAGGTGTGTGTTCATGTATTTTTTTTGTGTGTATATACATTTATTAAGTAAAAATGAGAGATTTTTATAAGCAATGTTTATACTTGGCATATAACATAAAGTTCCCAAATAATTCTCACAAGTTTTTCAGGTTCTGTGCAGCACATAACTTAATCTAGGGAGGTGATTCTTCCCTCAACTCTACAATCATGAGACCCCACCTGGAGTACTGCAATCCGCCCTGCAATCCCTACATAAGAAGGACATGGATATGTTGGAGCACGAGCAGATGAGGCCACAGAGAAGGTCAGAAGGCTGGAGCACCTCTGCTTTTAAGACAGACTGAGAGATTTGAACTTGTTCAGCTTGGAGGAGGGAAAGTTCCAGAGAGACCTTCTAGCACTATGAAGTACAAAAAAATGCTACAAGAGAGCTGGAGAGGAATCTTTGACAAGGGCATGGAGCAATAGGAAAAAGGGTAATGACTTCAAACTGAAAGAGGATGGGGTTAGATTAGGTATTAGAAATTCTTTACTGTGAGGGTGGTGAGGTACTGGCACAGGTTGCCCAGAGAAGCAGGCTGTTCTGTAGCTGCCCCATCACCATCAGTTCAAGGCCTGTTATTACTGATAATCACAGTGATTTCCCTGGAGAGCTGGATGTTCTTCTGAAAGAGTTTTTTGTTCTTAATGAACAAAAAATTTGTGATTATCCCACTAAAAATAGTGGCCTGCACCTGTTAATCCTGCTCCTCATGAAATCAGTGTTGAAACTCTGACCACAGAACTAATATCACTGCCTTTTAGTTCATGTGGGAGTGTCCTCTGAGCTCTAAAACATTGCTCAAGCTCAGCCTCTAGAATGACATCTTGAGAGCTTGAAAGTCTTTTTGGCCCAACCCAGTTTTGGGTACAGGTCAAATTTAAAAAGTTATCACTCACCTTGGAGAGAGTCATTCTGCTAGGAATCACCAGGTTATAGTCTGGGATTTTGAAGTCCCACATTTCAGTTCAGCATATCTTTTGCTTAAAAGATCTACTGAAAAATATTACCTATAAAAACACATTTCATTTCAAGCAACTTAATTTCTCCTCTTTACCTATGTTAACTCATTACTGAAATACTTTCCTAAATTTCTTTGAGATTCCTTATAAAATGTGTTGCTTTTATTTTTCTTGAGGAAAGTGATGAGGTTTTAAAGATATCTTTTCCAAACAGAAATGCTCAACACCATGTGAGAATAGCAACACAAGAGAAGTTTCCAAACATTGCAGCAGATATTTGTAATGTTTTTAAAAAAGCAATATTGATTTGATTGAGAAGTTTTTTGTTTTTGTTTTCTCTCTAAGGAAAATAGTTTATTAGCTGGAAATCATATGGCAATTTAATTAGTTAAAATCTTATTAAATGCCTTTTTAACCCAGTCACTTTAATAAATACTAATTACAGAAAAGAAAAAGATGTCAAAAATATTTTACAAACAAATTTATGGGAAAAAACCCTGTAAATATTTGTGAGTTTGGAGGGGGTTTTTTATTTGTGTGTGTGTGTGGGTGGGTGGGTATGTGTGTGTGTGTGAAAAAGAATGAAGCTGTTCTAGACGCTTCTTTGAGATTGTAATGATGCATTTTGAAAGAAAATAGGAATATATCATGGAATAGGCTCCAATAAATTCTGGGTAAACAAAATGCTTGATTACTCAGAGTACTGTAACTTCTAAGAGAAGGTCCATTCCACCTCTGAAATATTCATCATGATCATATTGTGGGGAAGACATGAAAGTTGAACAAACATTTGACAAAATCCCATTCTAGGATGGCTAAAACCCCTTTCCTATCCAGCCCAAACTTTTCTATATTCTCCTTATTGAAAATACTCCATTCACCACAACAATTACAGTAACTCCATAAAGAAGGGGAAAGCAGTCATGTCTATTGTACACAAAGAAGATGGAAATCCAGAAAGTCATGTGGCAAGTCTGTTGCCAATAAGGTATTTAATCCAAGACTTTAAAATGTGAAATCCATACCTTCAGTTTCTCAATCATTCAGTTTTCTTTATCTCAGTAGAGCAGTGGCTAGAAACAATTTATGAAGCAAATAAATTTTTAAAAAATAATGTTTTGAAAAGAGGAGTATAATATCATAAGCACAATGATAATCATGTCCTACTCTTATTGAAGAACTGAATATTACCCAACACTAATTACCAAATCTTGTTGTTCAGCCTGTCATTAGCTGGATGTCCAAGCAGTTAAACAGTTCAGGGGCCAAAATTTCAAGAACTGGCTGTGGATACACATGTTTTCATGTATCACTTAATCTCTAGAGAAGCCTAAAACTGATCAATTGTCTCTATCTCAGACTGCAGTGCATAGCTGCCTATGCATACTTAAGTTCCTTGGTTTTAGGAGCCCCAGACCTCATGAACCTGGGTACCGCTGCAATTTTAAAATTAGCAAGGAGGTACATCAGAACAAAACCTTTGATAGGTGGTTTCTGAAAGATATGATTAACTTGGTCAGCTTCAGGTTTTCTCCAGAACTAGGTACAATATAGATGGTGCCATATAATTTTTGAAAACTAAGACCAAATTTTCTTGTCTTTATATGCTGATTATCAGCCTCAAAACACACACTATGAACATGTAAAACTGGAGGCAGCCTTATAAGGGATCCAGGGTAGTAAACAGAACATCTCCCCACAGTCCTACTTCTCCATTGCTGGATAAGGCTACATATGCAAGGCAGTCTCAAAATGTGCTGGATGCTCCAGCTTCCTTATGCCTTGCTGTCCTGTTTCATTTTTGGCAGCAGTTTTGGACTGAACACCACCTTCACCCCAGCACAGTTCCTCTACCTGTACAGATACATAGGGACTTCTTACAAACCACATGTAATTAGGGAGCCATGGGAATGCTTGAGAAGGACGCAGGAAACCTGGCTGTCTGCATAGTGCTCGGCCCAAGAGAAAGAATCCCGGACTTTTCAAGAGTATACGCTGATTGCCACTCAGTGGTCACATTTGGAACTTTCAGAGTGTCCCTGGATTGTTAGGTTTTTGATTCAGTAATCATTCACAGTAAAATTACACCCCCAAACATTCTTCCCCCAGTAATTATTATGCAATAATTATTCCTGCAGGAATTCCTAGTGCAGAACCTTAAAGAGTTAGCAGGGTGAGGGGAGCAAGAATACCCAGCAGTAAGCACACTTTCTCTTCCACTTGGGGAAGTATCATTATTTCCAGCTAAAGTCAAGATCCAGCTTGGATCCACATGTTTCTATCATAATAGTTTTTTTTCTTTTATCTATTGCTAGACACCTGCCCACAATGGACTATCAATATACTACTGGCATCCACAGTGCCCTTTCTTATGTTAGATTGCAAAACTGAACTGAAATCCAGGCTGTAACTAAGAGAAAAGTTTGTTTCAGAAGTCTAGAAATGTTTCTGAAGATCATTAAACCATTTAGCCATATGAAAACAAATTCCAATACCTATGAGGCAACTAAGAGTAATATATCCTGTAAATATTTGTCGCAGTCAGTTTTATCTCTCTGCATGATTCAACAGCCATTTCTCTTGTGTCCTGATTGATATTTAGACAGCAGATAGCTTTGTACATATATAAAAGCATAGAATCTGGATTTCTAATGATTAGTATAGGATTTGGTTCAACCTCCTTCAAAACAAAGCCCCTTTTCCTATGCTGTAGGTGCAATTTTTCAAGTATTATACATGCTGTGAGTGACTTTAAGGTTAATAAATATTACTGGGTCAAATAAAATAAAATAAAGCCTTTTCAGTGGGAAAAAGATCAACTTCAGTACTATATAATATATAGCTTTAGCCCCTGGTAGTAGATTCTGAGAGTTACTGTAGTTGAAAGAAATTTTAGAGTACGGCAATGGGTTTAGGTTACAGAGTATCTGAGTTACAAGAGAAAATTATCACTTTAAAAAATTTTTTTAAAAAGTTTATGAGGTAAAAAGAGTTTGTAAATGACCTTTTAGAGCTTGCAAGAACAAAATTTGGAGTGCATCAAAATTCTTGGGAAAACAGAGGCAAAATAAGGTTGTATGCTTCATATTTAGAACAAGAATTTTTTTTCTTTTATGTCCAATAAAGTATATAAAACATGGAAGAGCTTTACTTCTTAATTATAAAGCCATAGAATATTACCATGATTTGTGTTTGAAGGGACCTTAAAGACCATCTAGTTTAAACTCCCTTGCCATGGGCAAAAATACCTTCCACTAGACCAGGTTCTCAAAATCCATCCAACCTAGCCTTGAACACTTCCAGGGCTGGAATAGTCACAGCTTCTCTGGCAACTGATGCTGGTATCTCACCTCCCACAGCAAAGAATTTCTTCCTAATATCTAATCTAATTCTACCATTCTCCAGTTTAAAGTCATTCCCTCTTAACCCATCACTGCATGCCCTTGTAAAAACTCCTTCTCCACCCTTCTTGTAGGCCACCTTCAGGCACTAAAGTGGTGACTTTTCATCAAGTTCTGAAGTTCTCTTTTTACTGCCTATTGCTATAAGAGTGAAAGCTGGCAGCCTCTGTTTTCATACCATAACCTTCCTCAAGGTGTGAAAGTATTGTTCCTAAGGAAAATGTAGCTGCTTTCAAAGTATCATGGCTCCCTGTGAAGCAACAGCTAAAAAAAGCAACTCATTTGAAGGGCATTGAAAACAGAAAAGAAGGTAGTAACAGCATAAAACCTTGGTTACCATGCATAGTTCGTCTCTGCAGAGCAGGAGTGACATATTAAAGAAGGTATGGAGCTGAGCTACTAAAATGACGAAGAAAAATCCTCTTTGGCTCTGTGAAAAGTGTCTAAAGAGTTTTGTTCTCAGTCTTCATCTTTACTTTCTTCTTTTTTCTTCATTTTAAGAAGAAGAAAGCTGAAGGGAATGTGTTCAAGCTCTACATTGTGAAGGTGTTGTACAAAATGAATGCAGAAACAAGAATCCTCACCCACACATTACTGCAAACGCTCAGGGGCACTTTGGGAAACTGGCTTAAAATAGATGAAAGTGGCCCTTTTTTATGCAGGACTTAGTGAACTTCTGGAATGTTTCCACAGTACACTGTGAGGTAGGCAATATCAGCAGTTTCAAATACAGAGACATTAAAGAACATTGTGTTGATAGAAAGTCAAGGCAGTGGTTGAATTGTTTGAGTAATTTGGTAAAACCAGAAGAATTTATGATAACAGCAGAAGAACTTGCACAAAAAAAAGCAGATGCCAAGCCTTAAAAGAAATTTTATCTTATTTGACTATTTGTAGATCAGTATGGAGGAGACATGACTTGAGGATCAAGAGGAGTGATGTCCTGGAATAATCTCATGTCTTAATCTAAAACATTTTAGTTTGCCCCCCAGCCAGTGTGCCTGTGGGAATTTCTGAATGCCATCCTCCAAGGAACTTCCCATCCCAAGGTGATCTGGATTCATACACAAGGATTTCTTCCCTGCAGTCCCTGGCTGACTGAATTTCTCTTGAAAAGTTGGTGAGGAATTGCTCACTCAGATAAAAAAAGGACACATCTATCTAAGCTAGAGGCAGATGTCACTGAAGTTCTCCAAACAGGAGATTAAACAGCAAAAGCATGAAAAAATTTAGTCTTTTTCCATTTGCCCGAGGATCTGCTTGATTTTGGCAGATGATGACATAGTATAGCCATTCTTTACAAAATCACCTTCTTTGGACAAGGTATAAAGTAAAAATAAGTAACTGTTAGTAACAGTTTTTATTGATAAGTTTTCTTTTTTCACTAGTCTGAGGCACGGTATACCATTTCTTAGGAAGAAAAAAATACCAGCAAAGAAGCCAAGATTGTGCATAAGAGATGTAAGTATAAAGGAGGGAAAGATGAAGGCCATAGATGTTTCCAAATACACTGTTAGACCTCTCTATATATAATCACATTTCTCTATTACTTAACATAACCTCAATGTTCTCCTGTATCATTGATATAATGCTCATGGAAGTCACAGAAATCTTTATATAGGGTTCAGAATAATTTTAGATGCACATCCTTCTCCTAAATTTGAGGTATCTAATAAACAGGTCTAAAGCAACTGCTTGCATCATTCAAACAAGCACTGACTGTGCATGAAACTTTGAAAATCTGCATTGGGAGATCCTGCCTGGCAAATGGAGATATCTAAGGTCAATAGGGTCCCATTCACAAAGTCTTTCTGCATGCCCAATTCTTCCCATCATGAATAGAGTTACAACACAGTGGAAGGATACCTTCTGCAAGAGTGCCTTTGCTGCCTCTGCTCTGTGTCTCTGCTTTGCCTGGTTTCTGTTCTTTACCAGAAAAATCCCTCTGCTCTTTGATACTAAGCTTCAACTATTTGCTGGATCTAGTTATCAAAACTGCAATAAAATTCAGGAGTAAAACCTCATTAATTGTTTGTTCTCACCTAGAATACATTAAGAGTTCTTTTAAGATGGAAATTTTATAAGTTACATGAAGATGTATCAGATGTCAATCTCAGTAAAATGCTGGATATTTTTTGCTACCAAAACTTTGAGTTGTTCACTTGACCCATGTTTAAGTGTTTAAGCATTTAGTGTTCAAGCTTTAAGATATTTTCTTGCATTTACACAAAGTTTAACATAAAAATCAGTGAATCTTTATTGTCCAGATCCAAAGTGGACTTTTAAAGATCCAGAGTGGATTTAATGATTTAGTTTGAATTTTTAATTGTCTGATGAGTTTTTGCATCATAAATTACTGAATTTCCTTCCTCCCCACCCCATGAAAAATGGAGCAGGATGTTAAAGATGACTCCAAGCAAATGTTCTAAAGACAAGATGAGAGAAAGAGATTTCAGGAGGTTTCAGAATAAAAATATTTAGTCTGAAAACATATCTTTCTTTAGCATTAAAAAATGGAAAGTAATCAGTCTTACAATGCTATTAAATCTTATTAAAATATAAAAAAGATAGAAAAAAACACCCACAGTTCACTGACACTCTATTCCTGTGACAGTAATAATTTCTATGTATACAAACAAGGGACTAAGTAATGAAAAATAAAAAGGCAAAGTTTTATAACAACATTCATTAAGATGGTATTCTTCTAAAATTCATTTAAATTTAATCCAAGCATGAGAAGAATAACATAAATAGCTATAGAGTCTACAGCAGTCTAGTCTATACTCAGATTCAGCTGATTTACAAGTGGGTCCATGTATTCCTGCTTCTTATTTTCTGTTTTCTGCTTTCTAATGCAGATTAAAATGTGAGCAAGCATTGATTTCTTTAATAATTCCTTACCTTCAAATATTCATGCTGAATTTTAAAGAGCTTTTTCTGACAATTAAACATTATAAGAATTCAGTTTGATCCTGCATAAAAAAGAGTTTGACATCAACATCAAATAACTAGCAGAATAAGTAAGAAAATGAAGCATTTCAGTTCTGCCTCTAGTCAGAAAACACTTTCCAATTTTTAAACAATAATATTAACTTAATAACTAGTAACATTTGCTTATTAAAAAAAATCCTTACTGTCTTTCCAATCCAGTTATTGACAGATTAGTGTCAGTTCAAAGTTTTACTGCAACTTCTGGCTAGACTATGGAAGGATCAGACAATATTTTGCTACTTAAGAAAAGTCATCTTTCTTAGAAATTATAACTGATGCTATCAGAGAGAAAATCTTTGTTTCTGTTGTAGTTGGTATCACCACAAAAGGTACAATGCTGGCTGTCAAGAAACAGACATTGCTTCATTCAAAGTTTGAAACACCAGCTCCTTCCAGATCACTCATATAACAATCCACATTGATAAATTTCTAGGAGGATGAAATAGAATAATTACTAACAATAAAAGAGGACAGACATTTTTCTCAGTAAATATTTATATACCAGCAAGGGGAGTTAATAATGCAGTTATAAAATGTAAAGTGAGAAAAACACTACTGAATACAAGCATAACTAATACCAATATTTAGCAATAGTTACTGAAAATGAGAATTCTAAGATAAGCAGATCCAGGTAATACTCAGATCCTACACAAAAAAAAATTCTGTGGATCACAAATGCTTCTTTTCCAATATATTCTGGAGATCTGGAGTTGTTCCAGAATATAGACATGCTTTAAAAAGTATGTAAGAAACCGTGTTTTTTTCTTTTGTATGGAAAGCTATAGATCTGTAGATACAACAGCATCCCAGACCAAATCATAGAATGGCTAATATAAAACTGAACTAATAAGAAATCAAAGAATGCAACAATGTTGATGTTTATTCTACATTTATAGAACATTTTAGTATATTTGCAACATTTTGCTGTTTATAACTTTGTGTAATGAAAATAATGATGTTACTGCAACAGATTTCTCTAATGCACTTGAATTGGAAACACATGACATCTTGAGTGATAAAGCTTGAACAATTTAACATTCACATAATAAATTAATTAAGAAGTAGATAAATAGTAAGATTCAGAACACAATGCCACATCTGAATCGGTGCCAACCAGCTGTGCTTCAAGTCAAAACTTACTGATGTTTTTGAGTTCTTTTTAGCTCTGCATGTCTTAATCTTTTCATCAATGGATTAGGAATAGATAAATGCTAAATAAAACCACATCGAAAGATGACATAGATTTTGCTGATGACCAAATGCCTGGGGAGCAGTAAATAAAGAAAGAGGAAAGGTCATCTCTGTAGGTTTTACACAGACCATATGTGTTTCAAATCTTAATCCACAAACCAGTGGCAATAATATAGACCATGGTAGTTCAATGGCAGATTCTGCCTTGAAACCTGTGACTATGAAACAGTCTTCAGATGACAACATGTGATGAACTGACAGGAGCTTCTCAGTACAACTTTGCAATCAAAAGGGTTAATATTATACTAGGATTATAAGCATGGAAATATCCTTCTTGATAAAAAACCCAACAGAATATGTTTGTCGAAGTTGTAATCCCTACTGTGAGTCTGGTCACAGTTCTGCTCTCCATATTTTAAGAATACTAGCACAGAATCACATACTTATCATAGAATCACAGGATTTTTAGGATTGGAAGGGACCTCTGGAAATCATCCAGTCCAGCTTTACTGCCAAGGCAGGGTCACCTACAGCAGATTAAACAGGAACATGTCCATGTGAGTTTTGAATGTCTCTGGAGAGGGAGAATCCATGGTCTTCCTGGGCAACACTTTTCAGCGCTCTGCTCCCCTTAATGTAATGAAGTTCCTGCTCATATTGAGGTGTTTTAATTTTTGACCATTACTCCTTGATCTGTTGCTGGGCAGCACTGAAATAGTTTAATAATAATGGACCTATTATTAATCCCTGGGTAACCCCACTGACAACAGGCCTCTAGACAGAAGGAAAAGGAAGGCTTCTACCCTTAGAAAAGATTCAGAAAAGAACCACTTAGTCACTGATGGACTAGAAAATATGCAAAGTTGTGTAAAAAGCAATGAGATCAATCCAATTAACTTATCATACAGACCACAAGGGAGAGAGTCGATTGTGTGTCATATGCACCTATTAGAGAAACAAAACTTAGACAATAGAAAAATCTTCACTCTAGAAGGTAAATAAATTTGAAATGTCACTTGTAAAAGAGATGCAATCAGAATAGAAACCTAAGTTAAAAAAAATTGAATAGGCAAAAATTGCTGTAGATGATGTATGTTCATTTTCATTAAAACCAATTACAATTGCTTATTCAGTTCTAATTTAACACAAATCATTGCTGACATTGTATCTAGAAATATGGAGACTGTTACCATTAACAGCACCCTGTACTTTGAAAATCAATGTCTCCACCAGGGTCATGAATTTCTGTACTGAGTGGAAGCAATGTGCAGATTTCTGGTTCTACAAAGTCTCTTGGAACCATCCCTTCCATTATTTACCAGAGCAATTTTTAAAGACAGATCCCTATTTTGCCCTTTTTATACTCCTCAATGTGCACACAATCTGTCTTGTCACAAATGCACAAAGTTATCTGCCCAGGTTTACCTGCCCTGGACAAGGATATAATTTTCTGTCTGTTGCCCTTATGATTGTTGCAGAACTTATGGGTATGATCAAAGTAAAGTAATTCTGAGGATAAATGTAGCATTCACAAATCACGGAGAATTTTACAAGATCCAATGATAGTCCTAATGAGACCTATTTAATGCTCTCAAGGTGAGCAGACAATGTCAGAAAAATTGTATTGAACATTTCTACTTGGATAATAAGGCCTGTTTTCTAGTGCTTACTCAAAATAAATGAAATTTGCATGTCAGTAAAAAGTAAAGTGTATTCCAGGCCTTATTTGCTTTTGGTCTTCTGGCAAATTAATCCACTAGTGCAGAACTATGGATTAGAAAGCCATTTTCAATAAACTCCGGTTTCTTGATCTACAAAAGAAGGAAGATGAGTATAGCACCTGTCAGAAGAACTCTGATAGGCAAGATCTAGTCAAGTCTTTTGACTACTGAATACAGTAAATTGTCTTCAGACAAAATACTATCAAGTCAAAGTGTGAGAAGATGTACAGGCCAAAACACCTTACACATTATCCTACCAGTCAGATCTATCCACTTCAACTACTTCCTGTAATCTTCTGCAGAGATTACCCTCTTTGTGAATGTGAAACTCTACATACCATCAGCCCATGCAAAACACCAGCTGACTGATAAGATACCAGGTAGAAAGACAGCCTCCCACATAATTATACAAAACAAGCATGGTATATGATAGAAAACAAAACCATTGTGAGAATCATCTGCATCAGAGTTTGAAAACTGCGACACAAATTGTGTCTGCTCCATTTTTCTATACCTACAAGCAGACCTTCTCCCCTTCAGTCCTCTCCAGGCTGTAATGCAGTAATGGTATATTTCATTTCATAGACTAATCCAAAGCCTTAATGGATAAAATCTGTGTCACCCCTCTTGGCTAAATTTTACTGCCACTAAAATACAGTCTGAGCCACTCTATAGAAAATGGTTTTCAAACACAGCTTTAGGGCAACAGATTTCCTGATACCCTCAAGAATAAGAATTCTCACCTGTCCAATATTTCTACTTTAATTATGATGAGGTTAAACCTTAACATTAAAAAGTGTGTACACTATTTTACCTGATTATTGAAGACCAATTCTGAATGAAAACTCTGGTTTTTGACTGGTTGTCACTTCTGAAAAATTATTTTAAAACTGATTGTTTTTTTTATTTTGAGTTTTCACAATATAAAGGATCATATTTTCAAGCATGTCCTCAATACTCTGAATCTTACAAAAATTTTTCCCTTGAAACTTGTGATTCATATGTAATGACCTGCCTCCAGGAGTGAATGCTTTAAGGACATGCTCATGTATCATGAAACACAGCATGCCTGCTCAGTTAACCCTTGGGAGAAGGGATGTTGACTGTTCTTATTCCTAGAAACGAGCTTAATGGTATCCCTACTCTGTTTCAAGTAGATTCAAGAATTCTCAACAACCAGCAGATCACCACTTACACTTTTTAGTTGTTTCTGAGCACCATTGTTATTTTTTGGCACCCTGGATCAGTCCTTGAAGATTTTATAGTCTTTATCAAATGCTCACTGCCTTCCACTCATGCAAATTCATTTATAGGTCAAATAATAGAATTATGGAATCACAGAATCATAGAACAGTTTGGATTGAAAGGGACCTTTAAAGGTCATGTAGTCCAACACCCCTGCAATGAGCAGGGACATCTTCAATCAAATCAGGCTGCTCAGAGCCCTGTTCAGTCTGGCCTTGCTCTTTGTGCCACCCCTAGGTTTAGTAAAAGCGGTGCAGTGTCAACTCCTTCAATATCACACAAAAAAGTAATCAACATCACATCTCTGCTCTGAGAAATATTGCTCTCAGTAAATCCTGATCATAATGACTAAATCTGGACATGTACATATAACTTTCTTTGCAGTGTCTGAAAAGCTGCAGCTGTAACTGTAGTTACTCAAATATATGAAAGTTTAGTTAATTCTGGATTAATCTGGATGCTTAATTTAAGAAGTTCAAGATGCCTGAGTAGATATAGCAGCAAATTAGCACCCAGAACTTTTGGACCCTATTCCTACTTGTACCACCAGCAGACAGGGTTTCTTTGCAAAATCGCCCACCCCATCATTAATTTTGCTCTGATTATTAAGAATGGCATCTCCTGAAAAGTTCCTAAGGGATCTCAGTAAATTTCAAAGTTCAAGTTACATATAATCATCAATTATTTGAGATATTCAAATTAAACATATCAGTTGGAATTAACAAGTATATAAAGGGTAATGAAAAGAGTGGAGTGAAACCTGTATCTTCAGAAAACATCCAGTTTATATATTGGATAAGATCCAAGTTCACTGAAATGAACCCAATGCTTCCCTCAGACATTTGTACTACAGTACTGCACAGGCAAATGCAGCAGCCGTTGTCTCCTCAGCAACAGTGCAAATGTAGTCCCAGCTTCATCCAATACTAGAGTTGCTTGATTTTCTCTCACTTTGGGATGTCATCATGGAAACAGTCTTGATTACTTAATGTTCCTTAAAATGGTGTTAGCTTAGTTAATCAATGTTATTCTGTTGTTAAGCAGGATATTTTTCCATTCTGAAACAATATTGATTACCTAATTATTGCCATTAAAAGCACCCAAAACCAAAACACACTTAAGCCAGTGATTGTGTGGCTGCTATTAAAGCTCTCACAAGTAACACTGCTTCATTTCTACTCAGCTTGCAAAGAGTAATACTACCCTATTTCCACCCAGTTTGCAAAGCTTCCCTGCTTTTTAACATCTTCAACTCTCTCACTGTTCTAATATTCATTGACTTTGCCCCCTCCCCCAGCTTCCAACAGCAGACAGTGCAAAATTAGCAGCAAGAGACAGGATCAAACAGCTTGTTCCAGAAAGCAGCACAGACACAAGGCACGAAGAAAGGGATATGGCAGCAGGTATAGGCACAGCACCTGTTTTTAATTTTTAAAATTTAAACTTAATTCCACCTCATTCAAACTTATTTTAGAAAGCAATTGACAACAGGAAAAATTATAAAATTGGCAGGAAACTAAGACTTGGGTGTTGAGAATTAAGAACTTCAAACTGTGAAATAGAATATATATCTGTATCTATATATATGGCTATTGTATCATTAGGAGAATTTGGCTCTACAGCTGTATTTATGATTATTGAAGCATTCTTCTGTTCATATTTAGTCATAAAACTACACATACTTATAAGCTCTTTTACCTCTTTAAAAAAGCAGCAACCAACCTGTATGTTTTTGCAGCTATGGGATGTTTTAAGCTGATATCCCAAACTCGTTGCATTTGCCCTAGATGACAAATCACTGACCTTTCTCTGTGTTTTGTGAAACATTAATTGTTTCACAAATACATGTGAATATATATGATGGCAAATTTTATTTTTTTGAGTATATTACCTCACACACAGTATAAGTAATGGACATACACTGGTTTGTGGTATCTATATATAGAAATAAAGTATCATGTTTTCAGGTACATGGTGTGACTCTTGGGGATGTCCTGTGCATGGGCTGTGAGCTGGGACTCAACTTGGGTTGGATCCTTGTGGGTCCCCTCCATCTCAGCATATTCTGCAAATCTTTTAGTTGGTGCACTATATGTATGATAAACAGTGCATTGCCATGTAAGATACAGGATGCATAAGCATGCACTGTATAATTATTAGAAAAGTTTTTTTAAGCCCCAGCTGTGCAAAAGTGCCAAAGAGATAGCTCATATAAAGCCTCATGAAAGCACAGCAGCTTTTAGAAAGGGGAAAGCTCTGTAAAGAAACTAGAGCAACAGGGTTATTACACTGCAACATCACTGGGAAAGATAAGTAGACATAGTCCCATGCTTTCTTGGTGAGAGGTCTGACAGTTTTTCAGGTGTATGCCACTTGATAGTGAGATACGCACCTCATCCCTGGAAACATTCAAGGCCAGGTTGGATGGGGCCCTGAGCAACCTGACCAAAGGGGTGTCAACCTTGCCCATGGGCAGGTAATTTTTCTGGTCCTTTCCAACCCACACCATTCTATGATTCTGTATTCTATGCTTCTATGTCAAAAAGTACTCTAAGTATGCAAAAATAGAGTCACAGCAATAGTTTTGCCTCCCATTTGGACTGAGGTGTACAAGATGGAGTGGATTCATGGGGGCACCTCAGAACATATCAGGGTCCCAGCTGTACAGGCAGCTGGAGGTCCCTGCTTACATGGCTACAGACTGAGGGCTGCCCAAAGGAGACAGAAAGCACTGCCTGCATCGTTCTTATATTGCTCACTCACCCTCAACACTTCAGCGAGAGGGACAGATGAGACAGACGTATTCAGACTTCTAAGCAGTCTGAATACAGGCCTGAAGGACAAGGTGGAACATAAAACTATGGCAATGGAGGTCAGAAGAGAATAAAAATTGAGGGATTTGCAGCCAGGCAGTGCTAATACTTACAAGACTTATCTGAACAAGCCTCAGTATGGCTTTCCATATATTCAGTGGATCTAGGTAATTTGTAAGCAATATTAAAGTCAGCAAATTTAATTAAATTTTATTTAAATTTATTTATATTCAAAGAAATTATTTTGATTTTTGAGTTCTGATTATTCTGGAAGTACAGACCTAGTTAAAACATTAGTCTACTATAACAGGACAACGTTATCTTATGATAACACTAAAAATGTTGATATTACCACTGACAGCAAACAACCCAGAGAACAAACCAAGAGCCAAAAAGGGAGTGGGGGAAAAGGAGGACAAAGGAAAAGGAAACTGTCCTGTTTCTTTCTCCTTGGTGCAGTTTTTCCTGCCAAGAGTGGACTTAAACTTGATTTGCTTCCTGCTATGGGAGCTGGCATACTGCCACATACGTGTTCCTGCTCACAAACAGCACCAGCATGCTGGTCACAGAGTACTCCAGAAAAAAATTAGGTCCAAAAATGTCCCCCTCTCTAAAAAGGTTCTCTGTGTGAGTATGCTTGTGTGCGTGATTTATGCAAAAAATCCTGTCAAAATACTCTGCTTCATCAAAAGTCTAATTTACATACATTTTTGGGACACTGTAGAGGCTGATTAACATGACGTATCACAATTCAGAAGGAATGTTGACTGAAGCATTTTAGGAGCCTGGGATGCAGAAACACGAGGTAGATAAGCATATGGAGCTCAGTGAATGAAGCAGGAGGCTGCCTATTCTGTTGTGATTTATGTTCCTTGTGAGAACTTGATGGCTTTCTGAGATAAGAGATTTTGTTTGGAAAAAAATCTAGTGCAATCAAAAAAAAAGTAGAGCTTTATTCATCTTTAATAAGCCCAACTATATCTCCCATCACCTTTTAGAGATATCAGAATTTAGGATTTATTAAAGAGAAAGCTAGTAAGCACTATAGTTTTATCTATAAATAGTAAGTTAAAATATTTAATCAAAAGCATTTATAAATTATTTTTTATCCTCGGGATTTTCAGAAACCACAGCAGTATTTCTCTTGCAAAATAAAACTAACCAACATTTTATAGTAGGTCTTTTAAATTTATGTGTTAACTTACACATGCATCTGAAACTGGAATAGTTTTACTTTTTCTTGTCATTTATTTAATTCATTTTTTTTAGTTGGATAATTAATTTCTACAGAGTCTTATAATATTAGAGAATCTCATAATTTTTTCCCTAACTGCTTTCTATATCACTGAAATAATGTAAATGCCACTCTCTGGCCAAGTCCAAATGTCCAGCTAGTGGAAATGTTTGTTAGTAAGTTCCTGAAAGCAAATCACCTTCTGCATTATTCACTTTGCCATAGCTCGGTTTGGTAACTTTATGGCAAAAAACCATTGTTTTATTGTAGTGAATTGTTCCTCCTTACCCCCAGGAAGATCCACAACAGTTAATTATTGGTTTGCAAGTGTTGATAGTCCAGTGTACAGGAGACAAAGAAGAAATTACTCAGCAAACCAGTGACAAATTATCAGGTGATAGAAGACTAAGTTTCCATTTTAGTTAACAGTAAGCTGGTTAATTTCATCTGTAGAGCCTAAAAAAAATATATGACTTAATAGATAGATGTTTATTTCTGTGATTAATCTGGAATTGAATCTGATTTTTGGCTTCTGGTTATAAATTGTGCTCTCATAAAAGTAGCTCAAAGGAGGTTTCGGGCTGCGTAGCGAGACTTATAATTAATTTAGTCATCAGTTGGGGCAGGGATGGCAGTGATTGCAGATGAACTGTGTCACAGTGTGAGACCTGGATGTGGATTTTTAATTCCCATTTAATCAGGTTTTGAATATGGCTATCATGTGAGATACAGAATTGGAGTAAAATTTGCTGTTCGTTCCCATATGTGCACATATAAACCCACTTCCATAGTGGCATAATCTGGACCAAAATTATCAAGAGGTGTTCTAGAGACACTGTATTTAAATAATATCTCTTTTTAATAATTTATGCTCAGTCTGCATCAGGTAGTGACAGAATTGGAGAGTAAAGGGAAGGAATCTTGAGCATCATCTTGTCTGAGGGTGACTTTCTGACAAAATTTCTGCTAAAGGATAACTTGCAGGAAGGCATCCAGGAGGTCCCACTGTCCAGCTCACGGGTGCTCACTGTCACCACTGGGTGTCTCACCAACCAGCTTTTTGAAGATGTGGGCAGTGATGATCCTTGCTGTGATTTCATGGAGAAGGAAGTACATATTCAAACACCAGTGGCAGCTTACAACAAGACAGTAAGCTGGATCTGTAAGTTACAGGGAGAAACAAAACTACCTGACATCTAGCTTCAAAAATGTTGGCATGTGTACAATACCAACCTGAGGTTTACACCTCCCCTCTGAAGAAATTCAGCCATTATTGCAGCTGCACTACCAAAAATTATTCCTGAATAAAGCCCAGAAGAGTGAAAACCTTTTCTCCCTCCAAAAGGTTATTTCTCTTCCTTTATGTGCAATCACCCTAGTTTCATACTTTTCATCCCTGTACTGTGAAAACATTTTTTCCATAGATAGTTCAAATTGTTACTGCTGATCATACAATCAGTTAATTAGCTCTGAAGGAGTTAATAGAGAAGTAAGAAAGTTCTGCTGATAGAAGGCTATACCTGAAACCACGCACTTTTGTGGAATTACTCATTACAAAATCATCACACCAAAGTGTCATTAAGGAAAGACAAATTAGGCAGGAGAGTAGTAGCCAGGGGAGTTTTTAAAGTTAATCCACCATATTGCTGTAAAAACGTTTGCCATCTGGATCCCAGTTTGCTACAATATTGAGGCTTCATGGCATTCCCTCCCCTTCATCTTCATTTTCAGCTACCATCCATGGGAGAGCCGAGGAAGCTGTGCAGTACTCCAGTGCTGCAGCGTGTGTGTGTGATACAGGATGCTCTCAGAAATCCCAGTTACAGTGTGTAAGCAACTGTCTTCTGTAACAACTCTGCAGCAGTTTGTGTGTCAGCAGCCTCTGGCAGACTCACAGCCAGGCAGCAGTGGCAATCATAGAGGTTTTAGTGCTCTGAAAGTAGACAAAACCCAGCTCTTTTTCCAGACAGAAGATCTGGAAGCTGTATGGCCTTACCAATCACTCTCGATTCCAATAAATCCATTAAGCTTTTGCGAGCTGTTTCAAATCCTCCTCTTTACGTCTGCTAAAGGCACGCAACAGCTGCAGAGACCTCTTTGCATCAAATACCTGAAAACACTAGGGGGCTGGTCGGCTTGGGAATCGCTCTGCTGGGGCTCAGAGACTGTAACTTAACCAAACGCACCCCAGGCTCCTGATGCCGGCTCTGACTTGCAAGGCAGAAGAGAAACGCATCAGTGGCTGCATTTGATAAGATCAACAAATCTGCTTTGAAGAAGAGCAGGGGTGAGGCAGCCAAGGGGTGAAAGTGAATTAACTCTCGCATCCTCCAGCGCGGTGGCGGAGGTCAGGAAGGAGCCTGATGCACATTAAAGCAGAAGAGGAGACCTTATATATTTTAAAGGGAATTAAACAGGGATGTTTGGGAGGGTGTTTTTCATTGGATACTTTTGTATGTTTTTTTTTTTTTTTTTTTTTTTCCTCCTAGGCTTTGGTGAGGAGAAAGGGAAAAGGTATTTTTTCTCAGATGTCTGTTGTTGTCACCATATACAGACAGGTGTTTTTTTCCTAGTGAGTGAAAAGACAAGTTCCCCATTTTGGCTACTTTTCCTGGAATAAAGCCAGACTTTAAAGGAACAGAGCCAGGTCCTCAGGTCACAGAAATTCAAACAGTACCCAGGGAAAGTGAGATTTTGCACCTGTTTGCACCTCTGTAAACAACTTCTGTTCATGTAAACAATTTCCTACTGATTTCAGGAGAGTAGTCTGATTTCCTCTCCCTGGAAACAGGTTCTGACCCATTAAATTGTTCTTTTTCTCATATGTATCTAAATGCATTTCATGTCTGCAGTCCCTGCATATCTGCTGTGTGGAGGTGGGTGGATAGGAGGGGCTGAACAGAAACTTTCCACCTAAGCCCCAGACTGATTCAGCCGTCATTAAAAATGACAGATGAAAGGGACAAATAGTTTTCCCCGTCCTCTGAGGAGGAATCACTAAGTGACAGCTCAGCTCAGGCTGAGGACTGGAGCAGCTGGGAGGCACAGCTCTCCAGCCAGGCTGACCTTGCCGGTGGTGAACAGCACAGTCCAGCCTGAGTGAGGACAGACTGCCAAAGAGGTGCCCCCAGACATTAGGAATGTTAAATTCACTTTGAGCAGGCATGGATAGCTCCACTTGTCACACTTTTGAGAGGCAGATATCCCACAGCTCCCGGCACTTCCCAAGTACTGGGAGGATTTTTAAAGAAATAATTATGACATGTCTTAAGAGGGTTTCCGAGATGGCTTTATATAACACAATTCCTGTCTAGTTGTTTTCTTCACTGTGATGTTACAGAAATCTGCAGTATGACCCACTAACAGAATATTTTTAGTAATAGAGAAGTCACTATGATCTAGAGGCAGCTAGGATTATTTAACTTTTTTAGATGAATTATCTCTAGACACACATGAACATATGCTGCCTGTATAGTTTCAAGACCATTCTACTTCTACCTGCAGGGGAGGACCATCACTGCTGCTCATACAATTTTGATAAACCACTGACAGGAGAATTTTCTTAAGGAAAGATTACTCAAATCACTTTACATCCTTAAAATACACTGAGACAGTAGTGGGCTTCTCTGACTATAGAAAAATCCCAAAATGTTTTCAGTAAGTGAAAATGCAGGATGCACCAAGTTAAAACTTAAGCATCATAAAATTAACAACGTCTTGGGTATGTTTTAAAACTGTATAGCATTAGGGAAACACCATCCCATTAGAGACCAGCATCTGAACTGTACTTCATTTTGACTGCTGATGACCTGTTAGCAAAAGAATCCACAAGTAAAAGCAACAGATCAAGTTGGCTGTGAGTAAATAACTGGTACAGTCAGCTATGTACTGCAGTATATGCTTATCTATAATGGTTTTTTTTTTGAGGAACCCTTATATATGGCTTATCACAATAGCTCAACCTGCATAATTCTTTGATCTAAAATCCCATGCCCTTTGAAAAGTCAGAATTATCATAAAAATCTTTGGAGCAAAAATCTAAACACTATGAATATTCATACTCTTCACAGCTGTTACATTTATGGAAATGCAATAACAGCAAACTTCTTGTATTTGGCAAAGACTTTTTACCAGATGAATATATGCCAGTAAAAGAATTTAAGTGAAATGAAAAGCCTGGCTCACTTCTGTTTTCTAAAGAAGTGTGCTGCAGTCCAGAGCATTTTGAAAGTTAAAGTATTTTTTAAATCTTAAAACATGTATGCAAATTTCAGCTGGCAGTGCATACACAGCCCATATTTAATAAACACATCCTTTTGAAAGCAATGTTCCATGTCCACAGTTAAACCAGTGAATGGACATTTTCCCCTGATAGAAATAGCAGCAGTTTTTTTGCTTGTGATGCTACATGCTGTCAGAGTTGTCCTCTTTTCAGAAAGTTTATTCCAGACATTTAAATTTACCCCTTAACAATCAGCATGGTTAATTGAAGGGGGGAAAAAAACCAAAACAGATTACCTGTCTGTTTATTCCTAATGCTATGATTTGTTAAAGCCCTTCTCCATCAGCTCTCAGTGCAAAGCTGCATATACCAGGAATGTCTGGAAGTGAGATGCACAGACAAAAACATTCAGCACAAGATGTAAGGTAAAAAGGATTGCAACATACCTTCAGCAGTGTGCTCCTTCCTTGCCAGCCAGCCACTTCTCAAGAACGTGCACTACAGATGGGACTAGTGGAAAGTGATTTTAAATGGACTACTAATAAGTAGGTCCACGAAACCAGATGTGACAGCAGGGTGTCACTAGGTCCTTTTCAAACTTGCCTCCAGTGCTGTCTCCCAGCTCCTCCAGACAGAATTAGACAGTTGCTGCTCGGATCAGAGCTGAAGAAGCAACGGTGCGTTTTGACTGCAGTTGCTAATGCTCCACTTTCAGGGAAAGCGCAGAAGTATGTGTGTGCCTGCACTAACTGCACACACTCATCAGCCTGCTACAAGCAGGGAGATGTGATATGCATACTGAAAGAGCTGTGCAGGGAGGAGTAGTTCAGAAGCACACCCAAGCCTGTTCTGCTGGCAATTGCACCCTGCTGACCTCCCTGGGCTGGATCACTGCTGTAGAATTCACCAATAAGTCTATCAGTCAATAAGCAATGGATCTGAAACAGTGCATACAGGGAGGGGAGAGGAGAGGGCAAATGCATCTTCAGCCTTCAAACACAAAACTTTCAAGATAGCTCATTTAAATTTCTCTGCCCTTAACGTTCCTTGACTGCAAATGTCATGGTCCACAGTTGAAAGGAATTGAATTTCATTTTAATTAATAATCCAAAAGAGGATTTCTCTAGCCATGATAAAGCACATTTTTAAGAGGAGTCCCTAATGAGAACTACTATTGTTCCAGGGGTTATAGGAGTACAGTAGCCAGCTGTGAAGATGGCCCCACAAAGCAAGGTTGTATACTGACTAACTCTGAAATCTAGAGCTCACAGTCAGATAGGATAGGACAAACGAAAGAAACATCAACATTTTTACTTTTTGTGGGAGAAAACGAGCTTCAATGGGAAAGAGGTATGTCCAAGGTCACACATGGAATTTGAACCCAAATCTCCTGCATCCAATTCCAGTTTCTTACAAATGAAACTAAACTGCTTCCACAGACAAAAATTATCAAAATACAAAGGAACCCAGGCTGCTGCTAACCAAAAAATTCATTACGAGCCAAAGTGGCATCTTCACATCTTTTTAAATGCACTGTTTTCACATGAATTTGATCATACAAACTTGACAGCTAACTCTTCTGGAATGTTCTCCAACCTTCTCCTGGGAAACTAAGCTGTCACATTAACTTGCACACCTTTTCCACAAAGCTGTAGGATTCAAATTCCTTTGGCTGGCCAAGCTCTACTCTCTTAATATTGAAAGATCCACTTCTTGGACCCCAGGTGGTATTTAGCTTCCTGGGCTGAAGTGGGGAAAAACCTCAAAACATGTAATGAGTAATCAGCACAAAGGTCTGGGAGACCTGATATGGCTCTGGAGATTATTCTCCCTGGGACTGACTGCATACTGCTTTATTCAGGAGGTGTGATAAAATCACAGTTCGAAGGGTGTGTGGCTGCAGTCCATAAACAGTAGGACATGAAAAATCTTCACAGAGATGTGTAGCCTCCAGAGTAGCAGAACATCTACAGGGAATATTTTTCTGAGTTAGAAGAAAGTTTCTTTTTTGTTTATTGTTATTTACAGATGAGTGGGGAGAACAAACAGCCTTAAATCCATTGTGCAGCAACCTTAATGAACAAACAATACAAGACAGACACACTGTAGCACAATAGTGGAGAAAAAAAAAAAAAAAACAGTCACACTTAAAATACATTAAAAACCTGCATCTCCTTTTATAAATGTATTTTTTTTCTAAATACATACCTTTATTATCTCAATAAAATCACTCAGTATTAGTTCATTTTCCCCAAATCACTAGATCCAAAAATATCTGAACATCCATTGAGTCAATATCTCTATAGAATGAGCAAACCCATTAAAAGCTTCTTTTTTTTTTTTCTGCAAGATAGCCACTTTTTCTGAAAATAATCAAATATTCTCCTAGTTTAGAACAAAACCAAGAAAGATGCATAGTGAACTGTGTTAAGGAATGCTCAAACAAATGACAATAGTAACTTCCTACAATCTTTCTTCTCAGGATGTTGCATTTTTCATTCAAATACATTATTATCTGAGTGAGATGAGTAAAAGAAACAAAATTTTCCTCATAATTTTTAGATGAAAAAAAGTAAATACATCAAAAGGCCAAAAAATTTGGTCTGGGTTTCCTTTTCAAAACTTATTTTCTTTAGGTACTTGATTTTAAGCAAATTTTTGCAACACGATTTTACACAATCAGCACACGCTCTGGAATTCAGACTGTTTCAAAACAGTGCAAATAAGATGCCCAAAACCACCACCAATTTTGAAAATCTTAATTTTATTCTTATTTCAAAATATTTAAGAAGATAAACACCTTTCTATTCTATTCCTATTCCACTGATTTACAATAGAATAATATTTTTCTTCTTAAATATTTTATCAAACTTCCTTAATAAATAAGGTCTGGAATTTACACAGGACACAATATAACAAGGTATATCCACTCCTGATTATTCTCTAGCTTCAGACTAAACCAATCCTTAAATCAATGTTAGGAAATGTACTTGTGCCTAAACAAATTATTAACTCTAAAAGAATGGATTAAAGGTGGCTAGTACTCTTGAATGTCAACCTATATAGGTTGGTCTACAGAGGCAACCCAAGAGAAGACTAGGAATGGTTGTTTAACAGTCATTTAGGGCTTATTTTAGAAGAAGACTGAGATAAACTTGGAAGATTGTATATCAATAAAACATATTCTAAAGGCTCAAGAAGGTATAAAACACCTTGAAAGAGTAGATAAGTGGAAGAAGGGCTCATGTAAAAGTATTGTAAGACTCCTAAAATCCACAATTTATTATTTCCCCAAAATCAGAAACTAATATAGAAATTGCGTATGAAAGGCAGCAGTGACCATTTCTATTCCTAAGGACTTCATTATGTCTGCACATAATGAACCTTTCACGTGCTCAGAGCCCGGAGGCTGAGTATGGACAGACAGAAATCACCAGAACACTGCCCATATCCATATCCCAGCAGCTACCAAGGTGCCAGTGTATTTCCAGGGAACAGACTCTCTAGAAAATAACATTCAGGGAAGAAATTTAAAAAAAAAATGTTTCAAAAAATTAGGAACTGTTTTGTAACTCCACTGAAAATGATAGACATAATGCTCAGCTTGTACCTATCAGTAGAACAACACTTATTCAACCAAAAATACCTCAAAAAGATTGAAATCTCCAAGTCAGGAATTTCTCCCCATCCTTCAACAACAAATTAACAAATGTCTACACAAACAAATTTTACAATATATATCAAATAAAAACTTATAAAGAAGCTCTGATTCCTTCCCTAGGTCATAGATGGTTGTTCTGTAAAGATGCAAGAATTTCCAAAAACTCCATTACAGAGCCCAGAGCCCAGTTACTTTAGGCGGGAAAACACCTGGAAATCACTTATCCCTTAATAGCAAGAGAAAAATTGTTCTACATAGTACATCCATTTCAGGTATCTTTGTGTTTAGATACATATATGCATAATATTAATTATCCATTACAAATGGTCTGGAAGATCAGAGTGAGTATCTATAAATGTATATACATATATGTGTGTGTGTTTATATTACATTCATTTAATCTATATATAAACAATTCACACAGGTATGTGTGCACTTATGTATGTATTGCATGTAAATAAACTGTGAGTGTACATATTTAAATTAAATACTCTATTGAGTTTTTGATATCTGTTAACTTGTCTCAAAGCAACATGGAAAAATTCTTGCCTGAGAATAGATAGATAGTATAGATAAAATAGACAGTATTTAGAAACTTAAAGCTCATATCTTGGCTCTCTATTTCTTTTAGCATTCCACATTTCACATTCTAAAGATATTGACTTCTTCTTCCTCATAGTTTCAGAGCGAGGGTATATGAATGTCATTCGAGCAAGGCTGTGTATTTACCCAGAAGACACATTTTTTTTCTTAAATGCTGAACATTAATAATTTACCCTCTAAGATATTAGAATAGCATCAAATTCTACTTACATTTTTACAAGATTTGTATGTGACATCTAGTCTTCCAGGCTCTTTTTGTGAGCAAAGTTCCTTGAATATGGTCTATACATAGAAGTTATTATTAATAAGTGATTTTAGTACTATATTTGAGTTTCCAGTAACATTTGTATTTATGAAAATTAGTGCCTGACAAAGACCTGTGAATGGGAATTCACACCAAAAGTCAAACATTAAAAAAAAGAGATATTGAGACAATGTGATGTGACTGCTTGATTGCCTTTAATTTTTTTCTCTATGTTTATGATCTATTCTGCAGTCTCTATTTTAAAGTCAAGATGAAAGTCAATTCAGACTGAATCATGAAGATAAAAAGGCAACAATTCAGAGAACTGATTCTGATCTTGTGCATTACCAGCTTCACAGAGGTATAATTCTCCAGCTTTTCCATACGACACAGTGTCTTCTCCAAGAAGAACTGGCAAAAGTTAAGGTCCCATTGATCCCTAATGAAGGTCAGCCATAGTCTTAAGGTAATTGTCCATGTACAAATTTCTTCTCTTTCTAATTTTAAGTCATGTTTCTGTCATACCAGCTGCAAGAGATCTAATTTTTCCCATTTGCCCTAGATAACAAGTGCATCAGCATATGTTTTCCTTAGTAAGGCAGCCATTGGAGGCATAAATGTCAGACATGAAGAAGGTGCTAGGTCATACATTCTCTTTAACAGCAACGTGCACACCCATCTGTCCCTTAAATCATTCTGTGAACCTCTTACTGTGCTTTTGAGAAGGAAACTGGACTGCTTTGCTATTGAAGCACTCCTGTACTGGGCTATGAAATTCCATATGTCTATATGTTTAATGAAAAATGTATACAGAGGAATGATATGAAGAATTTTGGGCTGTGTGCAAACTTTCAGAAAAGCCTTTCAAAAAATACCATTGATCGGGAGCAGAGATCCCACTGGTGTGTAAAGACATGTGCTTCTAAGTCATGTGTGCTCTGTAATATGTACATCTAATTACCCATGCTTCAACTAATTACTAAATGGAGATTAAATCTGAATGCCGACAAAAGTACTTGATCTTTCAAAACACTTTTCTTCTATGTGAATCATTCAAATATCAGGTTTTAAAGTCTTCCTCTCAAATACCTGTGGGAGTAAGAAAACATAAGTAAAAGCTTACCTCCTTATCCATAAGTCAGAAAGCACAGCTCTCTCTCGTCACACTAATTCACATAAAAGCAAGCAGATTTTTGTGATGGCCTTTATAGACAATTCTAACTTTTCACTGGAGTGTATGTGTGTGTTTAGATGGGGTAGATTCTCCTTACCCAACATAATTCCTAAAAGTTGGATGAGATCACAACCCCAGGCTTTAAGTAATTCAATATGCTACAGAGTTAAAATTGCTTGATCTGTGTCTGCCTTGAACTATAAATAAAAGGTTGACCATACTTATTCTCTAACTTTGTTTCTCAGTTTTGTTCCATACTCCTTAATCTAATAGGCATTTTCATCTCCAAAAAACCCCCAAAAATATTTAACTAGAGACTCCTCTTAAAAAAGCAGTAACCACACTTACGAAAGCTTGTTCTTGGAACAAAAATATGGAAGTCCAGGCTTTGAAACTCATTATATGGAACCCATCAAACCTATTACCACAGTCCAAAAACCAGCAGTGGAATATTTAATATATTGAGAATTGCTGAAGGGTCAGCATGGCATACTGTTGTAAACTGGGCTGCACCACTGCAATGTAAACAAAAGATCATTTCATATTCAACATCATTTATGCCCTCAAACAGCATCAAATATGCCCAGCATCAAAGGATATCCACAGTGTGCTGTTTTATTGCTGGGCATTTTAGATCTTTATACAGCAAAATATTTTTATGGACTTTCTTTTGTTTAAACAAGACAGCATTCCCATTGTCTTCAATGGATGAGAGGAGTATCAATAGAGAGCATAACTGAGCTGCTGTAAATAGTGCTGGGTCTGAGGAAAGAGGCAGCCACAGGATAGTTAGTGAGGTGCTAATTGGATAATGTGGTGAGAAACAGAGCTGAGTACAGAGGAAGGGCAAGAGGCTTAGATAACTAGAACAAATGTGAGTGCTGAGCTCTAGGAACAGATATAAGAGGGGAAAAATGGACTCAAACTTTGTTTGATGTAGTAAGTCATTACACTGGGAGAATCAAAGGAAACAGAAAAGACTGTGTTGCTAGAACTAGTACTGAAACTGCCAGGCTGGACCTGGCTGATGAAACTCATTTGCTAAAACACAGAGAAAAACAAATACATGGTTCTTTCAGAAGGCAAGCCAAAATAGCCAATGGTAAGGTTTTTGTTGCCTAAATGTACATGACTTGAAGTGAACTGTTTGACATTTCTTCCTAACTAATGCCCTTTTGTGTGGTCACTGATACTGATGATTGCTACTATAAAGGTGGCAGAGCCATTTCAGTCCCTGCTGATTCTTAGCTGGTTGGGCTTCAGCTTCCCTTTGATCAGGAAACCGGGCAGTCACAGTGCTACTATACAGAGCATAAAGCCATTCCTTGCAACAGAACAGCAGGTGGGAGGCAGGCTTGGGGTAAAGTTTTCAGAAGTTTTCATGGTGTGGCTCAAACTTTCTGACATGCAGATATTTCTTTATTTCTTTTAACCTTAAAATAGAAATGTAAATCACATTCAAAAGACTTTTAAAAAATAGTATTATGTAAATGCTTGCTTTATTTATTTACTGAGAGCTGAGTAAGAACTTTGGACACAATGATCTTAGTAATCTTTTCCAATATTTATGATTCTGTGATTTTAAAACTGAGGATTGTGTCAAGAGAGCAAACATGGAGACTTCACAGATCTGAGACACTTCAAACAGAGCTGGTAAGGCATCACTAGGAGTGTTCCTTTAGCCCCAGGACAAGGACAGGATGAATAAGTAGGTACTGCTAATCTCTAGGTCCTGTAATTTTATTAGAAAATAAAAATATCTCTGTTCACAGAGATTTATGTCCTGTTGCTAAGCAGCAAATCTGTGCATCCCTGATTTGCTCTGGTCTTAGAAAGGACCAGAGGGATGTCTTGTTTGCCATCCAGGAACTCCAGAGATCAATTAGCTTTCTGGGCTGCCCTAGGTATAGCTTTACAGTACTCTAAGTTACAGGCACATTCATGAAATCAGACACTTGTCCCTATTTTTTTCTACTTGGCAAACAGGGCTCAGGAGAAAGGAAGGAAAAGCAAATTAGAGACATTGACAGAAGAGGGTTCTTATTCTTAAGAATGTCACAGTGTCTGTCCCTCAGATTTTTTTTTCCCCTGTAACCTCTAAGAAGATGTTGTTAAAAGCTGTCTTCTGCTTTTAACTTTTTTTCTGCTATTGGATACTCCTATGTAGTAGGAACATAGGCAGTGTAATGTTGAAAATTTCTTTCTGGCAAGGAGGTGGAAGGAGCAGCCAGGATCCTATCCCATTTCCACAGCAAACAGGAAATAAATGTCAGCTCTGCCCAACAGAATCCATCACCAGGGTCTCAGGTCCTTAACACTGTATCTCAGATCAAAACTGCTTCTCCAAAGTAAAAGTTTCAAGACTTTTACTCAAAAACTACATGGAAAATATACAGTGCTTTGTCATATTTTCCAGAGGCATGGCCAAAAGATTCATCCTTCTGCTTTCTAGTCTGTGGTTGTCTTTTCCTGGGAAATATTGTAAAGAAACCCAAGCATGCCCCAGCAAGTAAGTATTTGTGACACTTCAAATTCACCTCTATGTCATCAGGATTCATTCCCTGCATGACATTTCATAAAACTGCCCTCAGAAAGGTTTGTAAACATCTTCTGCTAACAATAAAAAGCACCAACAACTCACTGTATTTGTCTAAGAAAAGAGAAACAGAAGTATGAAAACAAAGGGAGTTTCAGAAGAAATAAAATAACCCCATAAATTCCTAGCATTGCCAGCATGGTCTGAAGATCCCAGAAAAGCTCTTAGATCAATGATCACAAATAGGAGTATTTTCATCCTTAAAAACTGGCATCAAGAAAGAAAAATATTTTTGGTTTGCTTTGCTTTTTCCATAAGAATAAGAACTAATGACATCTGGTTTTCCACAACTTGTAGACACAAGTGGTCAATTTCTAGACCTAGATCTAGAGATTGGATAGTATTTTACACAGCTGGTCATTTACAGAGGTTCTTGCTTATTTTGATATCTGCTGTTTGATAACATATGAGCTGATGCTGAAGTCTTTCCCTCACATAGGTGTGTACTGGAAGCATTTGTAAAATTTCTGTTCCCTATTCACATAGCACTTTTCACAAAATTTGTAATGTCTTCATTAATCTTTGATCTGTTTTAAGCCATTATCAAATCTGGCTAAAAATTAGTCAAAGAATTTAAAAATCGCAACAAACATAGATATCTGTACACATGCACAAATACTCTAGGTACCAAAAAATTAAATGTTAAGGGAGCATTAGAGAAGGAGGAAGAAATGACAAAGACTGAATGTCCCCATTTACCCATGAAACTGAAGATCAGATCTGAGACTGATGGCATGAGGGGCTGAAGAGTCATCAGACTATGCACAACAGAAGATACTAATTTCAGAAATAGTGGTGGAAATGATTATATGATCCTATGCTTCTTTGATTTTGTGCTAATATGATTCTATGGCTATACGTTTATAGGATTCTGTGCTTCTATGATTCCATGTTTCTATGATTCATATTCTATGATGCTATGCTGAAAAAAACACAACCGTTTCCATCAAACAAGACAACATGACCCTGTCTCAGATATGAGGTGTAGGAGTCCATAATAAAAAAAAAGAAAAAACAAGTTGATATTTCTAACAGACACAGAAATTTCATAATATCTACCTTCAGGAGAAGCAGACACAGCTCATATTTGTCTTGTAACAAAGCATAACAAAGTGTGTGATAATTTCAAAATTTATTTTCATTTTTCTCCTAGAAAACAGCCTCTAAATAGTAAAAACCCCACATTATACTCGAGTCAGTGGAAACTTATCACCCAGGATACCAGTCAGAGCTGAGAAAACTATACAGCCATGCACTCCAAGGACTGGATTCTGGGTCACTGCTAATTGCTGTTTCTCTCTGAGACAAAAGCACTGGAGAGAAGGGGAAAACAGGCAATTTCCTAGACGGAAATATAAATCCAAAAAGATGTGTTTGCCTTGCTGGACTACAAGTGTGGGAAGGAACATGGAGTAATGTGTTTCCACAATGGGGAAGGCAGAAGCCTTCCTGGGGCCTGGATATGATGTAATAAAAAGAAGGAGATGTTTTACATTCAGATTTTTCGCAGTCACATTTTTGATTGCTTTACTCTCAGAAGAATGCACAGTATATGCTATACACCACAGTGTCCTGCCTGTCTGCAGTTATGTGCTGGGCTGAGGGTTTTGATTAATCATTGGAACAGGCTGCCCATGGAAGCACTGAAGTCACCACCCATGGAAGTGTTCGAAAAAGGAGCTGCTATTGCACTTCTTGATATGGTTTAGAGGGCATGGCATTATTCCACTGAAGGTTAGACTTGAATCTTTGTGATTCTATAACTCTGAGTCCTCCAAGCCCAGGTATGCCTGCCTATGCAGGTGGACTATTCACTACAGAAGACCTTGAAAATAAGGTTTATTGAGAGCATATTAGAAAGCATAAGAATTGTTTATATAAATTATGTATTGTAGCACTATTTCCTTCTTCCACAGGACTTGCTGCACTCTGATGCCAGTGCCAGGATGTGGCACTCCCTGCAGCCTGTTACCTGGACCCCTGGATGTTTCCATGACAGCTCTGTTTGTGTTGCCACATCCTTTCTGACACACACAGGGGACTTGGACCCTGCTGAGTGGAAACCATTCCTGAACTTTCCTCTTGAACTGATGACTGCACCTTGTGTTCACCCTGCCTGTGTGAGCTGCCATGCAAACCTGCACGCTCACACCACCCTGACTGATGCCACTGAGTATGGGAACCCTTTATCCTGAAACTTGCCCTGGACTTACCCCAAATGTGGATGCTTCCACCTTGCTGGCTGACCAACCATTCATAGTGAACAACCCACACATTCATCAGGACTTTAGTTGGAATGCTCTGAATTCTTCCCTGAGAGAAAAGGAGAGTCTGAAAAATTTGGAGTCCTGTCAGAAGAAGCGGGGAAGGACTCAAAATGCCACTGCCTGACTGAGATGGTTGGATAAAAAAAACTCCCAAAAATACATAAAAGAAAAGAACACAAAAACTAACAAAAACCTGTCCCCAAAAAAAACACTTTTCACAAGCATGGAATTTCAATGGCAAATCTTACAATTTCTTATCAACCCTCTAAGTGTTTTCACTCCAAATAGACCTATTCAGTTCCAAAATATATATTTGAAATGTCTTGCAGGAGCCATGGTTCTGGCACGTCACATTCCTAATTTCATTTTTGGGATTAATTTCCTGACATCATGCATGATAATACTCAGTCTTGATAGGAGGAGGTAATGCATCAAATATGAGCTGAACATCTGTCATACATTAGGGGAGGTGAAGTCCTGGAGATCTTCCTCGCTGTTTGTCATGGTTTCACTGCAGCCGTCAACCAAGCACCAGGCCACTCACTCACTCTCCTGCCAGAAGGATCAGGGACAGATTTGGAAGGGTAAAATGTGAAAATGTGGGATGAGAGAAAGCCGAGCACAAAAGGAAAACAAAGGCTTAATTCATGGCTTCTCACGACCAGGCAGATGTTCAGGCATCTCCAGGAGAGCAGGGCCTCATCACAAGTAAGAGTTATTTGTGAAGACATACACCATCACTCCAAATATCCTTTCCCTTCCTCCTTCTTTCCCCTGCTTTATACACTGAGCATGATCTCATATGGTTTGGAATGTGCCTTTGGTTGGTTTGGGTCCCCTTGTCCTGTCTATGTCTCCTCCCAGCCACCCCTGTACCCCCAACTTCCTCACCAGTGTGGCAGTATGGAAAAGAAAGGAGGCCTTGGCTTTGTGTAAGCCCCACTCACCAATAGCAAAAAGATCTCTATATTATCAACCCTGTGTTCAGCACAACTCCAAAACAGCCTCATACCAGCCCCTGTGAAGAAAGTTAACTCTACCCCAGCCAAAACCAGCTCACTGTTTAGTAGAAAGAGAACAAAAGTCACAGGAACTAATGCTGCTGTGACAGCTAGGGAGATTTCATGTAACCTGATTAGAGAGATCTGCAGTGTAGATGGCCACATTTGAACCAGGAATCTCAGCTTTATTTGTAGCTAAAGGGACAGAAATGAGCACCTTTAGAGTGAGATCCATTTAATGGTAGTCATCAGTAACTGGTCGGGTGATTCCTCTGATTTTTATTGATTCTAGGGAAAGGCAAGGGTGGATTGAATTCCTGCACTAAATGGCTGTATCCCTAAAGGCTGGGATATAATTAGGTGAAGAGATTTTCATTCATTGGGACAAAATTCACAGGAAAATACTTTCGTTTCTTTTTCAGAATTTTTTGTCTGGGAGTAATTTTGTAAAGGAAAGACAAAAACTTTCTCTAAAAATAACATTCTTTTCATTAAGAAGATATCTCATCAAAGATCAACTTTTCCATCAGAAAGTTTTAGCAAAAATTACAGTTGAACCCTATTCCCTGGTTTATGTAACTACAAGTAAAATACATGAGGTGTTTTTTTCTCCCTCTCTAACTACCAATCATGCAAACACATTCTTGGATATGAGTCATGCAGTTTTCTTTCCAGATTGTACATTACGATCAAGAGATACATGAAAGTCTATTCATTTTGTAATTTCACAGATAACTTTTAATAATATTTCATAATGTGTCAAATATTCTTACAGTAGGACTGAACTATCTGATCTGAGCCGGTGGTTTGGCAGTTCATTTTACATCTGTTTATCCCTAAACTATGGAAAAGATGATTGGAAAGATTATTTTTCATTATATAGGTAACCACCTCTACATGGTTATTCTCAATATTTCCCTAATATCTGGGTGAGCAGGTACTTGACAAGTCATGAAGAGAACTTAAATTCACCACTCATTTTCATTGTGGTATGTCTAAAGAGAACTAGCTGTTTGAAAGGCAAATTTGAGGTTAAATCTAGCAATATTTATTCTATAGATTTTAGATCTATGCTGGCTTTGAAGGAAGACCCTGGTTTTTATAAGAAAATGTTTCCTGTATCATAATACTGACCCAAAGCAAAATTTCTGCATATTTAGTGCCATTTTTTTTCTCAGAAATAATCAATTTCTAAATTCTCCATATTAAACATCCTCTTAAACCTTCAGGTTATTCGAATTCAAATGAAACAAGTTCCACAGAAGTGTTCATTGCAATTTAAGAGAAGAGACATCTATCCTATGTATTGTATTATTTCTTACATCTAAATTTATCTAATTGCAGAACCATAGGTCGTTTTCAGGGAAAATTAATCTCTTCTGCATCATGGCAAATACACTTTATTATTGTGCCTTTCCCTAAGACTTTTAGAGTTTCCTAATGAATTTTAGAGTTCCAACATGTGATGAAAATTAGTAGAAGGAAAAATTATCTCAGGAGTGACAAGATGTGAGTCTCTGCAACTTTTGATATCAGATGTAGTTTCTTTTTAAAAGAATTATAAATTCATATAGTCACATTTATCTGATCTGATTTTCAGTCCTCAAGCCAAACACCCCATGACACCCAATCTCTCTGCCTCTGCAGTGTTTTTTCCCAAACATTGATTTTGCTTTAAAGCACTAAACAAATCCTGAAAGAATCAGTAAACAAACCTGACGCTAGACTTTTCTTTATTAATATATAAATCAATAAGCATAGAGGAACACATTCATTAAGAACAGGAAAAGCCATTATAAAGCAGATATTTTAATTGCAACCTCAATTAAAATTATTCTTCAGCTCTGAATGACCTCTTGCATGTAAATCATTAGATAAATTCTATCCTTCTATAAAGAGCATAAGTTCCTATAATTACCTGTAATGAGGTTGGTATTGCCCATAATCTCTCTGACATACTATCTAGGAGGGAAGGGCATGAAGCTGGAAGGAACATCCCAGCCATTAAATTCAGCATCCTGATATTGCTGGAAAGAGTCTGTACAAACCTTTCAGTGAGCTGTTAAGATGAGACACAAAACTAGCTAGGTTTTACCCACATTAGAAATCTTTTCAGACTCTAACTGCTCTGTTTCATGTCAGGGTATCTCTATCTGTTTATGTTTCAGACCAATATTGGGACCTTGGTCTTAAATAATTTTGCTTTCCTTTGTTCATATTCTTCTGCTATATTAAAATGATTTTCCCTTCTGAAATAAATCAATATAGCTGTTATCAAATATCTATGTCTTCCTTCTGTCCTATCATTTTTATCTATCATTTTTATCACCACAGGGACTTGAAAGAACCTCTCCATGGAGTTTTGCTTTCTTTCTATGAGGTTTGTTATTATCCTTCCATCATTTGTTCACAGTCACACGTAAAGCAAGTCTAGTCAAGTCTTGGACTTTTTTATATGCTTTCTTTCATTAATCTTTACTAGGAGATTTCTTTGGACATGTGGATCTAGTTGCTGCAAGAAACATTTTGTAGAGTACTTGCAGTGAATAATTGAAAAGATTGCGGTGGCTACAGCTATTGTAGCACAGTATTAATCCTGCAGGCTTAGAATACCACACAACCAGCTGTGAAGGCATCTTCCTCTTTCCTGAACTCAAAAATATTCAGTGCACCTGCAGAGTGACAGGTTAAAGGTAGTATGCTGCTGATTCATGCCCTTAAACTTTATTTCAGCTTTGGTAATGAAGTGTATGCATGTGTGTAGGAGATAAGCTGAGCTTCAGAACAAGAAATTTATATTATTTATGCATTTATATGCAGGAGTAACTCAGAACTCCAGTGTTTTAGGAACTATATGAACTATGAAAAATAGAAAGACCAAAAAATAAGGAGCTCAGATAGAAATGTTTTTCTATATCTAAATATGGCATTCACAAGGAAATGGTCAAACAAATTTAAGCAATACATAAGCCTGTGAGCCTCTTCATTTTTTCTTTAAAAGATCTTAGATTATAGATTATAGATATAACTCTAAAATAAATATTGAAGGACCGTAATAAAATTGATTTCATGAGGATAATGAGACATAGTCCCCAGGGATGTGGTCGCAGCCCCAAGTCTGACAGAGTTCAAGAAACATTTGGACAACTCTCTCAGGCATATGGTGTGACTCTTGGTAATGTACTGTGCAAGGATAAGAGTTGGATTTAATGATCATTGTGAGTCCTTTCCAAGTCAATATGTTCCAGGATTCTGTGATTCTACAATACAGGAGGAAGCACATGAGCATGATTCAGGAACCAGAGTCACTTTATTCTTCAGATTTGCAGGTGTAGTGACTGCAGCTTTGATTCAATTACATCCCTGCACAGTGCTTGCTGCTACATGAAAATCAACCACAGGTTTATGTAGTGCATGCAGTTGTTTAATTCTTTGAACTGAAAATGTAACTGTACACGTTGTGCAGCCCATAATAATTTATTATGATTATGTCTGACTCTCTGGGAACTCTTAGCATGCAGTGTTGCCTGTATTATTATGTAGTCTTCTTTACAGAGCTATGTTTTACCTTGTCACTTGACTTTTCTCATCATTCTTGTAATTAAAATCTCTTTTGATCCTATTTGGCATTTCACTATCTGCACGTAAGGAAATACCTTGGAACTGGCCTGCCTATGACTTCACACAGTCCACTAATTAAACTAGGTTTTAATCGGAATTTCTTAATCACCCTTAATTTTCTGACTAGAAGGTGGTTGGGTCTGCACTCATTTCCCCAGTGACTTTTTAAAGGATGGATATACAAATGAAAATTGACTGTACAAATGAGATTGCATGGTTCCATATTTATTCCTTCACAACTATTCCTGGTCATATTTACACCATTTACAAGAAAAGTCATTATTTTTCTAGGTGCTTTTTGGGCAGATTTTTATCTGGAATCTGGAATTCAGGCTGTGTCTTTCACTGGTGCGCCTTCAGCCCAGAAATGCAGGATGAAAGAAAAAACAAAACAAAACAGAAATGCAAAACCATCCCCAAAGCTGTCTTCAAGAGAGATTGTGGTGAAAAAAACCCCTACTTTGTTCCAGTTTTTATGTCAACATGGAAATTTTTAACCAAAATATTCAGAGTAGAAACTCTCTGAGAATTTCTTTTGGTATATATGAGACTGAAAATTTTAAAACAAGCTGAAAAGTGGCACTGGAAAATGTTGTCATAAAAGCCTTTTTATCACATTGTCACCTGAAAATATATTTCTTACAAGTACCTCCATTTACTTACAAGATTTAGAGTTTAATCCACTGAAGTGAGGGCAATTTTATATTGTACTAAGAAGCTCCTTGACAAAAGATTTGGTCAGACTGGAATATTACAGAAGCACACGTTATGTTACAGACAAAGGAATATTGTAAAAGGAATAGTGAAGACTGCCAACTTGGGTTGTCTTCTCAGCTCTGTGATGTTGCATAAATAATTTCCATTCTTCTCCCACCCTTTTCCCCTCTTCTGCTCTGCCTTCATCTTGTATTTTAGACTGTGAGCTCCCCCACATAAGCAGTTTCATAGAATCATCATAGAATCATGGAATGGTTTGGGTTGGAGTGGTCTTAAAGATCATCCAGTTCCGACCCCCTGCCATGGGCAGGGACACCTTCCACTAGACCAGGTTGTTCAAAGCCCCATCCAATCTGGCCTTGAACACTTCCAGGGATGGGGCATCCTGTGCATTCTCTGGGCAGCCTGTGCCAGTGTCTCACCATCCTCACAGTAAAGAATTTCTTCCTTATATCTGATTCAAATCTACCCTTTTTGAGTTTGTTTTAACTTTACACTTTGAGTGTAAATTTTGAGTTTTTCATAATAGGGCACAATTTGTTATTCAAGTTTTTAATAACTGCTGTATGGTAAATCTTTATTATTTTCTGTTTCCATTTCTTTCTAAAACTGTATTTCAAAGGGCTGTAAAGAACAAAAAATGCAATAAATCTATCTAAACTGCTCTGTAATTGATTATATTGTCCATCTATATACTTGTGGCTCATTTGTCCATGTGAGAACCCCTGATATAAGTAAAAGTTGCTTGACATCTCCTTCCAGCTGTGGTGGGTTGACCCTGGCTGGATGCCAGATGCCCATGAAACCATTCTATTGTTCCCATTCCAGCTGGGCAGTGGATAGAAAATAAGATGGAAAACAACCTGTTGGTTGAGACAATGCAGTTCATTAAAGCAAAAGCAAAGGTTTGGACATGCACAAGCAAAGAGAAAAAAAAAATCAGTTTATTTTCTACTTTCAATCAGCAAACAATGTTCTGACACTTCCCTGGAAGCAGGGTTCAGCACATGTAGTGGATGCCCTGGAAGGAAAACACTGCAAATAATGAATGTCCCTCTTCCTCCCTCTTTCCTTAGCATTTATATCTGAGCTGACATCATAAGGTATGGAATATCTTTTGGGTCAATTCGGGTCACCTGTGAGTTGTGTCCTCTCCCAAGATTCACCAGCTCCTTGATGGTGGGTGGGAATGTTGAGAGACAGCAGTGATGCTGTGCCAGTGTTGCTCAGCAGTAGCCAAAGCACTGGTGTGTTATCAGCACATTTCTAGGTATCAATGCAAAGCAGAGGGTGCAATGGGGAAATGAACTCCCTCTCAGCCAGACCCACAACCAACACATTGCGTGATCAATATATACACAAATCCTATCCTGGTTTTTTCAGTAGTCACTATTTTCTTGGGAAAAGTCCTCTTGAGAGTTTTGGAGATTCTGTGCTGAAAAGGCATTATTTAATATTCCCACCTCTTCTTTGTAATTGACCCTTGTCTGATGTCAGTGGATGAGAGAAGTGCATTCCCCTTTCCTGAACTTTACTTCATGAGTATACTGAGTACTGTATTCCAGTTAATTCTTGTTTTCATTCAAGTTACCATAGGGAAAATACTGAAATTCTCTTTTTTTATTTCATTATGTATAGCATTGCATAGAAGACAGAGCAAATGTCAGCAATCTGATTACTGTGGCTCAGCTTTCGTCTTTCAGTTCCGAAGGTCTTACATTTGAAACTCTTGTATTGATAATATAAATTCTTCAAGGTATAAATTTGATCAAGTCAGACCCAAGAATAGAGAAGAGATAATGTTCTTAGGATTTCTGACTTGGATTCAGCCTCTTGCCATGACCAGAACTTCATTTGTAAGACTGTTAGACTCAGAGAAGGAGCCAGGGCAAAATGTTTGCTGGTTAAATAAAGAATCATTGATCATAAAGTCAAAATAGCCCAGAATGGAAGAGACCTTGAAAGCTCATTTGGTCCCAGCTTTCACCATGAAGGGCACAAAGGTGAGATTTCAGATGAGATTACCACCCTTTCCAACCACATCTTGAAACCCTTCAACCACATCTTGTAAACCCTTCAGTTACTACAGGAACTTCATCACATCCCTGTGGAGATTATTCAAGTGCATGATTATTTTTACAGTATAAAATGTCTTTCTTATGTCAATATGAAGCTTTTCCTAGTGTACTCTTTGTCTCTCATCTTCTCTCATCTTTGTCTCTCATCTCTCTGTTGTTCTTTGTGGAGTAATTCCCTCCTCTCTGTAGCTGTACTTTTAATGCTGGAATCCTATCACAAGGTCCCACTGAGCCCTCTCTTCTCCAGAGAGGAAGGGCCTATATCCTTCAGTTTATCCTCATAGTTTGGGACTAAATGCATTCCTAATTACAAAGTGCTTGAAAACTACTCTAGAAAGTATGAGATGAAAAGTTCATTTGGACTCCGGTCTTAGCTGCTGTGTTTAACAAGACACTTGTTCCATGCAACAGCCTTGTCCTTCAACCATATCAGAGATGCCAAGGTCATTTTAATCTCCTTCTGTTCTGGTGTGCCCCTCAGGGTTATCAGTTATTGACTATGGATTAGCAGTTGGAGGTCAGAAGCCTTATTATGTGAGCCACGAGCTTGAAGATCTGCCTTGTGTGGTGCTCTGAAAAATCAGGGGAGAGGAAGGTGTTTAAGGGTTACTCATTTCATTGTCAAATTGTTGTAGGTAGTGGGTTAAAATATGTGCCTTGGTACAGCTTTGTATCAGTGCATTGAACGGGGCTCAGCTGGGAAAAAAAAAGAAACCAAGTTCAAAAACAGTGGGTATTATACAGATGTCAGAAAAATTCTGCCCTCACGCTGTTCTGAGAGAGGAGGACATGGGAAATGTGTGTAACAGAGTTTATAGCATATGTCAGTGGCAGAATTAACACCGAACTGCACATCTTAAAGGTATCATTGGCAGGACACCCAAAGAATACTTGAGGTTTTATTGATGTCATTGTTCTCCTCCTCCTATTTCCCCAATGTCTAAGCCCAGGAATATCTCATTAAAACAGGTCTTTTCAGGGAACGCCGGGGAGTATGGGACTACAAAAAATTGATAGCAAAACAATAACTGCGAACTGAAACCATCAAGATCATTATCAGGAAAAGACTTCAAACACTGCATGTGTAACAGGGATAGTTCTGAGTGCTAATGAGCATCCAGATAGGACAGGCATTTTCTCGCCCCCTGAGGAAGGGTCAAAAGTAATCTGACAAATTCACTGAGCCTGAGCACTGGAGGAAAAATAGTCATGAAAAGGTACACAGATGTCAGAGAAAGAAAACCTTTCAAAGAATGTTTAGAATGGAGAACTCAGATACAGACAGGCAAGAATACATATACACACAGGCACATAGATTTGTATGTATGTGCATATATATATATGTATATATATATATATATATGAATATATATACACATATATATACATATATATATATATACACAATGTATTATAAATTTTTGCAGACTGTTTTGTGTAACACATGAAAAAAAGACCAAACTCAATAATCCAACATTTCAAGGAAAAATCAAAAATTAAAAATTAAAGGTATTAAATTTATAAATTAAATAATACCTTCCCTTCCACTGCTGACAACCTACTCTACTTCTACTTCCATATTTTCAACACTTGACAATTGAATAATCATGGCATGGGAATCATCTGCCTAAATGAGGCCATTCACTGTAGTCTTGCCACTTTAGCAGTCCCAGCCATTAGATTTCAATTTATTTTTCAAGATCCTCAGACTCTCTTAGTGTAGTGATTTTACCATGTCAGGACTTGACAAGCCATTTACTTGTAACTTCTGCTAGGAGCATGTACCATTACCCAGATGTACTGGCAGTGACACACAGGTTCCTAAGGATCAAATAGGCCTGCTCAAATCAAAAATTATTACACACACTTTGGGCTTTTCAAAAAAATTCTTATCTATTGTTACAGATCAGAATAAAATTTCTGAGTTTTGTGATTTGAAATACAGCTTATGCCCCAAATTACGGCAGGCTGAAATGATTTGCTAGGGCAGAAAAGGCAAACAAAATAAAAGTAAAAAAAAATCAAACAATACTTGGGAACTTGTTTCCAAATACAGAGAATATGTTGTTGAATAGATTTATTCATTATTCATCCAGATCTCATACCAACAGGCAAAAATAGTTTTTTTCCACTAAAAAATGTAGTATATAAACACGAGCTCTCCTAGTACTTGAAGAACAGATTTTATTTGAGGATAAAGAACCTAGGTTAGGACTACTAGCTACAGATGAGACTACTTTTCTCAAACACTACTGTAGATATGAGGATCATAGTACTGGCTGGAATGGACCTTCAGGATCATGCAGTTCCAAACCCCCTGCTATGGGCAGGGACAGCTTCCACTAGACCAGGTTGCTCAGAGCCCCTTCCAACCTGGCCTTGAACACTTCCAGGGAATGGAGCAGCCACAGCTTCTCTGGACAACCTTCTCTGTGCACTGCCTCACCACCCTCACAGCAAAGAATTTTCATTAATATATAATCTAAACCTGCCCTCTGACATTTAAATCTCAATTTAAATAAAACATTAGCTTCAAATTGTATTTCTTCTCCTAGCCAGTATCTTCCCAGCTGATATTACACACAAATCTGCTCATCAAAACAACCTTAACGTCACTTTGTCTAAAGAGTACTGGTGTAAACTCCAGAAACTTACCCCTAAAACCTTTGCTTTTACTTTCCCTTTTACAAGCTATTATCATCATCTGTAATTAATAGGTGCTAGTCATGTAATTCCTTGTTAAAGTCATCCCACTTGCAGGAGAATGTATGGTGTCTCTGAACAATTTTTACTTTATGTTCTTGTCAGAATATTAAATTTGTTTGGAAACTAGGTTTTTTATACTGGTCCAATGTGTTTGGCAACTATAACATAGATGCTTTCTATATTTTCCTCATTAAGATGTAAGATCTGGCTGAAATGGGTGTAATTATCAGTATTTCCTTGTTTTTTTGTTAAGTCCAAATTATTCTTATTGTAAAATAGAACTTGGTTCATGCTTTTATAACAACAAATTTTGAGCTGAAATCAGACAATATTTTCCCAAAGAGTGAATTTTCTCAGAAGGGTCACTTTAATCTTACATCTGATGAATTTTTGTCTCAAAGAAGCCAGAAATATACACTTTCTTTCAATTTTATGATGAAATCACAGACTGAAAGGAGTTACCCAGGTTCTTTTGACAGACAACATTTAAGGTACCATGAATAACAAGGGGTCTGGCAGATTTGCACAACATGGGTATGGAAAACGTGTTGACAGAGCAATGCTTTTCATTTTTTGACTTGAACACCACACGGCAACAGCTGCAGCTGCCAGCCAGGGAACTTGTGCAACCCGCTCTAAGTGGTCATGTATTATTTGTGCCTGTCATGTTCCATCAGACATTTTATCTGATGTTGTTGATGTACCAAATGCTGTGTACCAAAGACGAGGTTTTTGCCTTCAAGTGTCTCTTGCTCCTTTTATTAGTACACCTTCACACACACAGATCTCCATGTGTCTTTGTTTTGTCATGCAACTGCTTGATTTTTTACTAAACTTGTCTTCCCACACAGAAATTTTTAAATATGTTTCTCTCCTGTCATTAAGGGCACTATTTTTCTGACTTAGGATACTGTTGATAACACTTTTTTCAAGCATGTGCCTTGTTTCAGGCAAAAAAATTTGACCTCTCCATTTTGACAGCCCATCTAACAACATGAAAATACTGAAAGGGTATTCCTGCCAGTGAAAGAAAATCAGAGCATAATTTTCTAAATGTTACAAAAGATTGAAAGTGCCTAAAAGGGATGAAGCAACCCTCCATGTCATCTCCAAGAGTGCCCTTCATTGGCACCAGGCTGAAATCTTTCAACCCACAGAGCTAACAGTACTCAATAAATATTTGCCATTGTGCCTTGAGATCCAGAAGTAACTGCACAGGAACTCTGTTTTGGTGCTAAAAAAATTTGAACCTGTTCTTTCCACAGGATCATCAGTGGCTACAGACATCCAGGACTGTTCTCTCCTTTACGGTGGGATAAAGTGCTTCAGCTGACATTGGTCTGCAAGGTGAGCACCATGGAGACCTAAAAATACTGTTAGCAACGTAAAAAATTCCAAAGCCAGAAACCCAGAGCACTTCCACACAGTTTTTAAGAGCAGAGAAAGTCAGGAATAACTGGGAGTTTTGACAGATGATATTGAGAATTACCAGAAGGGCAAAGGATACTCTGAATTTGGATATCACTCGAGAGTGAAGCATATTCTGTATCAAGTGACAGACAGGCTGGAGTGGTGCAACTGTGTCACACAAAGGCAAAGCTGCTTACCGGTGAGTATCTCACCAGGAGACATGATTATGCCATGACAAAAAATAAGCTGGGATGTCTTGTTTCTCTTTCCTCCACATCCCTCATCTTCTTTCTCCTCAAAGACCTTTTTGGTTTTTCTTTTCTTCCTCCCCAAGGAAATAACAAGGATGGAATAAAGAAAAATTCTGAATCTTGACAATTGTTCCAAAGTATTTGCCTTCCAATCAGATATTCTATATATATATATATAAAAAGAAACACTGTTCACCCAGAAAGAGTGGTGAGAAATATGACAGAAAACCAAAAAAAACTGCTGGAGCTGAATTTTGCTGTTGGAAAAACTGCAGATACTCCAGTCCACTGGATAACAAGTGCCATACAGGAAAACAGGCCCCTCACAGATTTGTTCCTCACAATATGCTGTTATGATACTAAAGCAGATGCTCAACTCACAGGAGACAGCAAACCTTCCACAGCTCCTTCCTAAAGACAGGAGAAACACTAGGGGCAATGAAGCAGCATTTAGCCAGGACTGCACAAACACAGCACAGTGTAAAATGTGTTCAAAGAGCACAGCAGTCTAAGTGAATTTCACAAAATTAAGAAACTACCTGCCAGATCCAAACTGGTTTGAAGTCAATACAAACGTCTGTAGTGACTTGAAAGCTCTGAGGTCAAAGTCCGCAATGTATAGTTTCTGCTGGACATATTTGAAGATTTATAATCTCTGTAATGAAGACAAGGTTGAAAAGGATCTCAAGTCCAGTCACACATTATTTCTGATATCTCATCCCATGCTGTCTTTCCTTACTCTATCAATCTCTACCTGTAAATGTCAGAACAAAGATGCAAGAGCCGAGTAGCTCTTTGATGAAGAGAAAAAGGCATGAGAGCTAATAGAATTGGTTCCTTTAAAACCTGAAGTTAAATATTTAACCTATATGAAACCGAAAATTAGATGCTTATGACCACTTCTATGAGTCTAATTATGTTCCTATTATGACCCTAGTGACAGGTGAGAAACCTGGAAAAAGAAGACACTTGCACTGCATTTATTGATTGAAATTTAGTACTTAATGCAAAACTCAGGATGTAAAAGACAGGAGAGAGAAAAAAAACTCTCTTAGGTATATCAGTGTTGTACAGTTAAAATACATGAAAAGTAAAGGAAAATGTTTCCAAAGTCAGCTAATTTGATTCTGAACCTAGAAAAGAGACTGCTGAGTAATAAGAAACTATTTTTATAGTCTTTTTTCCTCATTCTAGAACCATAAGTTAGAGCTCTTAAGCAAAGGTTTGAACAACACAAGCAATATTTTCTGCTTGGTGTCTTCCCATTAAAAAAAAAAATCAAAACAATAGCTAACTGGTCTTATTTTATTATTTATTACTGGAGATATCTAATCCCCATTCTAAGAGCAGATGCATAATTCAACACATCTTACTTCCAAAAGAATACATTCTGTATGGAGTTGATTTTTGGGGTTTTTAGCCCTTCTTTTTCTCCAGTAGGTTTCCTTTTTCTCTAGCTTTTTTTTTTTTTTTCTGTTTTTTGGGTAGATGTTACTGTCCTGAAAGAAGGTAAATGAAAGATTCATTATGGGTCATTTATAGAACCACAGTTGCATCTTCCCTTTGCAGTTATACATGAAATTTTATTTTCTCAGTTTTCACGGGAAGTTCTTGGGAAGGTATTTTGTTTGTTTACCATCTTAATCATGCAGAATATGCTTAAAATTCATATTCTGATGGTGAGGTGCAGGACTGTATCCTGTCACTGAAGCAATGAATTTCTGACACTTAGATTTGTTGTGCATAACTATTAATGCAAAACTTTCTTATTGCCAATACATTTATTTTATTCTGGCATTTTGGCAAATGTTCTTGTAACATTTTGGGGAGTCACCAGATGGCACTAAAACATTGCAAGGTGCCAAAACTCTTTGCATTTCTTGCCAAGAAATGCATTACTTTGCAATAGTATTGGGATTTTTTCTCTCTTTCTGCTACAGCCTGGATAATATCTCTTTAAATTTAAAAAGAAGCACTGGCACATGCTCATTGGATCAGACAGGGCCAGGATGAACTTAAGGGTGTAGGCACATCACCCATGCCATTTTACCACCAAGAATATTATTATCATAATTTCAACCTTCAGATTACATTCCTTTTCAGAAAATCTGATTTTGTCAAAGAAAATTTTATGGATCCTGCTTACTACATGAATCAGATTAAACCTGTCACTAAGGCTCTAGTTCTTTCCTTGTGTAACATCATTTTCAAATCTGTCTTTCCTTCTCATGAGGGAGCTGTTGAGCAGCTATATAGTGTTATAATATTTAATATAAATCTGTATCATGCTTTAGTCACATAGTTTTGAATAACTGACCAAACATTTTTACCTTCCATTTCCTGTATTCAACAGTGACAAAAATCCTATACTTAGAAATGAAGAGAACAAAACCTGAAACATTTTAAGTTCTATTTAGAGATCTTAGGATATTCAGAAGTCTTTAGAAAAACATTAAGTTATGTAAATTGGTATATATGTCTTATGCTGTAATTTTTTTACTGTTTTGCAAACCCATTCAGTGGCATATAATTTTAATTTTTTTTCCTATCTGAATTAATGTTCTAGCCTCCTTATATTAAGAAAACAGAATATTTATACCATTTTCTTATTCTCTTAATTTTTGTAAGTGGTTTTCTTTTTATAACCAATGACTGCAATCTTTACAAATACATTTTACAAATATTGAAAGAATCTGTTCATTTTTCAGATGAAAATACTTATGTTGAGGAATTATATTGTGTATATAATCTGGTAAGCTCAGTTGGAGAACAAAGCACAGAACCACTGAATGGTTTGAGTTGAAAGGGACCTTGAAAAATCTTCTAGTTCCAACCCCCCTGCCATGGGCAGGGACATCTTCCACTAGATCAAGTGCTCAGAGCCCCATCCAACCTGGTCTTGAGCACTTCCAGGGATGGGACATCCACAGTTTCTCTGGGCAACCTGTGCCTTTGCCTCACCACCCTCACGGGGAAGAATTTCTTCCTAAACCCAATCTAAATCTGTCTTCTTTCAGTTTAAATGCCTTTCATATCCTTGTCCTGTTTCTTCTGAAAAGTGCCTCTCCAGTTGTCTTGTCTTGCGACAAATACAGTAGCATAAGTCATAATAAAATTTAGGAAAAATCAAAAAGCCTAAAAATCTTTACTAAATTACAGACCAAACCAAATTACCCTGATGTTTGAAAGGAAGAATGTTCTATTCATCTATTCACTTTTTAAAAATACAGACAATTAAAAACATGTATTGCTTTCATGGAAATTTTGAAAAACTAAAAGGTGAATTTCTTTGTAAGCTACAGGCAGACTGGATCAGCTTCACTTGGTATGCTCAAGTCTCCAAGAAAAGTAACATTCAGTTTGATAAAATATTTGTTTTGCCTTCTCCCCTTCTGAGCAAGGAAAGAGAGCAGAGAGTGGAACATGCACAGTAGTTGTTGCTGAGTTCCCTGTTTTGAGAGCCTAAAGGATGAAGAAAACAGCTTTTTGCTTTAATGATATTTTTTCACTGAAACTTGCCTAAACCCAGTTTCAGTGTGGGGATTTGTCCAAAAGGCAAAAAAAAGTAGTCAGAATAGTATTGCTGCAATCACTGCTCTTTGACTCTCGGTAAGTCAAAGCACTCAAAAGGTTCAAGGGACACGCTTGAAATAATGGCCCAGGGATAGTTACAGTGGCCCTGAAACAAGTGACTGTAGCAGGTAATGCATGGCTACCTACAGAGAAATTTCATCCCATGATTCATGTCAGGATGGATCCTGCCCTGGAGCTCACAGCTGCACTTGCTCAGAAACTATCTCATAAAGCCAGTGTCCCAGAGCATTGCCGGCTGCCCATTCTCATCTCAGGGTGAATGCAAGGCCACACTTTGATATCCATCCATCAAGTTCTGAGTTTCTGCATTACCTTATGAGCAAAGTAAGGAGGCAAGGTATTTTTCTCTGGAGAAAATCCACTGAGTGATAGATGAAGCTTCACAAATACACGCTCCAGAAAGCATCCAATCATTTAAAGAGCTCCCATGACCAACCAGAGTAACCTTGAAATATTTTGGAATATTTGATAAATCTCTCTCCCATCTTAAGCTTATTTCTTTTTGCATGAAAAATCATTACTCAAAACTTTGGTTAAAGTTGGCTAAATTATTTGCAGACCTTCCATCACGTACTTCAAAGTTTCATTAGTCTGGATTTCTCTAGAGCTGAGATTGCCTTTGAAGGGCTGTCAACTCCAGAGAGCTTTTTATAGTGCATAAAAACATCTCCTAGGGGGAAACCACTCGAGGGTCCCCTGTTTCATCTTCCCATTTCTGCTTTCTGTTTCAGGTGGAATTCCTGATTTCTGTTTTCTTCTTACAGATGCAACTCTAACAGTCTAAATATGGCAGCAGTGAAGCAGTTCATAAACATTAATTAATGTATCCTCATTACATCCCTCAGAGGAGAGTGATGATAGAGTGGTGAAGGCATCTTGGTATGGATCCAGAGGTGCGAGTTCATACCTCTCTCTGGACTCATTCCAAACATCACTCCCAGTCAGCTCAGCTATAAATGACTACTACAGCACTGGGGCTGAGGAAATCAAAGGCATCTGGATGGATATTAGGCACATCACTCCCCTTTGGGAGGTTAGCAACAGAAACTGTTGTCCTTGCCCCAGCGTACGCAATTAGCCCTTGTGGTGGCTTGTTTCCATTACATACAGAGGTGCTGCTATCCCTCCTCTGATGAAAACAGCTGGGGCAGAGAGGGATGAAGACACAGATTTTTAAAGACGTTTGGAGCTCTAAATCTCTGTGAGCTTGGAAGGCATTAGTCACATGAATAATCTGACTATTTCAGTCTAAGGAACTTGTCTGTGTTCTGCAGCAGAATAGAAAATTGACCCTGACTCATGAGTCCAGTCAATTGGGATATTTGTTTTCTCTTCTGTAAGTCTTTGATGGTAAAAATAATAATTACTCAAGAGAGTCATCCCACTGTGTTAAAGAAGAATATGTTGAAAATATTTATGCATGGTCACACAACAAGGAATAAAGTTTGTTTAGTAACATAAGATTAAAGATGATAAATGCTACTTTGCATTCACTGATTGTCATATTCACTATTCCTATTCAAAGATCCAAAATTGTTTCCAACATGGAAAACAACCACTGCCTTGCAGGGCTTGTACAAAACTGATAATTCAAAAAACTTGCAAGATGTTTATAAACAACAATTAATTAGTTCATTGGAAATTACAATATGTCTTTATAAATGGGAAAGTGAGGTACAAAACTCACTGTATCACTCAGACCATCACTTAACTGATGTCAAAATGGAAATAAAAAGCAGTATTATTGATTTCTTGTCCTGTACCCTAATCAACAAATCCATTTCCTCCTAATAAATAATTTGAATTGTTTTCATTTTAGTGAACTATAAAGAAACAAAAACTTGGTTAAATTGCCCCAAGGTGAATGAAGATCAAAAGGCAAAGCAGGTACATGACCTCCTTTCTTCTAAGCTCTTCATCACATTGTACAAACAAACCAATGAAAATGTTGAAACTTAAATGCTCCATCATTAGCTAAATAAGCAGAAGTGATAAATAACAGGTTCTTGCAGCACCATTTAAAGACCACACTACACTGTAAAGTATCCTCTTTTATCAGATATTTTTTGGACTCTGCTAGAGTCATTGGAACCACTGGAGCAATAAATACATCAAAATATGGAGGTAAACAAAACCATAAAACATCCAATGTAACAACTGAAACACCCACAAATACATAAATATTTATGAAGCAAGGGGTACTTCTGAAACACCCAGCAAGTTTGATTGGATTGAGCAATCCAATCAAAGCATTGTGCACTCACATGATTGAGGGAACAGGAATTGTATGACAAGGAAAAGAAACAGTGGATAGGCAATGGATTTCAGCTCACTGTTTTTAAACTTCCCAAAGCATAAAAAAGATGACCTTCAGTGTGATTTGAATATGGCAGTATCCATTTCCTGATACAGAGTATTCCAAAAATCATCCCATTTTAGTTTTGGCTCAAAAAAAAGAGGGTCATCAACAGCAGTCATTTGACACTTATGGATTTTTCCATCTGGATGGAGATCCTCAATCCTTTCTCTCTACTAGATCCAAAAATATGGATTTGGGAGCTCTTGTCCTGTTTTGTGTATAAAGGCAACAATTATATAATCAAATTCCTATGGGATTGCCATGAAAGTTGAAGAGAAAACAATAAACATTTTCAACATTTCTGAGCATCTGCAATTTTTCCCAATTTAAAGACCATAAGGGTCATTAAATCAGACTATTTTTTAGGATCTTGTATGCATTAAATGCACAAGATATTATACATCTTCTCTCTGGTGGGCAATAGGACACAAGCAATAAAACACAAACAATAGGACACAAAGTGGAATAAAGCTGCATCAGGGGAGATTCAGATTTAACATCAGTATAAAGATCTTCACTGAGACATTGGTCACCCACTGGAACAGGCTCCAGGGACCTGGCCACAGCACCAAGACTGGCAGAGTTCAGGGAGAACCTGAACAACATTATATGATTTAGTTCTAGGTAAACCTAGGTAAAAAACTCCTGAGAAAATCAAGGAATTAGGCTTAATGATCCTAATGGGCCCCATTCAGCTGGAGATATTCCATGATTCTATGACACCGTTTCCTGGAGAGACCCCAGCAACTTGTGCTGTTTAAAGCACATTTTTCAGAAGGTTATGTAGGCTTATTCAAAGATAATAAAGATTGAAGAATTCAGTAATTCCCTTGTAGTTTGCTGTCATCAAACTAAAATTAGTCATTTCTTTAGAGCCCCTTCAGATGCAGGAACAAAGCTGTTGAGAACTAAGGAACTGAACAAAGCACATTACAACAGTGAAAAATACATATGACTCTTGTATTTCTGCACTTTTGACTTAGACTTTCTTAAAATCTGCTGCTTAGTGATACAAATAATGTTATTTCTTCAGAACTAAACTCTCTTTACTAAGAATATGAACCTAGACATTTTGGTGCAGATCTGTAGCTTCAGGGCTGAAGCAGCTTTTACATGTAATAGGTAATACAATAAAACCATGAAAAGCTCTTCAGGCCACACAGGTTGAGATTTACTGATCTTTCCCTCTCCTCAAAATCACTGTGTCCCAGCATTATGTTTCAAGATTTCTAAATCCTATATTTATGTGTGCAACCGAGCTGCTTTATAGGTGTCTTGTTCCAGCCAAGAATCTCCAAGACTCAAAATTAACTGCAATCAATACACATCAGGGTGTTGTGCAAATATCTAATGCCTTCCTTCCAATGGGGAATATATTTAGAGTTACACACAGAATTTTCTTTCAGAATTTGTTTCCATTTTAAGAATTTGAAATACAGTAGGAGGTTTTCTTGTGTAAGATGACAACTTTATGAACATTAATTCTGTTCCAAGATAAAGAACACAACAGAAAATAGTCTTACTATTTTTTTTGCCTGAATTGACATATTACTTGAGATATATATAACAGCAAAATTTGTGGATTAGTTTTCTCTGGTATTCAAGCAGCTCTTTCATATGACATCTAAATATAAATATGGGGGGAGGTTCTGCAACTTATTTTTGCCATATAGCCTTTGCAGAATTGATATTGGCATTGTGTCTTTCTATGGTGTCCCATTGACCTTATCTGAACATTAATTACAATACAATTTCAGCCTAATTTCAATTAAATCAAGAGAAGGGTCCTATTGTTCTTATAGTTCTCCAGTAAGCTGATAATGAATGAAAGCTTGCAGATTCTGGTGCTTTTAATAGACTTCAGAATCTGAATGAAAATTATGAACCAAACTGACCTATCACATTAAATTAACCATTGTGCAGGCCTCATTGTCTTAGTGGGTTGGTTCTCAACCTTTATTCTCTCCACGCACTCTGCAAGATGTCTCACCTTGGGTTATTTTGCTTTGAAGGGTTCTGGTCACTGTATCATCACGGGTTTAGTTAAACACTATCTTTAGCCCTCCAGATCACTTGAGGTAGCAGGAGGCTCCCAGCCTGGCTGAATACAGTACTTTTAACATTTCAGGAAGCATTTCAAGGAGGCTTTCAAAGGCAAACACACTAGTGTGGGGTAAATGAGAACGCTAAGTGCATGTGTCTGTTGTAAAAAACTATGCTCTCATCGGACTGATCCTGCCTGGCACTGAGTGACTGAAAATAAACTTTTGGATGTTCAGGCAAGTCATAATATGAAGAAAAAAACTATTTCTTCCCAGGATAATTATCCCTGTAAGTATTGTCCAAGAGACCCACCATGTCTGTCAGCTTCTGTGAACTTCTCTAAACAAAGGACTGCAGAAAGCAGGATTCCAGACCTCCACATGTGAATTTAATGTTGGACAACTTTTAGGGCCAAGTGTTGCTGGTCCCTTTCTAGAGTGTGTAGTTATCAAGAAAAAAATAACTTGTGCCTGTAGCCCCGAGCACGTAGATCAGCACCTTGGCAGGCACTAAATTCCATGACCAGGCCTGTGAAGAGAGGACACAGGGAGCAGCCACCATCCCACACCTGTGCACTGCACAGCACCTTGGCTGAAGCCTGCAGGGAGAAGGGATCTGCACCCTAGGGATTGCTCATGGCCTGTACTTCCCAAAAAGAGTACTAGTGGAGACAAACATCTGGAAGAAAAAAAAAAAAAAAAAATTAGACTAGACTAGACTAGACTGGAATAGAATGGAATTAAATAGAATATCAAGGTCCTTCACTGGCCTATGAATATCTTCACTAAAAACTTGCCCACATCTTTCTGGAAGAGTATATACTTCACAAACTTTTTTTTTCTCCTGGAGGAAACCACCAGAAAGTCTTCTTTCTTTTCAGATATAAAAATGAAATCTGTCAATCCACTAAATCTGTCTGTCCTATCACAACTTCTGTCTTACGCATTTACAGCTCTGATCAGCTCCTCTCAAGAGCAGCCCTTCTGTGTGAAGCTCAGGATGCTTGGTTTGAGAGAGAGGGGCAATAAAAAAAGAAGTCCTTTGTTACTCCTGCCTTTTTTATTTTAATTGTGCAGTGACAGGGATGACATTTAGTAAAATATCAAATGAAACATCCAGGAATACAAATTGTTTGCAAGTGAAATTTTTGAAGGAGTTCTCCGCAGAGACTTGCCTATTTTTATAAGCAGTGACTCCTCTAAGTCACATTGAGACTTGAGTGTCATCTCAACCATGGAATTTAAAATGAAAGTGAAGTTTCATGGCTGTATATACTGCTTAAATGTCGCCTTTTATTCATCATGCTTATTTTACATCTAAACTAGTATAAGTCTTCTATATAAAGGGGGAAGTGAAAAAAAAAACATTTATAGAAGGAATGTTTGGGGCTACATGTTGACATTACACGGAGAATGAGTAAATTTTTTTTGCCAGAGCCTGTACTTGATCTTACTAGAATCTTACAGTAACAAAGTACTTCTATTCTGGGAACCCCTTAAACATCCTTTATCCAGAAAAAATTATTAAATTATAGTGCATTGAAACTGCCTCTGAGGAGGTAAGATGAATGTACAGTTGCTTCAGGATTAATGTGGCTTTTAAAACAAGCTACGGTCCAAGGAATTATTAGCACACACTGAAGATTATAACTAAACAAGAGAGTAGTAACATACAGAGTACAAAACAAAACAAAACCTTTGAAGAAAAAAATGTTTTGTATTTTAATAAAAATTACTTTGGTGTTTTGAAGTAATGATTTCCAGATTGCTGAAATTTTTCAAACTCTCAGTAGTTTATACAGTCATGTTTAGGACTTTCTTGGTTTCCTGGGTCATCCATATGCCAACAATGTTGTAATACAGTGACCCTTCTTCATTCAGCTAGATTCCCTACTGGACTGCAGAAGACCTCAAATTGTGTGCTTTGGTCCGGGTTAAACTTAGGAGTAGCTGTCTATTGACCGCAAAAGAATTTTAAAAATTCTTGCCCTAGAAGATGGCATAAAAATAAAGTAACTGTTACAAAATATGATGATTTTTTTAATAGGTATATTCAGTTGAGCATTTGAAGAGGGGAGAACTGACAGGGGCGTCCATAACACCTAAATATGAGATTCGTGCAGGGTCAACAACCACATGTGAGTAAGCCTTATCACCCTTTGCATCCAGAGGAAAAAAAACAGGTAAAACGAGGTGTCACTGGGTACCAGTTTTAGGACAGATAAAAAGCAATTTAGAGGTCCTCAATGAGATACACTGGGAATCTGCAACAGCTTATGCAGTGGTACAGATAGGGCTTCCAACCCAAGCGTATCTACAATGAATCTAAAGAAATTTTTTCTAAACCTTGTACAGTCAAACTAGAAATCAAGTCTGTTTGCTTGTTATTTATGTCTGACTTTGACCCATAGAGGTGTTTAACAAGAAGATAGCTCAGCCAATATCCACCTCTATTGCCTATGATATTATAATTTCTTCAAACTTCTTACTCACAATGTTCAAATTTGTCATTTCAGATAAAACTAAATACAGGGGATATTCTATGGAACTGCTAGGGTTCTGCTAAGGTATTGTGTAGTAGAAAATATTTTCTGTTCTGATCAATAAGAATTTTATCTGTACTTACACTTACTTTTTAAAATTTTAATTAAATCATTCACTTTTTAGTAGAAGCTGGAATTCACTGGTCATATTTTTCAATTATAAACTGGTTTATACTAGTCAATCTGTAATAGTCAGCACTACAAAAACAAGAAAAATCAAACCTAGGGTTAAACAGCCAAAATGTGCTGCTGTAGCTCTAGGTGCTATTACAAAGGTCGTTTACTGGATGAGGAGCAGGGAACAGAATGGGAGCGAGCAAATGCTCGTCTCCATGGTTCACAATCCCAATCTGATCAAGGCTGTTGTGGATGTACTGATTGATCTAGGACATCTCACTGTAAGACGCCACACACAGCTGAAGGGCTTTCCTTCTACCCACTGATTTAATTTCTCCCCGTAGGAAGTTGGGTCAAGACCAGCACAACTCAGAAGTGCTCCACAGCTGGTATCTCTGCCTGCTACTGATGACATGATGGGACAGATGGGTTATACCACCACTGCAGGGCTGGTCATTGTATGCCTGACCCATCCTTGCTGCTGTGATGAGAGTCCTCACTCTGCTTTTGTACAGATCCACACCCTTTCTGCTAGAGTACTACCAAGCTGGTCTCAAGGCTGCACCTCAGTACGGCCTTGTGTTCACAGTATGCACTTGTGAGAGGAGTGTTTGGGGTACAGCAAAGGCCCAACAAACATTTTCAGAATGCATACATGTCTATTGAAAACGCCAACCGACTACAGTAGCACTAGCTTGAGTGAAAAATTAAGATTAATAATCATCTTGTGATTTTGGTGATGGAAAGTGAAAGAGATTTCACTCATGGGACAGTAAATTCATGAAGAAATAGCTTCCAATTTCCTCAAAACTATATGGTGTTGACAGTTGTGTGAGATGAGATACTGAGGCAGGCACTGTCTGATATTACACCTCCAATGGCCTTGGTGTGCAGGATATGACTGTATTATTTCTCAAATGAAGACTGCACTAAATTGTTCACACCCTCTAAAAAGGCTGATCAACATTGTTAACACTTTTTTACATGTCAGATCAGAATTCCCCAACCACAATCTCAGTAGTGGGCCTTCAGCCATTTGTCTGCACCTCATTTTACTCAGGTAAATTTAGTACCTGTTTCACATTGCTTGTGCTATCTTTGTTATATATACAAGACACTGTGCTCAATGTTATGTAGATCTCCTCCCTTAAGTGTGTGCTTCTGTGAATTTCCTTGTAACCATGGCCCAGTAGATGAGAACTGGGTCAGATGTTTATTTGATAAAGTCTTTTCTCTCCAAGGTATTTAATTCAATAATTTTATTGGCTTCTTCATGCTACACATTTATTAGAATTTTATTCCCCACAAGAACATGGTCTGTTAGCTAAGCAGTAATTTGTTGCTGTAGCAGTTTATCAGGCAGGTATGTCTAAAGATTTCTGTTAAGAGTGCATATTTTGTATGGAAGGTCCATGCAGAGCCTCACTAACAAGAACTGAGGAGAAAGCAAGGAGATTTTACTTAGTTATACATGAGCAAAGCAAGTGGATTAATAAAAAAATATTTCAACTGCTGGATTTAAACCCTTCCTTTGTAGTTTAATGGGATGATTTAATGAAGAACCAGTGTGGGGAACCTGCACCCTATAAAAATATTTCCTTTGGCCTGACTCATGACTCCAGGTGGAGTTTGGAGTTAATGGTTAATAGTTAATGGCTTTCAGTGTGCCAATGCTTAACAGTTTATGTAGCTTACAGATACGGTGCTGTTCAATGGCAAAGCTCTCCAGAATCTGAGGGCAATCACAGGTTCTAGTTGCTTCTTAGAGTCCTTACCATAAGTGTTTTCTCTATATGTATCCCTCTCTTTGTCTGTATCTCTGTGGATTCTGTTTCAAAATTTTATGTGATAGTTTTACAATCCTGCAAGCTTAACCAATATGCTGTAACAAGGATTTCCATAGCTTGATTCCAAACTGTGTGAAATTTGTTTTTAACAATTGTAAACCTGCCACTTGATACCTCATTTGATGACTCTAGCTCTTAAAGTGTAACAGACAATGAGCAGTAATTTTCCTGATAGCTCACTTGATTTTGTAGATATCTGTCATACCTTCTTGTCTTCAGCCTTTCCCAGGCTGAAGAGGCCAAGCACACTTGGCTGTCCCTCATATATATTCAAGTTGCTTCACTTTGGTAATCTGAGAAGGAAACCCTTTCTTAAAATAAGTTTTTAGCATTATGAAATCTTTGGAAAAAGAAAAAATAAATCACTTTTTTGAAAATTAGGTGGAGGGAAACAAGAATAACCTTGTGGTGCTAAAATACACAAATGCATAGATTTCCATCCCTGCCTGTCTTTACCTTGACCCATAAGACTTGTGTCTTAAATTCTCTTCCCTGTCCGGTTGAGAAGAGAAGGAATAGAGAAGCTTTGGTGGGCACATGAGATCCAGCCAGGGTCAGCACATCACACTACAACTCCACTACTCTTGAAACACTCAACACTTGGCCCTGAATAATTTAGGACTGTCAGCAACCTTTGTCTCCACACTCTTTACATTTTCCCAAATCCCTCACTAATCTGTTGAACAGTGCAGTCCCTGCACTTCTTTTGGTGATGAAAACATGCAATCTATCTTTTTTTTGTCCTTTTCAGACTTTCTGTACTAATTTAAAAGTCTTCTCTCTCTGCTTAGTGTCTTTGAACACCTTTGGTATGGGGTGTTGTTAACAGGAGTTCTGGAAACCCACCTAAGCATCAAAGAGCTACTACTGCATATGAAGCCCATTAGCAGGATTTAGTAGATGTGTAGGACTACAAAAAATTACTGTTCTAGAGGATACTGAGCTCACTGCTACTGCACACATGGATTAAGAAATCAGCACACTGTCCAGCAAGAACACTTAGTGCCTTGCAATTTTGTTTATGTTCGGGAAGATAGAATAGCTATTTCAATTCAATTCCTAACAAAGGCCCTGTCCTGAATAGATACAAGAAAGTCTTTCTTTACTTTCTAGAGCATTCATAAATTACAGAAATTATATAGAATTCACCTGCATAAGATTTTGACTAAAGCTTACCTTAAGTGAAATCAACACCTGCTCTGATTTTGCCCAGTAGAATTGGCAGAGCCCTTGCAAGAGTAAAACATGAGGTTCCTGGTCCCAGGAACTGAAAGCAGGAATAGAAAGGAGAAAACTCAAGATTTTCAACATAGTGCTGCTGAATTCTTCATCTTCACATACCACAGTAAGGACTTTTGAGTAAGGGGCTGACACATGTGCTCGGATAGGTCCTCATCATGCCAGCCAGGAAGGAAGAAGGCACTGGCCTCATGGCACCCACTAGAACATCTACCTGGCTGTGAAGTTCTTAGTTTTCTTACAAGACTGAAATTACATTACAAGGGCAAGATAAAACACAGTGTAGTTCTGAGCATCTAACCCACTCCCCTCTGGACTGCTAAAAAATTGAATAAATGGGTTTCAGTACTATGGAAAATCAGGGTTCTGCAGTTTGCACTCCTGTGACAGATGCCTGTGATGGTTTTGATCAACAAATTTTATGTCAGATCTAATACTTACAAATGTCACTGGTTTCACAAATGCAGAATGTACAAGACAACAATCAGTAAATTTAACTGCAATAGATATAAAATAAATACAACATGAGTACCCCTGAAGGTGTATTGGTTTTACAGTGACAGAAAAAAGGTGCAGCATTTCCTGGAGCTAGATTCAGACTACTAAAGCCAGAAAGTCCTCCTCTCTCTCCTTTTCCAGTTGTATCTAATTCTGTGTCAACCATCACTGTGAAATTTTGACTGTAGTCCCTCTATCTTACCCAGATGATCCACATGTATTCAGTTCTTTCATAAAAGAAGGATCTTCACAATGAAAGAGAATAATCTCTGTCGTGAAGAAAATAAAAACAACTCATCTATTTCAACATTCTCCCACTATTCAAAGAAACAGGGTAACTAATATACAGGTGTCCTTTTAGGTTTTGAGTGTTTTTATGTTACTGTCCATCTGTAATGCAAGAGTGAAATATACTCTTTGGGTTCCTTTTCCTGTTCCATTTTAAAGAGAAATTGCCCATGGTTCAAACTGGGGTACAGATAAGTTTGGATAAGGATTCCAACTTCAGAGAAATGAATTAGAAATTAAAATTACTTAGAGACAAGATAACATATGTTATTCTCATGATTTGATTAAAAATGGTGAAAAAATCTCTTCTGATCTCTTTAGAGGTGTAACTTTGTCAATCACTTCTGGTTTCAGCACACGGTAACTGGATTATGAAATCACTCCTGACTGATACCGATTTATAAAGAGGATCTACTGCAGTTTGGTGGGCTTGATTGACTTTCTGACAGCTCATGAATATGTATTAGCCTTAAACCTTCTAGAATCTTTAGAGTTAGGTGGATGTTTTGTCCACCATGTTAAACAATAAACTAAGATCCTTCTTATTAGAAGATATATATTAAACAGGGATTTGATGGCAACCTCACAAGAAAAGGAAAGAACAGAGTAAAAGAACATTTAGAGGATAAATGCTAACTGGGTGGAATTTTAGAAGGAGAAGACATTATGAGATGAACAGAAGGTCTACAATCCTCTTGGTGCATGTTATCCAAAAAACTTGGAGTTATGCCCAGGAATTCTGAATCTTTTCCACTTTTTCATGAAAAAAAATAAAAAGGACCTGTTGAAAAGATAATATGTGATCAGAAAATTAAAACTGCATCAGAACATATATATATATATATATATACACACATACACACAAGCATATAAAAATTTACGAAACATATTTATGGATATTGCTTCTATTTCAGCTTTCTTGAGATAAAATGAGGAAAGAAAATTAAAACATAAGAAATTAATTACCTAAAGAAGTTTCTGTTTTCTGAGATCAATGCAAGAATAAGAGGATTCTGATTATAATATCTTAAAGAAATATCCATTCAATTTGGTCTTAAACTGCAGAAGTTGTTTCTGCATGACATTGTGAGGTCAAGGCCTTAGCACATCCCAAAAGGGGCTGTATTTTGCAATAGATTTTTAAAGTATACTCAATCACTAAAAGAATACTCAAGAAATAAGTTGGTATTCCTCAAGAATATATCTTTTCAATGATAACAAATTAAGAAAATCTTAAAGGGAAAATATCAAGAAACAACTTGATTTGATTCTTACTGCAAATTTTACCTTCTTTTTAATCTATGAAAGACATAAAAAATGTTATGTTTTTACTACTATATCATTGCATGTTTCTCATAATTGGACATGACGTATCATATCTATTTTGCTACTCTAAGTGGTAATTCAGTTTGAAAGTCATATTCTAGTGGATGAATTAGTGAGCTGGCCATCTTTTGCTGGTTTTAGTATCAAATAGTTCCTTATGCTGAGCATAATTAAACACACACCACAGGAAAATAACATTTTAAAATAATCAGAATGAAACGTTTTTTACTTATTTGATACAAGTAATCTATTTAAAATAAAATTTTAACAAAATTGATCTGTTACTGTTAATGAACTGGTAATTTCTATTTAGTGTATTTCTCTATAGTCTAGTTCAGCTTAATTTGTCAAGTTACAAGTTATAATATACTGAAATATTTTCTGCTATTGACAAAAGAACTTTGAAGATAAGTTTTGATTGAAAGCTGTCAATTAATAATAAGATTAATAAAAATCTACATTGCAATAAATCATATATACACGTAAATCCAGGATAATTTAGCTGATTTTCTCCCAACAATTTTTGTTCTCTAAGCAATTTATTTGCTTTATGTGAACTGATAGCTACCAGAACAAAAATTTTTGTATCTCAGTTTAAAAAAACTAGTAGGACTCTGCACATTTATTAGTGAAGAGCTTCTTGTAACTGTCATTGCAATCTTCAGCTGAGAACATTTTTGTACAAATGAGGAGCAGCCAATACGTCAAAGGCCAGATAACCAAATAAACCTTTTTAATAAATCTTCCAAACATAAATGTGAATATTGACTATTTATTGAGAAGTTGGAGGAGACAAAAATGAAACCTGAAAAACTTTACAGATACAGAATTATCACAGCAAAAGGGATAACCGTGGTTGCAACAGTACTCACTAATTAAAATGATGTCATTTAAGTGGTAAAGCACATAATCTAGGAATAGATATATGATGAAATATAATAAGGAAATGTGTCAGTATTTTTTTGCACAGGGTATCATAGACATCCTTTGTCAGAACAAATGGGGATTGGTAGCAATACAGTAATCTGGGAAAGAAAATTTCTGAAATTAGTACTAATTCATGCTGTCTCAACTACTCCAATCTTTCCAAAAGAGCTCATGTAAGAAGTTCAGGCTTTCATTAGTTCCCCTGCCTTTAGTCAGATTAAAATCTTTGTTGTTTTTTATGACTTCGAAATCGAAATAAAAATTACTTATCATCAAGGTTTTTATTGATACATATAGCATCTATTACAAACCATAAGAAGGCTGCATTTAGCAGACCACCAATTATTAATTCTAGCATGTTGCTTGATTAAGGTCTGTCAGACTGGACTAAGGAAATACATTTTTTCCTTACTCCAATGGCATCACTATGGCTTATAAAAAACAATAGTTATTCCCAGTCCAGTAGGGTACAATCCGTGTATAAGGATATTGAAAATATATATATTACATACTAGTAATCAATTCTCTCATCCTCCTCCACCCAAAATGAATAGAACAGAAATTCTTTCATACCAGTGTTCAATATTACAAATCCTCAGATGTGTATATCATCTCATCGGAGATTCATCCAGTTATTACCTGCCAGGAATACATTCATTCTGTATTATCTGCTAGCATTAACATAAGTACAGCTTCTTCTGATACATATGAAAGCCAGACTATTCACCTCTCCATTCCTTTCCTTCTCAGTCCTTTAATTCTTGTTAACCCACTTGTCGTACAAAAGTCTTAATGGCGATTCAAGGTCATGTCTCAAAGTTGCCAATAATCTGCATTAACTAGAGGACTCATACAACTGTCCAAAATATCCCAATCCTGTCAATTTCCCATTGTAGTGTTTGAATCACCATTCTTTTTCTTCACCATGGGGCCATAGACTTGGGTTGCAGCAAGTCCTGCTGCAAGTCCTCTCCCTCTTGCTTTTCTATAATTACCTAAATATTTCCATTCAAGAGAAGCCATTATCATTTTATAACCCACAAGCACAATGGTCAGGGTTGTGTCTAACAGGAGCAACAACCAAATTACAGGTAAGATCTGAAGCATCTTATTTATGTAACTGAGTTCTGCATTTATATTTAGAATTCTTATTTCCAGAACCATATCCAGGGGTTTTTTTCTAATTAATAAAAAATATGTAGTCTGCTTTTGTAGCTAACACCTAATCATTAGAATCATTAGGGGTCTGCATACAGCAACTATGAGGTCTAATGCTGTGTAACACCTTGTGAAAACTTGGGACACAAAACCACACTTGCACAAAAAGTTAAATAGAGTCTTGTAGCTGGTGTGTTTGGCAGATACAGCTAACATTGCCTCAGTGTGTCCTCAGAGCCAAAGAGTGAGAGCTCACAACACAAAGAAGAGTAAAATGAAACCTTGTAGTGCTGTTTATGTCCCACATAGTTCAGTGTAACTTTCAGCTTCATCACAAAGCACAGCCTTGCTCTGTTCTGTCTCCAGCTTCAGGTGGGATTTAATATCTGTACAGCTGCCAGATGTGTTAGTTGAGCTTGATGCTCAAACACAAAACCTATTTTTGGTCAGAGTTTTTATATCACATCAATGAGTTGAAAAAATTCATTGCAGGATTGGCCTTTCAAAACATAAAGAAGGCTTATAAGAAAGATGAGAACAAACTTTTTAGCAGGTCCTGTTATTATAGGACAAAAGACAAAGGCTTTAAACTGGAAGAGAGTAGATTTAGACTAGATATAAGGAAGAAAAATTTTTACAGACAGAGTGGTGAAACACTGGCACAGGTTGTGCAAAGTAGTGGATGTCCCATCCTTGGAAGCACTCAAGGTCAGGTTGGATGGAGCTGTGAACAACCTGGTCTAGTTGAAGATCCTTATTCACTGAAGGGGAGTAGGACTGGATGACCTTCCAACCCAATCAATTCCATGATTGCTAAATGCTGTGCCAGGAAAGGAGCTAATACACAGGAGTGAGGCATTGGAAGGGCTTGACTTTGGCATTGGAAAGGTTAGAAGAAGCCTGACTTTAAACTTCAGCAGATTTAGTGTAACACAAACCTACTCACTGAGTGGTGTTCATCAGTTGCTAACCTGTGCAGTGCAGACCCAAGGCCATGTAGCACTTTTTATCTTCTTGTCCGCTTAGTTCCTGTATTTCCCATAACTTCTCTGCATAACATCTTTTCTTTCCATTTTAGTTATTCCCAGTTTCTCAAGGAGAATTTAGCCATCAGCTCAGATCATCCACTGGCACTCAAAATCTGCATTCATAGGCAGCTTATGGTATGTCATGTCACATCAGTCGCCCACAAGCTCAGTCTTGACTCACTGTTGTAGAGCCTGGCATGCTGGCTGTTAAGAAATTTCCCTTTTGTATAATCATGGTTGTAAATGACCTGAAAAAAGTTTTCCCCCTTTTTTTTTTTTTTTTTGCATTGCTAAAACTTGATCTTAAAAAAAGAAGGAGGAATCATGAACAGCTAAGACAGAATGAGATTTCTTATACCAGCATTTATAAACTAATTTCCATTTTTTATTTTATGCTTTTCTTATTTAATTTATCAATTAATTAACCTTAATGAAAAGGAGATACTTTGCCAAAGATGCACACGCCTTACTATTGCAAATAATTTGAGTAATTAGCTGCAGTGCTTTGATATCTATGAAATATATTGCACAAGCAGTAAGGTACAATTTTTAGAGGCATTTAGGCAAATAGACATGCAAAATTGTCACTCAAGATAGTTTATAGGTGCTGAGGCCAGTTAAATTTCTTTGTGTTTAAGTGCCAGTTAAGCAGTGGGCTGTCTGAATCCTTTGTTTCCAGTTTAGTTATCAAATGAAAATTTTAACAACAAAACAGGATGAAATAAAACTGAATTTTAGGAAACAGAAATTCAAGAAATATTTTTAAAGCACCTTTGTGTTTTAGTACTTGGATATAAGACAGTAAGAGTCAACTGGAGAAATCTCTTGCTATGTAAAAACCCAATGCTGAACATTATTCAGAGTGTGAAAGGCTTAACCACTGCTACCACATCTGTGCTTTTTCACACACCTCCCCAGCTGCCCGCAATTCTCTTCACTCTAAATCTTTCCATAATGGTTTCCCTTAATATCTTCTTTTGGATCATTTGCAGTTTATGTGGAAGATGTTAAATTACCAGAGACAACAATTAAGATAATTCGCCAGCTAAGACATCAAGTCTCTCAGCTAGTGAGAGAAATGTCTGGATTCTCACGCCTTCTTGATGGTAATTTGTGCAAAGAACTGCATTAACCAGAGGTTAAAATCTGTCACATTCCTCTTTATTCAAATACTAGCCTGTTCCTTCAGACCCACTTTCTGGGATGCTAGGGATATAGATTCCTGCACACAGAAGTGGAAATCGAGGTTTTAAACAGCCCAAGCCATTACTTTAATCATGACATATCTGTCAGGTTGGAGTGCTAGTACCTCAGCTACTGCATTTTTAAAAAATCTAGCTCTCCATTAAAAAAAAACAAAAACAAAAACGCAAGCTAATATCTATAAAGTAAAATAAAATCTAAAGTAAAACCAGTCAAATTAAGAAGAGTGCCAAAGCAGCCCTAAGTAGTGGGTTTGGCTGATGGAAACAACTTATGTCCGGAGGTAATGCAGAGGTCTTATTTCTCTGTCCCTCAGCATAGAAGGATCATAATGCTGACACATCTTTAATGTCACTACAAAGCAAAAATCAAGTTGGTACAAAGTTTGAAAGCACTGCATTTCATTTCAGCTACTTTGCCTGCAGCTGAGGGCATCTCCTACTGCAGGATTGAGGAGCAAAGCAAACTCAGAGGAGACATGCCACCTTGCAAAATTTGTCCTTCAAGTCCTTGGCTTGAAAGTTTTGTTTTTGTTTAGCAATAATCATCAGAAAAAATTACTTCTGAGCTAATTGCCACTACATAAACATGGATTTTCCCCCAAACTCCTTAAAAATCTAAGATGAGAAAGACTATTTTCACCTGGGAATCACTTTTGAGAATTCCCTTTCCTGAATTTTGTGAATTGTCTGAATAACTTGTATCCTACTGGACTCACGGGTCCTAGCAGGACAGAGCAAAGACATGATCCTAACATGTGTCCTTGTCCTATTCATGACATTGTAACACTCAGTGGAGCTCTCTAAATCATGTCCATTTCATGATAAAGTGTGTCAGGTAGCTCAGGCATTTCTTGAAAGACCACAAACTCCTTGACCATCCTTGCTTACCTTCTCTGAACCTTTGTCAGCTCTAATATATAATTTTTGGTCATGAAGAAACCATAACAGCTAGACAATGTTCAGTGTGGGGCAAACAATGGGTTTGTGTAAATAGCTTCTGGTTTGTTCTCTATTACATTCTCTCTAAGTCTTATTTTCTGTTGTTTATTTTTAATGCTGTTGAATAGGTGTATTCAAGGAACTATTCATCTCAGCCCCAAGGTTTCATTCTCCAGTGGCTGGAGTGAGTGTGTATGGAGCTTCACATACATCTTTTTGTATGTGAAGCTACAATTGTTTTACACATACATTTTTTATGTCTATCTACTTCCATCTGCCTTTTTTTTACCCAATCGCTTGTAAGGACCTTCTGCAATTTGCTGCAATGGATTTCATCCTTTTCACCTTGAAGAACCCTGTGTCATCAGGAAAATGTCACAACACATCCCCTATTCCTGCTCGTTTATGTTTCTGTTAAACAGCAAGTCTGAGAACATCACCCTGTGTGACTTCACTGCTGACCTCTCTCCATGGAAAAGTCTGATCCTTCCTTACCCTTATCTTACTTAGCCTTCCACAGCTTAGGATACTTTCTATTGTCTTCATTTGGATGCAACTTTCAGGAGTTTTTATTAATACCTGATGAATTCTAAAAATATCTCCTTTAACTTTGTTGTTGTCATTCCTATTTTTTCTCAAGTTCATCACGATTGGGTATGTGCATGGGGACTGCACTTCCCATGCAGTGTCTCTCAAAACTCTCTGTGTTACCTGATAAGCTTAAATTGTCTTGCCTACATTTTTTTAGCTTCTTTTTTAAAAAATTCTGTTGTTTTTTTTTTTTTTTTTAAATAGATCCTTTTATTTAAATTTAGCACAACTCTACTGACTTTTCTTGTTTGTTTTGCTTTGACCTGTGTTGTTCACTTAGGGAGTTCTAACTGCTGTAACATATATTTTCAGCATTTGTTTAAAAAATATTTGTATTGCTACAGAAAACAAAAGAGGCGTTTTAGTGACCTGTCTGAAAGGTTTTAGATCGCAGAAAGCAGAATATTCTGAGTTGGAAAGGACCCATAAGGATCATCAAGTCCAGCTTCTGACCCTGCACAGGGCATTCCAAGGAGTCCCACCACGTGCCTTAGAGCATTGTTCAAACCCTTCTAGAACTCTGTCAGGTGCTGCCACCACTCCCCTAGGGAGCCTACTCTCGTGCCCAACACCCTCTGGGCTAATAAGCCTTTTCCAATGTCCAACATCAGCCTCCCCTGACATAGTTCCAGGCCATTCCCTCAGGTCCTGTCACTGGTCACCACAGAGAGGTGATCAGTGTCTTCCCCTCCTCCTTCCCTCATAAGGATGCTGTAGATTGCAGTGAGGTCTCCCTTCAGTCTCCTCTTCTCCAGGCTGAACAGACCAAGTGACCTCAGCAGTTCTTCACACAACTTCCTCTCAGGACCCTTCACCATCTGTGTTGGCCTGCTTTGGACATTCTCTGATAACTGGATTGCAGTGGTAAGCACAGACCCCAGCAAGCTAACTAGAAAAGGGGAGAAATGAAGGAGTTCTAAAAAATACAAAAATACATGCAGCAGACAAAGGCAAGAGCCTTTGGATTTGTGCAAAACTCTGTGGACCAGAGAATGACTCTGAAACAGGACTTCTGACCCCTCAAATATCAAGCCTAGAAGTAAAATTATTATGTGATTATTGTTTGTAAAAAAGAGATGAAAGAGTGAGTCCTGCTGACCTCCTGAGACATCTGTTGCCCCACAGAAGCAACCTTTTCTTCATTCAGTCTTATCTTTGCCACAGAGAAGCAACCTATTTCCCTGCATGCCGAGTCCTCACTTTTGATCAAAAACATCTGTTTTCTGTCCTATCTATAGGTTATCAATCAGGGATTGGTATTTCAAATTTCTAAAAAATATTTTAAAAGGGGTAGTTCTATTGTGAGGATCCAGCTCATGACTAATGTCAACAGGCACTAGAGTAATAGAAAAAATACTCCTCGAGTGAGCCAGAGATGTGGGTGTCCTGCGGTGGAGGCCCCAAATGTTCTCTGGGAGAGCTACCTTCCTTGGAATATACATTTTTACTTTCAATCTTTCTTCAAAAAAAGATCCATATATAACATAAGTCAATTTTTACTGTAGGAAAATCTTGACTTCATAAAATCTGTATCCTCCCCAAAAATTCTGGGTAATAGAATTCACTTGAACAAAAGAGGAACAAATGTTATTAAACACGTCATTAAATATTATTATTTTCCAAAATAATTTATATTCCAGATTCATTCCCTTTCATATAACAGTATAACAGGCTCCAATTCAATCTTTTCCTGATACACTAGATGTAAACCCCATTTTAGTGGTGAAAACACAGCCAAAAAAAAAGGCAAAAGACAAAGTACAAAAAAATTTTGTTTGGCCTTAAAGGAAATGTCTCCACTTTGAAAACCTCATACTGAGCAAACAAAAGCAAAAGTATCTGTTGATGTAATATTAATCACCCAAATCAGTAATGTTACAATGATCAAAGAAAATATATTTACCAGTAGAGTGCTGGGTAGAGATATTGTTGGAATTTGAAAACAGGAACTGTAAAAAATTGAATCCTGAATAAAATTTTAATAGATTAGACTTCTGACAACAGCTCTGTCCTGTTATAGTTCTAGTAAAAAAGAAAATACTATTGTAAAGACCAAAAGAATAACTTCTGAAAAAGTATTCTATTCTTAAAATAAAAGAGGTGATAAGGCTTTACAATAATATGCTTTCATGAAAATTCAGCAATATGCTATGACAAAACAAGTAAGAAGAAAATATTTTCTTTGAACTTTTACTTTCTTTTTATGAGATCAAAGGATAGAACAGGGAACTCTGAAGGACGCATTCAATTTCTGCCTCACTGTGGCATATAAGCATCCACCAATGCTTGATTTAGTTTTTTCTGTCCTTCAAACACTTTTTCCAGAGTAGATAAGTGAACATTCATTTACAGCAGTATTTACATTGTTGGATATGAGGCCTTGATGGTAAAAAAGACTTGAGGAGTCAAGGGGAAATAGCAGTTTTATCCCTTTATCTTCAAGTGTATATGGTAAATATTTTTTTTTTTTTTAAAGATGGTTTTAAAGTGAAAGAAGGCAGGTTTAGATTGGATACTAGGAAGAAGTTTTTTAATGTGAGGGTGTTTATCCACTGGCACAGGTTGCCCAGAAAAGCCATTGATGTCCCATCCCTGGAAGTGTTCAAGGTCTGGTTGGATGGGACTCCGAACAGTCTGGTCCAGCAGAAGGTGTCCCTGCCCATGGCAAGAGTGCTGGAGCTAGATGGTCTTTAAGGCCCCTTTCAACTCAAACCATTCCATAATTTTATGAATCTATGATGATTTTTCTTCAATCTTATAGTTCTTTTTTTTTTTTTTTAAGATATATTGTTTTAACCTTAAAGCTGTTACACAGTGAGAGGCAGAAACTGAGGATGAGAATGTGAACTTGCACAGAATAATATCTATTGGGGATTTTTTTTTCCCTGCTAATAAGTAGATTTTGTAGGGAATTCTACTATTTTGACTACCTTCACCTCTACTTAAACTCAAATAGTAAACTGAGAATGTCTTCTGTGAATGACTATCTCCCAGCCAACACTGCCCATTTTATCAGTTTCAAGTCATGCAGTTTATTGACCCTTTATCTTGGCAGAAGTTCCAACTTCCTCAGCATAGTGGGAGTTTCTTGTTTCAGCCTTAAATTTTGTATTGTTCTGTTTCTCTGGGTTTGATCACTGAATGGAATGAGTATTGCATTTATTCTATTGTCACTTTGATTTTTTAAGTGTTTCTAAGCTTTTTGATGTTTACATTTTTGTAACGAATTTTCTTATACACTTTATATAAATTACTTATTGTTTTGCATTCTTTTATAGAAGAGAAGAAATATGATAGACAGTTTGTCCAGTGTCATTGGAGAGATGGCACTATCACCCTCCAATCCACAGTCACTTTTAGAAATCTATAAATGTTAGAGTTATAAATTAAAAGTGCTTTTTTTAACTTGAGAAAGCTGCATGTCTGCAACGTGTTATTTCCTGTCCTATAGCAATATTCTATAGAGAGTGTGTAAATTTTTTTCGCAGTACATTGATGTACAAAATCAATAAGCTTACAGAGAAAATTTGAAAGAAAGTTTTACCTCCAGAGTCTAGGCCACAAACTGAAAATATTGAGGCAACTGTACGTGCCAATCATGAACAGATTGTACTTTCTGCAGCTCCAGCAGGAATTACAAGTGCTTACCAGTTGCAAGACTGAATGACTCAACATCTCCCCTTCACACTTCCATTTACACAGGTTTTAGTGAGTTTAGGTGCAGGTTCACAGCGGCAAAGACCTCAACCTAGATCTTCAGAGGTTTGAATTAGAGAACATCCTATAATCATTGCATGTCACTTTTTATTTCCTAGTTCCACTAGGGCAATAATAATTTATTCTTGAATTTTCTTAGCAGTAAATGATAGTCTAGTTTTATTATAGTTATTGCCACTATTGTCAAGACAGCTAGAATCAGGAATTTGGTCATATCTTGTTTTATTCTCACTTCAGGAAAACAGTAAGCAAGTAAGGATGTTGGGCATACTTATCAAACAAGGACACCAGGATATCTAGAGGATCTTACAAAAACCTCTTGTTCTGTCTGGTTTCCTTGACAGAGTTAATTTCTCCCGTTACAAGCAAGCCTGGAATATCCAGTTTTGGTGAAAATTTCCAATAGTCTGTTGATTTCTTCTTTACTGAGAAAGTCATACGACCTCCATTTAAAATGCCATCACATTCCAGAGGTTTTGAAACAATTTCATCTACCTCTTGAACAGAAATTCAATTAATTTATCCTGATTTTACAAGTTTTATGTAACTCTCTCTTTTATCCTATGAATTGTACCTATATGTTTCTACCTGTCTTTGGACGAATCAAAGCCTTGTTTTCAAGTTTTTGAAAACACTACTGTAATTTGTAATTGTTCCAAACTCTCAATCCTATTCTTCTTCTGTTTTTAGAAAACTTCAGAAATTAATGTTTCGAAGCCCTGGTTCTACAAAGAAGACTAATTTCTTTTCAAAGGAAGAGCAAAATATTCTGATTTCACTTGATTTCACATCCATTGTTCTTTGTGCAGAAAATTGTCATCAATATCATTCACTGTAATTACAGGAAAATAATATAAGAGCCATAGTACCATATCCAAGTTATCTTTTAATTTTTCTTTACAATGCTCCTGAAGAGCAGAATTGTCTTTAGTTCATTGAAGACACAGCTCCTGAAAAGCTCCTCCAACATTACACAGGAAGTTTGTGGTACAGCACATATTTTATTCCTCAAATCCCAGCCTCTCACCATCTACTCATCACAGCTAACATGGCATTCTTTCCACAATGCACAGTAGATGCTGCCTCACCCAGCACCTAGATGCTGTGATTTCTGTTTCATGTGGCAGCCTGCTATGGACCAGTCCCACAGCTGCCCTGACTAAAGTCTATAAAGAGTGTATTTTGCCAAAGGTGAAGTGACAATCTCAGCCTCACAGGCAGGGTTCTGCTATCATCAATCTTTATCACAGCAGTTAACCTAACCATCATATTTCTATTTTTTCCTAAGGAAAAAATAAATATTCAGAGTATCATGCTGTTAGACTGAACAGAAAATTCAATGAATTGTTCAAAGGCAGAGTACACAATTTGCTCTTCCAGCTCTTGCTGTTTTAAAAATAAAAGGTGTTTTTAGGTTTAACTTATATTTAATGTCATGTTAGACCTGACACTGGTTCTATGTGTTAACTTGGTAAAACTTTAAAACTTTTAAAATAAACTAAAAGCATAACTGAGAGGGTTTATAGTGAAAAAGCTTAACATAGTTATTTGTAAATATGTATTTTTATGGTTTTCCTTGTCTAGACAATAATAATTTCAGCCATCAAGATAGAACAGCACTTGTTATTCTGTTATGCTCTCATCCCCTGTTACTCTTCTATGCTGCAAGTCTAATAAAAGGTTCTGATCATTCTTGAGCCTTTTGGTTTCTGTGTTCCCCCATGGTATCTCCCAGCAGGTCTTCAAAAGCTCATGGCCATCTCTGGCTTTTCTACAGCTCCTGCTGTTGTTATTGCTCACATAACTGGTACCACAGTACTGGGGAGAAGCTACAGTAAAAAAAACCCAGTGCAGACTTTGAATGGAGACACCCTGAAGTTGGTTACTTGCATTTTTATTTATGATATTAATTTTCAGTGCCTTAAGATAACTGCCACAAGAGCACCCAGGTAAGTTCTGAAGCAAAATCTACTTAGAGAATTTCTTGCTTATTCATGTGGTTATTGCTGGTTTCAATTTATTAATTTCTTCTCCAACATCATGTTGAACAAGTAAAATCCCATTTTTAAAATACTGTTAAATGAAAGAACTGGCAGTCTAAGAAGTCTGAGAATCTGAAAAATGCAAGCACAGCCAGTAGCATTTAGCTAATGTCTTCAAAAGGGAAGCACAAGACAATAAGGAAAGAAACTACTTACTGGTCTGTTCTTTGAAAGGGACCTCAGTAACCTATTTCTCAGCCGGCAAACTCTGTCAATGCCTGGAAAAGAGGTTTAAGGATGTATCATAATGCATATATACAAAGGGATAAGGGCTCTTTTAATGACCTATGGTAGTGACAAATTATTTCATCCGCCTGCCTAAGCTCCAACTCAGCTTTGGCAGTCACTGCATTGGAGAATATCATCAAAGTTTCAGGCATCTCATGATGCAGGCTTCACTGCTGAGGAAAGAGTGGTCTTTTGAAAACCATACTCCCCTTGATCTCCGATTTCCAGTAGGGAGCATTTTATAAATCCCTGAACACGGACTAGAATAAATCATTCTGTAAAAGCAAAAAAAAAATCTTCTGTATTGTCATCCTCCAAAAATGTAATTTAAGATTGAATAAGACTTGTCATAAATCACAAATTTTAGCGACACAATGTGAAATTTTGCAAATAAGACACTTGAATTTCTTCTTTTTTTTAAGGGAAAATGTTATTTTTACACTGAATATATTCACTCTAAATGATACAAAGATCATAAAAAAATAACACGGATTCTTTGTGCTTTGATGAGTCCAACTGGAAACAAAAACATTTGGGATCAACTAAAAATAAGTTTGAGTATTTTGATGTGTTTTCCATCTCTGTCTCTAATAAACACAAGAGACAGTGTTTAATAAACTTTATTTTGTATAGGTATATGTATACACCCAGGTTCTCTCCCTTTTTTTATTTTCCTTTTTTTCCTACATGTCTTCCAGATTTATGCCTTTCCCTACTTTTTCTGTATCCTCACACACATTATTTCTGGGGTTTTTAATGTTCAAACAGAAATTAAGCAATGCCACGGTCCAACCTTATTAAATTCTCAGCTCAAACTAGACCAGATAGCAGGAAAAAATGTCATCCACACCATCCCTCTTCAAGCACTGCATCACTGCTATGGTACAATTACATTAAGTAACTGATGTTGGTAAAAAGCAGTTCACACTGTAAAAGAAGTTTCTGAATAATAAGACAATGCTGACAGATCTGGACTGACAGAAAGAGACAGGTCTTCCCATTAAGAGAAAACATGAAAGTTAGTGAGGATGACAGTGGTAATAATACTTTAAAGCTCAGCTTCTGGCCCTTTACATTTTAGAGATGATAAAATTCTGTGACTTTTTATGTATATATTCTCATATAAATTTCAGAGTTTAAATACTTAATCTAATTAACTGCTTACTCTCAAAGAACTCACTTAGCATTTGTGTTAAGGCTTTTTCACTCAATTTTCCCCTGCTTTTCTGGAGTCAGAAGCCTATGGGAAGAGGCAAGGGACAAGAAAGCCAGCTAATCTCCTCATGGTCTTTCAGCATCAAAGCAAAAGAAACTGAACAGAACAAATACCAACAGATTCAAACCTAGGCCCTTGCAAAACACTTTAAATAGATACATATAGCTGTATATATACATATAGATAAACGAGCATTATGGGTCTGATCTACTGTGTGCTGACATTTCTTTGTCAGTTGTTGTCTACTTGTACTGCTGTCTACTGACAATTGGTGGAAATGAGTAGCTGCTAGAAAAAAAAAAAGCCATTTTTCCACCTTCTAAGTGAAACATTTTGCTTTGGTTTTTTGTGTGTGTGTGTTAAAGCAACACTTTAAACTAATTTAAGCAACTAATTGAGAAATTGGATGCTCTTTGCACTCTATTGACATACTACGTTCACACCTGCCCACATTTTATATCAGAACTATTTTTACCAAGGCATGGAGGCATTGCATTATATTAAATGATGTCTTTAGGCTGGTTGTAGGCACACTGAGATCTACTCCTGGCTCTATCCTAGTCAGAAAAACCCCCATTATTATTATTATTATTATTATTATTATTATTATTATTATTATTATTATTATCTCCCTGCCTCAGTTTCCCTTTTTCAATAAAGAGTATGCTCCTTCAAGACCAGGTTAACTCTCACTATGCATTTAAGAAAGACCTGTCACCCAAACTTTAACTCATCTTAGATGAGTATTCTGAGTATCCTCAGAATATTCTGAATATTCTGGAATGTTCTGCATATCCTTGATTATTTGGAATGTCCAAAATAAAGCTATTGACAACTATTGGGGTCCAAATAATTATCCCATAAATCACAACATAAGCAAAGGGCTTGCCATAAATGCACTCTTCTCTTGCTTCCCTCAGGAAAAGATGAGAGGCAAAAAAATGTTCTTTGAAGTATGCTCTAAGTTCCAATAAATTTTGGTTATGAAGTTCCAGCTGGAGTCTGAATTACAAACCTAAAAATTACCTTCCAGGCACTGCAGTTTGTTGGTATTGATAGAAAAACAACATTTCCTGGACCTTAGCTGACCCCTCATGCAACAGCAGCAGAGCTTCTTTCCTGCTGTGATATTGAATTGCACTTGCAGAACTGACTTAAGCAAGGAACAGTCCTTTATTTTCTCTGCAGAGGATCTAAAGAATTAGAAGGATTAGTTTGAAACCTCGGTTGCAGAGTGGGATCTGGCAGTCTGTCTTAGTACTTGATTATTCTCACCACCCTAGTTTTGCCCTCAGATTGTTTCTGAACCATATTTTAAGCTTAGTTCCTCTGCCAGAAGATTTCGTAGCACCTCTAAAGAACGAATTCAGGAACTCCTCTCTTCAGTACCATAGGTTACCTAAGTGCATCAATTTAAGTTTTTGTAGCAGTCTAGCCATTCCACCTCAGAAAGGAGGGGAGTCTGGCCCTGAACCTTTCAACATCCCATGGAAAGGCCTAAGGAGGGAACACATGGGGCAATATAGACTTTCAAACCACTTTGCAAAATTTCATTAGCAAATCTCTATTCTTTTTTATTATGCATAAGATTGAATCTGAAGAAAACTAAGCCAGAAGCAGAACAGTTTGGTTTCTGCATAAAGAATCATTCAGACTCCAAGTCTGGATTTCTCTCCTGTCTTTCTGCATCCCAGTGTATCTCACTCCTAGCTTTAATTCTGCAATTCAGAATGTTATAAAAGTTCCCTAAAATAAAACTTCATGATTAGGAAAATCTCTTTGGAGCTCTGCATCCAAATCCTCCTCACTGTGAAGGGCCTACACCTTCATCTTCCTAGAAAAGAATCTAGGAGCATTGGCACAATGTGAGAGGCAAATGGCCCACTAGCTATTTGGATAACTTCAGCATACCCTGGCAAGAAATAAGTAGAGAGACCACAGAACACTTTAAAGGTGTTTTTCAAGTGCTGAGTGAAGTTCAAGTGCCCTTCAAACCAGAGGAGTTATGACACTCTGTTTAAGGCTTATTCCAGGCAGATTATTTATTTCTCACTAAAGAACTGATATTTAAAGTATTTTCTTAGACATAAATAAGTCACAGACTTTTCCCTGAAAGCAGAAAGGGCTCACATTTGCTTCAAAAGGGCTCACATTTGCTAGAATCCTCAGAGCTGTAAGACCTCCATAGTTGGTACTGACCTGGAGATAAATGTGGTTCTCCAGACACCAAGAGGAGCTTGGACCTGTCATTGCGTGTCTGAATGAAGAGCAAATAAGGGTAGAGGCAAAGCAAGAGCAGAGAACTAGGCACAGCACAGCCATATGTGTCTGCAGTGGGATATCTGAGGTACTCCCCTTTGAAACAATGCAGCAGTGCTGTTAAATAATTCATTTCTTTTCCTAAATAATATGAAAGTTTATTTATCAAAGTGATCTCTACTTCAGAGTAGAAAGTACTTTCCAGTCACAAGGACCTTTCAAGTCTGACCTACTATGTGTTTTTCCCTAACTTTTTTGATTTGGCCAATATCAACATAAATAAGAAAAATAAAGAAAAAACCCACAGCACCTTAATTACAAACTCTTCCTTGTTGTAACAGCAGCCACAACACTTAAAGAACACATTTTGGCTACCTCCCTTGTGGATATTTCAAGGCTGAATTAGCAGCAAATAATTAACAGCTACTGGCATGAGTAGAGCTGTTGCTTCTAATCAGGAACTTGAAGTTTCTCCAGAAACTTGCACTGCATCCCTGGCAATGAGTTTGTTACTGAGTGACAAATTTGCGATAAAGGAAAAATGAGCATACAAAATTTTTATTGAATTTACCTCATTCTCCTCTCCATTCTTATCAAAATATCACTTCATCTGTTCAGGATTATATACTTCTTATTTTGGGGAGTTGAAGCACTGCAGTGCTGGGTCCCAGATGTCAAGGATTAAATGTTACAGAATCTTTCAGGGAGGTTGCACATCTTGACTATGAAACATACTTCATATTTCACAAGATTAATATGAGTTTAATTGAGCCACCAGAAGATATGTCAGAAGAATAATGCGCATAATGGCACAGCTGTTGATTCTTCCTCTTTTTTGTCTGATCCAATTCTTACTCAAAAGAATTCATTCCAACTGGTTTAACAGAAGATGGATTGGACCCACAGAGCGGATCCAAATTACAATGAAAGGCCCAGGAAGCCCTTGCTAATTTCTGTAAGCAGTAAATAGGCTCCTTATTAGTATAAATTAAATTGGTACTGAAATGTATTGAAGTGCTGGAAAGGATTTCTGTTTGTTTTTGTAGAAAAATAAATTTTATTCTCAATTTCTTTTTCCAGATTGATCAGTGTTACATGAATGCAAACAGCATTAATCAGAGGTCAATGCATTTTGTACCAAAGCCTAGAAAATATTCCATCTTTGTCAGAAAGAAAATCCATTTTCCAAGTTTGATAGAGCAAAATGTTCCAGTAATAACAAAGATTGGTAAAAATAAATGAAATTTTAAAATCTCAATTGTATTTCCTTTACATGTGCATCAGTCTAAAATCATTATTTAAACTTTTTTTGCCTGTCTACATTTTTACTTTAGATAACCTAGAACAATAATCTTTAACGGAAGCATAAATGAGAATGATGCCCGCTAGAAGGATCATTGTATGGAAAGCTGGACTCTGATCTTATCGGTGACTTTGATCCACTGAGGCTTGAGCAAGAATCAGTATGTTACAGACTTAGATGTCTACAGATGTCTGTGTTTGTCTTCATAAATTTATTTCCTTAGATTATTTTATTGGCAGTGGAAAGACAGGATTTTGTGGAGCATTGTTCATTGGAGCTATGTTTTACATTTACCTTAGAAAGAGCTGACTCATATCTCCAAGCTGCCTAATTCTCTCTAATGACTATAAAGATTTTCTAGACAAGCAGCTTAGGTTTAGACATCCATGTCTGCATGTATAAATCCTACTCAGGATAGTCCTCCACCGTTTTTTTTTTTTTTTTTCATTCTTCCCTGTGCTCAGACATTCAGCTGTTCCAGACAAGAATATATTTAGCTGCAGAGAAACTTTGTCTCATTGAATATTAGAGAGACAGTATTCATGTACTCCATGCTTTGAAATGGCTACAGAGAGATTTAGTGGAAATGTTATTTCTTTATGCAAGGACATTCCACAGCTTCTCCAGTTGTGTCACATGGAAAGAGCAATGGGTAGATTTTAGGCTTTCCTCTAACCCCACTGTGATCCTATAATTATGTTGCTTTTTCTCAGGATTCAGTTACATTGTGCTTGGTCTTCTTTGCTCTGTTGCCCTCCTGGAATTCTGCGGCTGAGCTGCACCCCAAATTTTCTACCAGCTGTGAAGAAGTGGGTAACCTCACATGGTGAGTGCATTTTGCTCTTGCTCCCCTTTCCAGAGTAGACATCAGCTCCAATTTTCTGCGTAAGGAAAGATACTGTGCTATTCGACTTCTCAGCTACCTCTGCCTCCCTTTATTGCACTTGCTTTTTCTTTACCAAGCCTTTATTAAAGTAGTTCCAGCATTATTCCCAAAGGAAAAAAGTATTAAACATATGAAGGATTCCTTATTAAAGATTAGTTGTGTATTGTGCCACTAAATGGGAGCATGTAGTTCCTTCCTAGCTGTGGCTGGCTGCAGCATGCCAAGTTATCCTATACTGTGGCACAAAATGTTATAGATCACCTCTCCAGTATAAAGATTTGCTTGTTTCCTTTCAGCAAAAGCAGATAAATCCCCATCTCTCTAGCTTTTTACCCATATTTATATTCACTTTTACAGCAAAAGTCTTCTTCATTGATCATTAAGGCTGAACCTGTGATATTGGCCACAAGTTGAGAGGAAACAAAAATGTGCAAGCATCTGCTTGTGTTGAACATGTGATTAACTTTTATGGTGAGGAGGGAGTGGACCTTATATCTTCTTCCCTATCAAACCATTTTTAATAACAGAATCTATTTCTTCATCCTCTTTCACACCACATCAACTTAAGTCATCTCTGAACATGCAGTAGATCTTCACCTATAATTTCTGAGATTTATTTACTGATGCCTATGGCAAGGGAGGAACAAAGCAGTAAGTACAATATATGACTGTTAATAGCTGCATTTCAATGCTGGTCATGTTTGAGCCTTTTACTGCTGGGTAATAATAACTTCTTTATGAATGTTTGGAGATAACATACGTCTCATCACCTTGCTCCTTATGGTGTGGAACTGTAAACAAAATATTTTATATGAGTACTTGTTATAAAATTTAAAATAAATCAAGTTACTCTCTTAGCCTGGTTAAAAAGAAAACTTCTTTCCACAGATTGGTTTCGCCCTCTTTCTCCAGGGTGAAGATCTCAGATCAACTGTCAGTTGAACAGATATCACACCCAGGTACTACCTCTTGTATTTTAAAAATGGTTTGGAGTTCAAGCTGCTTAGAGTCCTCTGTGGAAGTAGGGCTTATTAATGCAGACCCAGAAATATCCTAACATGTGGCTCTTGCACTGTAGATTGTTTACAGCCTGGGCAAAGGAGCTCTTATCTCTTTGCACCTTCCTGAGGAGCCATCTTGATTGTCTGGCCCGATCATCAGGTGGTGAAGCAAAGCAGATTCTATCTCAAGTCAATTATGAGATGCCACTGTAGCCTAAAGATCTTGATTCAAAGCTCTCTGAAGTTCCAGTTCAGCTTCCCCTGGTTTTGATGGCATCTTATTCAAAGATCTATTTCACTGCTTTTTTCTTATCTCAAGTTCCTTGGATTCAGAATTTAACTCCGTGAAAATGCAGATACAGACAAAAATACAGTTCACCTGTATCAATGCAAACTGTTTTCTTTCTATTTAGAAACACATCTAAATTATTTTGGCTGGCCTCTTTTGGCAGGAAAAGTAGGAGGTGACTTTGAGGGCTGCCACATTGGTCCCAAGTGTAAGAGGACACATGTATCTTGATCTAATTTCTGCAAAGTCAGTACCTAAAAGTTCCAAAAGGTTTTGCTTGCACAGATTCAATCTATTTAGCTTTTTCACATATCTAAGGAGGTTAATTGCTATAGGTTCCATTCATACGCAGTTGATAAAAACAAGTTTCTCTGGAGGGCAATGAAATCTGTTAGGATGATAATTGCCTGCTGAAGGTACCTATCCATACACAGTAACTATACAAAGTTAGTTGAGTGGTGAAAGTTTGTAATGTAAGCAACTCAAGCTGATGCCCAAATTTTTGTGGGACAATCCAGGGTGTATTTTTAGACTTAGCATCAACAGGCATTAAAATCATAGAATAGAATCATTAAATTTGGAAGAGGTCTTTAAGATAATTTTTGCCCAGATTCCTCTTTATTGGTAGGCATTGCTCTTGAGCTAGGAGGAGGCTATCCTTGAACATTAACCAGATCTCTCTGTCACTTTCCATCATGGGTTTTATCCCATGTACCCTACCAAGCAGATCCCTGAAGAGGTCCAATTCTGCACTCTTGCAGTTCATGTTGTGCACCCGCCTCACTAGGAGGGTTTTAAACTCTGCCATTTCCTGACCACTACAGCCCAGGCTGCCCTTGAACTGCGCATTCCCCACGAGACCCTCCTTGTTGGTGAGAACAAGAACATACAGCATAGCACATCTCATCATTGGGTTCTCTATCATTTGGAGAAGGGAGTCATCATCAAAACATTCCAGGATTTTTCTGGTTTGCTTGTGCCCTGTGTTGTCCCTCCAGCAGATATTTGGTTGGCTGAAGTCCTCCATGAGGATCAGGACTTGGGAATGTGAGGCTGCTCCTCTCTCCATAGAAAGAGTCATCTGCTCATTCTTCCTGCTCATGCAGCCTGTAGCAGACCTCCACTGTAATACGGCCTATCCCTGCTCTCCTTACAATCTTGACCTATAAACTCTTAATTTGCTCACCTTCTAAGAGATCCATAGAAGAGCTTCATGCATCACAGCTGGTCACTGACATAGGGTGACATGCCCTCTTCTCCCTCATCTTCCCTTCCTGCCTGTATCCTTCCATTCCAAAACTCCAGTCATAGGCACCATTCCAAGACACCTCTGTAATGCCAATAAGATCACAGCCCTGCAGACATGCACACAGTTTCAAACAATTCTTGTTTATTCCGCATGCAATGCATTGCCATAGAGGTATGTAAGTTGGGTCCCCAGTGAAGCCAACTCGCTGGCTGGAGAGGCTGGAATATATTTGCGTTGTGCTTCAGGTGCTCTCCTTCATATCTTCTATCCTAAAATGACCTCTTAGGAAGCTCCAGGGCCAGAGACTCCCACACAGAATGCTCAGCTGTCAGCAGAGAAAGAGAAGGCAGAGTGTCATTGCCTACATACCATCTGAGAATAAGGCCTTGCAGAGAGTAGGGTGAGAGACCCTGGCTGCAACTCACAGGAAGCTCAGCAGCATAATTAAACATTAATACCTTTTTTCAATTTTTATATCTCTTGTTTCTCTCTTTCTCTAACCTGTGAAATATTCTGCCACTTTTTCACTTTGTTTTCATTCTTGCTGTGAGTTGTATGTCTGTACTGAGAAAATCCTTGCTGTAGATTTTGTCAAAAGGATTTCTGTAGCAAAAGAAACATTTCTGTTTTTTCTTACTCCCACACAGAACATTAACAAGAGCAGGATAATGGATTCCTATCTATGTGCCATGACATTCTTCCTATAAAAATGTACATATAGTACAGTGCTTCTAGCTTGCTAACAGCTACAAACTGTTTTTGTATTGATACCATAATATATCCTCAGCATTTATCATCAACTCTCAACAACAAACTATGTCCTACACTGAGGGTATTATGTTTTAATCTCCACTGGGAGCAGAGTAATGTGATGTGCAAAGGAGGTGTAAAGCCTCTTCTATGTCCATTTTTTACATTAAAATCCCATTGACATGCTGCTAAAATGTAAGAAAATCATGAGAAGCTACATATTGCAAGACTGAACATTTGAGGACAGTGAAGGTGGAGGGACATAAACTATGTTGTTTTATGCAAAGCTTTTTTCCCTTGATCATACCATATTTTGTGTATTTGTGATGTCTTGATGTTGCATGTAGACAAACTGTAGGAAATTCAAGATCAAACATAATAGGGTAAGAACATGTTTGATGCCAGTTTTTAAGCCTTGGCTCTGAAATTTGATATCAATGAAGCATTGAAGAATAAGCATCAAAATTAACATCATTGAGTGTTCACTAATGGGAAGTAAAGATAGCAAAATCTTTATACCTTTTTCTCTGCTCTACATGCAGAATTACATAACCAAGGAACTTCGAGTGAGCAAACACCAGATTGGTTTTCCTAGTCATTTTATATGATATCCCACACTTACTTTGCTATAGATTTCTAGAGCTACTATGTTCTATACATCTACAAAAATAAATTTTTGCCCTTCAGATGCAGTGATATGCTGGAAAACAAAACCTCTCCCTCTGTCTGGTAACACTGTTCTGCGTGGCACCTGAGTTACTAGGAGAAGCTTTGCATTTTCCCCACTAACTTCTTCCCAAAAGCTTCCCTGGTTTTACCCACACCTTATTATAATAACATTACTTGAAGGGGAAAGAAGAACAACACTTATAAACTAATAATAATATGTTTATCTAAGATATTTGCTCAATTTTTCCTCCAAAGTTGAAAGGTGGTGAACATGAGCATCTTTTCATCATAAGAATGTACATTAAAATATATTAAATGCATGAAAATACATTAAATACATTCAATTAGGATACTAGTGTTAATGTGATGATAGATAATATTTTCAAGAATGGTAAGTCAGTCTAGCTTCACTGACACAAGTGCAACTGCACTGATTTATATCATCTGAGGAACTGGACCAACATGATATGTCCAAAATACAGCATGAATCATATATGTGGTCAAAACGTCACCCCATACCAAGCTCTCATTTGATTTCATAGTCATACAAGCTCAGAATATTTCAGCAGGCTTTATTTGTTGACTAGCATGAATTTGAAACTATATGCAATATGTTTGGTTTTCAAATTGCTGAGGATTCAGCTCAGGTTTTCTCCTCCTATTGCCATATGTAATGGCATAATGCCATATGCAATGAAAGAAAACTCAAGAGAAATAATGTCCAAAGGAAACAAATATCTTTGCTGCTCACTAAACTGTGCTCATATGAACTGTCTGATCTGGCTGGGAAGATTTTAAGTAGGAGAAAGCCACCTTTGTTCATAGAATTTCACATTAAAAGTCAAAGCATAGGATTCCCGAAGCTAACAATTTCCAGATCACTCCATCCCCGCTTGGATAAATGTTATAAATGATCTTTCAGGGAGATTCCTGTGACTCTGTGACAGTCAAACCAGCCAGAGAACATTTCTCCTGTATTTGAGCTGTGCAATGTCAAGTTACTGCCTAATCCTGACCTATCATTAATCACCACAGACCCAGACACACACACAAAAAAATATTAGTAATCAGATAGAAAAGTCTGGAAGGAAAGAGATTCCCTTGCCTGACAGATGCAGAAGTAAGTGCTCTGGCAGGCTGCTCAGATTTGGAAGGCCCTCTTCAGAAGGCTGCTCTCACAGCAAAGAGGATCAATAGAAAAAAATCAAATGCATTATCTTTGTTTACATCCTAGGCACAACAGTGTAAAAATCCTCACCAGGCTAAGGAGCCTGACGGGGTGTGATGGATGCCCTGTTTAAGTGATGCCTTTGAAAGCTTTCACAATGCTCTGACAGAGGACTCACTGGAGAATAATGACTTCCCCTTAAATTACAAGAGCCTGGGATGAGAAGGCAGACAATGTGAATGTTGCACTGTAAATTCAATATGTTCAACTGCTTCTGGTGCTAAAGAGCAATTGTTAGTGGTGAAAACCCATCCAAGATTCGTCTTTGACCCAAGGATGTTTTGGTTATCAGTAATGAGAAAGCTACGACATTTTATTTTGAATTATTTTTTTCCACTTACACAGTATTCTTGAAATCAACAATAGAAACGTGCTTCAGGCTCGAATTTGCTACACTGGAAATCCATATAAAAATAATACATATAAATTCAATGGAGGCGCTCGAGTGTGCATTGTGTATTATTCTTAAATGCCTACTGAGAGTGTACCAGTATAGCTATTTGGCATATTACGTGTGTTATGAAGCTTTGGAATAATAGATGGAATATCTGGAGATGGAAATATTACCAAAAAATAGACTTTTCCTAGATAAAGGAAATATTTCATGCAAAATATGTGGGGTTATTGGTAAGGGAAAGCTTGATCTTTCTGTAAAATGTGCACACTCATGTTCTTCCTTATCTTACCAAGCTAAAAGTGAAGGAAACCTCTTTGGAATAAAATTGATGGGCTTGCAGAGACATTTACTTTTGCTGGTTTCTGGTCAATAAGCAAAGCTATGCTAAGCAAGCAAAGCCCTTTCACCTTCAGACTGCATCTAGACACACCTGCATTCAGATTAATAGATACCACACCTGGAAAAGAAACTTCAAGTTATTTCAGCCACCACATGCACACAAAATAAAAATCCTATTTATGAGTTGAGCCCTAAGTATAAAACTTTCAACAGCATATTTCTCTCCCTTGCTAAGGTGGCTACATACTTGTCAAGGACACTGTCCTGAACAATCACAGTGAAAAAATGCCTCATGCTATAGTGGCCTTCCAAAGACCAGACTCAGTAAAGGATTGTGAAGGGGTTTATTAGGAGAAGAAAGCAAATCAGGTGGAAATTACTTAATTCCAGGGTGCACTAAACACTCTAGGAATTCTAACTTTTTTTTTCTTCTGCCATTAAAACAATCCGTATTTTCACATTTCTGCTACTTGCTGAGGGAAACTACTGATAACTTGCCTAACTGAAACATTTACAAGTTCCTCCAGAGCAGCATAATATGAGCAGAAAATACCCACGTGCTGCATATATCATGTATCACACTGATGACCACTTTGTATAAGAGATAAATGGAGATAAAAAAAGACTGAAAACTTGTGGGTGATAGACAAAATCAGAAAATACTTGTTGAAAACATAAAATAAAAATTAATTACACCCATGGGTATACCAGTCATCAATAATGTGTATAGCCTTTGTAATCTACTGGGAAAAGGAACAAACTACAATAACCTGAGGTTTCTTTAGTCCAAATTACAGTATGCAAAACCAGGTTTTGGGGTTCATTTCTTGCTGGATTTTCATTGATTGGCCAAGTAAATACCTCAAGGTCACCACAGGAAGATTCAAAAAGGAACCCAAAAGATAGCGAAATGTCTTTTGTTCTTTTTGTTCCTTTTTTTTTTTTTTTTTTTTCCACGAAGGGTCATGGACTTTGAGGGAAGTATATTTTCTTCAAAATTTGGCTGAAGAATGCCAAGATGTTCTATAGAAATGGAATACTGGGTACCTAAGAAAGATGGAGATTTGTCCTTTAGCCTGATCTGTTCTTTGCTTTTCTCCTCTTACTCCTTTTCAGACTTTTAGATGCCTAATCTCTGTGCAATCTCATTCTGTTTATGGAGAAGAGATGCTCTAAGTAGACTAGTGAGATTCAAAAGATTCTACTGCTGTATTGCCTTACATAATCTGTAACTTTTAAAGAATGGCTGTATAAACAAACTAACTTTAATTCTGTTTGAATATTCTTTGGTTAGTAATCAATTTTGTCCTGAGAAAATGTAAGTAAATAATCTTTTTTTTTTTAACCAATCACTTTGTACATTTCCCGAAACTACCTATCAAGAATAAAAATATTTAGTGGATTTTGGAGCTGTCATGAATAAGAATCTCTGACTATGAAAGTATCAATCCCTAGTGGGTAAACCTCAGCTCATCATAAAATTCACAAACAAAGGTCAGTCATTAAATATTAATAGCAAGAGTAACAGTAGTAGTAATAGGAATAATAGCATCATCATCATCATCATCTTATTTTTTTTCAATTTTGCATGTCAGCATGCAAAGTTCAAATGTCCACTCCAGCTAAACATATGACCCAAAGGCCAGAAATGCTTCCTTGGAATTTGATTTTCACTTAGGTCACAGGATGGACCTGAACCCCAATCCCAAATTTTGAATTTGGTATTTGACCTCACAGCTCACTTTAGAGTTGACATCAGCATCCTCTGCCTACATATGAGTAAGCCTAGCTACATGATGTGCTGACTCTGGCAGCCCTTTATACCTTGCTGTTCCTACAAAGTTATTGAAAATGGAATTCTGCTGTCTCTACTTTAATCAAGGGTGAAAGCAAGACAAGTTGCAGGGGAGAGGGAATGAGCAGTACAATTTGTTGACTACTGCAAATCCTGCTCTATAATTACATTTTGTTCTATGGTAGTTATTTGAATGCACTTAGTACTCAGAGCACATAATTTCTAAAAAAAAAAAAAACAAAAAAAACCCAAAAAAACCCAAAAACATAATTTACAGTTGAAGCTAATGGGGTGTTAATAAAATATAAATCTGATGGCTGTTGAGGCTCATGGAGAGTGAAACAGACAATTACTGCTCTGAATGTTCCACTAAAAATAAAAAGTTGTCGTTTTTGGAAATATTTGCTTAAACTGTATTATTTGGTTTGCTAGAAATTGGCAGAGATGTGTTCTTGGAAATGTTTTTTTCAGGGGAGAACTGGGAAGGTATGAGTCCACAATTAGGGAGTGGGGAAAAAAAAAGATCCCCATCAAGCAATGCAGTTTAATGATTTCAGATGATGATCTGCCTAGAGAATATGTCTTTTTCTAGCTGTCCATGTTGTGTTTGCAGGTAGGTGCCTTAGAAAATTAGTTTATAAAAATTAAGATTAGGATTAAAGCGAAAGAGAAAAAATTAAGGTTACTGAGAAAGTGTTTGGTCTCTATCTTTTTCTCATCAAATGGCCAGAAAAATGTCAAGAAGGAGTGAGGTGGTTAGGGGTGCCAGAAAGGGAACGATGTTTGGACCTGAGAATGATTTTTCTCACCCAGCCATCAAGGAGCTATTTTATGATCTTAAGTAATTTTTCAGTCACTCACTCTATTTGTTTCACATTGGCAACTTGAATTTTCAAAGTGTTCAAGCCACCACAAACTGAAAAATCTGATGCATCTTTTCATAAATAATTGGTAGCTCTAGTTTGCTTAAAATATTCTCTAAAAATAAATTTTTTAACTCACTATTTGAGAAGGGAAAGCCATGCCAAAGGTATTTCTGATATTTCTGTGTATATTAACAACAGGAAGGCAGTATCATAAGTGTGTGTAAAAATGCTACACTGTCAAATGTTTTATGGAGTATGAAATTGTAAGTGTCAACACAATAATAGTAAAATGGGGGTTGTAGTACAGTTAAGAGGGATCAAAATCAATAAATCCAGGAAACTGTCTGGATGCATCATAAAAGCAGAGCGTTCATAATGGTTGCCTCTCCATGACAAAATGAAGATAAACCAGAGAACAGAAAATGAACAATTATGATATTTTAGGGTCCAGTATCCACTTCCAAGTTATGTGCTTTGGTATTGGGCATATGTCTATAGCAAAGCAAAGACTGAAAGCTCATTAAAGGAAATGGGATTCCCTCTTTTGGCCTACATTGAAAAGATAAGTGAAATGTGAGACAGCCTGTTCATTTACCAATTTCACTCTCAAGTCAGCCATAAAATTCAGTCTCACTGTAATGATGAATTTGCCAGTCTACAAAAACAGTGGAGCCAAAACATGTCCTTGTTTTCCTCCTAATTAAACACAGGTTTTTTCTGTGACACCCAGTTCATTGTCATGACACTGAGTATTAATATTTCACAGTGCTGACGAACTATTCAAAACCTTTTCTGATTAGACTTTACTAATTGCATGATAAGGGTCTTTAAGAAAAGTGATTTAGAATCCCATAAAGGTAAATTTACAGAATTTTGAGTCTAGTTGTCTACAATTGGGAAGTAACTGTCAAAGGATGCCCACAAGCATACGACAGCATATCTAAAATTTTTTAAATATATTATTTCTTCTTATACAATAAATGTTCTATATATATATTTGTTATATGTGTAATACAAAATATTTTGAGGGAAAGAATGTGATATCCTAGGCTTCTGTTTTTATATGCCCAGTTTCAGATTCTGAAAATAAAGGTCTTGATATGTAATGACTTCTTTTGAATTGCTGCTTGGTAGGACTCCTGCCAGCAACATTTTTTAGCACAAATTTAATTCAAATGCAAGAGCAATGCAAATATTTGCTGACTTAAAGTTGGATATAAGCACAAATATTTTGCTGAATGTGCGCCACAATTCTGAGTTCTCCACCAGGGAAACAGCACACATTCAAAAACAGTACATCACAAGGTGCAGGGATCCAAACTAATTTTTATTTTACCATGGTATATTGATGAATGTATTTTAAACATGTGTCACCCCACAAGTGTGGTACTGTAGAAAAATTACTTCATCGGGACAATTTTGGAATAAGAGCTAAAAATATCCTTAGTGTGCAGGGGTTCATTTCTTAATATTGGATAGTTATAATTGGACTACCATAGGCAATTATTTCATTGTATTTGCTCCATGCCAGTACTGCCCTTAGATAAATTAAAGGTCTCTTTGTGCATGAGTTTGAAATTCAAACATGGTATAAATTTTCTTCCCCTCTTCTGCATAAAAATGAAGGGATAATATTTGTTCATTGCCTTCAACAGAATTAATTTTTGGATGTATTTAAAACATTGAAACCAATAACTGTTTTTGCATATATGCTACATTCTTGCCGTTGAATTCCTAAAACCTGTGCAGAAAAAATCTTATACAGAAGTGATGAAAAAAAAATTATGTTCATAATTCCACTTATAGTGCCAAATATACAGGAATATTTTTGTTCACTAGAGAACTCACAGCAGAAATGAAAATATTCTGTACAGAACTATACAAATGAAAATCCTCAGTTCAGCCTACCACTCGTGATTTCTGCCTTTGCATATGGGAAGGAGCTGTTAAGGTTTGTTTAATTATTACTTACACCATAATACAGTCCACAGAGAAAAATTAATTGCAAAATGTATCCATCTTAGAGGAAAAGTGATATCAGCTAGGATAAAAGCTGAAGCTTTTCCAATTAAAGCTGCTGTCAGTAAAATGCAGAATGTGATTGTAAATGCAAAGAAGCAGTTTAGCTTTAGCTCTCCTGCAAATACACCATGGACTGGGGATGTGAACACCATCTGTCCAAATACTGGCCAAACCCATCTTTTTAATAATTATATAGATTCAAACACAATCACCCTGACAAGCAGTGTAATCTTGCTCCAAGGTTATTTAAGAAAAGCAAAATCTCTGTTTATCTATGAAGGACTAAGTGATGAGTCACTTTCTGAGTATTTATTTAACCCACTTCCATTACATTCATTTGTTGCATGACTGAATACGGGTTCAATAGAGCTTGAGATCAGAAGAGGAGAGAGTTATACCTGCAATCCTGTTAAATGGTAATTCCATTTTAGTCTGAAGAGAGAACAGCTCAATCTACCACCGGTTTTTATTGTTCTTGCTACCATATTGCCACTTTGAAGTTATAAATATGGCATGACTAATTAATTAGAAGTTTTATTACTTTTAAATCAGTTGTCTCCTTAAGAGAGCAGTTTAATGGACTAAATGAAATTTGCTGGCTATTTCAATTCAAAAATTATTCAAAACAATGATGTAAAGCAGCACTTTCTGAAAAGTACCAAGATGATCCCTCCTCTAACTTTTTAAAATCATCTGAGGTTGTCCAAGTGTTTTAAAGATCTTCTGGAGAAAACAGAATATCTGTTGGCTTGCTTTTCTAAATGTAGACTTTTCCTAAATACGGATGCTAGATGACGCTAAGTGTGGTTAGCACACCTGGCGGATGGGATGGGATGGGATGCCATTCAGATGGACTCAAAAAGTGAGAACCTCATGCAGTTCAACAAGGCCAATTGGAAGGGCCTGCACATGGGTCAGGGCAATCCCCAGTGTCAATATTAGCTGGGGAAAAAGGGGATTGCAAGTAGCCTTGAGAAGAAAGGCTTGAGGGTGCTGGTGAATTAAACGGTTCACATAAGTCAGTAACATGTGCTCACAGCCCAGAAATTCAACCATGTCCATCACAAGAAACACAACCAGCAGGTCAAGGGAAGTGATGCTTTCTCTTTCCTTTGCACTGGTGATACCCTATCTGGGGTATTGCATCCATCTCTGGGGGTCCCTACCCCAGAAGGACATGGACATATTGGAGAGGGTCCAGAGAAGGCCCCTAAAATCCTCAGAGGGCTGTTTCCTCTGCTATGAAGGCAGGCTGAGAGAGTTGGGGTTGTTCACCCTGGAGAAGGCTCTGGTGGGACCTTACAGAATGTTCCAGTATGTAACAGTGGCCTCTAAGAAAGACAGGGACAAACCTTTTAGCAGGATCTGCAGTGATATGACATGGGGTAATGGTTTTAAACTGAGAGAATGGAGATTTAGACTAGACACAGGAGAGTTTTTACAAGAATGGTGGTGAAACACTGGAAAGGACAGGCCACCCAGAGAGAAGCCACATCCCTGGAAACATTCATGATCAGGTTGGACAGGACCCAACTCTATTTGAATAATTCCCTGCTCATTGCTGAGAGGTTGGACTGGATGACCTCCTTTCCAACCCAAACAATTCTATCATTCTGTGATTACACTGTCATGGAATATGACTTCTGGTCATGTAGGAGTCTGCTGCAATTAGTGGACGCTATTAGTTGTGAGAATTTATAGAAGGGAAGTCTTCAAGTCTTGATCCTGTGTAAGTTTTACTGACCAAGTATTTAATCCAATATTTTGAAGTGCATAGCTAGGAGTGAATAAAACATACAACAAAATACCTTGTCGTATTTAAAAGTTTAACCAAAAAGATGGAACATTCCCAGCTTGGGTACACTTCTCCACGCTTCTTTCCACTGGTAAGCAAATATGTTCAAGGGCAGATCAGTAAGAGCAGATACTAATTTGTCAGCAAAGTTAATGTGTCAATTCATCTGTTAAGCAGAGCTGTAACTTTTGCAAAATATATGAGTTTGAGTTTAGTTCTATTACATTGGAACTTTAGCATTATCTATATATTCTAAAGTTCCTCTGTGCCAGATGATAATCTAGACCACCTTTTAATAATTCTAGTTTGTGCAAACAAAGCCAAGTTTATGAAAATGCATCCTTCCAAAAACAGCCAAAACAAGTAACAGTTGTTATGGAGAAGATGCAATAAAAAAAGGAAAATCCTTTTTTTTTTTGGAGCAATATCTCTCAATACCTTGTGACAGATTTTCTTCCATAAGTTTTTCCAGTAACTATTTCAATTCATATAAGCATAATACTCATAGATGTGAATTGTGCAGCCTATTTACATGCTGTATAAATATTATTTTATGAGCTTGACAGCTACTCTTCGTAACAGGTGCTGAAAGCTCCATACAATAACCTCCTTTATAAAGGAAACCTATAGATTTTTTTTCAGAAGTCTGTACTTAAGAGAAGTAGAAGAGCTGAGACCTCTTCTTGAAGCTACTTTAGTATGCGAAAACTGTATTCAGGTTCCACATTCCAGTTAAAATACATATGCACAATACTCCAATCTTCTTTATACACTCAAACCAAATTCCTTTTAATGAAAGGAAGGCATTTCATTACTTTGGATTTATGTACAATTGTCAATGGTCAACTAGGAGAAAAATTACTGGTATCACTCTCTAAAGGGGGAACAGCAACTTTGTTTTAAGGAATTCCTTATGCAATGGCTTATTCTTAAATAGAAAAGCAAGGAAAAAAGACTGAAAATGTGAATTTGTTGCTACCCTGCCTTCTGACTTCATATATCCTTTAATGAGAAAGCTATAAAGCTGTTGCTGTAAGAAAATTTCTTTTGCTAATGCCGTAAATCCAGGAAATGTACCTGCCAAAATATTATTCCTTTATATAAAGTCAAGGAAATGCAAATAATTAGGCCATTATCCAGGTGTAAAAAGCAACTGTGTTTTCCCTTGGTCATACAGTAGATTAAAAAATAGAAAAGTTTTCTGAAAGACACCATTTACTACTTGGTGAACAACTGTTCTCTTAATTACATTATTAAAATGATCATGATATGATGGTTAAATTATTTTTTTGTTCACCAGCAGTCAAAGGCACAAAATATATACATTTCTTTTTCTTGTTATCATGACATTTATGTTGTATTGCACATCTTCTGTCCCAGGACTACTATAATTTATTTTTTTTTAATTTGAAAATAAATTAACAAAAGTGGCCAGGGCATCACTTCCTTCTTGTATATCATTTGTATAGCTTCATAATTAACAATTGATAATTGTGTCTAGACACAAATTAGGCATTATAACTAATGAGACTTTTCTTAAGAAAAATATCTTTCATCTCACACCAATGTATGACGTACTTGGAGATATTTATTCTTTTAAAAGACCAGTATGTAAAAATACTTCATAAGCATCATAATTTTTTTTATCCTTTAGAGATTATGTTTATATACTTGTTTTCATGTGTAATGGTTCAATTTTTCTTTTGTTGGTTACTCTCTTTTATTGCAAATAAAAATATGTTTGGATAAGCTGCACATAAAGTTTATTGCTCTTAAATCTACTGGAGGTTTTAAAAAAACATATCGTGCATCAACTCTCATTCAAATTGGGCAAAGATTCTACCTCCTGTTAAATTCTACACCTTATTTCTTCTACATCAGAATCTTGCAAGAAGATAAATAACAAAAGGAGCTGGAGGGGTTTGGTTGGTGTTCATTGGCATAGATCCAGCAAGCACGAAGCTAAGTTTGTTTACAGGTTGCAAAGGCTGAAAACATTACTGAATTCTTTATTTTTGGCTCCTTCTTTCATTTACAGTCCTTAATATGAAAATGCCCAGTGGAATGATCCATGCCTGCACAGGGTCAACACATAGACTAGTAAATAAAGCAAGCTCCAAACCGTCCTTGGACCTGATGTGGTGTGGTATTACTTGCATATAGTTTTCTAAAACAAAGGAGGCCTCTTTCCGCTCTTACGGGAAAAGTAATTGCCCCTGCATTATGCTTGAATGTGGTGAAAGATGATTAGCCATCATCAGCTAAAACCATGCCAGGGAGCACAGGAAAATATAGGACAGTATGGGACAATCACATGCCAGAGCTCACACCGAACCAGTGTTTTATTAATTAACAGAGGAATTACTCTGAGGTTTTGGGATAGGAACCTGAGTGACAAGCCCAGGTCACAAGAACAAGCAAATCCTTACCCAAAGAGAGCACAAAGCTGAATGTGAATGCAGTTGGCTCCCCAGTGCAGGAGATACAGATTCTCCTGTGTTTGCAGAAGTGAGAAAAGGCAGGAGTACATAAGCTTGTGTGTACCACAAGTAGAGAAGCATTTAAACACATTCCTGAAAAGCAGCCCATGCCCCTGGGATGTGACTGAGCTGGGTCACTAAAATCACCAATCACTTTCAAAATGTCAGACAATAAATAGAGCTTACTAATATTAAATATTGGCACATAACCATTTGGTGACTCATCACCTTCTAAATATCTCTGCAACTGCTGACTAGTAAAACATCAGCAATGTCAAACAAAGAGAATAATTTCCTTCAAGAGGTTTTTCCATTTTGCCTGGTTCTTTGCTCACTGAAGTCAATGGCAAAATTATCTAGGATTTAAAGGGCACAGGATTAGGTCATTGGTGTCTCCTAATCCATTTGTCCTAAACCTCCTGAAGAGAGACAAGTGCTGTAAGTGTAGAAGAGAAGACATTTGTTTTAATTTTGCTTATTTGAGGTAACAAAATCTGGCACCAAATGCATTTGTGTGTCTGGGTGTAATTATTCTCCTTTCAAAGAACTGCTATTTCTCTCTCGCCTCAGGATCATTAAGGTGTTAAGTACAAAGACACTGCTTGATGGAAGTAGGCTCCAGACAGTCTGAGATGTGAAGAATCAGCCTGGTGAGAGTTCCCACATCAGACTGTTGATTAAACAAAGGTAACTCAGTACCATATCACCAACAGTAAGTGCAAGGGGGATGGGGAGGGAAGAGGAAAAAAATTGTGAAAACTAAAAGAGACAGAAAATCCTAACCCTGATATCCTTCAAAAAAAAATTATTTCCTATTAAATTTTTTCTCCCTTAATGTCTCTCAAGTTTTAAGTTTAATATTTCTGTTGAGTATAATCACAGCTTTGTTGGCTGCAACAATTTATAAGGTAAAGGTACACAAAACAAACGCTGGCAGTAAAGGTTTGTTTAATAGCTGCTCTGTAAATGTGATCATGGGATTCAAGGGCTACCTCCCACTCCCTCCACCTACCAACCCATTAGTCAACAAGGACAATCACTCATCACAGAAACAGGCTCAAGAAATATGCTTCATTCTTACAATAAACTGACCTGGATATTCAAATGCAAATCTGTCATCATAAACCACTGCACATTCATGTGGATAATGATAACAAATGTGAAGTTAGCTTAAGGTTTTGAATAATGATATTGAAAATAATTAAAAAGAAAAAAAATGTTTTTTTCACCCATGTTTATCTGTTACCAATGGATTTAATGAACCCAAATTTTTCTGTATTCTACCAACATCTGCAGACTAACCTGTGACAGGTGGGAGGAAAGAAAAGAAACAGTCATGTTCTGGAGCTGCATTTGACCATATGGTTGCAATTGGAGAGGTCTTCTCTGGTCATGCAAGACATTTGCACTGTCACCTCCAGTGGTATCTTACATTGGATATTTTTTCTTGTTTGAATATGGAAGTATTCACACCTGGAATCATGCACAGTGCAGACCAGCTATCAGCTCTGGAAGGTCTCAGTCAGTCTGTGCAGGAGGTCTAAAGAGTAGTGACTGAGATGTATTGAACTGAATGGAAAATTTAAAATTTCCCCATGGACTTTAGAAATAAAATCAAAATTTTCACAATTTGACAACCTCTTTACTTCTGTGTATCAGGGATGATACTGGGTTTGAATACTATGTTAAGACTAATAAATCTTTGTCTCAAAAGCACATTGGGAGAGGATTCAGTCATCTTTTGTCCTGGAGTTTGTTTGCAATTTTTTGTGTGAATGGTCACAAAAGGTGAGTTTTGGCTTAAGTATTTGGGTGTGTTTATGAAACATTGGTGGTACACAGCCATATCTCTTATTTTACAGGAAAGAATCAATGGAGGTCATAAAGCTATTGCCAAGATCATGTTAGAGCTTCTGTTGAAGAGGTAATAACCCAGATAAAATCTTTTTATCGTAATAGAACCCAGCAAGATGGACCTCACACCCAGAGCTCCTTTCTGATAAGAGTTGGAAACAGCTGTCTGTCTGGAATAATTCTACCAGGCGTGGAATACTGCAAGAATCTGTATGCATAGAGTGGATTTCAGGATCTCTCTCTCTAAATAAATCAAGCTCTTTTGATTCTTTCTTTCTGCTGCTGGAGGATGTATTACAGGAAACAATGAATAAATTCTGAAGTAGCAGAGATAAGTAACCGCTTTCTGGTTGTTTTTCACATCGACATAGCATATCTGCAATTTCTCATTAATCATGGAACATAGAAGACCCATCACAAATAGTTAAAGGCATGATGCAAACAAAAATTCTACATTCTCACAACAAAAGAAAATATATCATTATATATAATATGATATTATATATATATAATTATATAATGATGGAGTGGTTTGGGTTGTAAGAGACTTTAAAGATCATCTGATTCTGATGCCGTCCTGCCATAGGAAGGGACATCTTCCACTAGACTGGTTTGCTCAAAGCTCCATCCAAACTGGTTTCAAACACTGCCAGGGATAGGGCATCCCCAACTTTGGGCAATTTGTGCCAGTGTCTCACCACCTTCATAGTGAAGGACTTCCTCCTAGCATCTAATATCATTCACTCTAGCAATTCAGGGACACTCTTAGAAATAAGCAAATAAGAAAGTAGCACAGACATAAGAAAGAATATGCATGAAACATTCACAGTTATAATGGAAGCAAGAACAACCTACAGTGTCACCAGCTTTACAACTGACCCCAGCAAGCTTCCAAAAAATATCAAGGTCTTCCTTGAAGTTGTAAAGTTTGTATGCCAAATGAAGTGAAACAGGGATTTCTGGAAAAAATATGCACTTGAAAAAACATGAGATGGCAGGGAGAGAGGAAGTGAAGGATAAGGCAGGGAGCAAGTTCCTGCAGGCAAATGTTATTTCAGATATTTGGGCCTCAAGTGTGATTGACAGCATTGAATATTATAATTCACAAACAGCATCTCCCAGTTCTTTTCAACAGCAAGTTTTGAATAAGAAAAACAATAAATACTTTACTTACAAAATAGGAAAGTAAATTTGCAAATAATTTCCTATCTCCCAGATAGAAATAAGTCTCTGTAGGTTTTTATCAACTAAAAGTCATCTTTTCCCCTTAGAGCACTACATCATTAAATCATCAGAATATCATAACAAGGACAATATGAACTGCTGAAATGATGGAATGCAGGCTTGGATGCCACAAACAAGAAGTGTATTCTCAATGTGCCATTGATTGAGCCAGTGGAGCAGACTGGCAGCATACTTGTCATGCTGAAAGCTGATTGATAACAGGGGTAGATTATTTATAGCAAGCTTTACTATATGACTTTTTATAGAATTTCTTGCAGAAAAGTACAAACCTAGCTTCTTATATTTGCTTATCCTGAACCAAGGCTCCATATCTGAAATGCTATGGATAAACTCCCCTTCTGAGGTAGCATTCTCTAGCAAACCTGCTTCTGCCCCTGCAGCTGATGCCTTATTTGATTTGTGTGAACAATTATTTGTACCCAGTTTTGAAGGAAGAAGGGGCAGGCAACTCAGAAAGACTACAAGGATGTTTGTTGTATGGTCATGCAAGTAAAAATCAGAGGGGCCAAAGGCTACCTAGAAATTTATCTGTCTTCTGTCACAAAAGGCTATTAAAAACACTTCTAAAAATACATTAACAAAGGAGAGCAAAGGAGAATCTCCATCCTTCATTGCATGCAGATGCAAACAGAGTGAGAAAGGATGGGAAAAAGGCTGAGATACTAAATGCCTTATTTCCTTTAGTCTTTAATAGTTGGTCTCCAGGTACCCAGTCCATTGAGCTGAAAGACAGGGACAGGGAAAAGAGCAAAGCCCACCTAGTCCAAGGGGAAATGGCCAGTGATCTGCTATGCCACTCAAACCTGCACAAGTCTCTGGGACTGAATCCACCCAATGGGTGAGGAGTGAGGGAGCCAACAGAAGAGCTCACTGAAGCACTTTCCATCATTTACCAGCAGTCCTGGCTAGCCATGGAGGTCCCAGGTGACTGCAAGTTGGCAAGTCTATCTACAAGAACAGTTGGAAGGAGGATGTGGAGAACTGTAGCCCTGTCAGCCTGACCTCAATACTAGAGAAGGTCATGGAGCAGATTATCTTGAGTGTCACCACACAAAATGAGCAGATCAACCAGGGGATCAGACACAGCCAGCAGGGGTCCATGAAAGGCAGGTCCTGCTATGTGTGATTATGTATTAATTGCAGTGTGATCATTCTTCTCCCAGAAAGTCATTATTCCAGAGAGTGTGACACATTCACCTGAAGATACACAGATAATAAGAAACTATGGGAACATAAATGTTTCTTTAGCAGCATATTTTGAAGTCAGAGACAAAATTATGAGGATGGTAAACGACTGGGCTAATTTTATCCAGGGAATGTAGGGTAGAAGTGGGAGCTGAATCCCAGACCTTAGACCTATATCTAGATCCTCAGCCCTAGAAATGCATTCCATCCTAATGATCTTGGAGATCCTTTCCTACCTAAAAGGTTATGCCCATCTCTATTTCTCCTGTCTCTGCTTAAGCTTATGTACTATTGTTTAGTCTATGTGAAAATAGCTAGTTAAGTTTTGAAAGGCATAATGGCCGACTGATCCGGCAGCACACCAATAAGTGGGCTTGTTGCAGTTTGACTCTCACAATATTGTGATTTTAGGACTGTAAATATTGTTAAAAAAAGGACAGTTAACCATTTTTAAAACCTAACGAACAAACAAAACCCCAAACAAACAAAAAGAAAAGAAAACATAAACCTCACTGAACCTAAACAAAAAATCTGAAAGTGCCCCAAACCCAAGCACATAAATAGCAGAGGTATGAGAACTAAAATGATACAGGAGTACTTGCCAATTGATACACTACAACAACCAATGGGCAGCTCTTCAGAGTCATTTGCCAAGTAGTAAAAATCAAATTGAGTGGAAGATGCTTTCAATTTATAAACCCCATCCACCATGTCCCCCACTGGGGACACCTGACCACAGAGGACCACCAGGAACACCTGGGACCAAGCTCACATGTTCAGAGGTAACAAATTTAGCATGCTGCTTCTCCTGACCACCAACAACCACCTCTCCAGCAAAGCAGGGAAGGGGAATTAAAAGTAACCAGTTTATGCAGCTATGCATTGTTCTACATATTAATAACTACTCTGTCATAAAGACAACAAATTTGCAAAAATCCTTCACATGGACCTTGTTATTGCACAGTAATTAATGCTTGTGCTTAAGTGTGTACTGACTAACCCATGGCGAACAGATGCTTTTGACTTGCTTACTCAGCACTTCTCACCAAAGACATGCGCGTGGTTTTAATTAAATATTGAAATTAAATTAATGAATTTAAAAAATATCACCTGAGGAACACAGCATCAGTCATAAATGGAGATTTCATTCTGAAACAGAGATTCATCTGATTATTGAAAATAGGAAAGAGAGGAAAAAATATCATTTGGGGGAAAAAAGTAACTATTGTCCCATAAAATCTGTAAGGTATAAATATGGCCTTTGGACAAAAAAATTAGTTGGTGTGCTTTGTCAGATGTCTTTGATTACATTCTTTTTTCACTGATATAATTAGACTTAGCCAGTTATACATGCACAGCAATTAAATCAATAATGGCTCTGTGTTTTATAGAATTTTCTCTTTAACAGTCACAAATCTGAAGTATTTTCACCAGTATTTTGTCCAATATGGTCCAATATTTTAAATAGCAACATTTGGCAATCTAGAGAAAGCTTGGGTGGTTATTTTCAGTAAATTCAGATTTAATCTCATGGATGAAACACTGCCTGAGAGAAAACAGCAAGAGGCTACCTGCACAGTGAGGCCTCAGTTTGAATAAGTTTTGATAATGATTAAGCTTTTTCCCTTTAGGGAATTCTCTGCAGCTCCGTGTTCAAAACTGGTACCTTTTGATTCATCAGGCATATGCTCTTTAAATTCACATGAAGGGCTCAGAGCACATAAATTTTCCAAGATCAAATTTTACTTTATTTCAACCACATAAAGTTCAGTATTGAGACTAAGACAATGAGCTAAGTGCTTCCAAAACTCAGTAGCGAGGCTGAGGCACTTCTGAAGGATACTTCACCCTTACTAGCATAGATATTCAGACGTGCAAGTACTTGCATTGGCTAAAGACTAGTCTGTGGACATATATAGATAGCAAACATAGAGCTGAAGTCAGGTGTAGCAGTTCTAACCTTGAGACTAACTAAAAATCCTATGGCCATGATTAGTGGTATAAAACCATATATTTTTTAGGATTTCTGGCAATGTCTGCATATGGAAATCTAACAAGTATTTGTTTACTTGGGAACAGAATGTGGTTGGTATGTAAATTATTGACAGTGGACTTTCTCATTGTTATTTTCACAGTGGAATATTTTCAGAGTAGACTGCAGTACTTTTTCTCAATATACAGATTACAGACTGAAATTAAAATTGCAGATATATTTGTGCATAAAAAAGCCCAAAGATATAGGGATTGGGTCCTGCAGGTACTTTGATCAGCACATCTTTGCCTTCACAAAACAGTATTTGCCGCTTCACTTTCCCCGGCTAGCTGATGTTGAGAGTGGGGGGCGGCAGTTTTCCCCCTGGAGCTCCTTGAATCCCAGTTGTCAGTTGTTTTGGCAAAGTATAAAACACAGGCAGCGCACAGGGGTCCCAGGGAAACTTTATTTGATGGTGTTTCTTCCCCTCTTTCTTCCTGGGCCCCCACTAAGGGGCCAACAAAGACTTATATCTCAGGGGAAAGGCAGGGGCAGACCCAACTTCCAACAAATCAGGAGAGTTGGGAGTAAAAACCCAGGCGGGGAATAACAGGAGCGAACCAATAATCTTCCAAGGAAGAAAAACAGTTTTAGGAAATGGGTAAAATTTGGAGAAATAGGAACTAGAAACTAGCTGATGACATTTCTGGGAAAAGGGTGGAGACAAAAGAAAAAACCAGCACCAAAGAAAAACACTAAATCACAAATCAAACCATAGACCCACTGATAAAACAAAAAGCACAATACAACAAGTATTAACTTGCTTTTCTAGTTAATTCCTTCAAATATTGCCTCTCTTATTTAGAAATAATACTTTGTCAGTACCATTGTAGCCTTATTAAAAGAACTTTAAATAAAAGAACTCATATTATGAGGAAATCAGCTCAAATGATGCTCAGCTCTGAATCATAAGCTGACTGCTTCAGCATTGTGCACAAACTAAGGCACTTCCCAGTGGTAAAATTCATTTTTCAAGCAAAAATTAATTGCTACAGTGAATACAAGTGCTTTGATGTGAACATCTTCCATTTGCAGAAATGTTTCTGAAGACCACCACTAGCTCAAAGTTTCTTAGAGATGCAGGTAAAGACACTTTTGCTGCCTTAAGAATGAGAGGCTGAGGTACAGCTGACTTTGTTGACAGAACTGACAAGAAATAGCAAAGTTGGGTTAGAAAGAGTGGAAAAAACAGGAAAATCTTGATAGAATACCTCTCCACAGCCAGGGTGATGAAGAAGATAGTGAATGGAAAGGTGAAGAACATAATACCTGTGGGCAGATTTAGTCAGATTTCCTTATTTATAGGGTTAGGGCATTAACTTCTAACATCTGATAACAAATCTTCTCAAAAGCCAGGTAAAATGATACCCTCTGGAAATGTTTTATCTGGGCATGGAGAATGTGCTCTGAGGCTCTGAAATTCCCTCTCTCTTGGCTCACTCACAATTTTTAACATCAAATTAGCATGGATTGAGACCACATTAAAATAATGTAGATAGCAGAAATAACACTGTTCAAAAGCTAAATCCATGAAAACATTTATATTTGAGTGAATCAGTAAATGTATCAGTCTGGTGGTATTGTGTGCTAAGCAAATTAAGATCCCTTTTAAATAGATGGCCTTTTAAATACACAGCTATAAGATGTGGCTAATGTTCAGTAGTCTTTTTATAAAACTGATCTGTTGGGTTTTTATTAAAAAAACACCTCTGTTGTTGATATTTTTAACCACAACTAAAATTATAAGATAATAAACATCTTTATAAATTTAATGGAGTTTATTACCAGCCTTAACACAATTGCAAGTCTTAACCCCAAATCATCTACTGAAATCTCTGCCACAGGTTCGTAAAAAATCAGCATAATTGGAGGTAATTAAATAGAATTTTAGCATAAAGTCTGCACAAGCACTAAAACTGATGCTAGAAATTCAATATTAATTGTGTAGAGTTAAAAATCTATAGGTCATGAGTGATGAAAATAACTGAAAGAGTTTATATCATTTTGCTCATTGCATACATATTTTAAAACTTCTCTGTATATAAAGCTGAATGGTACATGACGCTAAATATAACAGCACCATTTTCTTTTTCATAACCAGTTTGGAGTTAATGTGCTAATTAAAATGTATACACATAAATCAGAACTCTTATAAAAGGAAAAATATGCAATAATATTTACTTAAATCAGATTAAATAACCCCACCCCATGCTGTTTTCCTACACATAGCATTTTGCTGCAAGTGTAATTAGACAAGTAAGATGTTTCCACTAGCACTGCATTTTA